>NC_140008.1:13440885-14040885 GCF_964263955.1 Coregonus lavaretus | reverse complement strand
TTTCAATTTTGCGCCAAATAGAAATTGTGTGAGAAATAATAGGACCAACGCGTAGTTTACATTGTTTAAGGGATATATCAGTGAAGACCACCTCTTCCAGGGCAATAGGAGACACCATATTTCTCTCTATACTCAGCCAGGGGACAAATAATCATGTCTAAAACAATTTAGGAAGGGGCAAAATGCGAGTGCCTGGAAATACAATTTAAAGTTTGGTACGGATAGTCCTCCTATGTCTTTCAATCATTGTAAATGTGTACATTATATCCGGCATCGTTTACCTTGCCATATACATTTTGAAACCGCACTATGAATTTTATCCCAATAGCCAGAAGGGGGAGCCATGGGAAGCATTGAACTACAGAAATTCAGCCATGGCAATATATTCATTTTGACAATAGATATCCTGCCGGTTAATTAAAGCAACTGGGATATTATTCCATCTACTGAGGTCAGGTTGAATTGATTTGAGCGTTCTGTTAAAGTTTCTGGCAATGGTTTTATCTAAAGACGGAAATATATCTACTCCCAAATATTTAAAATGGTAAATGATTGGGATTCCATAAGTGGAGATGGAGTCCTCCATCGGGGTCTTGAGAGGCAGTAGGGCTGATTGGGTTAGATTCTTTTTTATCTTGAAATGAAGCTGAATTTATCTATGATCTTCAATGCGTTTGGGAGCATTTGAGATACATTGTCTAGATATAGTAAAATATCGTCTGCGTATAATGAGATTAAGTGGTCAGTAGATTTGAGAGAAATGTGTGTTATTTCCTTCGATTGACTAAATGCCTGGGCCAGGGGTTCCATGGATAATAAGAATAGCAGAGGTGAAATTGGATCGCCTTGTCTACTGCTTCTAGTGATTCTGAATGGATCAGAGCAGATATTGCCTGTTATAACTATGGCTGAGGGATTGGCATATAGTATTTTAATCATATTAATGAAATTGGAGCCAATTCCCATATGTTCCAAGATAGACCAGTGATATGACCATTCTAGTCTATCAAAAGCTTTTTCTGCATTGAAATATAATACAGCCCAAGGAGCGGTTGTTTCTGATGAAGCATCGAAGACATGTAACAGTCGTCGGAGGTTATCCGAGGATAAATGCTTTTTAACAAACCCACTTTGGTCCGTGTAGATCCCACTCTCGAGATGGGACGACAACATTTTGAAAAACAGTTTAATGTTTGAATATCTGTGTTTATCAAAGATAGGGGGCGATAGTGAGAACACTGGGTGGCATCCTTTCCTTTTTTTGATAAAAGCGAAATGAGTGTATTCACATCTCTCCCAAATGAACCTTTGTGAACGGCTGTATTAATAATTTTGAGCAATAGTGGATAATTGATTCCAGGAAGAATACTGTCCCATCCAGGTGATTTGCCTTTATTCATGCTATCAAATTCCCTTTTGAGTTCATTGAGAGAGATTTGGGCTCCCGGTAAGGTGGCTTCCTCTGTTGAGAGAAGAGGAGTTCTTAATTATTTTAGAAAGGACTTACAGTAGTCTGGCTTGGTGTAGATTTACAATCAGAGGTTTACAGTTCTTTATAGAAGCAGGATAATATTTGATTGATTAATTTGGGTTCTGATAGTAATTCCCCTGTTTCATTTAATTTTTTTTACATTTACATCATTTAGCAGACGCTCTTATCCAGAACAACTTACAAATTGGATTCAATAGTTGCTATATCAGCTAATTGATCATTACTGCCATGTTATATTTACTCTTTATTGTTATTCGTTATTCACTGTGTATTTATTCCTTGTGTAATTATTTTATTACTTTTTTATCTTTAACTCTGGCTCTTGGAAAAGGACCCGTAAGCAAGCATTTCAGTGTTAGTCTATACCTGTTGTTTACGAAGCGTGTGAAAAATAAAATGTGATTTGATTTGGGGTAATGGAGATATGACATGTGAATGGTCCTCCAGTCCTGTTGAATATTCTATTTCAACAGAGTTACTGTCGAGCCTCAGAATGTTACCACGTAGAAGATTCTGGTCCCATGTCAGTCTGCAAATAGTGTTTTGTTCTAAAGAAAAACGCTCATCATCCTCCCAAGAGATGGGGCAGCTCCCACTGTCACACAGTCTGCTGAGAAGACATCACATCCTCCCTGTGCTATGCCCACCCTCTCAGCATCATCCAACCACTGACCAACACACACACATACACAAACGCAGACGCCAACACACACAGAAACACAGAACACACGCTGCACAGCACAGCACAGTGCTAGAGACAGACACAGCCCTATCCTGTCAGCACACCATGTGATACAGAGCACAGTGCTTCTTCACTCTGGACTCTATGGGGCTGGACTACAGCAGACAGATGGAGAACACACCAACACGCTCAAACATTTTATCTGTGTCTGGCAACCCCATGCGCACGCACAGCACACACGCACAAACGTAGCACGCGCACGCACTCACATACACACACACACACACACACACACATAATGGAGAGCCCAAAGAGGTAGGTAAAGTAATGAGGTGTGTTTTGTCTGAGTGCTGTCCTGGTTTGCTGGCCTGGCACCAGCCTCCCTTACCAACCATGTACAGCCTGTCTGCCTGTCTGTCTCTTTGTCTGTCTGTCTGTCTCTTTGTCTGTCTGTCCTGTCCTGTCTGTCCGCCTGTCTGTCTGTCTCTTCGTCTGCCTGTCTGTCTTTCTGTCTGCCTGTATGTCCTTTCTATCCGCCTGTCTGTCTGTCCTGCCTGTCTGTCTGTCATTTGTTCAGTCAACAGTGCAGGAATGAAAGGCTGGCACACCACACAACCCTCTCTCCACTATCTGATCCCCAGCTGGCACTCCGGATGCCAACAAAGGTATTTCAGACCCTTAGCACCATATAATCAACAGAGAGAGGGGAGAGTGTGTGTGTGTGGGGGGGAGGGGGGGGGGGGGGGGGGGGGGGGGGGCTGTGTTTGTGTCTGAGGGAGCGAAAGATGGAGGGAGGGGTGCAGTTTGCATAATGAGGTGCCTGACAACCATAGAAGATGAGGAAGATGAAAAAAGAAAGAGAGAGAGAGAGAGAGAAAAAGAGAGAGAGAGCTGGAGAGAGAGACAGAAAGAGAGAAGAAGAAGAAAAACATTCTCCTTGGCATGTACGATTATTCCAGCCTGCCTCAATTGACCTGTAAACCTTTGTGACTGGAAGAAATGCAAATAGCGCTGACTTGCTCACACAAAATACTGAAGGCTATTCAAATTAGCACACTCGCACAATAGCAGGCTGCCCAGTCTCAGAACAGGGTGAATATACGGTCTGGGGCTGAATGGCACAATGTGTGAGAGCCAAACGGGGGGGGCTAAAGAGTCTGTAGACTCAGAGAGAGAGTCTTACCAGGCTGCCTTGCCTGGCTGCCACAGAGGTGCCAGTCTCTGCATTCAGCCTCGTCTCTCTGCTGCTCCCATCATTACACACACAGCTCAACGTCCACGTCTCCACACTCACTCACAGACAGCCTATTAATGGATCGGCCACACCATTCTGACAGACAAATGAAGGTCCTTTAGAATGGAGACAAAAATATATAGCAACTGGGTAGCAAAACCTGTAGATTTTAATTATAATACAATACTGATAATAAAATATAATACTGAACAGTGTATTCTATGTGGAAACGGCTGAACTGTTGCTCGTGGTTTAAATTACCTCTGTGTTTTATCACAACCTGTGATGGAAGTTCCAAGTTCAAATTCAAGTTCAACTTTGGTGATCTTTCTTTAAAATTCCAGTGTTGATAGGAGACATTATTAAATGGAATTACATTATTATTACATGTTTAAACTTTATCATTGTCACAGATCCCCCGGTACTGCTGTTCATTCCGTTCACCAGCTCCGGAGGTCTATGTCACCGGCCTTCTAGGCATCACTGATCTGGTTCATTACCACCAACCCCGGACTGTCTTGTCTCATTACGCACACCTGGTTCCCATTCCCCCTGATTGGTATGTGTACAGTGGCTTGCGAAAGTATTCACCCCCCTTGGCATTTTTCCTATTTTGTTTCCTTACAACCTGGAATTAAAATGGATTTTTTTGGGGTTTGTATTATTTGATTTACACAACATGCCTACCACATTGAAGATGCAAAATATTTTTTATTGTGAAACAAACAGGAAATAAGACAAAAAAACGTAAAACTTGAGCGTGCATAACTATTCACCACCCCAAAGTCAATACTTTGTAGAGCCACCTTTTGCAGCAATTACAGCTGCACGTCTCTTGGGGTATGTCTCTATAAGCTTGGTACATCTAGCCACTGGGATTTTTGCCCATTCTTCAAGGCAAAACTGCACCAGCTCCTTCAAGTTGGATGGGTTCGCTGGTGTACAGCAATCTTTAAGTCATACCACAGATTCTCAATTGGATTGAGGTCTGGGCTTTGGCTAGGCCATTCCAAGACATTTAAATGTTTCCCCTTAAACCACTCGAGTGTTGCTTTAGCAGTATGCTCCTTCAAGTTGGATGGGTTCGCTGGTGTACAGCAATCTTTAAGTCATACCACAGATTCTCAATTGGATTGAGGTCTGGGCTTTGGCTAGGCCATTCCAAGACATTTAAATGTTTCCCCTTAAACCACTCGAGTGTTGCTTTAGCAGTATGCTTAGGGTCATTGTCCTGCTGGAAGGTGAACCTCCATCCCAGTCTCAAATCTCTGGAAGACTGAAACAGGTTTCCCTCAAGAATTTACCTGTATTTAGTGCCATCCATCATTCCTTCAATTCTGACCAGTTTACCAGTCCCTGCTGATGAAAAACATCCCCACAGCATGATGCTGCCACCACCATGCTTCACTGTGGGGATGGTGTTCTCGGGGTGATGAGAGGTGTTGGGTTTGCGCCAGACATAGCGCTTTCCTTGATGGCCAAAAAGCTCAGTTTTAGTCTCATCTGACCAGAGTACCTTCTTCCATATGTTTGGGGAGTCTCCCACATGCCTTTTGGCGAACACCAAACGTGTTTGCTTATTTCTTTTCTTTAAGCAATGTATTTTTTCTGGCCACTCTTCCGTAAAGCCCAGCTCTGTGGAGTGTACGGCTTAAAGTGGTCCTATGGACAGATACTCCAATCTCCGCTGTGGAGCTTTGCAGCTCTAGGGATATCTTTGGTCTCTTTGTTGCCTCTCTGATTAATGCCCTCCTACCTGGTCTGTGAGTTTTGGTGGGCGGCCCTCTCTTGGCAGGTTTGTTGTGGTGCCATATTCTTTCCATTTTTTTATAATGGATTTAATGGTGCTCCGTGAGATGTTCAAAGTTTCTGATATTTTTTTATAACCCAACCCTGATCTGTACTTCTCCACAACTTTGTCCCTGAACTGTTTGGAGAGCTCCTTGGTCTTCATGGTGCCGCTTGCTTGGTGGTGCCCCTTGCTTAGTGGTGTTGCAGACTCTGGGGCCTTTCAGAACAGGTGGATATATACTTTCTTTGAGACTGGGACGGAGGTTCACCTTCCAGCAGGACAATGACCCTAAGAATACTGCTTGCAATGGCCTAGTCAAAGCCCAGACCTCAATCCAATTGAGAATCTGTGGTATGACTTAAAGATTGCTGTACACCAGCAGAACCCATCCAACTTGAAGGAGCTGGAGCAGTTTTGCCTTGAAGAAAGGGCAAAAATCCCAGTGGCTAGATGTGCCAAGCTTATAGAGACATACCCCAAGAGACTTGCAGCTGTAATTGCTGCAAAAGGTGGCTCTACAAAGTATTGACTTTGGGGGGGGTGAATAGTTATGCACGCTCAAGTTTCTGTTTTTTTGTCTTATTTCTTGTTTGTTTCACCCCAAAAAATATTTTGCATCTTCAAAGTGGTAGGCATGTTGTGTAAATCAAGTGATACAAACCCCAAAAAATCAATTTTAATTCCAGGTTGTAAGGCAACAAAATAGGAAAAATGCCAAGGGAGGTGAATACCTTCGCAAGCCACTGTATGTGCCCTCTGTTCTTATTGTCCCATGTCTGTTGGTCTCGTGAGTACCGTGTATTGTGCTTTTGTTGTTTACGGGTCTCGTTCCGTGTATTGTGTAGAGGTTACATCTCGCTCTTTTGCTTGGGTTACATCCCTGTGTTTTACAGTTGAAGTCGGACGTTTACATACACTTAGGTTGGAGTCATTAAAACTAGTTTTTCAACCACTCCACAAATTTCTTGCTAACAAACTATAGTTTTGGCAAGTCGTTTAGGACATCTACTTTGTGCATGACACAAGTAATTTTTCCAACAACTGTTTACAGACAGATTATTTCACTTATAATTCACTGTATCACAATTCCAGTGGGTCAGAAGTTTACATACGCTAAGTTGACTGTGCCTTTAAACAGCTTGAAAAATTCCAGAAAATGATGTCATGGCTTTAGATGCTTCTGATAGGCTAATTGACATCATTTGAGTCAATTGGAGGTGTACCTGTGGATGTATTTCAAGGCCTACCTTCAAACTCAATGCCTCTTTGCTTGACATCATGGGAAAATGAAAAGAACTCAGCCAAGACCTCAGAAAAAAATTGTAGACCTCCACATCCTCATCCTTGGGAGCAATTTCCAAACGCCTGAAGATACCACGTTCATCTGTACAAACAATAGTACGCAAGCTCAGATGGTAGAGCATGGCGCTTGCAACGCCAGGGTTGTGGGTTCGATTCCCACGGGGGACCAGTATGAAAAAAATATTATGCACTGACTAACTTTAAGTCGCTCTGGATATGAGCGTCTGCTAAATCACAAAAATGTAAAATGTAAATGTAAGAATAAACACCATGGGACCACACAGCCGTCATACCGCTCAGGAAGGAGCCGCGTTCTGTCACCTAGAGATGAACGTACTTGGGTGCGAAAAGTGCAAATCAATCCCAGAACAACAGCAAAGGACCTTGTGAAGATTCTGGACGAAACAGGTACAAAAGTATCTATATCCACAGTAAAACCAGTCCTATATTGACATAACCTGAAAGGCCGCTCAGCAAGGAAGAAGCCACTGCTCCAAAACCGCCATAAAAAAGCCAGACTACGGTTTGCAACTGCACATCGGGACAAAGATCATACTTTTTGGAGAAATGTCCTCTGGTCTGATGAAACAAAAATAGAACTGTTTGGCCATAATGACCATCGTTATGTTTGGAGGAAAAAGGGGGACGCTTGCAAGCCGAAGAACACCATCCCAACCGTGAAGCACGGGGGTGGCAGCATCATGCTGTGGGGGTGATTTGCTGCAGGAGAGACTGGTGCACTTCACAAAATAGATGGTATCATGAGGAAGGAAAATTATGTGGATATATTGAAGCAACATCTCAAGACATCAGTCAGGAAGTTAAAGCTTGGTCGCAAATGGGTCTTCCAAATGGACAATGACCCCAAGCATACTTCCAAAGTTGTGGCAAAATGGCTTAAGGACAACAAAGTCAAGGTATTGGCGTGGCCATCACAAATCCCTGACCTCAATCCTATAGAACATTTGTGGGCAGAACTGAAAAAGCGTATGCGAGCAAGGAGGCCTACAAACCTGACTCAGTTACACCTGCTCTGTCAGGAGGAATGGGCCAAAATTCACCCAATTTATTGTGGGAAGCTTGTGGAAGGCTACCCAAAACGTTTGACCCAAGTTAAACAATTTAAAGGCAATGCTACCAAATACTAATTGAGTGTATGTAAACTTCTGACCCACTGGGAATGTGATAAAATAAATAAAAGCTGAAATAAATAATTCTCTCTACTATTAGTCTGACATTTCACATTCTTAACTGACCTAAGACAGGGAATTTTTACTAGGATTAAATGTCAGGAATTGTGAAAAACTGAGTTTAAATGTATTTGACTAAGGTGTTTGTAAACTTCCGACTTCAACTGTATATATACGTGTTTGTTTTGGGCTTCGTCCCCGTCATTTTCCATGATGTACCTTGTGTTGGGTGGAGTAAATAAAACCCCTAATACGTATTCCTGTTCCTGTCTTCTAATCATTATACAACGTGACAGAATAATCAACCCATAAAATGGAGACAGTGGCAAAGGCAGAGCTGGCGACCATCGTAGAGACAGTCCAGCATCACGAGGACTGTCTCTCCAGACTCGGCAGCGCCATGGACAGCGTGCTGGCAACCATCCTGCGGTTGGAGGGGAAAGTGCAGTCCCTCCAGTCTCCAGCACTGGTTCCGGCACCAGCCCCCATACCACCACTATCTGCCGCCGTTCCATCTGAGCCGGTCCGCGGAATACCCCTGTCCCTCCTGGAGTGCTTTGACGGCGCGCCAGCGAGATGCAAGGCATTCCTTCTGCAATGCGACCTGTACCTCGCTCACTACGGCAAGGCTGTCTCCGGGAGAGATAGGGTTGCCACAGTCATCTCGGCACTGACCGGACGGGCCCTGGACTGGGGTGCCGCGGTTTGGGAAACGGGCGGACCCGAGGTTGAGTCCTACGAGCGCTTCACCCTCCTCTTCCGCTCGGTGTTTGATCATCCTGTGGAGGGCCGAGAGCGGGGTGAGCGTCTATTCCGACTACGCCAGGGATCTAGGACCGCCTCGGAGTTCGCCCTGGAGTTTCAGACCATCGCGGCCTCCACCGGATGGAACGAGTCGGCTCTGGTCACCGTGTTCCGCAATGGACTACAAGAGGAGGTACAGATGGAGTTAGCTTGCCGTGATGACAACCTGTCACTCGACCAGCTCATCAGACCTGCGCGGAATTCGGAGCCCATGGCTACACCTGCTCCATGTCCAGAGCCGATGGAGGTGGGCTCTGCTTACGGAACCCGCACCTGCACAGTGCCCGGAGAACCGCGCCTACGTGCCCATGGGTGTGCGGGACTACCTCCTTTCCTGGGGGCACACAGTGCCTGTGTCGGGTCATCCTGGGATAGGCCGTACCATCGCCTGCCTGACTGAGAAGTACTGGTGGCCCACCTTGGCTAGGGACGTCCGGGTTTACGTCTCTTCCTGCTCCATCTGTGCCCACTCTAAGACACCCAGACACCTCCCTTATGGATAGCTCCTTCCCCTGCCGGTTCCACAACGACCCTGGTCTCACCTCTCGGTGGACTTTGTCACTGACCTTTTCCCCTCCCAGGGGAACACCACCGTTCTCGTCGTTGTGGACCGGTTTTCCAAAGCTTGTCGCCTCCTTCCTCTGCCTGGGCTCCCGTCGGACATGCAAACCGGAGGCTCCTTTTACGCAGGTCTTCCGGCACTACGGGATCCCGGAGAACATTGTGTCAGACCATTGTCCTCAGTTCACCTCAAGCGTATGGAAAGTGTTCATGGAACGCCTGGGGGTCATGGTCAGTCTCACCTCCGGGTACCATCCTCAAGCTAATGGGCAGGTGGAGAGGGTCAATCAGGCAGTGGGCAGGTTCCTGAGGTGTTACTCTCAGGACCGGCCGGGAGAGTGGGCGGATTTTCTACCTTGGGCTGAGTACGTGCAGAATTCCCTCCGCCATTCCTCCACTAACCTCACTCCTTTCCAGTGCGTGTTGGGGTATCAGACGGCCCTGCCACCTTGGCATTCGAGCCAGACCGAGGCCTCTGCGGTGGATGAGTGGTTTCGGCACGCTGAGGAGATCTGGAACGCTGCGCACACTCGTCTCCAGCGGGCTGTGCGTCGGCACAAGGAACAGGCCGACCGCCACCGCAGTGAGGCCCCTGGCTCTCCAGCCGGAACCTGCCCCTCCGCTTGCCCTGCTGGAAGCTGAGCCTGCGGTTTGTGGGGCCGTTTAAAGTCCTGAGGAGGGTTAATGAGGTAACGTATCGTTTGCAACTCCCTGCTGATTACTGCATTAACCCGACTTTTCATGTGTCTCTCCTCAGGCCAGTGGTGCCTGGTCCCCTCACTGAGGCTGGACCCAGTGACGCCCCGCCTCCTCCTCTGGACATCGAGGGAGGTCTGGCGTACTTGGTCCGTGAAGTTCTGGATTTGAGGCGTCGGGAGGGGCATCTCCAGTACCTCATCGACTGGGAGGGGTACGGCCCAGAGGAGCGGTGCTGGGTTCCTGCGGTGGACATCCTGGATGCATGTGTTTTAAGAAGAAAATAAAGTTCGGTTTGACAACTAAACTAACCAAAAAAAAAAAAGTAATAGGACCATTCCTATGTGGCGTGTCTTTTGTCATGCTCTGTCAGCGCGTTGGGGGGGGGGACTGTCACGGATCCCCCCGGTACTGCTGCTCATTCCATCACCGGCCTTCTAGGCGTCACTGATCTGGTTCATTACCACCAACTCCGGACTGTCTTGTCTCATTACGCACACCTGGGTCCCATTCCCCCTGATTAGTATGTGTATATATGTGCCCTCTGTTCCCATTGTCCTGGTCGATTATTGTCCCATGTCCGTTGGTCTCGTGAGTACCGTGTATTGTGTTCTTATTTCATCTTGACATGATACAAAATTGCACTTGTCAAATCCGGATAAAGGCAAAATGCAGAATAGTGAAAATATCCCTATCAAAATTATTCCCCAACAAAAGCAGTAAACCAAGGTTCTAAATGCTGTCTATACTGCTAAGTTGTGCTATAATGTACTGTCCCATTCTCTCTCAATGCTTCAGGAATGTTTTGGTAATATCTCTTTAAGAGCACGCTGAGCCTACAGCCATGAGCACTTTAGCTCTCTCTCTCTCTCTCGCTCTCACTCTCACTCTCTCTCTTTCTCTTTTTCTCACTCTCTCCCGCTCTCTCTCTTTTGTTGCTCCTCTCGTTTCCACTCTCAAACTTCATTTTCAGCCTTAGCAAGGGTTTCAGCCACGCTGGCTGGAACTTAGCAGGCACTGTCTCTGGCAGCCAAACTTCCCAGCATGCATTGCGCAGACCTGGCTTTGTCCCTGTGTTAACTGTTAAAGGCCCAATGCAGCCATTTTTATCTCAATATCAAATAATTTCTGGTTAACAATTAAGTACCTTACTGTTATTGTTTCCCAATTAAAATTATAAAAAAAGAATAAAATAATTGCTTCTGTGCAAAGACCAATTTCTCAAGTAAGAAATTTGCTAGGACTGTCTGGCAGTGGTCTGAGTGAAGGCCTAATTGGACGAGCCTAATGGGAGGGATATGTAACCTAAAAAAATTGCTGTTATGGCAGAGAGGATTGAAACTCTCTTTCTTATTGGTCTATTAACTTATGCTGCCTGTTGATGTCGCCAGGCAGGCCAAAACTCCATCCCACCAAAACAGAATGAAATTTCAGGCGGTCTTTTCAAATAGCTCTTACACTAAAATTGCATTATCATAATTTTCACACAGTATTATTCCAACCTCACAGTGTGGAAATATCTATAAAACACAGGAAAATCTAGTTTTTGACTGCGCTGGCCTTTAAGTTGCTCAACTCGACTCACCACATGACAGACCCTTTCACTTCACCCTCTAATACAGATAGTTCTACAGTACATACTAGACAGACACAGAAAGCACACAAAATATTCACTGACACACATATACAAAGGCACATGAATGGACACGGTTTGGATCTCTATTTAAGGAAATAAGGACTGACAAGTGAAAGTAAGACTATAATAATGTAGTTGACAACAAGTTTATAGTCAAATTAATAATTAATGTTAATCCTTTACACTCATGGGAATTGGCCTATATGGATAAGGCTAAATTGAAACGTTTCTTACAGAAGAAATATGAAAAACATTTGCATAACCATGCTAGCAATTGAAAGGGAACAGTTTGGAGATTATTGGAAAAGTATTAGACCAAAGGTGAGGACAACAGTTCACCTGACACAAGACTGAATCCAAATATTACACTGTTGATTTTATGTGCATTTTAGATTTACAATATTTTTCGCCGCATTTGTTGACAATGAAATCTGAAAATACTCTGGATTTCAGTAACATGATAATAATATTCCTTGAAAATGTGTGGTAGGTGCAACATAAAATAAAAAAATGACAAGGGTTTGAGTGAGAGGACTAACTGGTGTCTCCAAGTGGCCACACACCTCTCCAAAGTGCACACAGTTCATAAGTCATTTTAATGCACTTTTATGACTCAAAGAAGAGTCTTCAACTATAAGGTACTTTTTTGAGCTCTCCTAGCTGTGCCGTTGAGGAACTAGAGCAAGCACACTTGTAGTTGTTTTGTTTGGAACACAACCCTGCATCCCCACCATCACACAATTACTGTTGTTGTTTACGCAATCCAAAAACGGTCCATTATAAATCACAATCTGGGTCAGGTGGGCATCGTTTGAAAGCTTGTTCTATTGCTAACATGACTAGCTAAGTTATAAAATACGATCTTAGTATTAGACTTTCACAATGCAATTCAGGGAAACAGATCATAAACGTTGGGGCGCATAGAAAGGAGTCATGAGTGCATTCAGGTGCATGTGCCACCGCGTATTTTCTTCACAATAGACTAACATAGGCTCATTCTGTTCAGAACAACCCAGGGTATGACGACATGTCATCTTGTAACTGTACATCAAACATAGTGATCATAAACATTGACACTGTATATGACATGAATTGTGAAGTGAGATGTGAAGTGCACATTGGGACTCATGGGTGTTTGGCTTGCTTGTATGCGATCAAGGCTGTATTTATTATAATCCTTAACGTCTCATCTTTCAAAACACATTGAGTCCTCTTAATTTATAGCATTTTCCTCACTCAGACAAAACATTTGCTAAAGTTGCCCAATTACCAGGAGGGATGGGGACAACTTCTTGTCGCGCGTGTTGCTCAAGTTCAGAACAGCTGTCAGTCAAAACCCATACAGCAATGTGAAGCGCAGAGCAAGAGCTCTGACGTCATGTATAGCATGTTACTGTACAGCCACTATGTTCCAATATAGGCATTTATCAGTGCCCAAATCTGCCATTTTCCACCCGTATAAAGATACGAGTGTGAAGGGCTACACCAGTAACTTCCCACATAGCATAGCCAGCAATGCCACTGCATGTTAATTATGTTTAATTGTGATGCCACTGGGCAAGAAGTGATTGGTTTGAATGACGCACAAAGACATAAATCATTTTTAATCCTACAGTCTGTACTGTCCCTGGAGAGCCCCTTGTTGTTCCAACTCTGCCCACAGGATTTTGATTAGAAGTGGATATTTCATCTCCATCCAGTGCCATTCCTGGCAAGACCTGAGACAGTGCAGTCTGTTTGCCTCTCTGCTTGCCTGCCTGCCTCTCTGTCTGCATGCAGCATCTGGTGGACACCTGCAACAGTGCAAGTCACTGGAGAGAATAAGAGAGAGGGAGAGGCCTATTCAAATGTTCTAAATCACCATAATCTGTCCTAGAGTATCCAAACTGCAGAGCATTCTAGCCATTTTGCCAGACTATGAAACTGAAGCAAGAAGAAACGGCAGTGAATGGTCACCAAAGTAAAAGAAATGTCAATGACAATCAGTGGTCAAAGAATTTGTAACAAGAATATCCACAAGGCCAACCTTGCTCCAGTCCATACAACAAGAACCATCAGGAGGTCCAGGTCCTTTGCATAAGCGGCAAATAAAGCTATGTCTATTGGACATGGGGTGGCAATCGTTTTCTGTCCCTGTTACAAACAATAGGCTAATGTGAAACTGTGAGGTTTGATATGTGGATATGAGGCAGAGCCAAGATATGGTCTCTGGTTTGGCCAGCTCAGTGATTCATTCAGAGGGAGAGAGAACTGGTTCTAGTGCCATCTGATGGTTTCAGGCTAACACACACATTTAATTAAGCAATGCTACATTGCCAGCATGCCCTGTTCTTCCTACAGAATGGGGGTAAATGCACCCCTTTCAACAGGTGAAACCATTGTTTGTTTATGAAAGCAGCATGAGGAAGACTGAGAATGTTCTAATTTGCATGATTTGCTTACCTGCATTTCTTCAAGTCCATTGAATCAGTTCTCTCTTCATCCTGGCCACTCTATGTAACACTGGGGAAAAAATACAAATCATTAAATATGGTATCTAAGTCACAGCACAAACTCCTTTGAACAACAAAGTCAGTGCTAACAATCCATCGGATGAAATACAACAGCGCAAAGTGACAAGATATTTTCCCTTCACAACAAAGCACAATGCTTCATACTGTGGGCCAATTCGTTAGGCCATAGCAAACCAAAGAAGCGCTTTCAAATGTTATCAGACACCCAGTGTTCACAGAGCTCTTTTATTTAAAAGGGCTAACAGCTCCAAGTGAAACTGATCACAAAGGGAGAGATGCTCACTGACACCACAGTAATTAGGCCGGACAGCCATCAGGGCACCAGGGTTAATGTGTCCTGGTCTCTCCTGGCCCGTGGGGCAGCAGGGTGGTTGTTTTACTGCCGTGAGGGTGCAATGCTGATTGTTAACGCAGGCAAAGTGATCCCTGGAGTCAGGCCCCTGAACCTGCTCCATCCCTGTAACCATGGCGTAGCAGTGCAGTCGTGTTCTTTGTTGTGTGTCTGTGTAAATAGCCATTTTTTTGTATTTTTTTGTATTTTTCATACATATTTCCCTATCACACTTTTCATCCTTCTACAAAATATACTTTCCTGCAACCCGCCTCACTCAATGTGGAACGGATTCTATTATTGACTTACCTTTTATCTAGAATCTCCAGTTGAAACTAGCTAGCCAGCTAACTAGCTACTTGCTATTAGCCACCGTTAGCGGTTTTATCCCAGAACATCGGATTTTCTGGCGGAATAACTGAATCACTGGACATTAACACCGGATCGCAACTAGCTAGCCGCAACCGAATGGATGTTGCTGTTGGCTAATCACCACTGCCCCCGAAGCAAGCACCAGTTAGCCTTGAGCTAGCCTCGAGCCAGGCCCATATCCCGGCTATCTACCTCTCTGTCTACCGGACGGGAGTAGCCAGCTAACTAGCTACTTGCTATTTAGCCACCGTTAGCGGTTTTTCACCATTGTCCGTGGCCTGCACTACCTACCAGCCAGCTCTAGCCTGGACTATTATCGGCCAGTCTGCACTGTCTGCACAGCGCGTTATCAACCCAGAACATATCGGTTTTTCTGCCGGAATCACTGAATCACTGGACCTTTAACACCGGATCATCGCAACTAGCTAGCTGCAACCAAATGGATGTTATTGTTGGCTAATCAGCCTTGAGCTAGACTCGAGCCAGGCCCATCTCCCAGCTATGTACCTCTCTGTCAACCAGACGGGACCTCCTAGTATTGACACGGAGCCCCGCCGATCCAACACGACTGGTCTGCCGACGAAATCGTCTGATGTGGTTTCAACAGGCTTCCCGTTACGACGTCGACCACGAAGATCCATCTGCTAGCCCCGGCCGCTAGCACACGCAAGCCATGGCCTCTTGCTTGCCAGTGTTATAGCAGCCCCAACTACCACCTAACTCTCCTATTGCTGTTCACCGGACCTTATGATAACTCAGCTATACAGCTGATGCCTGCTGGACTGTTCCTTTATACGGTACCGCATCCTGTTTATGTTTAGCCTCAGCCCAAACTTTGTCGCCATTACCAGCTGTTGTCTTAGCTCTCTCAAATAACACCTGTGATTGCTTTATGCCTCTCTCCCATGTCAATATGCCTTGCTTATTGCTGTTTCGGTTATTTCTTATTGTACTATTTCACTGTAGATCCCCCAGCCCAGCTCAACATGCCTTAGATAGCTCCTTTGTCCCACCCCCCATCGTTACCCAACGCTTAGGTTTACCTCCACTGAACTCATATCCTTCCATATCCTTGTCTGTACATAATGCCCTGAATCTATTCTACAACGCCCGGAAATCTGCCCCTTTTTTTCTCTGTACCCAACGCACTAGAAGACCAGTACTTAAAGCTTTTAGCCATATCCTTATTCTACTCCTCCTCTGTTCCTCTGGTGATGTAGAGGTTAACCCAGGCCCTGTAGCCCCCAGTATCACTCCTACTCCCCAGGCGTTATCATTTGTTGACTTCTGTAACCGTAAAAGCCTTGGTTTCTTGCACGTTAACATCCAAAGCCTCCTCCCTAAGTTTGAGTTATTCACTGCGTTAGCACACTCCGCCAACCCTGATGTTCTAGCAGTGTCTGAATCCTGGCTTAGGAAAGCCACCAAAAATTCAGAAATGTACATCCCCAACTACAACATTTTCCGTCTCGATAGAACTGCCAAAGGGGGTGGGGTTGCAATCTACTGTAGAGATAGCCTGCAGAGCTCTATCGTACTATCCAGGTCTGTGCCCAAACAGTTTGAGCTTCTACTTCTAAAAATCCACCTTTCCAGAAATAAGTCTCTCACTGTTGCCGCTTGCTACAGACCCCTCTCAGCCCCAAGCTGTGCCCTGGACACCATATGTGAACTGATTGCCCCCCATCTATCCTCAGAGTTCGTACTGCTTGGTGACCTAAACTGGGATATGCTTAACACCCCGGCCAACCTACAATCTAAACTAGATGCCCTCAATCTCACACAAATTATCAACGAACCTATCAGGTACAACCCTAAATCTGTAAACATGGGCACCCTCATAGATATCATCCTGACAAATTTACCCTCTAAATACACCTCCGCTGTCTTCAACCAGGATCTCAGCGATCACTGCCTTATTGCCTGCGTCCGTAATGTGTCCGCGGTCAAACGACCACCCCTCATCACTGTCAAACGCTCCCTAAAACACTTTAGCCTTTCTAATTGACCTGGCCCGGGTATCCTGGATGGATATTGACCTCATTCCGTCAGTAGAGGATGCCTGGTTGTTCTTTAAAAGTGCTTTCCTCTCAATCTTAAATAAGCATGCCCCATTCAAAAAATTCAGAACTAAGAACAGATAACCCCTGGTTCTCCTCAGACTTGACTGCCCTTGACCAGCACAAAAACATCCTGTGGCGTACTGCATTAGCATCGAACAGCCCCGCGATATGCAACTTTTCAGGGAAGTCAGGAACCAATATACACAATCAGTTAGGAAAGCAAAGGCTAGCTTTTTCAAACAGAAATTTGCACCCTGTAGCACTAACTCCAAAAAGTTTTGGGACACTGTAAAGTCCATGGAAAATAAGAGCACCTCCACCCAACTGCCCACTGCACTGAGGCTAGGAAACACTGTCACCACTGATAAATCTACAATAATCGAGAATTTCAACAAGCATTTTGCTACGGCTGGCCATGCTTTCCACCTGGCTACCACTACCCCGGCCACCAGCTCTGCACCCTCCGCTGCAACTTGCCCATGCCCCCCCCCCCCCCCCCCCCCGCTTCTCCTTCACACAAATTCAGACAGCTGATGTTCTGAAAGAGCTGAAAAATCTGGACCCCTACAAATCAGCTGGGCTAGACAATCTGGACCCTTTCTTTCTAATATTAGCCGCCGAAATTGTCGCAACCCCTATTACTAGCCTGTTCAACCTCTCTTTCGTAACGTCTGAGATCCCCAGAGATTGGAAAGCTGCCGCGGTCATCCCCCTCTTCAAAGGGCGTGACACTAGATCCAAACTGTTACAGACCTATATCCATCCTGCCCTGCCTTTCGAAAGTTTTTGAAAGCCAAATTAACAAACAGATCAACGACCATTTAGAATCCCACCATACCTTCTCCGCTATGCAATCCGGTTTCTGAGCTGGTCATGGGTGCACCTCAGCCACGCTCAAGGTCCTAAACGATATTATAACCGCGAACGATAAAAGACAGTACTGCGCAGCTGTCTTCATCGACCTGGCCAAGGCTTTTGACTCTGTCAACCACCGCATTCTTATTGGCAGACTAAATAGCCTTGGTTTCTCTAATGACTGCCTCGGCTGGTTCACCAAATACTTCTCAGATAGAGTTCAATGTGTCAAATCGGAGGGCCTGTTGTCTGGACCTCTGTCCGTCTCTATGGGGGTGCCACAGGGTTCAATTCTCGGGCCGACTCTATTCTCTGTGTATATCAATGATGTCGCTCTTGCTGCTGATGACGCTCGGATCCACCTCTACGCAGACGACACCATTTTGTATACATCTGGCCCTTCATTGGACACTGTGTTAACAAACCTCCAAACGAGCTTCAATGCCATACAACACTCCTTCCGTAGCCTCCAACTGCTCTTAAACGCTAGTAAAACTAAATGCATGCTCTTCAACCGAACGCTGCTTGCACCCGCCCACCCGACTAGAATCACTACTCTCGGTGGGTCTGACCTAGAGTATGTGGACAACTACAAATACCTGAGTGTCTGGTTAGACTGCAAACTCTCCTTCCAGACTCACATTACGCATCTCCAATCAAAAGTTAGATCTAGAATCGGCTTCCTATTTCGCAACAAAGCCTCCTTCACTCATGCTGCCAAACATTCCCTCGTAAAACTGACTATCCTACCGATCCTTGACTTCGCCGATGTCATTTACAAAATAGCCTCCAACACTCTACTCAGCAAATTGGATGTAGTCTATCACAGTGCCATCCGTTTTGTCACCAAAGCCCCATATACTACCCACCATTGTGACCTGTACGCTCTTGTTGGCTGGCCCTCACTACATATTCATCGCCAAACCCACTGGCTCCAGGTCATCTATAAATCACTGCTAGGCAAATCCCCGTCTTATCTTAGCTCACTGGTCACCATAGCAACACCCACCCGTAGTATGCGCTCCAGCAGGTATATCTCACTGGTCATCCCCAAAGCCAACACCTCCTTTGGGTGCCATTCCTTCCAGTTCTCTGCTGCCAATGACTGGAACGAACTGCAAAAATCTCTGAAGCTAGAGACTCTTATCTCCCTCACTAACATTAAGCGTCAGTTGTCAGAGCAGCTTACCGATCACTGCACCTGTACACAGCCATTCTGAAATTAGCCCACCCAACTACCTCATCCCCATATTGTTATTTATTTTTGCTAATTTGCACCCCAGTATCTCTATTTGCACATCATCTTTTGCACATCTATCATTCCAGTGTTAATACGAAATTGTAACTATTTTGCACTATAGCCTATTTATTGCCTTACCTCCATAATTTACTACATTCGCACACACTATATATATTTTCTGTTGTATTTTTTGACTTTATGTTTTGTTTACCCCATATGTAACTCTGTGTTGTTGTTTTTATCGCACTGCTTTGCTTTATCTTGGCCAGGTCGCAGTTGTAAATGAGAACTTGTTCTCAACTGGCTTACCTGGTTAAATAAAGGTGGAATAAAATAAAAAAGACAGGTAGTGTCTGGGTCCAGGGTCAACATGGCTAGGCTGCAGTGGTCTGCATATGAATATACATTTTTACATTTTTATCCAGAGCGACTTACAGTTAGTGAGTGCATACATTTTCATACTGGCCCCCCGTGGGAAACTAACCCACAACCCTGACGTTGCAAGCGCCATGCTCTACCAACTGAGCTACAGGGGACATATACAGGGGAACAGGCTTTCCATGAATCAACAACAGGACTTGATGTTCAAAAGGATTTAGTAACGTCAACCTCTGCTTAATCAGGTTAGCTCAGGAGAGAACAACTGCCCCCTCTCATTGAAGCCACGGAAGTTCAACGCTGACCGCGGTATTGCAGGCATTGTTAGCAGAAAACAGGATCCCTCATTATAGTGAATGGAAAGATTGTGATCTTCGTGGTCAATCTTCGAGTTATCTGGAGGAAATAGATAATATTATACAAAGCAAATAAGTTTATATCCTCTTTGCATGCAAAACAAAGTATTCTTTACTGTGCTAGACTGACCCGGCGTGGTCTGTCTGTCTGTCTGTCTGCCCCCAGAGAGACAAACATACGGCCATGATCCTCTCTGCCCTTCTCTCCCTTCGCCTCGCCAGCACTCTGTCTTTAGTTGCTATGAGACAGGCCGACTCAAGCCAAGGCCTCCACAATTCATTACTAAAGGAACAAAAGCCAAAGCAGTAGACAAAGCCGTCCAGACCAACCCAAACCAGCTCCCACTTAACACACACATCACACTTCACAGTGGTCTCTCTGACTGACTGACATAAGAATGGCCAATTCAAGGCCTTACTTCTCTCCTTTTGACAAGAAATATGCTCAATAATAATAATTCTGCACTCATTTCAATACACTAATTTTTAGTCATTTAGCAGACGCTCTTATCCAGAGCGACTTACAGTTAGTGAGTGATTACATTATTATTATAAAAAAATTTCATACTGGCCACCCGTGGGAATTGAACCCACAACCCTGGCGTTGCAAACGCCATGCTCTACCAACTGAGCTACATCCCTGCCGGCCATTCCCTCCCCTACCCTGGACGATGCTGGGCCAATTGTGCGCCGCCCTATGGGTCTCCCGGTCGCGGCCGGCTACGACAGAGCCTGGATACCCTCTAAAAGGCTTCCTATGGATATTCATTTTTCTCTTGCTGCTTAGAAGTCACCACCTTTTCAGGAAAGCAAAATAAGATGGTTTCAAGATCAATTACTTCAGAAATTATACTGTGCAAGAAATCTGACAATTTCATTCATAATCCAGTCTGTCCCCTACGTGATATTACTTTAATACAACTCACAAATGTAATAGCGCCAAAGACTGAACAGCTATAATCTACCATTGTGCAATAAAATCACCTGGCTTCTAGCCTCCTCACACTGGTTCTGTCTGGCCAAATGGCATAAAAAAAACACCTTCTCTTTGCCCTGAACCAATCAGTTCTGAATCTGCATCTGTTTCTGTCCAAAGGAATTGAGGCGAGCCAATGAAAAGCCTCCCTTTTCCTCATACTCCTGGTCTCCAGATCTGCTCACTCACATGACAATCACCTTGTAAGAAATGCCAACAGAGAGGCAATCAGCCATTGTAATTAAGCTGCTTGCCATCCCTGAGCTGTCATAATTCAGACTGGGCTGGAAGCTGGGAGGCTTGGAGGCTAGGAGGCTGGGAGGCTGGAGGCTGGGAGGCTAGAGGCTGCGAGGCTGATAGGCTGGAAGCTGGGAGGCTGGGAGGCTGTTAGCTGAGAGGCTGGGAGCTGGGAGACTGGAAGCTTGGAGGCTGGGAGGCTGGAAGCTGGGAGGCTGGAGGCTGAGAGGCTGGAAACTGAGAGGCTGGAAGCTGGGAGGCTGAAGGTTAGAAGGCTGGAGGCTGGGAAGCTGGAGGCTGGGAGGCTGGAAGCTTGGAGGCTGGAAGCTGGGAGGCTGGAAGGTGTGAGGCTGAGAGTCTGGAGGCTGGGAGGCTGGAGGCTGAGAGGCTGGAAACTGAGAGGCTGGAAACTGGGAGGCTGGAAGTCTGGAAGCTGGGAGGCTGGAAGTTTGGAGGCTGGGAGGCTGGAAGCTGGGAGGCTGCAAGGCTGGAGGGCTGGGCATGGGGACTGGCTGGGAGACAAAGTGACACTAGAGACCCAGCTGTTGCTGACTGGGCCTACCACTGACTCATCCAAACCCCAACACAGGCCAATCCCTCTCTCCCCTCTCCCTCTCTCTCCTTCCCTCCCTCTTCCCCCTGTCTCTTCTCCTTTCTCAGGGGGGGAGACAGCAGCATTGTTTGTGTGGTGGGAGAAGGGGCTGACTGCAAAATTAAACTCTCTCCCTCCCTGTCTCTCTACCTCCCTGTCTCTCTACCTCCCTGTCTCTCCACCTCCCTGTCTCTCTACCTCCCTGTCTCTCCACCTCCCTGTCACTCTACCTCCCTGTCTCTCCACCTCCCTGTCACTCTACCTCCCTGTCTCTCCACCTCCCTGTCACTCCACCTCCCTGTCTCTCTACCTCCATGTCTCTCCACCTCCCTGTCTCTCTACCTCCCTGTCTCTCCACCTCCCTGTCACTCTACCTCCCTGTCTCTCTACCCCCCTGTCTCTCTACCTCCCTGTCACTCTACCTCCCTGTCTCTCTACCTCCCTGTCTCTCTACCTCCCTGTCTCTCCACCTCCCTGTCTCTCCACCTCCCTGTCACTCTACCTCCCTCTCTCTTCCCTCCCTGTTGTGTAAAGTAACTAAGTAAAAATACATTGAAGTACTACTTAAGTAGTTTTTTTGGGGTATCTGTACTTTACTACTACTTTTACTTCACTACATTCCTAAAGAAAATAACGTACTTTTTACTCCATACATTTTCCCTGACACCCAAAAGTGCTTGTTACATTTCGAATGCTTAGCAGGACAAAAAAAGGGTCCAATTCATGCACTTATCAAGAGAACATCCCTGGTCATCCCTACTGCCTATGATCTGGCAGGACTCACTAAACACAAATGCTTTGTTTGTAAATTATGTCTGAGTGTTGGAGTGTGCTCCTGGCTATCCGTAAATAAAAAGAAAACAAAGAAAATGGTGCCGTCTGGAATTTTAAATGATTTATATTTTTACTTTTACTTTTGATGCTTAAGTATATTTTAGCAATGACATTTACTTTTGATACTTAAGAATATTTAAAACCAAATACTGTTAGACTTTTACTCAAGTAATATTTTACTGGGTGACTTTCACTTTTACTTGGTATCTTTTATTTTACTCAAGTATGACAATTGGGTACTATTTCCACCACTGCCCCCTCCCATATCACTCCCTGTTTCTCTACCTCCCTGTCTCTCCCTCTCCCTTTCTCTCTACCCCCGCTCTCATACTGCTCCTTTCTCACACTTTATTTTTTCCCACTGTACTGCAGACATTTGTTTTCCAAACTGCTTGACTGATAAGTACATGAGCAGCCGATGGCCCCAAGGTTCTTTCTGAATTCAAAGGCAACTTCTTTAATTGTGGAAATTCACTTATCAAAAATACAAAATCAGAACCTAAACCCACACCACGTATTAAACATGTAACGTCCATTTTACAAACATCTAAATCCTTTAAAAAAGGGTATTCTTCAAACTGCCTCTCAAACTCCAACTGACGAATTCTCCCTGTGCGCTGGATGGATGCAGACTCAGAGAACTAGCTCAGTTTCCCTTGGAATTCAGAGCTAAACAGGAAGCTATGGCAGCATTCTACTGAGATTTATTTTATTTGTTTACAGGGCATGGCTGACTCAGGAACTGGCTTTGCCTGCTGTATCTTTAAAGGACCTGAAGTTTTCTTGGGCAGTAAAACAAATAACTGTGAGTTCAGCCAAAATAGTCAAGAAAGCAGAATGGAGAAACATGCCAAATTGCTGGGGCAATTCAGCCCAGAGGCTAATTTTTCCAAAATGATTCACACTGGAAAGAAGCGCATTTCCCTGTCCTCAGATGAACTTCGTGTGCTCTCTCTCCCCCTCTCTCTCTCTATTTCTCTCTCGCTCTAACCTCCCCCCACTCTCTATTTCCATTCAATACAAAGTCGCTTTACTGAAATGGGAAACATTTGTTACCAAAGCAAGTGAAATAAACATCAAACAGAAGTGAAAAGAAACAAAAGGAACATAAAAACGATTAGAAATTAACAACATCACAAAGGTTTCCAAAAGACAAAGACATTTCAAGTGTTATATTATCAGCTATGTACAGTGTCTTAGCAATGTGCAAATACTTGTAGTACGAATAGTAGGGGAAGATAAATAAACAGATAAGTATTGGTGGTATTTACAATGTTGTTTGTGCTCAAATGGTTGCCCTTTTCTCATGGCAACTGGCCACAAATCTTGCTGCGGTGATTGCACATTGCGAAATTTCGCCTAACAGACACGGGAGTTTGTGTGATCTGTGGAAAATTCTGTATGTGTCTCTAATGTGGTCATACATTTAGCAGGTTAGGAAATGCAGCTCAGTTTCCACCTCATTTTGTGGCCAGTGTGCACATAGCCTGTCTTCTCTCAAGAGCCAGGACTGCCTATGGCGGCCTTTCTCAATAGCAAGGCTATTCTCACTGAGTCTGTATATAGTCAAGGATTTTCATAATTTTTGGTCAGTCACAGTGGTCAGGTATTCTGCCACTGTGTACTCTCAATTTATGGCCAAATAGCATTCCAGTTAGTTTTTTATGCTCCCAGCAAACCGAGAACATTCCCAGAACATTAGCAAAGATTCCAATGAAATCTAGTTATCTAACATTAGGATGATAACATCCCAAAAACATTCCCAAAAACTTTTTGATAACAAAATATATATATACAGTGAGGGAAAAAAGTATTTGATCCCCTGTTGATTTTGTACGTTTGCCCACTGACAAAGAAATGATCAGTCTATAATTGCAATGGTAGGTTTATTTGAACAGTGAGAGACAGAATAACAACAAATAAATCAAGAAAAACGCATGTCAAAAATGTTATAAATTGATTTGCATGTTAATGAGGGAAATAAGTATTTGACCCCCTCTCAATCAGAAAGATTTCTGGCTCCCAGGTGTCTTTTATACAGGTAATGAGCTAAGATTAGGAGCACACTCTTAAAGGGAGTGCTCCTAATCTCAGCTTGTTATCTGTATAAAAGATACCTGTCCACAGAAGCAATCAATCAATCAGATTCCAAACTCTCCACCATGGCCAAGACCAAAGAGCTCTCCAAGGATGTCAGGGACAAGATTGTAGACCTACACAAGAATGGAATGGGCTACAAGACCATCGCCAAGCAGCTTGGTGAGAAGGTGACAACAGTTGGTGCGATTATTTGCAAATGGAAGAAACACAAAATAACTGTCAATCTCCCTCGGCCTGGGGCTCCATGCAAGATCTCACCTCGTGGAGTTGCAATGATCATGAGAACGGTGAGGAATCAGCCCAGAACTACACGGGAGGATATTGTCAATGATCTCAAGGCAGCTGGGACCATAGTCCCCAAGAAAACAATTGGTAACACACTACGCCCGCAAGGTCCCCCTGCTCAAGAAAGCACATATACAGGGCCGTCTGAAGTTTGCCAATGAACATCTGAATGATTCAGAGGAGAACTGGGTGAAAGTGTTGTGGTCAGATGAGACCAAAATCGAGCTCTTTGGCATCAACTCAACTCGCCGTGTTTGGAGGAGGAGGAATGCTGCCTATGACCCCAAGAACACCATCCCCACCGTCAAACATGGAGGTGGAAACATTATGCTTTGGGGGTGTTTTTCTGCTAAGGGGACAGGACAACTTCACCGCATCAAAGGGACGATGGACGGTGCCATGTACAGTCAAATCTTGGGTGAGAACCTCCTTCCCTCAGCCAGGGCATTGAAAATGGGTCGTGGATGGGTATTCCAGCATGACAATGACCCAAAAAACACGGCCAAGGCAACAAAGGAGTGGCTCAAGAAAAAGCTCATTAAGGTCCTGGAGTGGCCTAGCCAGTCTCCAGACCTTAATCCCATAGAAAGTCTGTGGAGGGAGCTGAAGGTTTGAGTTGCCAAACGTCAGCCTCGAAACCTTAATGACTTGGAGAATATCTGCAAAGAGGAGTGGGATAAAATCCCTCATGAGATGTGTGCAAACCTGGTGGCCAACTACAAGAAATGTCTGACCTCTGTGATTGCCAACAAGGTTTTTGCCACCAAGTACTAAGTCATGTTTTGCAGAGGGGTCAAATACTTATTTCCCTCATTAAAATGCAAATCAATTTATATATTTTTGACATGCGTTTTTCTGGATTTTTTTGTTGTTATTCTGTCTCTCACTGTTCAAATAAACCTACCATTAAAATTATAGACTGATCATTTCTTTGTCAGTGGGCAAACGTACAAAATCAGCAGGGGATCAAATACTTTTTTCCCTCACTGTATATACATACCAGTCAAAAGTTTGGACACACCTACTCATTCAAGGGTTTTTCTTTATTTTAACTATTTTCTACATTGTAGAATAACAGCGAAGACATCAAAACTATGAAATAACACATATGGAATCATGTAGTAACTGTCACGATCGTCGGGAACAGAGGACCAATGCGCAGCGTTAGTTGCGAACATATTTTATTAACTAGAGTAATCACCCGAACAAAACAACAAACGTGACGTCCACGGTCTAACACAAACCAACTGGAACAAGATCCCACAACCACTGTGGGAAAACAGCTTGTCTAAATATGGTTCCCAATCAGAGACAACCAGCAACAGCTGACACTCGTTGCCTCTGATTGGGAACCACTCTGGCCAACATAGAAATATAACTACTATAAAAACAAATGAAACTCACACCCTGGCTCAACATACAAGTGTCCCCAGAGCCAGGGCGTGACAGTACCCCCCCCTAAAGGCGCGGACTCCGACCGCGCCAACTAAATACCACAGGGGAGGGACCGGGTGGGCACTCCGCCTTGGCGGCGGATCCGGCTCCGGGCCTGATCCCCACTCCCTCTCCAACACCCCAAAGTACCCCTGGTCCGGTCTGGCCCCGCTGACCGGAGCTGGACTGCACACTGGTGGAGCGGATTGCTCTAGCTCCGGCGTGAAGCAGCTGATCGGTGCCGGACCAGGCACCGGTGGAACAGGCACGGGCCGTGCCGGACTGACGACGCACACCACTGGCTTGGTGTGGGGAAAAGGCACGGGCCGTGCCGGACTGACGACGCACACCACTGACTTGGTGTGGGGAGCAGGAGCGGGCCGGACCGGGCTGGCGACGCGCACCATTGGCTTGGTGCGGGGAGCAGGAACGGGCCGGACCGGGCTGGCGACGCGCACCATTGGCCTGGTGCGGGGAGCAGGAACAGGCCGGGCCGGGCTGGCGACGCGCACCATAGGCTTGGTGCGGGGAGCAGGAGCGGGCCGGACCGGGCTGGCGACGCGCACCATTGGCCTGGTGCGGGGAGCAGGAACAGGCCGGGCCGGGCTGGCGACGCGCACCATAGGCTTGGTGCGGGGAGCAGGAGCGGGCCGGACCGGGCTGGCGACGCGCACCATTGGCCTGGTGTGGGGAGCAGGAACAGGCCGGGTCGGGCTGGCGACGCGCACCATAGGCTTGGTGCGGGGAGCAGGAACAGGCCGGGCCGAGCTGGCGACGCGCACCATTGGCTTGGTGCGGGGAGCAGGAACAGGACGGGCCGGGCTGGCGACGCGCACCATTGGCTTGGTGCGGGGAGCAGGAACAGACCGGACCGTACTGGGGACACACACCACTGGCCCTACGCAGGGATCTGGAACGGGCCGAACCGGATTGGTAACACACCCCAGTACCTCTCGCCGTGCCTCTACACCTTCCTTCCCCTCTTTGACCAGTGGCCCCCGTAACCTGGCGGCCTCCTCTGCCAACCCGCTGGGCCGCTCTATCGCGGTCTCCTGCTGCCCCGTCGTCCACGGCGTTAGCCCCCCCCTAAAAAAATTCTGGGCTTCTCTCCTACCCGTGGACCAGGTCTCCATTCTTTTCGCCAGCCTTTCGCCCTTCTGCTTCCACGTCAAGCCCCTCTCTTGCTCACCCGGCTTGACCCAGTCGAGGAGGCGCTGGATATCCGCCAGAGATTTCCCTGGCGATGGCTCCTGGACCCGCTGCTTGGTCCAGTTCTGGTGGGATCTTCTGTCACGATCGTCGGGAACAGAGGACCAATGCGCAGCGTTAGTTGCGAACATATTTTATTAAATAGAGTAATCACCCGAACAAAACAACAAACGTGACGTCCACGGTCTAACACAAACCAACTGGAACAAGATCCCACAACCACTGTGGGAAAACAGCTTGTCTAAATATGGTTCCCAATCAGAGACAACCAGCAACAGCTGACACTCGTTGCCTCTGATTGGGAACCACTCTGGCCAACATAGAAATATAACTACTATAAAAACAAATGAAACTCACACCCTGGCTCAACATACAAGTGTCCCCAGAGCCAGGGCGTGACAGTAACCAAACAAGTGTTAAACAAATCAAATTATATTTTATATTTGAGATTCTTCAAATAGCCACCCTTTGCCTTTATGACAGCTTTGCACACTCTTGGCATTCTCTCAACCAGCTCCATGAGGTAGTCACCTGGAATGCATTTCAATTAACAGGTGTGCCTTCTTAAAAGTTAATTAGTGGAATTTCTTTCCTTCTTAAAGCGTTTGAGCCAATCAGCTGTGTTGTGACAAGGTACGGGGGGTGGGGGTGGGGGGGGGGGGGGGGGGGTATACGGAGGATAGCCCTATTTTCATATTATGGCAAGAACAGCTCAAATTAGCAAAGAGAAACGACAGTCCATCATTACTTTAAGACATGAAGGTCAGTCAATACAGAACATTTCAAGAACTTTGAAAGTTTCTTCAAGTGCAGTTGCAAAAACCATCAAGCGCTATGATGAAACTGGCTCTCATGAGGACCGCCACAGGAATGGAAGACCCAGAGTTACCTCTGCTGCAGAGGATAAGTTCATTAGAGTTACCAGCCTCAGAAATTGCAGCCCAAATAAATGCTTCACAGAGCTCAAATCACAGACACATCTCAACATCAACTGTTCAGAGGGGACTGTGTGAATCAGGCCTTCATGGTCGAATTGCTGCAAAGAAACCACTACTAAGGACACCAATAAGAAGAAGAGACCTGCTTGGGCCAAGAAACACGAGCAATGGACTTTAGACCTGTAGTCTGGAGTCCAAATTTGAGATTTTTGGTTCCAACCGACGTGTCTTTATGAGGCGCGGTGTGGATGAACGGATGATCTCCGCATGTGTAGTTCCCACCGTAAAGCATGGAGGAGGAGGTGTTATGGTTTGGGGGTGCTTTGCTGTGACACTGTCTGTGATTTATTTAGAATTCAAGGCACACTTAACCAGCACGGCTACCACAGCATTCTGCAGCGATACGCCATCCCATCTGGTTTAGGCTTAGTGGGACTATCATTTGTTTTTCAACAGGACAATGACCCAACACACCTCCAGGCTGTGTAAGGGCTATTTTACCAAGAAGGAGAGTGACAGAGAACTGCATCAGATGACCTGGCCTCCACAATCCCCCGATCTCACCCCAATGGAGATGGTTTGGGATGAGTCGGACCGCAGAGTGAAGGAAAAGCAGCCAACAAGTGCTCAGCATATGTGGGAACACCTTCAAGACTTGGAAAAGCATTCCAGGTGAAGCTGGTTGAGAGAATGCCAAGAGTGTGCAAAGCTGTCATCAAGGCAAAGGGTGGCTATTTGAAGAATCTCAAATATAAAATATATTTTCATTTGTTTAACACTTTTTTGGTTACTATATGATTCCATATGTGTTATTTCACAGTTTTGATGTCTTCACTATTATTATACAATGTAGAAAATAGTAAAAATAAAGAAAAACCTTGAATGAGTAGGTGTGTCCAAACTTTTGACTGGTACTGTATATACATTTTTTATGTTTTAAATGAAATATCATTGGAATGTTCTCCTAACATTCACTAAAATGTTGTGCACATCTGTAACAACCACCACAGAACATTCCCCAAAGGTTCTCATTAGGATTCCAGGTAATGTAATAACATAATGTACCAGTAATGCTTTCCCAGCAAATCAAAATTAGTTCCAAAAAAAGTTCCCAAAACTTTCACAGAATGGCAAATGTTCTCATAACAAAAAAACTGTCCAGTCATGCTGATGATTATACAATGTTTGTTTAAAACATTCGCCTGATGTTGCAAGAACGTTCCCAGAACACATTTTGTCTGTTCTTTAAAGGTTTCCAGAATGTTTCATTAGGTTGTGGGAACAGTCTGGTGGGAACATTGTGGGGACATCACAAAAGATATGTTCACAAAACACAAAAACTGCCCAGTTGTGCGGACGATTATACAATGTTTATTTTAGGGTGCAAAAAACATTCACCTGATGTTACAAGAACGTTCCCAGAACACATTTCCTCTGTCCTTTAAAGGTTCCCAGAATGTTTCATTAGGTTGTGGGAACAGTCTAGTGGGAACATTGTGAGGACATCACAAAATATATGTTTCCAAAACACACAAAAACAATTCTACAATGTTTATTTTAGGGTGCAAAAAGCATTCACCTGAAATTACAAGAACATTGTCAGAACACATTTCGTCTGTT
Organism: Coregonus lavaretus; assembly: GCF_964263955.1. NCBI lineage: Eukaryota > Metazoa > Chordata > Actinopteri > Salmoniformes > Salmonidae > Coregonus > Coregonus lavaretus. Next base: position 14,011,163 of record NC_140008.1, on the reverse strand, counting down.
CTTTAAAAGGTTCCCAGAATGTTTCATTAGGTTGTGGGAACAGTCTGGTGGGAACATTGTGAGGACATCACAAAATATATGTTTCCAAAACACACAAAAACAATTCTACAATGTTTCTTTTAGGGTGCAAAAAGCATTCACCTGAAATTACAAGAACGTTGTCAGAACACATTTCGTCTGTTCTTTAAAAGGTTCCCAGAATGTTTCTCTAGGTTGTGGGAACATTGTGGGGATATGACAAGAGGTAGGTTCAGAAAACACTAAGACTATCCAGTTGTGCTGACATTCAGATAATGTTTGTATCAGAGTGCAAAAAACATTCCTTTGATGTTGCAAGAATGTTGACAGAACAGCCTTTCTGAGTTATTTAATGGTTCCCAGAACATTTCATTAGGTTGTGGGAACAGTGTGGATACATTACAAGAGATAGGTTCCCAAAACACAAAATATGCTCACTTGTGATGACATTCATGTTTAAGCTAACAGGACGTTCCCTTAATGTTGCAAGAATATTCTTGTGATATTCACGAAGGTTGCACAGAACATGCCTACAACGTTGCATCATGTTCCACAATTTCCAAATAACTCAGTTTTTATGACGTTCATAGCATGTTTGTTTTAGGTTTACATAATATTCCATTGATGTTCACACAATGTACATTTTACCTTGTCTTGGAGGTCCTAAAAACATTTCAAGAACATTTAGAAAATGTTATATTTAAGTTTGACCTAATATTACCACAACATTCTCAGCATGGATATTTGTAGCTACTTAACTCATAATAAGCAGATTGGAATTGCATCCCGTTATGTTTCTCTCCAGATTTAATGGCAATTCACATATGAGGACTGTGTTGTAGGCCACTACAAGGTAATACAGACACAGCATTTTAATTTCATGTGTTGACAAACTGCACATTATTGAATTCATAGGACATTTGAACAGCATTTAATCACACAAACACAACCACAGTTTATGTTAACAATCTGCACATGTGGGGTTTGAACCTGCAATGTTTGATTCCCAAGACAGGTCGTTTATCCTCTGTGCCACCTTTTACATGTTCTTTTTTTCAGCATATAGTCTTAACAGTGTGGTCAATCAAGAATTCCATGCTTACCTTTTAGCCTTCTTAGACATAACTAACCCAGGAAAATACTGGTAACTGGGTTATTCACCATCACTTCACCCATCCAGTGCCTTGTAAAAGTATTCATCGCCCTTGGTGCTTTTCCTATTTTGTTGCATTACAACCTGTAATTAAAATTTATTTTTATTTGGATTTCATGTAATGGGCATACACAAAATAGTCCAAATTGGTGAAGTGAAATGAAAAACATAAATTGTTTCCAAAAATTCTAAAAAATAAATAACGGAAAAGTGTTGCGTGCATATGTATTCACCCCCTTTGCTATGAAGCCCCTAAATAAGATCTGGTGCAACCAATTACCTTCAGAAGTCACATAATTAGTTAAATAAATGGGCGGCAGGTAGCTTAGTGGTTAAGAGCGTTGTGCCAGTAACCGAAAGGTCGCTGGTTCTAATCCCCAAGCCAACTAGGTGAAAATCTGTCGATGTGCCCTTGAGCAAGGCACTTAACCCTAATTGCTCCTGTAAGTCGCTCTGGATAAGAACGTCTGCTAAATGACTAAAATGTAAATGTAAATAAAGTCCACCTGTGTGCAATCTAAGTGTCACATGATCTGTCACATGATCTCAGTATATATACACCTGTTCTGAAAGGCCCCAGAGTCTGCAACACCACTAAGCAAGGGGCACCACCAAGCAAGCGGCACCATGAAGACCAAGGAGCTCTCCAAACAGGTCAGGGACAAAGTTGTGGAAAAGTACAGATAAGGGTTGGGTTATAAAAAAATATCAGAAATGTTGAATATCCGACGGAGCACCATTACATCCATTATTAAAAAATTGAAAGAATATGGCACCACAACAAACCTGCCAAGAGAGGGCCGCCCACCAAAACTCACAGACCAGGCAAGGAGGGCATTAATCAGAGAGGCAACAAAGAGACCAAAGATAACCCTGAAGGAGCTGCAAAGCTCCACAGCGGAGATTGGAGTATCTGTCCATAGGGCCACTTTAAGCCGTACACTCCATAGAGCTGGGCTTTACGGAAGATTGGCCAGAAAAAAGCCATTGCTTAAAGAAAAAAATAAGCAAACACGTTTGGTGTTCACCAAAAGGCATGTGGGAGACTCCCCAAACATATGGAAGAAGGTACTCTAGTCAGATGAGACTAAAACTGAGCTTTTTGGCCATCAAGGAAAACGCTATGTCTGGCGCAAACCCAACACCTCTCATCACTCCGAGAACACCATCCCCACAGAGAAGCATGGTGGTGGCAGCATCATGCTGTGGGGAAGCTTTTAATTGGCAGGGACTGGGAAAATGGTCAGAATTGAAGGAATGATGGATGGCGCTAAATACAGGGAAATTCTGGAGAGAAACCTGTTTCAGTCTTCCAGAGATTTGAAACTGGGACGGAGGTTCACCTTCCAGCAGGACAATGACCCTAAGCATACTGCTAAAGCAACACTCGAGTGGTTTAAGGGGAAACATTTAAATGTCTTGGAATGGCCTAGTCAAAGCCCAGACCTCAATCCAATTGAGAATCTGTGGTATGACATAAAGATTGATGTACACCAGCGCAACCCATCCAACTTGAAGGAGCTGGAGCAGTTTTGCCATGAAGAATGGGCAAAAATCCCAGTGGCTAGATGTGCCAAGCTTATAGAGACACCCCAAGAGACGTGCAGCTGTAATTGCTGCAAAAGGTGGGGGTGGGGGGGGGGGTGAGTAGTTATGCACGCTCAAGTTTTCTGTTTTTTTGTCTTATTTCTTGTTTGTTTCACCCCAAAAAATATTTTGCATCTTCAAAGTGGTACGCATGTTGTGTAAATCAAATGATACAAACCCCAAAAAATCAATTTAAATTCCTGATTGTAAGGCAACAAAATTGGAAAAATGCCAAGGGGGGTGAATACTTTCGCAAGCCACTGTATGCTGCGTACTTCAGGGCCCATATTTACAATGTATCCAAGACTATGAGTGCTGATCTAGGATCACTTTTGCTTTTCAGATCATCAAAAATAAGACAGGGGGGACCATGTCAAGCATCTCAAAGTATGAATAGTATTTTGTGCAAAAATAATAATAATTAAACAGTACGTTTTTACACAATGTTACATTTTTTACAGTAAATTCTGCATTTCTGGCTGGATTTATAAATCTGAACGAAATAAAGACATCTTCTACTTTAGTAGAATGTATCTGGGCCTCAATTTCACCTGGGTTTTTTTCTTCAAAAGATTGAACCTGCAATCTTCAGATCAGCAACCTGTGCATTAATCCTCTGTGCCACCAGGGCCTAGCTGTGGCCTTGCAGGGTATTTTCAGTCTAATATGGTCAATCAGGACACATATTATAATTTTTTTGAGTTTTAAAATGTTCCAATCCTCTTCATATGCTGTGTATTTGTAACACTGTATTTGATGTTTTTTTTGTAAAAAATGTAACCCTTTAACTGGCACACGAAGAAATAAAAAATCTGCAAAATATCAGTATTTAGCCTCAGTATAGGCTATAAATGAATAATTTTGTTTGCGTGACTTAAACTTTGATAGATAATGCATCGCAAACATCTCAACCAGCCGTTTGAGTTGCCCAATTAGAGTAAACAAATGTTGTATTGGAATTTGCATAGACTTTTAAAATCATCAAACAAATTATGTATTCATTTAAATTGTCTGCTTCATTTACATATAATGGAAGATAGGCCTAGTTAAATGAGGACTGATATCAAATATGAATTAAATATGATAAATTTGCGTGTCAAAATATGAATATTCAAATGCATGTAAATTAATGCATTTACAGTTTATATGCTACGAATACAAGTAAAATTACATGTACTGCATGATATTGTGAAACATGAAAGATTTAAAAATCCCATAACAATATTTCTCCATTGTCCATTATCACTAGCTTTGACATAAAGGGATTTTTCAGGATTTTAGCAATGAGGCCTATTTATCTACTTCCTCAGAGTCAGATGAACTAGTGGATACAATTTTTATGTCTCTGCGTCGAGTATGAAGGAAGTTAGAGGTAGTTTCGCGAGCCAATGCTAACTAGCGTTAGTGCAATGACTGGAAGTCTATGGGTATCTGCTAGCATACTAGTAGATAGCCATAAACTTCCAGTCATTGCGCAAACGCTAGTTAGAATTGGCTCGAGAAACAACCTCTAACTTCCTTCATAAAAATATGCAAAATTAAATTAATATAATTAATTTAATAAAAAAATGGTTGTCACAATTAGCTCAAACCCCCGGTCGAGCTGCCTGTTGAAGGATTAATTTAAAACAGTCGCAGGAAGGTACTTAAATGTTACCCAGAAATTATTTGATATTGAGATAAAAACGGCTGCATTGGACCTGTAGCCCTTTCCTGCAGTCAATGACCAAAAGCGCCCTCTTTGGACTGTTATGGATATTTTTTATAATTTCATAATTACACTGAACATAAATATAAACGCAACATGTAAAGCGTTGGTCCCATGTTTCATGAGCTGAAATAAAAGATCCCCGAATTTTCCATATGCACAAAAAGCGTATTTCTCTCTAATTTGGTGCACAAATTGGTTTACATCCCTGTTAGTGAGCATTTCTCCTTTGCCAAGATAATCCATCCACCTGACAGCTGTGGCATATCAAGAAGTTGATTAAACAGCATGGTCATTACACAGGTGCACCTTGTGCTGGGGACAATAAAAGGCCCCTCTAAAATGTGCAGTTTTGTCACACAACACAATGCCACAGATGTGTCAAGTTTTGAGGGAGCGTGCAATTGGCATGCTGACTGCAGGAATGTCCATTAGAGCTGTTGCCAGATAATTGAATGTTCATTTCTCTACCATCAGCCTCCTCCAACGTCGTTTTAGAGAATTTGGCAGTACGTCCAACCGGCCTCACAACCGCAGACCACGTGTATGGTGTCGTGTGGGCGAGCGGTTTACTGTTGTCAACGTTGTGAACAGAGTGCCCCATGGTGGCGGTGGGATTATGGTTTGGGCAGAGCATCCAGGCTCTGTCGCAGCCGGCCGCGACCGGGAGACTCATGGGCGGCGCACAATTGGCCCAGCGTCGTCCAGGGTAGGGGAGGGAATGGCCGGCAGGGATGTAGCTCAGTTGATAGAGCATGGCGTTTGCAACGCCAGGGTTGTGGGTTCGTTTCCCATGGGGGGCCAGTATAAAAAAAAAAAAATGTATTCACTAACTGTAAGTCGCTCTGGATAAGAGCGTCTGCTAAATGACTAAAATGTAAATGTAAATGTAATAAACTACAGACAACAAACACAATTGCATTTTATCGATGGCAATTGGAATGCACAGAGATACCGTGACGACATCCTGAGGCCTGTTGTCGTGCCATTCATCCACCGCCATCATCTCATGTTTCAGTATGATAATGCACAGCCCCATGTCGCAAGTATCTGTATTCTATTCCTGGAAGCTGAAAATGTCCCAGTTGTTCCATGGCCTGCATAATCACCAGACATGTCACCTATTGAGCATGTTTGGTATACTCTGGATCGACATGTACGACAGCATGTTCCAGTTCCCGACAATATTCAGCAACTTCGCACAGCCATTGAAGAGGAGTGGGACAACATTCCTCAGGCCACAATCAACAGCCTGATCAACTATATGTGAAGGAGATGTGTCGCGTTGCATGAGGCAAGTGGAGGTCACACCAAATACTGACTGGTTTTCTGATCCATGCCCCTACCTTTTTAAGGTATCTGTGACCAACAGTTGCATGTTTGTATTCCCAGTCATGTGAAATCCATAGATTGGGGCCTAATTTATTAATTTCAATTGACTGAATTCCTTATATGAACTGTAACTCAGTAAAATCTTTAAAATTATTGCATGTTGCGATTACATTTTTGTTCAGTATAATAAATATATATATTTTTTAACTGATGAAAATCTGTTGTTTCTATGTCAAACAATTTTGTTATATTTCAGTCTTCTGTGATGTATATAAAGTGTAATATTGGGATGCAAACTCAAAATTGAATACATTTTAACTCTATATCTGACATGGTAAGTCCATAACCATGTGTGTGAGGTGTACACTTTTGTTTCAAAGTAGTTTTGTTTTAGACTATACGCAAGAATACAAGTTATTTAAAGGAAGCTCTTTCCAACTAAAATCACATTTCACAAGTCTTTCAACACGTGATGAAGAAAGATAATCAGAAAATACAGTGTTACAAGTACACAGCATATGAATAGAATGAGAACATTTTAATAACTTGTGTTCTGTGTCCTGATTGACCATATTAGCCCACAGTTATCCCCCGGTGGCGCAGAGGGTTAATGCTCTGACTGCAGAGCTGAATATTGCAGGTTTTATTCCTTAACCATAAATCCAGTCAGAAATCTAGAATTCAAACTAACTGTAAAAAATTTAACATTTTGTAAACATTGACTAATGAACTTTAAAAAACGCACCCAATATAATTCCTACTTTTAGATCCTTCATATGGTCCCCCGTTTTATTTGTCATGATTTGAAAAGCAAAAGTGATCCTAGATCAGCACTCATAGTCTTGGATACTTTGTAAATATGGGCCCAGAAGTACGCAGCATAATGTAGAAAGAAGATGGGTGAAGTGTAATGGAGGCTGGTGGGAGGAGCTGTAGGAGGACGGGCTCATTGTAATGGCTGGAATGGAATAAATGGAACGGTATCAAACATATGGAAACCACATGTTTAACTCTGTTCCATTTATTCCATTCCAGCCATTACAAAGAGCTTGTCCTCCTATAGCTCCTCCCACCAGTACTCCACTGGTGAAGTGATTGTGAATAACCCAGTTACCAATATTTCCCTGGGTTAGTTATGTCTAAGCATGACATTCCTGATTTACCATAATGCCATGGCTATATACTGAAAAAAATAAAATATGAGCGAGCTTCCCTGGTGGTGCAGATTCAAATCACACATTTTCAGATTGTAAACATGTGAAGTGTCTGTATGATTAAATGCTGTTCAAATGTCCTATGAGTTAAATTGAAAGGCTGTGTGTCTACAGTGAGGGAAAAAAGTATTTGATCCCCTGCTGATTTTGTACGTTTGCCCACTGACAAAGACATGATCAGTCTATAATTTTAATGGTAGGTTTATTTGAACAGTGAGAGACAGAATTACAACCGTTCTCATGATCATTGCAACTCCACAAGGTGAGATCTTGCATGGAGCCCCAGGCCAAGGGAGATTGACAGTTCTTTTGTGTTTCTTCCATTTGCGAATAATCTCACCAACTGTTGTCACCTTCTCACCAAGCTGCTTGGCGATGGTCTTGTAGTCCATTCCAGCCTTGTGTAGGTCTACAATCTTGTCCCTGACATCCTTGGAGAGCTCTTTGGTCTTGACCATGGTGGAGAGTTTGGAATCTGATTGATTGATTGCTTTTGTGGACAGGTGTCTTTTATACAGGTAACAAGCTGAGATTAGGAGCACTCCCTTTAAGAGTGTGCTCCTAATATCAGCTCGTTACCTGTATAAAAGACACCTGGGAGCCAGAAATCTTTCTGATTGAGAGGGGGTCAAATACTTATTTCCCTCATTAAAATGCAAATCAATTATAACATTTTTGACATGCGTTTTTCTGGATTTTTTTGTTGTTATTCTGTCTCTCATTGTTCAAATAAACCTACCATTAAAATTATAGACTGATCATTTCTTTGTCAGTGGGCAAACGTACAAAATCAGCAGGGGATCAAATACTTTTTTCCCTCACTGTATATCACCTTGTAGTGGCCTACAATACAGTCCTCATATGCGAATTGCCATTAAATCTGGAGAGAAACATAATGGGGACTGCTTTCTTATGAGTTAAGGAGCTACAAATGTGCATGCTGTGAATGTTGTGGTCAAACAAAAAAAATAACATGTTCTACATGTCCTTGAAATGTTCTGAGGACCTCCAAGTGAAGGTAAAATGTAGATTGCGTTAACATCAATGGAATATTATGTTAAACCTAAAACAAATATGCTATGAACGTCATAAAAACTGACTTATTTGGAAATTGTGCAACATTGTGACAACATTGTGGGAATATTCTGTGCAACATATGTGAATATCACAAGAATATTCTTGCAATATCCCAGACAACTCCCATAAATTACTTAAATTACTTTAAAAAACATTAAATAACTTAGACCAGGTGTTCTGTCAACATTCTTACAACATTATAGGAATGTCCTGTGCAAACTAGCTTCAACATTGTATGAATATCATCACAACTGAGCATATTTTGTGTTTTGGGAACCTATTTCTTGTAATGCACCCACACTGTTCCCACAACCTAATTAAATGTTCTGGGAACTCAGAAATGCTGTTCTGTCAACATCTTTGCAACATCAAAGGAATGTTTTTTGCACCCTGATACAAACATTATCTAAATGTCAGCACAACTGGACGGTTTTGGTGTTTTGGGAACATTTTGTGATGTCCCCACAATGTTCACACCAGACTGTTCCCACAACCTAATGAAACATTCTGGTAACCTTTAAAGAACAGACGAAATGTGTTCTGGGAATGTTTTTGTAACATCAGCTGAATGTTTTTTGCATCCTAAAATAAACATTGTAGAATCATCCTCACAACTGGACAGTTTTAGTGTTTTGGGAACATATCTTTTGTGATGTCACCACAATGTTCCCACTAGACTGTTCCCACAACCTAATGAAACATTCTGGGAACTTTTAAGGAACAGAGAAAATGTGTTCTAGGAACGTTCTTGCAACATCAGGTGATTATAATTTTTTTGCATTCTAAAATAAACATTGTAGAATCATCCTCACAACTGGACAGTTTATGTGTTTTGGAAAATATATTTTGTAATGTCTACACAATGTTCTCACCAGACGGTTCCCACAACCTAATGAAACATTTGGTGAACCTTTAAAGAACAGATTTGATGTGTTCTAGGAACGTTCTTGTAACACCAGGAGAATGCTTTATACAAACATTGTATAATCATCCGCACGACTGGACAGTTTTTGTGTTATAAGAACATTTACCGCGACCTAACGAATGTTCTGGGAACTTTCACAGAACCAATTTTGGTTTGCTGGGCTGATTCTTTCCAGTGTGTCAAATAGTTATCTTTTTGCTTTCTCATAATTTGATAAGGTCTAATTGTGTTGCTGTCCTGGGGCTCTGTGGGGTCTGTTTTTGTTTATGAACAGAGCCCTAGTGTCAAGGGTGTCAGTGAAATGCGGTAGGCGAAGTCAAACGCAGGACACAGAGCTGATCAGAAAACATACTTTACTAGAAGGTACTCTGAGATACAACAACCTCCACACAGGGAGGGAAACAACCTGCACACTAACGACTGCCGAAAACACAAAACAATCACACACAACACACAGTGTAAGACAGAGGGTTAAATAGGGAAGACAATACTACATAATGGGAAACAGGTGTAACCAATAAAGACAGAACAAGTTGAACATAGAAACATGGATCGGTAGCAGCTAGTACTCCGGTGACGACGAACACCGAAGCCTGCCCGAGCAAGGAGGAGGGGCAGCCTCGGCTGAATCCGTGACAGTACCCCCCCCTTGACGCGCGGCACCAGCCGTGCGCAGACCCCGGCCTCGGGGACGGCCAGGAGGACGCGGAGCAGGGCGGGTCGGATGACTCTGGTGGAAATCCCTCAACATGGAGGGATCTAGGATGTCCCTCCTAGGGACACAGCACCGTTCCTCCGGACCGTACCCATCCCACTACACGAGATACTGCAGGCCCCCCACCCGACGCCTCGAATCCAAGATGGAACGGACCGAGTACGCAGGAGCCCACTCGATGTCCAGTGGGGGCGGAGGAACCTCCCGTACCTCAGACTCCTGGAGTGGACCAGCTACTACCGGCCTGAGGAGAGATACATGGAACAAGGGGTTAATACGGTAATTAATAGAAAGTTGTAACCTATAACAAACCTCGTTCAATCTCCTCAGGACTTTAAATGGCCCCACAAACCGCCAACCCAGCTTCTGGCAGGGCAGGCGAAGGGGCAGGTTTCGAGTCGAGAGCCTGACCCGATCCCCCAGTGCATACACCGGAGCCTCACTGCGGTGGCGATCGGTGCTCGCCTTTTGTCGCCTGATAGCCCGCTGCAGGTGTACATGAGCAGCGTTCCAGGTCTCTTCCGAGCGCCGAAACCACTCATCCACCGTAGGAGCTTCGATCTGGCTCTGATGCCAAGGTGCCAGGACCGGCTCATAACCTAACACACACTGAAAAGGCGTAAGGTTAGGAGAGCAGTGGCGAAGTGAGTTCTGGGCTAGCTCTGCCCAGGGGATATAACCCGACCACTCCCCCTGCTGGTCCTGGCAATAGGTCCTCAGAAACCTACCCACATCCTGGTTAACTCTCTCCACCTGCGCATTACTCTCGGGTTGAAAACCTGAGGTAAGGCTAATCGAGACCCCCAGACGTTCCATGAATGCCCTCCAGACTCTAGAGGTGAACTGGGGACCCCGATCTAACACTATATCCTCAGGTACCCCGTAGTGCCGGAAGACGTGTGTAAACAGGGCGTCAACAGTTTGTAGGGCTGTAGGGAGACCTGGCATAGGAATGAGACGGCAGGCCTTCGAAAACCGATCCACAACGACCAAGATCGTGGTGTTCCCCTGTGAGGGGGGAAGGTCCGTGACAAAGTCCACCGATAGATGGGACCACGGCCGTTGTGGAACGGGTAGGAGTTGTAATTTCCCTCTGGGCAGGTGTCTAGGTGCCTTACACTGGGCGCACACCGAGCAGGAGGAAACATAAACCCTCACGTCCTTGGCTAGAGTGGGCCACCAGTACTTCCCACTAAGACAGTGCACTATCCGACCGATACCAGGATGACCAGAGGAGGGTGACGTGTGAGCCCAATAGATCAATCGATCACGAACCTCGAGCGGCACGTACATCCGACCCTCCGGACACTGGGGGGGAGAAGGCTCTGTACGTAACGCCCGCTCGATGTCCGCATCAACCTCCCACACCACCGGTGCCACCAGACACGACGCCGGGAGTATGGGAGTGGGCTCAATGGACCTCTCCTCTGTGTCATACAGTCGGGACAGGGCATCTGCCTTAGCGTTCTGGGAACCTGGTCTGTAAGTGAGAGTAAACACAAATCGAGTGAAAAACATAGCCCATCTTGCCTGACGAGGGTTCAACCTCCTCGCCGCCCGGATGTACTCCAGGTTACGATGGTCAGTCAAAAGGAGAAAAGGGTGTTTAGCCCCCTCAAGCCAATGCCTCCACACCTTCAGGGCTTGAACCACAGCTAACAGCTCCCAGTCCCCCACATCATAATTGCACTCCGCCGGACTGAGCTTCTTAGAAAAGAAAGTACAGGGGCGGAGTTTTGGTGGCGTTCCCGAGCGCTGAGACAGTACAGCACCGATCCCAGCCTCGGACGCATCCACTTCAACCTGGAATGCCAAGGAAGGATCCGGATGAGCCAGCACCGGAGCCGAAGTAAACAGGTCCTTCAGATGCCTAAAGGCCCTGTCCGCCTCTGCTGACCACTGCAGACGCACCGGCCCTCGCTTTAGCAAGGAGGTACAGTGGGGAAAAAAAGTATTTAGTCAGCCACCAATTGTGCAAGTTCTCCCACTTAAAAATATGAGAGAGGCCTGTAATTTTCACCATAGGTACACGTCAACTATGACAGACAAAATGAGAATTTTTTTCTCCAGAAAATCACATTGTAGGATTTTTAATGAATTTATTTGCAAATTATGGTGGAAAATAAGTATTTGGTCAATAACAAAAGTTTCTCAATACTTTGTTATATACCCTTTGTTGGCAATGACACAGGTCAAACGTTTTCTGTAAGTCTTCACAAGGTTTTCACACACTGTTGCTGGTATTTTGGCCCATTCCTCCATGCAGATCTCCTCTAGAGCAGTGATGTTTTGGGGCTGGGCAACACGGACTTTCAACTCCGTCCAAAGATTTTCTATGGGGTTGAGATCTGGAGACTGGCTAGGCCACTCCAGGACCTTGAAATGCTTCTTACGAAGCCACTCCTTCGTTGCCCGGGCGGTGTGTTTGGGATCATTGTCATGCTGAAAGACCCAGCCACGTTTCATCTTCAATGCCCTTGCTGATGGAAGGAGGTTTTCACTCAAAATCTCACGATACATGGCCCCATTCATTCTTTCCTTTACACGGTTCAGTCGTCCTGGTCCCTTTGCAGAAAAACAGCCCCAAAGCATGATGTTTCCACCCCCATGCTTCACAGTAGGTATGGTGTTCTTTGGATGCAACGCAGCATTCTTTGTCCTCCAAACACGACGAGTTGAGTTTTTACCAAAAAGTAATATTTTGGTTTCATCTGACCATATGACATTCTCCCAATCCTCTTCTGGATCATCCAAATGCACTCTAGCAAACTTCAGACGGGCCTGGACATGTACTGGCTTAAGCAGGGGGACACGTCTGGCACTGCAGGATTTGAGTCCCTGGCGGCGTAGTGTGTTACTGATGGTAGGCTTTGTTACTTTGGTCCCAGCTCTCTGCAGGTCATTCACTAGGTCCCCCCGTGTGGTTCTGGGATTTTTGCTCACCGTTCTTGTGATCATTTTGACCCCACGGGGTGAGATCTTGCGTGGAGCCCCAGATCGAGGGAGATTATCAGTGGTCTTGTATGTCTTCCATTTCCTAATAATTGCTCCCACAGTTGATTTCTTCAAACCAAGCTGCTTACCTATTGCAGATTCAGTCTTCCCAGCCTGGTGCAGGTCTACAATTTTGTTTCTGGTGTCCATTGACAGCTCTTTGGTCTTGGCCATAGTGGAGTTTGGAGTGTGACTGTTTGAGGTTGTGGACAGGTGTCTTTTATACTGATAACAAGTTCAAACAGGTGCCATTAATACAGGTAACGAGTGGAGGACAGAGGAGCCTCTTAAAGAAGAAGTTACAGGTCTGTGAGAGACAGAAATCTTGCTTGTTTGTAGGTGACCAAATACTTATTTTCCACCATAATTTGCAAATAAATTCATTAAAAATCCTACAATGTGATTTTCAGGATTTTTTTTCCTCAATTTGTCTGTCATAGTTGACGTGTACCTATGATGAAAATTACAGGCCTCTCTCATCTTTTTAAGTGGGAGAACTTGCACAATTGGTGGCTGACTAAATACTTTTTTCCCCACTGTAATGGGAGCCGCTACCTGCCCAAAGCCCCGGATAAACCTCTGGTAGTAATTGGCAAAACCCAAGAACCGCTGCACCTCCTTCACCGTGGTTGGAGTCTGCCAATTAAGCACGGCCGAAACGCGGTCAATCTCCATCTCCACACCTGACGCGGACAAGCGGTGTCCCAGGAAGGAGATGGACTCCTGGAAGAACAGACATTTCTCTGCCTTCACATACAGGTCATGCTTCAACAGTCTACCAAGCACCCGATGAACCAGGGACACATGCTCGGCTCGTGTAGCGGAGTATATTAGAATGTCATCGATATACACCACTACACCCTGTCCATGCAGGTCCCGGAAAATCTTGGACGACTGAAGGAGCATTCATCAGACCGTATGGCATGACGAGGTACTCATAGTGCCCCGAGGTGGTACTAAATGATGTCTTCCACTCATCTCCCTCCCGAATACGCACCAGGTTGTACGCGCTCCTGAGATCCAATTTAGTGAAGAAGCGCGCCCCGTGCAATGACTCCGTCATACTAGCAATCAGAGGTAGTGGATAGCTATATTTTATTGTGACCTGATTTAGACCACGGTAGTCAATGCACGGGCGTAAACCACCATCCTTCTTCTTCACAAAAAAGAATCTTGATGACGCAGGGGAAGTGAACGGCCGAATGTATCCCTGTCTCAGAGATTCGGTGACATATGTTTCCATAGCCGCCGTCTCCTCCTGTGACAGAGGATACACGTGACTCCGGGGATGAGCAGCGCCCACCTGGAGGTTTATCGCACAATCCCCCTGTCGATGGGGTGGTAATTGAGTCGCCTTCTATTTACAGAAGGCGAGAGCCAAATCGGCATATTCAGGCAGAATGTGCATGGTGGGAACCTGGTTCGGACTTTCCACCGTCGTTGCCCCTACGGAAACACCTACACACCTCCCCAAGCACTGATTAGACCATCCCCTGAGAGCCCTCTGTTGCCATGAAATAGTGGGGTCATGAGAAGCTAACCAGGGAAGCCCCAACACCACGGGAAACGCAGGAGAATCAATCAGATACAAACTAATTATCTCCTCATGCCCCTCCTGCGTTTTCATCCTGAGAGGCGCTGTGACCTCCCTAATCAACCCTGACCCTAAAGGGCGGCTATCTAGGGCATGGATAGGGAAGGGCACTTCGACTGGCACAATAGGAATCCCTAATTTATGGGTAAACTGACGATCGATAAAGTTCCCAGCTGCGCCTGAATCTACTAGCGCCTTATGCTGGGACTGAGGAGAAAACTCGGGAAACACAACATTCATACACATATGCGCAACAGGGAGCTCTGGGTGAGTTGGGTGCCTACTCACCTGAAACGGCTCATCAGTGCGCTGCCTACTGCCTCGACTCTTAGGAGGCCCTCCCCAGCACCGACCAGCAGTGTGTCCTCTGTGGCCACAGTTGGTGCAGGGGACAGCCCCTCTACTGGTCTCCCTCATAGCAGCACCTCCGAGCTCCATAGGGGTAGGGTCGGAGGTGCTGGGGGATGGAATGGACGGCCCCGGATCCGGACGTCCGCGGGTAGCCAACAGGTTATCCAGCCGAATCGACATGTCCACCAGTTGGTCCAGGCTTTGGTTGGTGTCCCTGCAGGCCAATTCCCGACGAACGTCCTCCCTCAAGCTACATCGGTAGTGGTCGATGAGGGCCCTCTCATTCCATCCCGCGCTGGCAGCCAGAGTCCGAAAGTCCAGTGCGAATTCCTGCGCATTCCTCCTCCCCTGTCTGAGGTGGAATAGACGCTCACCCGCCGCTCTCCCCTCTGGTGGATGATCGAATACCGCCCTAAAGCGGCGGGTGAACTCCGCATAGCTGACAGTTGCGGCGTCTATTCCCCCCCACTCTGCGTTGGCCCACTCCAGCGCTTTACTGGACAGACAGGAGATGAGGGCGGACACGCTCTCGTATCCCAAAGGGGGCCGGGTGGATGGTTGCCAGGTAGAGTTCTACCTGGAGCAGAAAACCCTGACACCCGGCAGCTGTGCCGTCATACGCTCTCGGGAGCGAGAGCCGAATCCCACTGGACCCCGGAGGTGAAGCGATGGGTATCGATGATGGTGGTGGTGTAATCGGAGGAGGTATAGGAAGACCTCCTCCTCCCATCGCTCCATTGTGTTAACCACACGTTCCATGGCGGTGCCGAGAGCCTGGATCATGGCCGCATGTTGTTGTACGCGTTCCTCCATCAATCCGGCTGGCACCGCTGCTCCTGCTGACTCCATGTAGTGGTGTGTGATTCTGTCAAGGGCGTCAGTGAAATGCGGTAGGCGAAGTCAAACGCAGGACACAGAGCTGATCAGAAAACGTACTTTACTCGAAGGTACTCTGAGATACAACAACCTCCACACAGGGAGGGAAACAACCCGCACACTAATGACTGCCGAAAACACAAAACAATCACACACAACACACAGTGTAAGACAGAGGGTTACATAGGGAAGACAATACTACATAATGGGAAACAGGTGTAACCAATAAAGACAGAACAAGTCGAACATAGAAACATGGATCGGTAGCAGCTAGTACTCCGGTGACGACGAACGCCGAAGCCTGCCCGAGCAAGGAGGAGGGGCAGCCTCGGCTGAATCCGTGACACCTAGAACCAACTGGCTGAGGGGACTCTTCTCTATCTCTATGTAGGTGAGGGCTTTGTGGTTAAATGTGTGGACATTGCTTCCTTTTAGGTACTGTATTTGTAGAATTTAACAGCTCTTTACTGGATTTTGATAACTAGCCGGTATAGTCCTAATTCTGCTCTGCATGCATTGTTTGGGGTTTTGCGTTCTACACAAAGTTTATTTTCGCAGAACTCTGCATGCAAAGTCTCAATTGGGTGTTTGTCACATTTTGTGAATTGTTGGTTGGTGAGTGGACCCCAGACCGCACAACCATATGGGTTCTACAACTGATCTAAGTATGTTTAGCCAGATCCTAATTGGGATGTCGAGTTTTATGTTCCTTTTGATGGCATAGAAGGCCATATTACAACCTATGTGTTGTGATAATTGCGTTGTTTGCTCTATAACTTGTTAGTTCATATGCCTTGCCACCGTGCTATATAGGCCTAAGGCCGAGACCATAAGAAGACACAGTGGCAGAATAAATTCAACCACACCTTTGTTTCATCACAAAACCAAAGAGTAACACCTGAAGTCCACAAAGCATATAGTATGTAACAAACAGCTACATGACCTACAGCATGGTCAAGCAAGTTAATGTTTCCGACATTTTCGGACTACTAAACAACTATTGATTTAGAACCACAAAGAAAACAGGAGCTGCCTCCACTATTCCGGCACCATTCAAATTCAACATTTCAACATCATCAAATCCATGGTTCTGATTTCTGTGCGTGTTTGTGTGTGTGTGTGTGTGTGTGTGAGTAGAAAAAACATATTGGCTCAGCCTACTTGTAGAGAAATGCCAATGCCATCCTCCTCTCTTTCATGTTGATGAAACGGCCTATGACTCTGTCATAATGTACACGCTTTTACATTTAGCAGACACTCTTATCCAGAGCGACTTACAGGAGCAATTAGGGTTAAGTGCCTTGCTCAAGGGCACATCGACAGATTTTTCACCTAGTCGGCTCGGGGATTAGAACCAGCGACCTTTCGGTTACTGGCACAACGCTCTTAACCACCAAGCTACCTGCCGCCCCTTTTTTAGTTTTTGTTGTCCTAGGCTACCTGGCTAAAATGCTTGCTCGCTAGCCTAACTTCCTTTCATGGGCAACTATGAGCCAGATAACATTAGCCTACCACATCTAGCTACATATTGAACTTCCATCCTTTCAGGCCAGGGTCACAATATATGAATTTATGGTTGAATCAGAATCGCCGTTACGATCATTGGCCAGCACAGAGAATTAAGTAAAACCACAAGTCCAAATCTCTAGCTAGCTAGCCACCGTTGGACAATGACACAATGAGGTGCAACAATTCAAGTTTTTTTTGTCAATTACGTTTTGTTTTGATGTGATGTGATAGGTG
The DNA here is from genome assembly GCF_964263955.1 of Coregonus lavaretus. Taxonomy (NCBI): domain Eukaryota; kingdom Metazoa; phylum Chordata; class Actinopteri; order Salmoniformes; family Salmonidae; genus Coregonus; species Coregonus lavaretus. The sequence goes on along the minus strand of NC_140008.1, from coordinate 13,993,876 downwards.
TGATGCCAAATCCAAACTGGCTTCCCTTGACACTTTTTCTTGGTGCGCCAGGACCATTCACAGTTGAGCTCACTCAGTTTAGCTCAACGCTGATTGGCTATTATTTTATACTTTTTTATCAAGCGAGGCCAAATGCTCGCTGGCTTCCCTTGAAATCTATGCTACGGACGGCAACAATGTCATACTCTTTGTGACCAGAGAGCATTAGATAGTTGGGCTACACATACAGAGAGCATGTTTCGCTTGCTTGGATGCTTTCTCCGGTGAGATACACCACATGGCCAAAAGTATGTGCTCGTCGAACATCTCATACCAAAATCATGGGCATTAATATGGAGTTGGTCCCCCTTTTCCTGCTATAACAGCCTCCACTCTTCTGGGAAGGCTTTCCACTAGATGTTAGAACATTGCTCCGGGGACTTGCTTCCATTCAGCCATAAGAACATTAGTGAGGTTGGGCACTGACGTTGGGCGATTAGGCCTGGTTCGCAGTCGGCATTACAATTCCTCCCAAAGGTGTTCGATGGGGTTGATGTCAGGGCTCTGTGCAGGCCAGTCGTTCTTCCACACCAATCTCGACAAACCATGTCTGTATGGACCTCACTTTGTGCAAGGACGCATTGTAATGCGTAAATAGGAAAGGGCTTTCCCCAAACTGTTGCCACAAAGTTGGAAGCACAGAATCGTCTAGAATGTCATTGTATGCTGTGGCGTTAAGATTTCCCTTCACTGGAACTAAGGGGCCTAGCCCGAACCATGAAAAACAGCCCCAGACCATTATTCCTCCTCCAACTCACTATGCATTCGGGCAGGTAGTGTTCTCCTGGCATCCACCAAACCCAGATTCGCCCGTTGGACTGCCAGATGGTGAAGTGTGATTCATCACTCCAGAGAACGCATTTCCACTGCTCCAGAGTCCAATGGCAGCGAGCTTTACACCACTCCAGCCGACGCTTGCCATTGCTCATGGTGATCTTAGGTTTGTGTGCGGCTGCTCGGCCATGGAAACCCATTTCATGAAGCTCCCGACGAACAGTTATTGTACTGACGTTGCTTCCAGAGGCAGTTTGGAACTCGGTAGTGAGTGTTGCAACCAAGGACAGACGATTGTTACGCGCTACACGCTTCAGCACTCGGCGGTCCCATTCTGTGAGCTTATGTGGCCTACCACTTTGCGGCTGAGCCATTGTTGCTCCTAGACGTTTCCACTTCACAATAACAGCACTTACAGTTGACCGGGGCAGCTCTAGCAGGTCAGAAATTTGATGAACTGACGTATTGGAAAGTTGGCATCCTATGACGGTGCCACGTTGAAAATTATGAAACGCAGAGAGATGAAAGATAAAATATTGATATATATATATATATGTGCTCGTTTTATGTTTATATGTTATTTTCTTTTTTCTTGGTACATTTTTGGGGGAAGTCTGGCTTCCCTTGACATCCATGAATACACGCCACTGCCAACACTGCTTTCCATCAATTTGTATAGCAGACCCACATGCCAAATTTAGTCAAAAAGCTTTTTTTTTTATCAAAGAAGCATTACTTTTCTTTTGTTTTGTTTGTTTTTCAATAAGGGTGTGCAGGGTGTATACGTGGTCTGTCGTTCGATATTTTGGTAAGAAGCCAAATGTCGATGATACTGCAGAGGAGTTTTACGAGATTGCTGTTGCCGCAGATTCCACTGTAATTATTGGGGTCAAATTTGTCCACACTTTTGTGGATTCGAGTGACCAGACCGTGGTTCCAAATATTGGGGAAGATGCCAGTGCTGAGGATAATGTTGAAGAGTTTAAGAATAGCGTATTTTAATTTGTGGTCTGTATATTTTATCATTTAGTTTAGTATACCATCCACACCACAGGCCTTTTTGGGTTGGAGGGTTTGTATTTTGTCCTGTAGCTCATCCATCTCTCTGCTGGCTCCTACAAGGAAATGTTGAGGGAGGGAGACACACACACAGGAAAGCCTTCACTGCAGATTCTTTGCTTGCTGCAGAATTAGGTCACACACATAAAGGCCTGTAACACAGACACTCAGATAATCATGCACTACTTTGTAAAGCCATTTTCAAAGTCATAGGAAAACCACAAGGATACCCAGCAAGAAAAACACACAGAGTAAAAACCATGCCAATGTAACACTTATGGCCATATCTAAGCGTCCAATAGTCTTACTGTATGTGCTGAGCATTGACTTTCCACACTTATTTTATTTAACATTACACAACACCGAGACAGATGACATTAGGAAAGGAGAGTGGGCTGCACTGAGGTTGTGCCCCACCAGTCAGCTAAAGTCAACAGTCTGAGTCTGGTCTATGTGCTGGTCTGGCAATGTTCCCTGACACTATTCACCTGCTCGGTCTGTCGCTCTGTCTGTCTGTTTTTCTTCCTGGGGCCCACACAAAACATAGAACATGACATAATACAGAACATCACTAGACAAGAACAGCTCAAGGACTGAACTACACAAATGTAAAATAAGTTTGCCTGCCTGTCTGCCTGTCTGCCTGTCTGCCTGTCTGCCTGTCTGCCTGCCTGCCTGTCTGCCTGCCTGTCTGCCTGTCTGCCTGCCTGTCTGCCTGTCTGCCTGCCTGCCTGCCTGCCTGCCTGTCTCTCTGCCTGCCTGCCTGCCTGCCTGCCTGCCTGCCTGCCTGCCTGCCTGCCTGCCTGCCTTCCTGCCTGCCTGCCTGCCTACCTGTCTGCCTGCCTGCCTGCCTGCCTGCCTGCCTGCCTGCCTGCCTGCCTGTATGTCTGCCTACCTGTCTGTCTGTCCCTGCTCTCCACTGAAGGGCAGCAACAGTAATGAAAAGAGGTTGAATGTGACTTACTGGAAATAATATTATATGGCTATGAAAGTTAAAAGCCAAAGTAGAAATAATATAATAATAATAATAATATGCCATTTTATTCCATGCTTTTATCCAAAGCGACTTACAGTCATGTGCGCATAAATTTTTACGTATGGGTGGTCCCGGGGATCGAACCCACTACCCTGGCGTTACAAGCGGCATGCTCTACCAATTGAACTACAGAGGACCAATATGCATATCAATATCTCACACCAAAGTTATTAACATTAGTTAGCCATCAACTCAATTAAATTCAGTGACTGATAATTGTTTGACAACATGTGTCTTGACTCAGTTGATAAGTGAGTTCAATGTTCATGAGAGAATAATCCTTGTAATTATATGAAGAGTCCAACTCTTTATGCAACAGATTCCCCTCACCCATTCCTCTGTTGCCACAGATATACAGTAAATGTTAATTGAAATGTGAGTCTGCCAGAGCTTTTCCCAAGGTAAATGAGGATCATGAGAGGGGTGGGTGCACAATGTAAAAATAGACAGTTTAGAACTGATTATATTTCCCTTTGCAATGTAATGTGTGTGTTTTAATATTGCTATTGTTATTATTATGTCTTGGCGGCCAGCAATATTCTCAGGACATAAATCCCAATGCGGTCTCCCTCCACTTTCCACCCTGGCCACGGCATGCTAGACGGAGGTGTCAGGGGAGAACAGGTCATCCGTACACAGCAGAAGTTTATTGTTGTATGTTAAGGCTTTCTTAGAAAGAGGTCCTGTGATTCAGGAAACTGACAGCTTGCCATATAGCTTAAGATTATTCAACATCTACCAATGCACTCCTGGCCATATGTAACATGTTTATGTGACAGGTTTCCTTCTCATCTTTAGTTTGACAAAGGTACACCATGGCCGGACTGGGCCCCGTGTAGCTCAGTTGGTAGAGCATGGCGCTTGCAACGCCAGGGTTGTGGGTTCGTTTCCCACGGGGGGCCAGTATGAAAATGTATGCACTCACTAACTGTAAGTTGCTCTGGATAAGAGCATCTGCTAAATGACTAATCTCATGCTTTTCTTCACATTTTGCCATGATGAGAGAAAATGTTGCAGTTGTAAAGCAAATGTCCTGCTATTCTACACATTTTACTATGAGGCTGAAAGAAAATGTTGCAGTTTGTATTGGTAGAGTAAACATACCTTGCAGATGTTATTGCATGTGCAGCGAAATGCTTATACTGACGTGTTCAAATGCTTATTATGACGTGTTCATATGCTATCTGGGGGGCCCCCGACCTCCAGGGGGCCCCCAACCCAAAGTATTATTTTTTAAATTATACTTGTTTTGGGGGGTTGGGGGCCCCCTGGAGGTCGGGGGCCGCGGGGCATGTGCCCTGTGTGTCCCGGTTCGGTAATTTGGCGCTGAGGTACACCATGTATACCTACCTGTACACTGTATATCAAACCTGCATCCTGTACTTCAGTCAGAGGAATGGTCAAAGTGAAGTTGCAGGTCCTTTTAACATTATATTTCATCACATGCTTCATACAATGAAATACTAAGTAAATTAAATATATGCATAATTTCAGTAGCCTTGTACATTCTAAATGCACACCTCAAACTTTTTAAACATTACATTTGCACACAGCATAGTTAGCCTACCTCAGCATATTGTGTTTGGTTACACAACATATCCTATACACCATAAACTACCAGAGAAGGAACATTATGAAGATTTACAATGTTGCCATATTATTTTCTTATAGGCCTATTTTACTAAGGAAATTAGTCATGGAAACAATTATATGCTACATTAACTGACATTTTTTTAACAGTCAGAATCATGGACACCAGTGAAATAAGCAAGACCGGAGAGGGTTGCAGTTCCGGAGTCACCCACTAGGTGTGATCCCTTGACAACCTTAGGCACCTCCTCACTCAAAGTCTGGACTAATCATGATCCTATTGGTGTCACCTATGTCTACCTGTTCACCTGTGTATTTATGCCCTCACTTCCCTGTGTTCCCTTGCTCAATAGTACTGCTTGGCTAGTTTCACTATGCCAAGCAGTACTAATCAGTGTCTGATCAAGGGACCTATGGACAGGTATGTGAGAAGTGTTCTCCCTGTTAATTTTTATTTCAGTCACAGTTAGTATTTCGTATTTTGGCTGGCAGCCTGTTTTTTGTTGTCTTATTTGCTCCTCCTTTCTTTTTTGTGTAAAGTCAGTTATTTTGTATCCTGGCTTCGGGACCATCAGTAAAGATCCTTGTTTCGCCATCTCTGCCTACTGCCTACTGTCTATCCTGCACCGCACCTGGGTCACACCTCACACCAACCCTTACAGAAAACCAGAGACAATATGGACCCAGCAGAGGCAGCACAGTATCATAGCGCATTGGCAACGCAGGGAGCCATGCTGAACCAGCACGACCGCAGCCTGCAGCAGATCACCGAGAATCCCCGCCAGCTGTCGATCGCCGTGCAGAGCCGGGTGGACACCCGACCAGCCCCGGCAGCCAGGGGAGCGGAAGCCGCGGCAGCGGGAACCCCGCCTACCACCTCTGGAGAGGTACGACGGACGTCCAGAAGGCTGCAGGGCTTTCCTCACCCAGTGTTCCCTGATATTCAGCCTACAACCCTCCTCCTTTCCGACGGAGCATGGCCGGGTTGCCTACATTATCGGGCCCTTTCCTGGGCTACCGCGGAGTGGGAGAGCCAAACTCTGGCGTGCTCCAATTCCTACCTATTCACCCGGGGAGCTACGCACGGTGTTCGACACCTCTCGGGTGGTGTTGGGGCATGAGGCCAGGAGGCGGCTCACGGCCTGTTGGTAGGGTGACTGTTCGTTAGCGGACTACTCCGTGGAGTTCCGGACCCGGGCTCGAGAAGCAGGATGGGAGGAGGCCGCACTGGTCGTCCTTTATGCTGAGGGGCTATCGGAGGGGATGAAGCATGAACTCTCCTTCAGGGAGCTGCCTGAGCAACTGGACGGCCTCGTCGACCTCTCGGTACAGGTAGACAATCGGCGTCGTGAGAGGGCGCACGAGAGAGGCATGACGCAAGGCGCGCCTCCGCGTCCCCCTATCAGCCCGGAGAAGCCGGTTCAACGGGAGGGCTCGCTAGTATCGGAGGGGTGCTAGCGAGCCGGAACCGAAAACCCCAACTCCAGAGACTCCCGGATGTATCTCCCATCAGGGTTCAGTGGGCCCGTGCTGCGCATCGGGCGCATGCACTGGTGGATTCTGGGGCCGTGGGAAATATGATGGACGCGGGGCTGGCCCAAGGGTGGAGCGTTCCGTTACTCTCCCTCTCCGAGCCGGTTCCGGTCATGGGCCATTGGGGTCGGGCTTCATCACCCGGTGCACTGTCCCCATGCATGTCCGGGTGGCGGGGGGGGGCAATGGGAGGATATCCAGTTTTTCATTGTGGACTCTCCGGAGTGTCCCCTCATCCTCGGGCACCCCTGGCTGGTCGCCCACAAACCCCGGATAGACTGGTCCACGGGGCGGCTCATCCTGGAGGGAGGCTCCGCTTCTGTCCTGTTCCGGTCTCCACCGACCACTCATCAGTCCAAACCACAGTCCCAGACCACCTACCAGTCCTCACCTCTTCACCAGGTCCAAAACTCCGAACTGCCTACATCAAGGCGGAGAAGTGTGTGTTCCACACTGAGACAGTCTCCTTCCTGGGGTTCATCATCACCCAGGGGGACCTACGGATGGACCCAGCCAAGGTCAGTGCAGTACTGGATTGGCCCCAGCCCTCATCCCTCAAGCAACTACAACGGTTTTTAGGGTTCGCTAATTTTTATAGCCGATTTATTTGCAATTTTAACTCCCTAGCCACTCCCCTGACAGCCCTCACCCAGACGAGCGTACGCTCCTTCGACTGGACCCCGGAAACGGGAAACACATTTGATGTGCTGAAGCGGCGCTTCACATCTGCCGTTCATTGTGGAGGTGGATGCTTCAGACGTTGCAGTGGGAGCAATCCTGTCCCAGCGGTTCCTCACGGACGGTAAGACTCACCCATGCGCGTTTTTCTCCCGTCGGCTGTCCCCGGCAGAGCGGAATTACGACGTGGGGAACCGTGAGCTGCTAGCGGTCAAGCTCGCACTGGGGGAGTGGAGACATTGGCTAGAGGGGGCCGCCCATCCATTCATCGTATGGACTGACCACAACAACTTAGCCTACATTCAGGGGGCCAAGAGGCTCAACTCGTGCCAGGCCAGGTGGGCGTTGTTCTTCACCAGGTTTCTGTTCACCATCTCATACCGTCCGGGGTCGAAGAACAACAAGATTGACGCGCTCTCCCGGCAGTTCGACCCAGTGGACCTGGTGGAGAGGGACAACCCCATTGTCCCCAATGCCCTGATTGCTGCCCCAGTTTCGTGGGGAATGTATTGCTGGTCAGAGCAGCACTACGGTGGGAGCCCAATCCGGGCGGAGGTCCATCAGGGAGGATGTATGTACCCAAGGGGGCGTGCTTGCGACTGTTTCAGTGGGCGCACGTGTCCGACCTCACCAGCCATCCGGGGGGCGCCAGGACATTGGAGTTCCTGCGCAGGAGGTTCTGGTGGCCATCTGCTGAGGGGGATACGCGCGCCTTCGTGGCTGCTTGCCCGGTGTGCGCACGCACGAAGAGCTCACGTCAGCCCGCGGCAGGGCTACTCCGACCCCTGCCTATCCCCAAGCGCCCCTGGTCCCACATCTCACTGGATTTCATTTCCGCCCTACCCCCCTCTCATGGATACACAGTCATCCTGGTCGTTATGGACCAGTTCTCGAAGGCTGCCCACTTCATTCCCCTTCCCAAACTCCCGTCAACCCGGGAGACGGCTAAGTTGGTGGTGCAGCACGTTTTCCGGGTCCATGGCCTTCCCCAAGATGTGGTGTCGGATCGGGGCCCTCAGTTCACCTCCAGGTTCTGGAAGGCGTTCGTCACCTTCCTCGGCGCCTCCGTCAGCTTGTCTTCCAGCTTCCATCCCCAGTCAAACGGGCAGACGAGTGCGTCAACCAGGATCTGGAGGGGGTGCTGAGGTGCTACGCCTCCAGCAACCCAGCTACGTGGAGTCAACGACTGGCGTGGGCGGAGTACGCCCACAACACCCTTCTCTGCTCATCCACCGGCCTGTCCCCCTTCCAGTGCCAATACTATTCCCCGAGCAAGAGGAGGAGGCGGCGGTCCCGTCGGTCCAGGCCCACATCAGTCGCTGTCGCCGCACCTGGAGGCAGGTACGGGCGGCGCTTAAGCGGGCCTCGGTCAGGTCTCAACATCAGGCCAACCGCAGGCGTCGCCCGGCCCCAGTCTTTCGCCCGGGACAGAGGGTGTGGCTTTCTACGCGGGATCTTCCCCTCCACGTGGAGTCCAGGAAGCTGTCCCCCCGGTTTGTCGGGCCATTCAGAGTGGTCCGGCGAGTCAACCCAGTGGCCTACCGCCTGCAACTTCCCCCCACCATGCGGGTGCATCCCACATTCCAAGTGTCCCTCCTCAAGCCCGTTGACACCTGTCCCCCGCTCCCTCTCCTCGTCTTGTTCCCCCGCTGCGCCTCGTCGGAGGGCAGCCGGCTTTTACTGTGGACCGGATCCTGGACTGCCGGCAGGTGGGTAGGGGTCTCCAATTTCTGGTGGACTGGGAGGGTTATGGGCCGGAGGAGCGGTCCTGGGTGCCCAGGAGGGACATTCTGGACCTAGGGCTGATAACAACATTCCGTCACCTCCAACCGGCTGGTGCCGGGGGGGGGGGGGTTTCAGTTCCGGAGTCACCCACTAGGTGCCATCCTCCGACAACCTTAGGCACCTCCTCACTCACAGTCTGGACTAATCATGATCCTATTGGTGTCACCTATGTCTACCTGTTCACCTGTGTATTTATGCCCTCACTTCCCTGTGTTCCCTTGCTCCATTTTCTCCATTTTCTCTGCTAGTTTCACTATGCCAAGCAGTACTAATCAGTGTCTGATCAAGGGACCTATGGACAGGTATGTGAGAAGTATTCTCCCTGTTAATTTTTATTTCAGTCACAGTTAGTATTTCGTATTTTGGCTGGCAGCCTGTTTTTTGTTGTCTTATTTGCTCCTCCTTTCTTTTTTGTGTAAAGTTCGTTATTTTGTATCCTGGCTTCGGGACCATCAGTAAAGATCCTTGTTTTGCCATCTCTGCCTACTGCCTACTGTCTATCCTGCACCGCACCTGGGTCACACCTCACACCAACCCTTACACAACAACTAATGAATCACTTCGACAAGAGGCCATTGCCATTGTCATAATGCAATATATTATAATAGCCTACATTATTTTAAATGAGGAGAGAAGGTTATTCTACCACCATCATATCTAAGCCTTTGGTTCAGCACTAAAGATCTACATATTGCAACACTGTATTTAAAACCCATCTACATAAAACAATGTAGGCCTATAAATGTTAGGCTATTTAACTAGCAAACATGCAAAAGTATATATCAATGTCCAATGGCAAGTGAAATAAAAATAAATTAACTTACAATTTGCCCGTTGTTATTTTCAGGTATCCCATGTGTAAAAGGACCTGGAATGAAAACCGATTTTTTTTTTAAACGTCAAGGACATAATTGTACTTGATTGCTGAAGTCGTTTTGCTTTGTAGGACTTTTCGCGCCTGTAGAGCACTGTAGAGAAACGAAAGCAGTCTTGTCGTGTTGCAGCCTCATATTGCCCTGTCATTGCCTCGCGACGTTTGACACAGCAGAGCAGTGTGTTCTGCACGTAACCAAAGTGACTGACACCTACTAACGACGACCGACGATTTGGAACCTGTTAAGAGAACGGGGGTTTAATCCCGGGGAAAGCTTCTCATCTTTGCTATTCCTATCCCGCTTTGTGTGCACAGTCTAGCGGAGTGGACTCTGTGTGATAGCCCACGAGCAGTGAATCATGCATGGGCTAGCGAAACTGAATCATAGCCTGAAACTGCTGTAGTCACTTTATATAGCCTACAATCTATGGTCACTGCACACAGAGTCACACATGATACGGAACATTTATTTTTTACATCATCAGACGACCAAAGGAGAGCTGGGGTAGCCTACCTGAGCAAGATCATGTCCTCTCTCTCCGAATGAAAGCGACAGTTATAAAAAATAAAAAAAATAAAAAACGTTTTAATTTGATGCATATGGTAGGCCTAGGCTAGGGGACCAGGCTATGTTTGTCCATGAATTGGCCATTGATTGACATCTACAGATGTGTGCCGTTGCAAAGCTGCACACAAAATATTAGATTAAAGTTTCCGCGCAAAATAGACACACACACACACACACACACATTAGTGCAACAAAAAAAGAGACACATTTAGTGTTCTGCAGGTGAAACTGAAAGGAGGGAATATTGCACCTGTTTTGCAGAACATGCTTCTCACAGCATCTATTTTTTCTCTTTGAGGCTGATCAATAAACAGTGAAACGTCCAGACTTTTTATTTGATCCTTGTTCCCTTCTTTTTAAAACATCAATACATATATCTTTTACATAATAGGATACCTGTTACATCTCCTGGATACCATACACATCAAATATGTACATAAAGCTTTTTCCATTAGATTTTATTTAGGCTATTCACTAAATCCTGTCTAAAAATGCTGTTAATGACAATGGCTATAAGATGACTGTAAGTCGCTTTGGATAAAAGCGTCTGCTAAATGGCATATTATTATTATATTATTATTATAATATTATTATTAGCCTATTTATTAAATATAAATTAATTCTGCCATGTGCCTCAACATTATTAGGCAAATTGATACATTTATAAACCAAACCATTATTATTTAGGACTATACATGATTATTTTTACATCATTGATCTCTCTCCCTTTCAAAACACATCTGTTTTAGGGACTATGGTGTCATACCACTTATATTAAATTAAAGCACAATTTTCATTACCTTGTGCCCAGAAACTCTCTAGTGAATAATTTGATGTGGTTTATGAGTGGGAACGCTTAAAAAATTATTTGTGAAGGTATGGATATAAATCTGTTGCAGTTGCAGAGAAATAGTTCTGGTATAGCTATTTTGACCAGGACTTGCCTACTCACAAGGGTCCTGAGATTTGATTAGATTTTCTGAATCAGCAATTAGACTTATTGAATGTCAAACTCAACCAATTACTGTAGGACTGGCAGGCCAAGCAAATGTGGTACAGAGATGGTTATATTAGAGACACAAATACAGTACAGCTAAAATCTACATACACAGACAGTCTGAAATGTTGCAAATGTTTCAAGAACATGACCCATGACTACACAGTAAGCTACAGTAGTATTTCAGACTAGGTAATTATGATAATATAATTGGTGTGACTATTACTGTGACTTTAGGCTACTTTATTGTCAAATAGATTGAATTTGTCATGGATCATATCCACTGTCAAGCTGAGCTGTCCACTCTGAGCTTTGGACATGCACTATTATACTTCTTATTTTAAAAGGTTGCTACTATTTACAAAATACATATTTATTGTTTGAATATTCTATTTTCAGTAGCCATATTGATTTAATTAAAATGATTCTGGCTATTATTCAATTATTCAATTTAATTCAAACACCCAATAAACTGCACACTAAATGACCACGGGTGGACCTCTTATGTGGACAAGGGGAGCTCAGAGGAAGACTTGAACAGTCACACAGATAGTTTCACCTTGCCTACAGTAATCTACACCTGGCTATAGTGCGGCATGAGCAGCCTCATTAATCTAACCAGGGACCTGAATGACAGAAAACACAAGCCCTAGCTGACATCTCCTGCAGGAGGACAAGTCCAAGGCTAGGTCTGAAATGGTTACTTTCAAAAGTAGTGTACAGTATAGGACATGTTTTCCTCCTATGTGAAGTGGGTGTAGACCAACTCAGGCTGCTTCTTCATTCTGCTATTAATACTAACATGATGCTATTAAAACTAACATGATACTATTAATACTAACATTATGCTATTAATACTAACATGATGCTATTAATACTAACATTATGCTATTAAAACTAACATGATGCTATTAATACTAACAAGAGGCTATTAAAACTAACATGACGCTATTAATACTAACATGATGCTATTAAAACTAATATGATGCTAATTATACTAACATGATGCTATTAAAACTAACATGATGCTATTAATACTAACACGCCCAGCTGCTTTGAACTGACTGACTCATGTTTCTGCACTTAAATCCATGATGATTTTGATCCTGCTGGCCTAGCATAGGCCATACAGTGGTTGCCGCTGTCGCAGGGCAGGACACACAACAACCCTGTTGACCCTAGCAGCGACATAGAGAGAAAAGGTTGAATGAGATTACCCAGGCCGAGTGTGACTCTTTGTTGGTGACGTCTTTTCTCCAGATTGCCCATGCAGGCAGCCGTTCAGCCCCGTGGTCATGTGATGAGATCACTGAGTTTAGGAGTGGGGGATTACTTGGCGGGCCCGGGGTGATCGGGTTTGTCGGGCCAGGGACTCCGGGCAAGAGTTACATGTGCTCTGTATAAAGAAATATATATTTTCCTGTAAGGACTTACAGAGCTAGAGGGTAGGGGATTCCTGACCCTGTGCCATTCTAAAAGGAACACTCTGTCTCTCTGTGTTTATAATGAAAAATTAATACATGGGAATCAACAGTTCGCTTATCATCGCTTTCGGATCATTCCAATGCCGCAATTTCTGATGCTCTTGTGAAATCCTTTGTTGATAGCTTTATTTTTTCTTAGAACTGCATGAATGTGTCTTAATGTGTCAGGTTGTTGTTGATGTGCTCAGGGTGGGTGGGAGGGAGCACGTTGCAGGGTGGGTGCTATAGTCCTTTGGTGGAGTGACCAGGAAGGAACACTAGAGGCGTCACGTCATCACTGGTCAGGATTAAGAGGGTCTCCCAGTCCTAAAGCCCTATAGCCCTAGTCTTAGCCCATGCTGGCATGTTCTCCAGGAACACATGTGGTGGGAGAAAGCATGGATTTACGGAGTGCTGACACAGGCTCCACAGGGAAAGTCTACTTTGGAAGCTCCACAAGGCTTTGCTTTGCCCCACCATGAGCCTGCCCACCCCACAGACACATGTCTCCCTCAATCCAATACAGACATGGAGCCATCCTGAAGAATAAAGACACAACTGTGGAGCACTTTGTCAGACCAAGGCACTGCTGTCAATAGGACATGCTGTTGCATATTCAGAAGATTCCAGCTATACATCAATAGTTCAGCCTCAATGACAGTTTATTTCACTATTAAAGCCTTGTAGTCAATGTTGCAGGAACAAATGAACGCCAAGTACGGAACAAAATGAAAGGAGATTGAGATCTAGGATTTCCAACTTGTTGATTTCCTTGATGTTGAAATTGAAATAAATGTGCATTTAGGTCTAATGCATATCTGTTATGGTTAACCCAGCTGCACAATCATTCTGGTAAAGAGAAAGCCTGTCTTACCAATGCATGGACACATGCTTCCCCTAGTTCCATGTGCTGTGCAGCTCTAACTATAGACAATGAGCTTCTTATGCTGCCTAATTAACAGGCCAGACACAACATGCTTGCATATCAAAATGCAAAACCACTAGATATTTAGTTTAAGGATTACAACTTACTGCCTCAGAGTTTCCCCCTGAAAATCTATTCAATAGAGTTTCCACTGGGCACATACATCATTTCAACATCTAGTTTTGATTTGCATTTGGTTGAGTTGTCATCTAACTTGAATTCAACGTGAAATCAAACAAAAATGTCACCATGTCATTGTATTTAGATTAAAAGTTCGGTGAAAAAATCCGATCAGTTGTCCACGTTGATTCAACGTCATCACATATAATGTTTTTGTCGAAATGACGTGTAAACAATGTTGATTCAACCAGTTTTTGCCTATTGAGTTTGTGTGAATTCCAGCTCGGAGAAGTAGTGTGGTCTATTGTTAACTATGGTGAGATGTTTGTCTAAATGACCGCTTTGACTCCAAACTGTCTGGAGGCTCTCTATACACAGTCACACTAAGCCATGCCTATTTGTAAACAGAACCTTCTCAGATTCTCCTAGGAGAGGAGACTGTTGACAGCGCCACAATTACAAAGCTACCACTCTCTATTGAGTTTGGGCTCCATGTCTGCTGCCTACTATTAACCAGTATAAGTGATGAAGGCTGAAATTCTGTTTCTTTAGTAACTCTGACTTTTGCATAAATTGCACATTGATGGGAATGGTTTCTGCATACAACAGGTTGCATAACAAGCATCTCCAGTTGGTGTTTCACCTGAAGAATCCATACGCAATAACTGTCCCACCCACAAACCACACAGACCACACAGACCACACAACCCCACAGGGGGATTTTCTAACAACAGATTGCAGAAAGATGAACAGGATCGTAAACCAAAAACTAGCATTGGACCCAAATTCTGAAATTCTTAGCTTTTAGCTTTCTCACGTAAACCAAGAAACACATCATATGCTAGTCTGTTAACTCTGGGAGAAATCATCATATGAAAACACGCTCATTACACTCCTTGCAGGAGTCCCTATGTGGGGCCTCACCCCTGTCAATGACAGATGCATGAATGACTAAATAAAATGTGCCTAGATTTGTCAACCTGCAAAGGCTTAATAAAGAACCAGGGAGACAATGGGCAACTTGAGGGGAAAGCCGCGCAGCCGTAGTCTAAACAAAATCTTATTGTTCCTGTTTTCCATAGCTGGGGGAGTGGGGGGCAGACATTCCCTCTGACAACCCCTCCCCAATGTGGGGGTGCAGAAAAAAAACATTTGCCCGCTCTACAGATGGCTATATCAGTCTGCTAATACAGGACTAGTAAAGGCACAGTGCACTACTTTTGGTACTATGTATAGGGGGGGGGGGGGGGGGCAGATAAACATTTTTTGCCCGCGCTACAGACGGCTAAATCGTTCTTTAAGTAAAAAAAAAAACATGTATTCCTGATTTTTCAGGGGGTGATGCAGCACCCTCAGCCCCCCTACTTCCTGCCACTAGGACCCCATCTCAAAGACACCCTCTCCTCTCTCTCCCTCCACAATTCTCTCCATTCTCTCCCTCCCCAGTCCTCTCTCTCCTCCCTCTCCTTACCCAGTTCTCTCCTCCCTCTCCCTCCACAGTGCTCTCTCTCCTCCCTCTCCCTCCCCAGCCCTCTCCCTCCCCAGTCCTCTCTCTCCTCCCTCTCCTTACCCAGCCCTCTCCTCCCTCTCCCTCCCCAGTCCTCTCTCTCCTCCCTGTCCCTCCCCAGCCCTCTCCTCCTTCTCCCTACCCAGTCTCTCTCCATGCTACGCTCTACTCCTCCAGCTTTGAGGCAGTTACCAGGCTGGTAATTAAACAGTGCCCCCTCTCAGTGTCTGTGTCTCCTTGGGGGGAGTCCCTCCCTGTAATGCACCCTCCATTCTGGGTCCAGACGGCAGTTGATGAGGGATTATCTGCTGGTGGAGGCACAGCGTACTCCCCCCTGCCATAATATTAAATTAGTTCAATTCATGGCAGTCGCGTTGGGTGGACGTGCCACTACCTTTCCCACGGTTCCTTTGCATACACACGCGCACGCACACACACCCTGGCTCTCTTCACCAGCAGACTACCAGCACTAGCACCATTACTCCCCTGGATTTGGCCATCAGGCCTCTAAGATATACTTCATCACTCACTGAATTGGTCAGCCTCAGAGTAGGCTATAGAGTACAGCATGAGGTAAAGTTCAATATGGATGAAATACATCGCATTTTGGCGATGAAGATGGGTTTTTTACATGTCATACCCCCCTTTCCTACATCAGATGATTATTATATGGTCTGCTTAAACACATATCATTTCATGTTGTCAGCTCTTAAGACAACCAGAGTTTAGTTAAGATCTTATTACTGTAAACTGTATGGTAAAATTGTCTCGCAGGCCCTATAGACGTGCATTCCACTATAATTTCGCAGGCCTCAGAGTGCCCAGAAATCCTTTAACTTGGTCATGTTACTTATAAATCTTTCAACAGGGCTCTCATGTTCAAGGGGTTTGTATGTTAAAAGGAAGTTGGTTCTGTATTGAATGAGCAACAGTTTTGGGAAAGAAACACAATATTTCACTGCACTGCTTCTTACAGCTATACTGCCCTACCAAGCAAAAAGGCAGTAACTGCTCATCTGGTCGAAAATGAGTTAATGTCATTGTTGCTACATTAAATACATGCTTAATCATGTGGACAAGTATCCTGCCTCTATTGTGTTTTGGAGAAAATGGGGGTCATGTTAGCAGTAGCTGCAAAAAGTTACTGTGAAACCAAGGTAAATGGCAGTAACTGAACTTACTGCCTTTTAGCTTGGTTTTACCTGCCCTTGGCTGCAGTTACTGCCTTTTACCTTGGTATCATATCATTTTATTCTGATAGTAATACAATCGAACCTGTATAACACTGACTGACAGCTACACACACATACATTGCTAATCTAGAGACACAACATCATGGCACAGCATTGCCGGGGGTAACGATGGTTGAAACACAACACGAAGAGACTGGTAAGAACTAGCTAGCAATAATTAATTCGCTAGCTAACTAGCTAGCATTGACTAACAATGCTACCGGCTCCCATAAGAGGAGATCTGCAATTGATACTAACTTCAATCTATTAGCACTGTAATGAATTATATTCTGAAATTTCATCTGGTTTATTTGAATCAGTACACCACACACACGATTTCTAGCCAGTGTGACAGCCACCTAGCTAGAACTGACGCGCCCCTACCAAAATATCAAAACCTACCTAGCTAGCATTAGCATGAAGCAATAGATTTGTGCTACCTGCTCCCATAAGAGTCGATCAGCAATTTATACTAGCTTCAATCTATTATCCCTGTAATGAATATAATCCCTATAATTTGATTCTGACATTCCATGGGTTATTTGAATCAGTAAGGTTACACCACACACACGATCTCTAGCCAGCTGACAGTCAGTCAGACCTGCACCCCATACTGTCAGTTACTGAATTGTCAAAAGCCACGCACGCTCGTTTTCCGGTTGAGCACACACACAGCATTGCTACATCATTAATAATATATCCACTCACATGTCCAGAGTTTCTGGTTTTCTTTTATATTCCAATATTGTGTGACTGTCCCGGTCAGGAAAGTTAAAATCCTAAATTGTATCCATCACCTTTGTTGGTGGCAAATTTAATTAGCACAACAATCTTTGGCATGCCAAATGTGTGCTCAATGTGTCTGCTTTGGTGCCATCATACATGAATGCAGGAAGAAACTGTTTTGCCAAAATGACTTCCACCAATCCCTGTGGCCTAGATGATTATAGTATCTATGGGGATCCAAGTTGCCATGTGAGGGTGCATTAGGACTCTACAACCACATCAATACTAGGGTTTATTCCTGTCAAAGTCTGTCCATGCAATCTAAATCAGCAATAGGGCTATAAGAGTCCAAGAAGATGGACATCATCACCAAGCTGTGTGCTTTGATGCCTGCAAATCGAAGGCAGTTCTGGAATGCCTTGGCTGTGAACAGCATTGCTGAGGATGAGGAGTGATATGAAAGAGCACTGAAGAAGTTTTACTTACAAATGAAGTGAAAAATTATACTTAAAAATGAAATGTAACTATTCAGCATTTTATCAATTGTAGCTAATTGTCATTTGTGTCCTCTTATAAATATGAAAATGTAAATATGTTTAAAAATCATTCTTAAAGCTGTTATTTATTCAAAATTGTCTATGTAAGTGTCATGAACAATTACAACATACAAATCATTTAATTTGCAATCTCATGGTAATTTGTTATAATTAGTATTACCCTACATCATACTTCTATCATGCTCCAATACATCATTATATATTACAAGATAGGTAATGATTTAATGGAATTCAAACAATTGCAGTGCTCCTTTTCACATTTATTCTTATAACAAGACATGTAAAACACAGTATGTAAAAACACTTGTAAAACACAGTATGTAATGTGACTGACGCAGAACCTACATCTCCATGTAAATGCAACTGGTATCTTAGTGGAAGACACACAAAGGATGCAGTTTCAACTCTGTTACACTGTCAGTAATTACACTGCTCTTTTATTAATAGCATAAATGAGAAGTATAGTAAACTAACAAATGAAAATGGCAGACATTGCTCTTTGCTTTGGTATTACCCTGCAATTCGTAACATATCATTCCAAGAAAGAAGGCAGTAACTGCCGTTTAAGGGTCAAAGGTCATGTCAGAGGTCAGGGTCAACATGAATACAAAAATGAACTCATAGTAAGACAACAGATCACTACATCTCCAATGGGGGTGGTATACAGAAGATATCCCTATTTGGTAAAAGACCAAGTCCATATTATGGCAAGAACAGCTCAAATAAGCAAAGAGAAATGACAGTCCATCATTACTTTAAGACATGAAGGTCAGTCAATACGGAACATTTCAAAAACGTTGATTGTTTCTTCAAGTGCAGTCGCAAAAACCATCAAGCGCTATGATGAAACTGGCTCTCATGAGGACCGCCACAGGAATGGAAGACCCAGAGTTACCTCTGCTGCAGAGGATAAGTTCATTAGAGTTACCAGCCTCAGAAATTGCTGCCCAAATAAATGCTTCACAGAGTTCAAGTCACAGACACATCTCAACATCAACTGTTCAGAGGGGACTGTGTGAATCAGGCCTTCATGGTTGAATTGCTGCAAAGAAACCACTACTAATGGACACCAATAAGAAGAGGAGACCTGCTTGGGCCAAGAAACACGAGCAATGGACATTAGGCCGGTGGAAATTTGTCTTTTGGTCTGGAGTCCAAATTTGAGATTTTTTGGTTCCAACCGCCGTGTCTTTGTGAGACGCAGAGTAGGTGAACGGATGATCTCCGCATGTGTGGTTCCTACCGTGAAGCATGGAGGAGGAGGTGTTATGGTGTGGGGGTGCTTTGCTAGTGAAACTGTCTGTAATTTATTTAGAATTCAAGGCACACTTAACCAGCATGGTTACCACAGCATTCTGCAGCGATACGCCATCCCATCTGGATTGCGCTTAGTGGGACTATCATTTGTTTTTCAACAGGACAATGACCCAAAACACACCTCCAGGCTGTGTAAGGGTGTCACGAATTCCGCCGATACTGCTCCTCCTCCTTGTTCGGGCAGGCTTCGGCGTTCGTCGTCCCCGGAGTACTAGCTACTACCGCTTGATGTTCTCTATGTTTGTTTGGTTTTGTCTTGTTGGTGCACCTGTTTCGTCTTATGTATTGATTATGTCACCTATAAGTTTCCTTTGGTTTTGTTTGCAGTTGTGTGTTGTTGTCCGCCTGTCCGCTGGTGATTTGTTATTGCTCTCTTGTATTTAGTGTATTGACGCACTGTATGCGTAATCGCTCGCCTCCGTTGTTTTGAGGCCCGTTATTTTGTATTGTCGTGTTTGACAAGTAAAGTCGGTTTGACTAAGCTTCTGTGTCCTGCGCCTGACTCCAACAATTTTTTTTACACATCAGCTCGTGACAAATGGCTATTTTACCAAGAAGGAGAGTGATGGAGTGCTGCATCAGATGACCTGGCCTCCACAATCACCCGACCTCAACCCAATTGAGATGGTTTGGGATGAGTTGGACCGCAGAGTGAAGGAAAAGCAGCCAACAAGTGCTCTGCATATGTGGGAACTCCTTCAAGACTGTTGGAAAAGCTGGTTGCGAGAATGCCAAGAGTGTGCAAAGCTGTCACCAAGGCAAAGGGTGGCTACTTTGAAGAATCTGAAATATTAAAGATATTTTGATTTGTTTAACACTTTTTTGGTTACTACATGATTCATGTGTTATTTCATAGTTTTGATGTCTTCACTATTATTCAATAATGTAGAAAATAGTAAAAATTAAGAAAAACCCTTGAATGAGTAGGTGTGACTGGTACTGTATATCCTCATAAAAGGTCAGGAGTGCATTCTCCGAGGACATTCTCTAGAGTACGTTCTTGTGAGGACGAGCGTGTGGAGAATGCATAAAACATTACATTTAAGAAGCACTCACACTCACCCTACTGTATTACCTCACGCTGCACCTCCCATTCACTGAACCGTCTTCCAGCCAGGACAATGGCAACAATAGGGATGAAACAAGATATACACAAAGCAAACGCTTTAGTTAATAATTATTATCTAGCTATATATTAATCGTAATAATCTAGCTATCCAGCTAGTTAAACAGGCAAAAATGACATTAAACTAATGTTATGCAAAATAGATGTAAATTCTTTGTGGGTAGCTAGCTAAAATATATTAGTGGCTAGCCCTATTGACTTACTATGGGCTTGCGAGCTATGCACACTACAGAGGGTATTGTAGGCAGGTAAACATGCCAAAATGAACACAGCATGTATTTATTAACATATCAAGATAAAATATTGTAGTCAGGCAACATATGAGATGTGAATGGGCAACATTTCATTCCGAAGTCGGAGTTTATTGTCTCTTGCTTCAGCTCAAATAATGGCCGCCATTAACCAGGTTTCCATCCAACCTTTTTATGCGAGTAAAGTACATGTTGGATAATAAATGTCCTTACAGGCCTGATGGAAATAGAAAAAAAAAATGGTAAACTTTCCAAATGTCGACAAAACGAAATATGCTAGACAAGGTGGGATCGTTTTCTGTCAGTAAAAAGTATTATGCGAGAAATGTCGGTGGAAACGCTTTTATGCGCAAATATTGATATAATAACCATTATATCGAAGTAAACTTTGAGTCACGCGATGATATGGTGTGTCGTCCTCCCACTACGACTCGTCGGGAAAGCATGCAGTTTATTAGGCAACAGATTAAATCAATTATGATGAACTTCATAGGGTGGTGAAAGTGCAAGGTGATGAGCTTGATGCTCCTTTCCAATACATTTCAAGGGTCTTATTCTGGTGACATGATCATCGATGCTTGGCTTCCATTCGACAAATACAAATAATTGCCCATAATAATGTCATAATGTAGGCTATAACCGCACTATGTCTATAAGCTGTTGGCTAGAGCGCACGTGCCAATACCAGAGTGGGCACACTCAACATTATTGGTAAGAAAACCATCAGTAGAGTTGAAAATGCGATGGAAACCCATTTAACTTGAATTATTTATTCGGTATATGGGAAATTAACCGCAAAGGGTATTTTTATGTGCACTACGTCATAACGCACAGCCTTTTATCCGCAACAAGTCCATTTGATGGAAACACATCTCTGGTAGGAAAAAGCACATATTGTTTTTAAGCGGATTTTAGAATATTCACGTGAAAGTCTGTCGCCAATTGAATGGAAACCTAGCTACATCACTTTTTACATGATTGCGTGATATTTCTGTCCATACTTTCCGTTGAAGTTTGCATTGATGCATGTCAACACAACATTCTATAACTGGCTTGTTTTGTCTCATCTCTCCTTATGTTCCCTGTTAGATCTTTCCCGGGTGACAAATCCCAGAACTAATATCCCTACTGGTGAAGCTACATGTGGACATTGCACAAACATTGCCCAGCTTGAGTGTAGATACATTTATCAACAAAAAATTGATGGGTGTGTTTGTGTTACAAAGACAAAACATTTTCTGCTATAAATAAGCTATCATATTGATTTGCTTATAAAGACAGTACGCCTACACTTTACCTAGAAAATGAAAATAAGTTGTGTAGAGTACAACCACAGAGAACAAGGAGCATAAAAATCTTTGGTACAACTTCAGCTGTCCCAGAACTAGCATGGCATTCAATTATATTTATATGGTCTATTCTAAGGATTTGGCTGTCTAACCACACACTGACATGCGCAGCTCTATGGGCGAGGTTCTGTCTTCAAGTCTCCAGTGGACGATGAAGTCCCTTCCATCTATGTAATGTATTACAGGTTATGGACAGATGCAGTCAAGTGGCAGGAGGGGTGGAGTGCATGACATTCCATCCTGGATATGACAGAGTTTGCGTCAACCCATGGGTCCAGCAGGCAGAGTTAAATAAATACAGGCAGACGTTAGATGCAAGAAGATGGCACTCTTCTCATACCACTCTGTAGCTACTGGCCAAGCTTTATCAAGGAGGAAACTTAGAATCGGTCAGTAGCCTACAGAGTAATATGAGAAGAGTGCAATTCCTGAACTTATGTAGATTTTCTAAACAAAGTGTTTTGATAACTTTCAAGTGTAAAAGTTCCATGTAGAATAAACCATCCTTCACATAAGACTGTAGAAGCAGTGTTCTGCTAATATAACAATGTGCACATATTACACTTGTCTTCCATCTTCTATTGTCATTCACAGCCGATACCGATACTGGACCATCAGCATTTTGTCTGCTGGTACATGTTAGTCATCATCCCTTTGTATGGTGTCCCATATAAGACAGATCCCTGACAACCATTCAATTAAAGACAATGAAAGTAATAGATGTGGTATCGATAGAAAGCTGGCTAATGTTAAATCCTATCAAACCTTATTGTCAAGTGCAATGCTAGCTATGCAAATCTTCCTCTCTATGACATAAGATCACATTACACATTAGGGAGAGGCTATATATTTAGCTAGTTTCATCACAGTGTCACAGCTAGCTTAGCTACTTACCACACCAGTCACAGCCATCATGTCGTACGTAATCCATTCCTTGCCATATTTCATTATTTTATTTTATTTTTTGGGGGGGGGTACTTTTTACCCCTTTTTCTCTCCAATTGGTATTTACAGTCTTGTCCCATCGCTGCAACTCCCGTACGGACTCGGGAGAGGAGAATGTCGAGAGCCATGCATCCTCCGAAACATGACCCCGCCAAGCCGCACTGCTCGCTTAACCCGGAAGCCAGCTGCACCAATGTGTCAGAGGAAACACTGTACAGCTGGCGACCGAAGTCAGTGTGCATACACCTGGTCCGCCGCAAGGAGTCGCTAGAGGGCGATGGGACAAGGACATCCCGGCTGGCCAAACCCTCCCCTTACCCAGGCGATGCTGGGACTATTGCACGCTGTCTCATGGTCGCAGTCAGCTGCGACACAGCCTGGGATCGAACCCGGGTCTGTAGTGACGCCTCTAGTACTGCGATGCAGTGCCTTAGACCGCTGTGCCACTCGGGAGGCCCATTCCTTGTCATCTTGCGCAACATTATTGAATGCATTAGAGGTATGCACCAGCTTCATGGAAGCCCATTTTCACTCCTATGCCAAGCAAGTGTTTGTACGTTGCAGACATGACAACATGTCCACAACACATGGCAGCTGGGGGCGGACCACATCTTGTTGTCTCTGGGCAATTGGACATCATTAGCAAAAGTGGGCATGTAAGGAATCCATACCCAACCCATCTATACACTCGTTTTGGGACGAGACTGACTTTATGACCAAAATTATCCTATTAACACTTTGTAGTCAATTTTGACACAAAAAAGTATGTTTCAGACTCATATCAATACCACATAGGCCATTTATAACCAGATAAGTTGGTTCTAGGAGGCACTTCCCTTTAATAAGTCAGAAATTGTCTTCTGTGTACTGACTGACCGTATTTGACAAAAAAACAACCACAAGGCTACAGCTATACCCTGCTGGTGCAGAGGGTTCATGATCAGGCCAGGGAACCAAACATTGCAGGTTCAAACCTCACATGTGCAGATTGTCAATGAATAAAGTGCAAACAATATACAGTGGGGGAAAAAAGTATTTAGTCAGCCACCAATTGTGCAAGTTCTCCCACTTAAAAAGATGAGAGAGGCCTGTAATTTTCATCATAGGTACACGTCAACTATGACAGACAAAATGACGAAAAAAAATCCAGAAAATCACATTGTAGGATTTTTTATGAATTTATTTGCAAATTATGGTGGAAAATAAGTATTTGGTCAATAACAAAAGTTTCTCAATACTTTGTTATATACCCTTTGTTGGCAATGACACAGGTCAAACGTTTTCTGTAAGTCTTCACAAGGTTTTCACACACTGTTGCTGGTATTTTGGCCCATTCCTCCATGCAGATCTCCTCTAGAGCAGTGATGTTTTGGGGCTGTCGCTGGGCAACACGGACTTTCAACTCCCTCCAAAGATTTTCTATGGGGTTGAGATCTGGAGACTGGCTAGGCCACTCCAGGACCTTGAAATGCTTCTTACGAAGCCACTCCTTCGTTGCCCGGGTGGTGTGTTTGGGATCATTGTCATGCTGAAAGACCCAGCCACGTTTAATCTTCAATGCCCTTGCTGATGGAAGGAGGTTTTCACTCAAAATCTCACGATACATGGCCCCATTC
Organism: Coregonus lavaretus; assembly: GCF_964263955.1. Classification (NCBI taxonomy): domain Eukaryota; kingdom Metazoa; phylum Chordata; class Actinopteri; order Salmoniformes; family Salmonidae; genus Coregonus; species Coregonus lavaretus. The sequence goes on along the minus strand of NC_140008.1, from coordinate 13,969,809 downwards.
ATTCTTTCCTTTACACAGATCAGTCGTCCTGGTCCCTTTGCAGAAAAACACACAGTAGGTATGGTGTTCTTTGGATGCAACTCAGCATTCTTTGTCCTCCAAACACGACGAGTTGAGTTTTTACCAAAAAGTTCTATTTTGTCAATATACGAAGCATAGAAAAGATGGTTCTATTTGTATGATTAAATGCTGTTCAAACATCCTGTGAATGAAATTAAAATGCCCTGTGTCTCTATATCACCTACAATACAGTCCTCAAAAGGGGGTGTGGTCCAATCTGCTTTAAGGCGCTGACAATGGTGTGGTAATATTAGGTAAAACTTAAATATAACATTTTCTAAATGTTCTTTACATGTTCTGAGTACCTCCAAGACAAGGTAAAATGTATATTGTATGAACATCAATGGACTATTATGTTAAACCTACAACAAATATGCTATGAACGTCATAAAAACATACTTATTTTATTCTTACAACATTAAGGGAATGTCTTGTGCAACCTAACAAACATTGTATGAATGTCATCATAACTGAGCATATGTTGTGTTTTGGGAAACTAGCTCTTGTAATGTACCCACACTCTTCCCACTACCTAATGAAATGTTCTGGGAACCTTTAAATAACCCAGAAAGGCTGTTCTGTCAACATTCTTGCAACATAAAATACATGTTTTGTGCACGCTGAAACAAACATTTTCTGAATGTCAGCACAACTGGACAGTTTTAGTATTTTGGGAACCTATCTCTTGTCATATCCCCACAATGTTCCCACAATCTAAAGAAATGTTATAAAAACTTGTAAAGAACACACTAAATGTATTCTGGGAATGTTCTGGCAAAATCAGGCAAATGTTTTTAGCAACCTAATAGAAACATTGTAATAATCAGCACAAATGGACCGTTTTTGTGTTTTGGGAACATATCTCTTGTCATGTCCACACAATGTTCCCACACCCTAATGAAACATTCTGTGAACCTTTAAAGAACAGACAAAATGTGTTCTGGGAACGTTATTGTAATATCAGGTGAATGTTTTTTGCACCCTAAAAGAAACATTGCATTATCATCCGCAAAACTGGACAACTTTTGTGTTTTGGGAAGATATATTTTTTGATGTCCCCACAATGTTCTCACCAGACTGTTCCCACAACCTAATGAAACATTCTGGGAACCTTTAAAGAAAATATTATATGTGTTCCAGAAACGTTGTTGCAACATCAGGTGAATGTTTTATACAAACATAATCATCACCACGACTGGACAGTTTTTGTGTTATGAGAACATTTGCCACGACCTAACGAATGTTCTGGAAACCTTCACAGAATACATTTTAGTTTGCTGGGTAGGCACTTTGTCCTCACACAGGTTCATCAAGTTCACTAACTTTACATCTCAGAGAGGGAGGGACGGCCCACGGTGATCTATAGAACCTGCCTATTTAGCTGCTATAGGTTAAACACATACCCTAAGCCCTAAGGTGTGCAGTGGATCAGATTACATTATAGTCATTATCATACAGGTAGAATACATCATAAAAGTAATCTATCCTCCTCTGGTGGGGTTATCCCAGGTGAAGAAGAGATAATGCAGGCACACATGAAGGAACCTTACCCACACATGAGTCTCACACTCAATTTGCGCAATAACATGCAAAAACTATCACAATGTGGCAGTGGCAGAACTTGGCCCCATGTGCCATGGGTGACAGCTCAGGTTGACACACAGCCAAAACCCAGGACGCACTAACAAGTCAGAGGGCTGTCCTCTATATCCTTATTCTCTGCCTCCTGTGACCTATTTTAAGGTTAACTCTAAAGGATGAGCTCCCATAGGCTGCTGCCAACTGCCTCCCCTAGCTGTCTCTGCTGTCTCTTGTTTGTTTTCACTAGCAGCACAATACACCGATAAGCTTAGGTTGGTTGGCAGATGTATCTTAACAAGCTATCAGGCATCAGGCATTTAAATGAGCTCACAGCCACTCTAGGTCATCATGGGACTCCGTGGACTCCCTCACCCCTGGAAGTAGTAGCTCAGGCAAATCAAACTATTTGCAAGTAAACAAATCATTAAAATAAACTGTTTTACTAGGGCTTCACCATAGCTAAAACTCGATTGGTTCAACACTCAACACTCACAGAGGTAAACGAGAGTACAGACTGAAGAGATTCATAAACAAGACCCCATAAAAGTTAGACTGAAAACAAATATTTATCACTTAATTCTAGGCTTGGCTTGTGCGTACTTGAGTGCACTCTATCTGTCTGCATATGTAATGTGTGTAAGTATACGTTTGTAATTATGCGTGTGTGCAAGGGCGTAACTTTTGTGTTGCATATTGGTGGGGTCAGGGTCAATGGGTTCCAGGGTCAATAGTCTTCTAGGGGGGTCTGGGGGCATACTGCCCCAGGAGATTGTTTTTGAAGAAATAGCTGTGAAATTGTTGTTTCTGGGGATTTTTGAAAGGAAAATACATCTAAAACTTGTCTAATAATTTGGTCAATATATCGCAACCACAACTGAAATAGCAGTAATTTAACTGATGGAGTAACTTGAACAGTTCAAAAAGTAACCACAGTTGGCATTTATTTTGTAGAATGCCTATGAGAAAGTCAGTTCTGGGGTGTGTTGAGTTTGATTGAATGTTTGCTACGTTGCGTAATGGCTTGTACTAAACGACACGTTTCCCCAAAACATTCTTCAATGTTCTTGAACAGACTTTGAGGTAGCCTACGTTTGCTCCGTTTGGTGGGCGTGGCGGGCTGTGGCTTGAAGCAATGAGTGACGTATTTGAAGGGCAGCGGTGCATTTTGAACCCACAACCCAACCCCTCCCCATTTTTCATCTGGTCGTTCAGAACCACACTGTTTCCGTTTAATTGAACGTTGCATTCCGATTTTTTGGGCTGAACCCAGCTCAGGTGACTTTTCCCCCAATCCCCCTCACCCCCCCACAAAAATATTGTATATGAATACATTTTACTCATCAAGAAACAGTACATACAAACACCAGAACCTGGTTTCCCTTCAATATTGAAATCAAGAAGTTAACAATTATAAAGGATAAATAAACCAGCTTACTGCTGTACAATGTCACATGCATCCCTATCAAAGAAGACTAGGGTGGGACAATTTATTTTGTAGATTTTCTCAATTGACATTACATATATAGGTGGTTCTGGAAGTATTCTTAGGGTGATTATTATGTTACACAACTTTGGCCTTCTAATTTGTTTTCTAAACATAAATAAGGAGGACAGGTTGCTGCTGGTGGTCAGAGTCTGTGAGTCTGACTGTGGAGAGAAACAGGCTTGCTTGAGCCTACTGCCTAAGGTTCAGAGAAACAGCCCTTCTCTAATTCTGTAGCCTACTAGAAACCAGTTGTTTCAAAGTTTATAACACTACCAAAGTTGTCTTTGAACTCACAAAATTGAGCACAATATAACCGTTACCAAATATCACTAGTTTTGAGAAATACTGGTCAGTCGCGAGATGTGCATCTCGTCAATTCGCAAATAAATCTTTCTCCATTTGAAAAATATCATTTTCTATATAATTCTTATTCGTGGTTATGAATTTACTGCGTTAAATGTGACTGTACTTTTTAATTTGTTACAAGTTAGTTCACAGAATTAAGGGTTTGGTAGTTAAATAACTAATTGCCTCATGGGTGGAATGTTATTAATATTTTTCATAATTTCATAATAACAGCCGGAAATCTGGTGTTTCTATGTCAAACAGTTTTGATATATATCAGTCTTCTGTGAGGTATAGTTGTATAATATTGGGATAAAACTCAGAATTGAATACATTTGAACTCTATATCTGACATGGTACAGGTGTCTTCTTTTTTTTAAGCCCATACCATGTGTGTGAGGTGTATACTTTTGTTTCTAAGCAGATTTGTTTAAGACCACCAAGAAACATTCTGTGTGACCCTGATTTAGCCCACTGCAGTAAAATGTTTTAAGAAGAGGACAGAGAGAGAGAAGAGAGAGAGAAAGAAAGAAAAAAAAGAAAGAAAGAAAGAAAGAAAGAAAGAAAGAAAGAAAGAAAGAAAGAAAGAAAGAAAGAAAGAAAGAAGGAGAGGAGAGAGAGATAGAGAAAGAGAAGAGGAGAGAGAAGAGGGAGAGAGAAAGAGAGAAGAGAGAGAGACGAGAGAGAGAGAGAAGAGGAGAGAGCGAGAAAGAGAAAGAGAGGAGAGAGAGAGAGCGAAGAGGAGAGAGAGAGAAAGAGAGAGAGAGAGAGAGAGAGAGAGAGAGAGAGAGAGAGAGAGAGAGAGAGAGAGAGAGAGGAGCTATTGCTCAATTCTCCTTATAAGCCTTGCGCAACTTTTTTTCCCTTTACAAACCACGGGCCAAACCAAAAGCATAATTGGCGGGTGGGGGGGGGGGGGGGGGGGGGGAGATCCAATCATAAAATGAGGAATTGTGTAATACTGTGTAATGTAAAGCCACAGAAAGCCAATAGCTACAGTGGGAAAATAATTTCCAATCCATCAAATGCATCATAGCATATTATTCAGGGGGTTAAATTGGCCTGTCTCCCCACGCACGCCCGCGTGTGTGTTTGTGTGTGTGTGCGCGTGCTTAGGTGCGTGTGTGGCATATGGTGTTGTTTACCTTAAACAACCTCAATCTGTTGCTTCCAGTGGCATTTATGTCTCGCCCAGTTGGATTCAGTCCTAGGCTAGCTCATATCTGCTCCACTCCAGGGTTCCTCCAAGCATCTGCCCCGAGACCTCCTGACATTTAGGCTCATTGTCTAGCCAGCTACCAGCCTAGCTGTGGTTATGTTGCAAAAAACTTTGTGTGTCATTTGTCATTTGTCATACATTGTCATTTGTCATACATTGTCATTGTCAAAGACGCCTGTGATAAATGTCTAGCATTCTGTTTACCAAACCGATGTGTTGGCTTTGTGGTTCGTCTGTGTTGTTATTATATTTAATTGATTGTTCATGTAAAGTTGTAAACTCCCTTATGAGGACTTGCCGTGTTATTACTCAAAGGAAGCAGGACTTTCAATGTCTAAGTTAAAGTGGTATAACAGATATAACAATGTTGTTTTATCCTTGCCTGTACTTACAGTAAAATCCTGCTTGAGAAACACACCAGCAAGACAATGGCGTAGTGAATGGTTGTGCTAGGCCTGCTGTGGATTTGTAGCAGAACAACATTCTCCCTCCCTATAGTAAGAATGACCTCTCTGAACTTACATTATGGAGCCAGACACACCATGGGCACACAATATCATTACTGTATGTCCCCCTCTCTGCACCCAGTAATGACAAACACGCATTGTCCAAGAGCAGAACCAGAACAATCACTTCCTTTGTGCTGCAGACACTCACGGGTCCAGCAAGGTCAAGGAACTTTTAAGAGTTTTAAGACACTCAATCATGTCAACAGAATCATAGCCATCTACTGTATGTTTATGAAGAAAATGAGTTTTACTAAAAAGATGGCTGTGACTATTACTGGTTTCTGATACTGTAGGAATGCTATTAGAAACAACAAAGTAAAACTCTGTTGTTTCTAATTTCCATATTACTTCAAATATTTGTTGTACAAATTTGGCTAATAAAACTACTTATATTAGATAATCTCGATACAGCTATTAAACTTTCTCAAACATTTTCAATACCCAAACCAATTCCCAAAGCACCCTTCTCACTCTTTAATTGTTGCATTTGTACTTTTTCCTGTGCTCCTTTTAAGTAAGAGGCTCTATCTATTTAAAGGGCGACTGCACTTCCTGATTTGGCCTCATTTTAGATTTTGATAATTAAGAAATGCTAGAGGCCATGACTGAATTCAAAAGTGAGTTGGTTTCGGGGTTTGGTTTGATGTGGGTGTCTCTTAATGTGTGTTCACAGGTGGGAAGAGTTATTTAGCCAATTAAATCAAATCAAATCAAATCAAATTTTATTGGCCACATGCGCCGAATACAACAGGTGCAGAAATTACAGTGAAATGCTTACTTACAGCTCTTAACCAACAGTGCATTTATTTTTTATAAAACAACAAAAAAGTGTTGAGAAAAAAAGAGCAGACGTCAAATAAAAGAACAGTAGGGAGGCTATATATACAGGGGGGTACCGGTGCAGAGTCAATGTGCGGGGGCACCGGCTAGTTGAGGTAGTTGAAGTAATATGTACATGTGGGTATAGTTAAAGTGACTATGCATAAATAATTAACAAAAGATGGGGTGGGGGGGCAGTGCAAATAGTCCCGGTAGCCATGATTAGCTGTTCAGGAGTCTTATGGCTTGGGGGTAGAAGCTGTTGAGAAGTCTTTTGGACCTAGACTTGGCACTCCGGTACCGCTTGCCGTGCGGTAGCAGAGAGAACAGTCTATGACTAGGGTGGCTGGAGTCTTTGACAATTTTTAGGGCCTTCCTCTGACACCGCCTGGTATAGAGGTCCTGGATGGCAGGAAGCTTCAGCCGGGGCTAGTTAGGGACCTTTAATAAATTACAGAATGTAAATGAGACAATATTTTAATGTTGCACACCTTTTAGTTTTCTCATTAAATGCTTAAAATGTTTTTATATTAATTTCTACAATTTATAGTTGGTTGGAGGTGTTTAAGTCATTGAAATTTGGAGCTATTGGAATATTTACACATTGTCCCATGTACATTGTGTAATTTACTGATGGTCCATAACTAGCCCTATAGGGATATCCAAAGTCAACCCAAATGTAATTTATGATTGGGTTGTGTGCAGCTGCACAATTGATGATTACTTGTGTGCTACCAGCTGTGGGCATGAGGGCAGGATTGAAACAAACCCAACCTTTATTTACATTGTGAGGTTGTCAAGACCACAAGTCTCACAAAACTCAGTTTTAGACAGGACTGACTTTATGACCGAAATTGTCCTATTTGCACTTTCTGACCCATATTGATGCCAGTTAGGCTGTTTTGTAAATGAGAAGTTGGTTTTTAGAGGCAGTTGCTCTTTAAGAGAGCATTGCCTGCTAGAAATATCTTCCCTCCCTCCCTCCCTCCCTCACGCCCTCTCCTCCCTCATTCTCCACAGAGCCTGATTCAGCACACCAGGCTCTGGTGTCCCTCTGCGATGACATCATCATAATAATCATAATCATAATAATCAATATCATCATCATCATCACACGTCTGCCTTGCTGAGCTGGGCCCTTGCATCACCGACGGAACTTGGTCTCCCCAAATGACATAGCCAGGAAGGACAAAAGGGGTGGGGTCAGAGTGGCTTCCACCAGCAGAGCAGGCTCTAAGAGAAGGGGCACTGCCAACCAAAAGTTTCACAGAGTAAAAACTTGAGGGTAAGTAGACAATACAATTAAAAAAAAATGTATACCAGGCAAGGAAAGACACATTTAGATGCAGAAACGGTATACCTGCGGTGTCTTTGTGATGCTGTTTTCCCTATGGCTCTCTGAACAATCCAAAGTTTTATCAGATGACCCAAGCTTCATCTCACAAGTACTCCATTCAAGACAACTAAATGGGTTATGGCTGAATACATTCAAATCCTGAACACATTCATATTTGATTTAACTCTGCTTGTCGGAATGCTACATCTGAACAAAGGAAGAAAATCGTCACTCAAACTCTGCAAATGTACAATTGTTTTGAGCTGAACTTCCAGCTGACCCGTATGATTAAAGCGTCAATCAGCAGTTGAAACAATAACAAGTGATTTCCCCACCCCTGTTTCAGTAAAAAGCTGAGGGATGGGGCTGGAGAAATGTAACCACTCTCAAATTCATAGACAGAGCTATGGATGCAAGGACTGACCATCCACGATATCAAGTTTTACCATGTTTGAGGCTATATAGTGTTTGTTTACATTTACTTTGTTTACAAACATTGGAGTAAAACAAGCTTATACGGGCAAGGATTTTGCTGCTAGTAAGATTGCACCTTAATCAACCATTTATCAGATCATCAAGAACTTCAAGGAGAGAGGTTCAATTGTTGTGAAGAAGGCGTCAGGGCGCCCAAGAAAGTCCAGCAAGCGCCAGGACCGTCTCCTAAAGTTGATTCAGCTGCGGGATCAGGGAACCACCAGTGCAGAGCTTGCTCAGGAATGGCAGCAGGCAGGTGTGAGTGCATCTGCACGCACAGTGAGGCAAATACTTTTGGAGGATGGCCTGGTGTCAAGAAGGGCAGCAAAGAAGCAACTTCTCTCCAGGAAAAACAACAGGGACAGACTCATATTCTGCAAAGGGTACAGGGATTGGACTGCTGAGGACTTGGGTAAAGTCATTTTCTATAATGAATCCCCTTTCCGATTGTTTGGGGTATCCGGAAAACAACTTGTCCGGAGAAGACAAGGTGAGCGCTACCATCATTCCTGTGTCATGCCAACAGTAAAGCATCCTGAGACCATTCATGTGTGGGGTTGCTTCTCAGCCAAGGGAGTGGGCTCACTCACAATTCTGCCTAAGAACACAGCCATGAATAAAGAATGGTTCCAACATATACTCCGAGAGCAACTTCTCCCAACCATCCAAGAACAGTTTGGTGACGAACAATGCCTTTTCCAGCATGATGGAGCACCTTGCCATAAGGCAAAAGTTATAACTAAGTGGCTCGGGGAACAAAACATCGACATTTTGGGTCCATGGCCAGGAAACTCCCCAGACCTTAATCCCATTGAGAACTTGTGGTCAATCCTCAAAAGGCGGGTGGACAAACAAAACCCCACAAATTCTGACAAACTCCAAGCATTGATTATGCAAGAATGGGCTGCCATCAGTCAGGATGTTGCCCAGAAGTTAATTGACAGCATGCCAGGGCGGATTGCAGAGTTCTTGAAAAAGAAGAGTCAACACTGCAAATATTGACTCTTTGCATAAACGTAATGTAATTGTCAATAAATGCCGTTGACTCTTATGGAATGCTTGTAATTATACTTCAATATACCATAGTAACATCTGAGAAAAATATCTCATAACATTGAAGCAGCGAACTTTGTGAAGACCAATACTTGTGTCATTCTCAAAACTTTTGACCACGACTGTAGTATAATTTATTCACAATTCTGCTTGCATGTTTAGAGAAGCACAGTCAGACCTCATATCTATTGTAGTGTTAAATCCTTCAAAACCTTATATCAAAACACTCTCTGTACTACCAGTATTGCTTCAGGTTATGTCTGGCTAACAGTTCTATTCAGGTGTTCAGGTAAAAGAAATGTGTTTCTTCTTAGGAGCTCTCTTTTCCTTTCAACTGAACGTGCTAGAAATTCCCTCATATGGCAGAGAATGAAATGACAATGAATTATATAATTCAGGTGTATTGTATGATTTCCTGGTTCACTCCAAGACATAAGAGGAGACAGCCTAGCCTTTTAATTCCGGTGCAGATTAATCTAAGATAGTTGATTACCTCCAGAATGAAACAGAACCTTTGGTCCGGTCTATCAATAACAACACATGATAGCCAACACGTTGAGAAAAAAACCGTGTTCTGTCTTCATACAGTGTGTGCAGCATCGATCTTTGATCATTTTAAATCACACACACACACATACACTCACACACACACACACACACACTTCTTAGCTATCAATGTAATCCATGGCCTTGGCTGCACTCAGGAAGCGCTAATGAAGTTATTAATGATATGCATGTGTGCTGCGGTGCCGTGCAAGCCCTGGCTCCATAGGGCAGCTGGTAGCTCCTACTCAGCTTTGGTAAGTGGTGATTAATAGTGAGACAGAGAGAGAGGGAGGGGGGGTTAGTGCTGATTACTAGTGAGACAGAGAGAGAGGGGGGGGGTTAGTGTTGATAAGTAGTGAGACAGAGCGAGGGAGGGGGGTTAGTGGTGATTAATAGTGAGACAGAGAGAGAGGGAGGGGGGTTAGTGGTGATTAATAGTGAGACAGAGAGAGAGGGGGTGAGGGTAGGGGGAGATTAGGCTTTTCCCCAGACTCTGTGACATGCAACACCAGGCCTGGGATCCAAATGGCACCCTTTTGCCATTTGGAACGCACATCAGCAGTTTCAGAGAGATGCCTCAGTCACCAACTGTGAAATACTGTGATTAAGTTCTTCTTATCCAGATACTCTGCATGTGAGCCTGGGGACAAGAGAAGGGAGTGCTTATTATACATTGGTAACAACTGACTGTATACACACACACACACGCACACGCACATGCACACGCACACGCACACACACATCCATCCACACTCCACAGAAATTCAGTCCCCATGATTACAGTGAGTAGCCGTCAAGGTCGGGTGAAAATGTCTCGATAATGGAGCGAGACATTTCTACCAAGACGGCAGCAATTAAGATGGCGGAATGACTGGAGGACATTCGGAACTCCAGCCCAGAACCACTGTTGGAGGTGTTTGAGGCAGGAGCTCCTGCTCTACTCATTGTGAATACTTATGAAATAGCACCCTCTGGTGGGTATTATTGATAAAACCTCAAATGAACTCAAGGTGTTTATACAAATCGTATGCTAAAATAAATGGCCATTGTAAATCCAATTGAATTTGTCATCCATTGTGTGTGTGTGTGTGTGTGTGTGTGTGTGTGTGTGTGTGTGTGTGTGTGTGTGTGTGTGTGTGTGTGTGTGTGTGTGTGTGTGTGTGTGTGTGTGTGTGTGTGTGTGTGTGTGTGTGTGTGCATGTGAATCCAGAATGCTCCGCCGTTTGATTTTTTTTGCACCAATTCAGCAACTTAGTTTCTCAAACTAGAACATGTAAAAATATCACACAACACATGTTCTACAGCAGTAGGCAAACATGCATTCAAAGAATACATTCTCTCGTTCTCCCTGTTAATCATTTTTAGACCATTTTATATTGTCTGTTCACCCTGCTCTGTCTCCATCTACTGGGAGGGTTAGGAACTTCTTATTTACTTTCATGTATTTCTCTTTCAAGCCATTACACAACAAACATAGACTGATCACTCGATGCAACAGTGGAGGATTTTCACTGGGTGAGGATGACAGCTACATTGCAGAATATGTGACTGACTATGGCAGTGTCTGTGTGTGTTACAATGACATGACAGAGAAGAATGCATTCACCAACATACAGTATTGGCCAGTTACTCAATCATTTCAACAGAAATGGTAACAAAATACAGAGGATATATACTACAACATCTATACAACATATTGCAATGTATTGAACCACACAAAGACATAAGATATCTTATTTTAACATGCAATGAATGAAAAAGAGTGCATGTAAGGCAGGTCTGAATATCATATGAGTTGCCAGGTACAGACCAACCGACCACCCACTTAATCACTTGGTTATGAAATGATTTATCTGTCCAACAACAATCAGAGCCGGCCCTGTATTCAGGAGCCAATACAGCCATTTCAGTCAAAATTATGATAAATGAAATACTAGTTTATTGCCCTGTTCTGTTCTGGACTGTATAAAAGAGAACCTCATTGTCTAGAGACAGTCCTATATGACACTTCCTGTGAGCTTTGTGTCTGTGCACGACTCAGCGCTAGCTTCAAATTCCACTGGATTCCAGTAAGTAGCATTTGACAGCTTTCCTGGGCTTAACGGGAAATCACTCGATGGGGACCAAGATTATAACCTCTGTAACCGCTGGTCAATGGAAAAGTCTTAATCCACTCATAGCCAACCACACCCTGGTGTAACATTGGCTTCGGCAGATACGGAGGTGGCCGATTTGACCATAAAGCAAATAAATTCAGTGAAGAAGAAATACATTCCCAGAGGAACAGTATGTTTGGAGCCACTGGATGGCATTTCTAGCCTCTCTTACTAATGGTCACTTCAGCATTTATATGTCCTTCTGTATTTATTTATTCACAGAAACAGAGGCTAAATTAGGTATTATCTAAACTAACAGTTTCTTAGACAGTGTGTCACAACATCAGCTGTGTCTTGTATAGCGCCCCCTGCCCTTAACAGGTTACTGAGGGTCCCAGTCTACGAACTATACTAGCCACAGCCTAGTTATGCTTACTAAACTAATTATTGATCCCAGCTTGTTTTACAGTGTAATCAGAAGCTCCTGGACCCTGAATAAAGACTTGACTTACTTGACTTATTACACTGAGCTCTTAGAGGAGCAAAGGGCCTCATGAGGGCCTCTGGAATAGAGACATAGCAACTTATTCCACGTAAACACATCACGTTGTATGAGAACATGGCTCCCCAGTGAGTCTCACTACACAGGTCTCATGCAGGCAGGAGCTGATGGCGACCAGTTTTACACTTCAGTATGCCCTCTGAGTAATTGTCTAAAGACAACTACAGACCAAACTGCCTTCTTAATTCTCAAAGAAAACACATGTAGTGAACTCATGCACCACAGCAAAATAAAACCAAATGGATGCCTTTCATGTCGAACAGCTCCAGTTTATAGATGGGTCACTCTGTGACTGAAAATGTCATTGTCATCTCTGTGGCAGCTGAGGTAATGGATTCAGCGTAGCCTTGAAGGTGGCTCCCTCTCCGACTCCCTCTCCAGCTGTTGTCACATCGGCCACACACTGGAAAGAAACAAGATGGAGACTGCAGAAAGAGTGACGCAGACTGAAAAAATAAGAAATAATCAATGAGGAGAAGACAGGAGAGGAGTAAAGAGTCAATCACAAACCAACTCCAACAACAGAACCCAAATATGCCTTTTGATCTTCTGTCACCAAAAACCACAGAATGCTTTCTGCTTGCAGTTCCACTGGAGTTCAGCCGCTCAGCGGGGGCGTCTGGGTCGCCCATGGTGACTGACTGTCACTCTTCTGTCGCCGCGGAAACTGTCCACTTCCCATCCCGTCTCACATGGGCTGAGGGAAAGCCAGGGGGCAAATAGACAGACTGACAGGAGGACAAACAGGAGGACAGAAAGACAGACAGACAGACAGACAGACAGGAGGACAGACAGAGCGACAGGAGGACAGACAGAGCGACAGGAGAACAGACAGAGAGACGTACAAACAGAAAGGAGGACAGAGACAGGAGGACAGAGAGGTGGACAGACAGACAAACCACAGGCACCCAAACTGGCTTGACTTCATATAATAGTCATTTCTGTGAGGAAGTCAAGCTCAATGTGACGGTCCATTACTGAAACACAACAAAGCAGCCTTTTCATCGACTCACAAACACCGGGAGAGGAACATGGGGCTCTACAAGATGGGGGCTGAAATAGAGTGTGTTGAGTACAAACGGTAGCTAGAAGACATTGAGAACTTCTTGTGGCTTTTTATAAGTAATGTCCTCAAACTAAAAATCTAATCCTGTTGAGAATAAGTGCAGCATTCCCTCTACTGTAGAGGTTGAAATCCTCCCCTGACCTGACTGAGATGTCATCAGGTTACTGTTGTTAGGTCCCAAACAAACAAGCAGTCTGTGTGTAATGTATCCCACTAAACATTCCTTTGTGTGTGAGGCCCTGTGGAGGCAGAGGCACTCTCCTTGACTGCAGACAGACACAACAAAGGGCACCTGTGTTTGACAGGCAGCACCATGCCAAACCTGAGGTCAGAAAGAACACTAGGACACACACTAGATCTAGGACAGGGGTTCTCAAAGTGGGGTCCATCCGCGGAGGTACTGCATGGGGTCTGCGACCAGAACAAAAAATAAATAAATAATAGATATATCTATTGTGGCAGATCAGGGGGTTGGGTCAAGACATTTACACAGATCAGACACGGACAGAGTATGATTAGCTCGGTTTCAAGGGTGTTTATTAATAAAATAATCAAAAGAAAAGTTTAGGTCTCCCCCATGAGACCCTCTCCAGGATACCGTCTCCAACTACACAGAAGATACCTTACTTCCCCCAGTCCTTCCCCTTCTGGCAGCTTTATGGGCCTTGCACGCCGTCTTCTCCCGGGAGGAGGCTGCCAATGGTACCTGCCAATATCCTTTGGTCAGGTCAAGGGTGCTGATGTACCGGGCCTTTCCCAATCGGTCGATTAGCTCGTCCATCCTTGGCATGGGGTAGAAGTCGAATACGCTTATGTCGTTCACACCCCGGAAATCATTACAGAAGCAGAGGCTACCGTCCAGTTTGGGCACCAACACGATGGAGCTGCACCATGCACTGTGGGACTCTTCAACGACCCCCATCCTCAGCATAGCCTCCACTTCTTGTTTCACAGCCTTCCGTCGGGCCTCCGGAATTTGATACAGCCTCTTACCGTTTACCCGGGCCGGGTACGGATGAGGGTTGTGCGGCCCGGCTTCTCGGAGAACACCGGCGTCTTCCGATCGACAAGCTCCCGGAGCTCTTGCTTCTGGGCCGGGTCGAGGTCCTCACTGCTCGGGACCCACTGGTACCGTTGGCATCCTGGGTGCCGACCATAACATGGCCAAGGCTGTCCTCTCGTGCCACTTCTTCAACAGGTTCACGTGGTAAATCTGTTGAGGTTTCCGTCTCCCCGGTTGCCGTACACGGTAGTTGACAGGTCCCAGTTTCTCAACCACCTCGTATGGTCCGTGCCATGTTGCCAGGAACTTACTTTCGGCCGTGGGGATCAACACCAACACCCTGTCTCCCACCTGGAATTCTCTGGGCTGGGCTCCCCGATTGTAGACCTGGGCTTGGGCGCGTTGGGCCTTCTCCATATGTTCCCTCACAACTGGCCATATGGCTGTCATCCGCTCCCGCATCGTCTCCACGTGCTCTACCACGCTGCGTAAGGGGGTCGGTTGGGCTTCCCACACCTCCTTGGCGAGGTCCAGTAGGCTACGTGGACTCCTCCCGTAGAGGAGTTCAAATGGGGAAAACCCAGTGGAGGATTGGGGTACTTCTCGGATTGAGAACATTAGGTGGGGTAGCAGCTGGTCCTAGTTCTTCCTGTCCTGCTCGATGACCTTCCGCAGCATCTGTTTGAGCATTTTGTTAAAGCGCTCGACGAGCCCATCCGTCTGTGGGTGAAAAAACGGAGGTCCGGATCTGCTTGATCTGCATGAGGGCACACAACTCTTTCATGAGGCGGGACATAAACTCTGTACCTTGGTCTGTCAGGATCTCGTTCGGGATGCCCACCCGGCTAAAGAGGTGGAACAGCCCCGGGTGATTTCCCTCGAAATCGAGAAGGGGGAGGCTGGGCTCCTCCTCCAGTGATTCCCCAGAGGGTTCGGGTTCCGGCTCCCCCTCCGACTCCGACTCCGGACCCGTAGAGTCAGGTTGGTTAACCGTTGGTGTCCTGGCCGCACAGGCGAGGGTTCGTCCCCGCTCTCTTCTTCGGCCGGCTCGTATCTTTTCTTTCAACTCGTGCCCCCATAGGGCTGTGAACAGCGGACAATCCCGTCCCACTAGGATAGGTACCGGCAGCTCTGGTACTGCACCCACCATCACCTTGGCCCTGCCGACTGTCGGTTCGGGGTACACCGCGGTGGGGTTGTCCTTCCGTTCCCTTGCACAGGTCGCCGACTCGTCCCGGCTCCCCCTCAGTGGGGCTTGAATGTTCTGATGCATCTCCACTGCTTCCAGGAGGCCCTCCAAGGTCTGGGGCATGCATAGGCTCGCTGCCCTCTTCATGTCGTGGGGTAGCGCCCCTACGAAGCGATCCAGGACCACTTTGTCAAGGAGGGAGAGGGTGGATAGTCAGTTAGGAGCAATGCCCTGGTGACGCACATAAGGTCGCTCATCTGGGCTCGGGGGATGCGTCGGGTACGAACCTCCAGTCGTGGAACCATTGAGCCTGATGGGCCAGGCTGTACCTGTAGCGGCTGAGTATCTCCCGTTTGAGTCCGTCGTAGTTAGCCGCCTGTTAGTCGTTCAGGTCCCAATACGCCTTTTGGGCATTCCCAGAGAGGAACAGCACCAGCAGACTTGCCCACTTCGGCCTTGGCTATCCTTTGCATAGCGCTGTCCGTTCAAACGTACAGAGGTATGTTTCAATGTCATCATCTTCCGTTAGCTTGATTAAAAACTGGCAGATCAGGGGGTTGGGTGAAGACGTTTACACAGATCAGACACGGACAGAGTATGATTAGCTCGGTTTCAATGGTGTTTATTAATAAAATAATCAAAAGAAAAGGTTAGGTCTCCCCCATGAGATCCTCTCCAGGATACCGTCTCCAACTACACAGAAGTTACCTTACTTCCCCAAGTCCTCTCTCATGTGCTGCCCTTCTGGCAGCTTTATGGGCCTTGCACAGCTGGTGAGCAATCCGCCCTTAATTACTCACGAGCTCCCAATCAGCCCCAATTAGTCCTGTCCGGGGAGCCCATCGAGACCTGGCACATCCAGCAGATGGAGCCACCGCCTCGTGATGTATACTCCATCTGTTACCAGGCCTCGACGAGTCTCCCCCTGGTGGCTGACTTGCTGTACGCCACACTATATATATACAATGGGGGAAAAAAGTATTTAGTCAGCCACCAATTGTGCAAGTTCTCCCACTTAAAAAGATGAGAGAGGCCTGTAATTTTCATCATAGGTACACGTCAACTATGACAGACAAAATGAGAAGAAAAAATCCAGAAAATCACATTGTAGGATTTTTAATGAATTTATTTGCAAATTATGGTGGAAAATAAGTATTTGGTCAATAACAAAAGTTTCTCAATACTTTGTTATATACCCTTTGTTGGCAATGACACAGGTCAAACGTTTTCTGTAAGTCTTCACAAGGTTTTCACACACTGTTGCTGGTATTTTGGCCCATTCCTCCATGCAGATCTCCTCTAGAGCAGTGATGTTTTGGGGCTGTCGCTGGGCAACACGGACTTTCAACTCCCTCCAAAGATTTTCTATGGGGTTGAGATCTGGAGACTGGCTAGGCCACTCCAGGACCTTGAAATGCTTCTTACGAAGCCACTCCT
Source organism: Coregonus lavaretus (assembly GCF_964263955.1). Taxonomy (NCBI): domain Eukaryota; kingdom Metazoa; phylum Chordata; class Actinopteri; order Salmoniformes; family Salmonidae; genus Coregonus; species Coregonus lavaretus. Next base: position 13,953,028 of record NC_140008.1, on the reverse strand, counting down.
TCGTTGCCCGGGCGGTGTGTTTGGGATCATTGTCATGCTGAAAGACCCAGCCACGTTTAATCTTCAATGCCCTGGCTGATGGAAGGAGGTTTTCACTCAAAATCTCACGATACATGGCCCCATTCATTCTTTCCTTTACACGGATCAGTCGTCCTGGTCCCTTTGCAGAAAAACAGCCCCAAAGCATGATGTTTCCACCCTCATGCTTCACAGTAGGTATGGTGTTCTTTGGATGCAACTCAGCATTCTTTGTCCTCCAAACACGACGAGTTGAGTTTTTACCAAAAAGTTCGATTTTGGTTTCATCTGACCATATGACATTCTCCCAATCCTCTTCTGGATCATCCAAATGCACTCTAGCAAACTTCAGACGGGCCTGGACATGTACTGGCTTAAGCAGGGGGACACGTCTGGCACTGCAGGATTTGAGTCCCTGGCGGCGTAGTGTGTTACTGATGCTAGGCTTTGTTACTTTGGTCCCAGCTCTCTGCAGGTCATTCACTAGGTCCCCCCGTGTGGTTCTGGGATTTTTGCTCACCGTTCTTGTGATCATTTTGACCCCACGGGGTGAGATCTTGCGTGGAGCCCCAGATCGAGGGAGATTATCAGTGGTCTTGTATGTCTTCCATTTCCTAATAATTGCTCCCACAGTTGATTTCTTCAAACCAAGCTGCTTACCTATTGCAGATTCAGTCTTCCCAGCCTGGTGCAGGTCTACAATTTTGTTTCTGGTGTCCTTTGACAGCTCTTTGGTCTTGGCCATAGTGGAGTTTGGAGTGTGACTGTTTGAGGTTGTGGACAGGTGTCTTTTATACTGATAACAAGTTCAAACAGGTGCCATTAATACAGGTAACGAGTGGAGGACAGAGCAGCCTCTTAAAGGAGAAGTTACAGGTCTGTGAGAGCCAGAAATCTTGCTTGTTTGTAGGTGACCAAATACTTATTTTCCACCATAATTTGCAAATAAATTCATTAAAAATCCTACAATGTGATTTTCTGGAGAAAAAAAATCTCAATTTGTCTGTCATAGTTGACGTGTACCTATGATGAAAATTACAGGCCTCTCTCATCTTTTTAAGTGGGAGAACTTGCACAATTGGTGGCTGACTAAATACTTTTTTTCCCCACTGTATATGAATTAGGTTTTTTTGGCCCATTTGACCTGCCGAGGTAAACTTTTTCACATGGTCAGGAGCAACTCCTGGCTCTATAGAGCTTGCCAGCTTGTAGTCCTAAAAAACGGAAATGAAACCACTGGTTCGTTCAGCCATATAAGGTCTGAGGTTAACACCAGTTTAGGAGATCTTATACGCTTTGTTCTATGAGATAATATCAGTCAACTCACATGACCTTTATGAATTATGAAACATTTATGTGCTTTATGTGCTTGTTTTGATTACATAAATGCTTCAAAATTCACAAAAAGTGAGGTTAGCTGATCAATATTATGTCATAGAACAAAACGTATAAGATCTCCTAAGCCTGTGTTTACCACATACCTTATTTTCGGCGTTTACCCCAAAACATTAATTTCTTCATAGGCTTTGGACAATGAGCCATTCTTCATAGGCAATGAGCCATGGCGGAGTTAGCCTCCATTAGTGGCTATAAAAATACGCCATTACCATTGCTCTCTATGTAGGCTACATCCTGTGGTGTGTGGCAATAGCATAGCATAAAAGCTGGCTTAATCATGACAAATGGTTTTGAAATTGACTAGTTAAACAAATTGTCAACTAGGTATGCAGTATAACTCATATGACCTACTGTGCCCCTGAGCTTTGAGAATGGCATGGGCTTAGAAGTCAGGAAATACTGGTTTTATTTTCTCAATACCACAGTAATACATTAGTCTGATATTAGACTCACGCTCCAAGCCATCGATGGACATGTGAGGAAATAACAGAGGACCTGCCTGCCGTGATATCAATACTCTGTGGTTGATGTTATGATTATGAAAGGACCTTGTCGCAGTGCCAAGAATGAAAACCCCAATCTTATAGCTTAACATATCAGCCCATGCCATGTTGAAACAAGAGCCTTAAATACACCCAAATACAATGTTAAAGATAAACAGTGAGAATCAATGAAGGACATGGTAGATGTTATGGTGAGAGATTGGGATGGAGGGGAAAGAATGCAAACTCTAAGCTGAAACAAGCGCACCTTAAATACTTGAAAGCTTTTGAATGTATTTGACTACATCTCTCTTCTATAGAGCACCCAGTGCGTACAGCATCATTATGCTGCTATTGTCACCCAGGACAAACTCATCATGCTCATCATGTGTGTGAAACTGCTTGGAATACCAACACAATGTCAATGAATGATGACACAGAACATTGGGAGAACACGCAAGGTACATTACTGGGATTCCGATTGATTTCGCAATGAATTGAGGCTCTTGTTTTTCCAGTGACGGTGCTCTGAGTCTCTCTCTCTCTCTCTCTCTCTCTCTCTCTCTCTCTCTCTCTGCAGTGTGTTTTCGTAACAAAAGCTATGCTTTGAGTGTGATTGAATGAGCTGGGGCTGGATGGGGATGGACACATTGGCTGTTTGAAGCACAGGGCCGTTGTGGGAGAGGAGAGGAAACTAGGTGAACCACTCACACATCAAACACCCCAGCTGTTCAGAGGAAGAAGAGCGGTGTGTGTGTGTGTGTGTGTGTGTTGTGTGTGTGTGTGTGTGTGTGTGTGTGTGTGTGTGTGTGTGTGTGTGTGTGTGTGTGTGTGTGTGTGTGTGTGTGTGTGTGTGTGTGTGTGTGTGTGTGTGTGCGGGTGTGCGTGTGTGCGTGTGTGCGTGTGTGCGTGTGTGCGTGTGTGCGTGTGTGCGTGTGCGTGTGTGCGTGTGTGCGTGTGTGTGTGTGTGTGTGTGTGTGTGTGTGTGTGTGTGTAGATGGGTCCGTCCATAAGTACAGTCAGGGCCCTGCCCTGAGTCAATGCAGTCTGTTAAGTTTTTACAGGTATGTAAACTCATGTGGATTCCCATTCATTTTATGTTTCTGTAACGTTTGCCCAAGGAATGACAAGGAGATCAAAGTTAGTACTGTGACCTACCTGGCAACAGCCGCTGAAATAAATCAATAACAACTAAGCAACGCAGTAATATTCAAAACATAATACTAATATGCCACTTGGATGACAGTAGGTCTGTTTCATTAACATTACTTTACAGGATAGGTTTATGCAATTGTGACACGACTACGCCAACATACACAATCTATACTACGCCAATATACACAATTTATACTACGCCAATATACACAATCTATACTATGCCAATATACACAATCAATACTACGCCAATAAGCACTATCTAATAAATGGAGACTATTATTGTCTATCTCTGTCATGCCGTCTATTTGAAACCAAAACTAAAATGTACTAGAAGACTAGTTTCCTCTGGACGTAAAGACAATTTTTATAATTCTAGTATGACAGACAAAATCATGTCCAAAAACAAAATTAGATTTCATTGTCTGTTCTAAACGTTTCTCTCATATCCTCTGGTTTATTAACATAGAACAGAGAGTCATTAGTCGGCCATATACAAGCAATATGTCTGTCAGATTTCATTGTCAATGTAAATCCTTCAGTTCCATTTGCAGACCAGAATGTATTTATGTTTCTTGGGGTAACTGCAATAATTTTTTGTTTTGTTTTTGAATGATGAACTCATATATGACTGTCTGCTATTAGATGAACTGGGCCCTGTCCTTGTGTGCTATTAGATTAACTGGACCTTGTCTACAGGCAGCAGATGAAAACACTAACGCTTAATGCAGTCATTTGTCTACCGCACATTCCAAAACACAACACACATGCTCATTTATGGACAGCCTGTCCTCATTCCATTTGACAATCCCCGTCCACAAATGTGGTGATGGCCTCTTGTCCATCTGATTTAAATTGAAACATCTGCATACAAATTGTTTCTCTAACTATTGCAGCAGGCCTGAGAGCAGAGAGAGTCGGGCTTTTCTCCCTGGAATGAATTGGAGAGACTGATACATAATGACGGGATCTAAGGGGCTTAAGAGAGGCACATTGTGTCCGGATGCGGCGGGCGCTCACATATTCGGCATGGCCGGGAGACGATGATTAAGTGGAGTTCTGGTATGCTACAGTACTCTGCAGGGGAGTGGGTCTCACTCAGTATTACACATGGCCAAAGTGTTTGTTGAGTCTATTGTCTCAGAGCTTTGTGGAGGACACGTCACACAATGGAGTCCCAGACGTGATCATAAGTCATCAACTGACGGTTGTCCCCTGTAATCACCATGACTAGCCAGGGTAATGTGAGATATGACCAGTCCATCATTATAGAGTCACCACTCTACATATGTGTCCTTCAGTTCAATCATGGGACCATTCTGTTTAACAGGCTGTGTGTTGATTTGGGATAAAGCTGAAGTCAAATCTCATTTGGTGTACAATTGACGAATAAAGTGATCTTAATCTTAATCTGTTTAACAGAGTTGAGAAATCACTGGTCGCTCACCTCTGAAGATGGACTCTTCACGTGATTAGTGTTTTCTGCTAATAAGGTGATTTGTTCTGGAAAGACTCCTGACCCTTACTCAACACACACAGTCCACCATGACCCAGACAGAGTAGTGGCAGCACATCCTAATCTAATCTCTATACAGAGAGAGCTCCTCTTCAGTTTGAAACGGAATGCTTTTCTCCCTCTAAGCCACTAGACCATTTTTGTAAATGTACTCTTGACAAAAAGAGCTTTGGCTTTGATTCCCAAACTGTCAGATCTGGGTAAATCGATCCTGGTCTCTTTGCAGTGTCTCTGAGCCCGACTGATCAGAAAACACACTTGACAGGTTGGGAAGAGGCCCCAGTGAGAAGTGAGCCCTGTTTAAAATAGCAACATCGCAAATTATCGTTTGAAGGTTTAACATGAGCAAAACCCCCACTCACTTTTGAGTTTTTTATGAAATCTTTATCTAAGCACCCGATGTGGCATTCGGCTCTGGTAAGCAACAGTGAACCTCAGAAAACCTGTTTTCCATCTAGAGGGCATAGTGGAGCAATTCAGCTTACGCTAATCAGCCAGTGGAGAGAGCCGGGCCGCATGTGGACACAGTCTGGCGTATCCACACACGGCCAGGCAAGCCTCTCCTCTCATGCCCCAATATATCAGTGGGCATGTTGGGGAATTAATCAGGCCTTGGTCCACTCCACACTCCCGTACGGGCGTCCACAGCTGTGTCCGACCAGAAAAGTTCAATCACATCCGTCAGGTTAGGAGGATTGGAGGACTTGTTGGGCGGTTTTAGACCTTTGATCTTTAAATGGTTGAAATACCTCACTGTGTGATATACGAGGTGATGTTTTCAGCGCTGGTCATTCAGGTCACGCCCTCTCTCTCTCTTTCAGACTCTCTGTCCCTTTCTAACTCTCTCTTTCCCGCTCTCTTTCTCTCTCTCTTTCCCTCTCTCTCCCTCTCTCTTCCCCTCTCTCTCTTTCCCTCTCTCTCTTTCTCTCTCTGCTGTGATCCATATCCTGGTCTCAGTTTTTTCTCTATCAGACAGACCGTGAGCTGGGGCCCCCTTTCAGGAATAGGAAGCCCTCTTTCATCCACACCCTCTCCGTGCCAACCTAAATCTTCCCTAGGCTAATTGAGGGAAGTGTTAAAATCTGGAGAGAGAGTGTGGAGCTGATGGAGCCCGGGCCATCAGGGAGCAGCATAATAGCTAGTTGGTTCCCCCTCCGAGCTGCGTCTGCCTGGGGCCTTGGTTTGGCATGCTGCTGCATTCATCCATTTCACTGCACTGCTGCAGCCGCTTTCCAGCTGACAGGACTCCCACACAAACACATGGATGCCCGATGGGTTTCTTATTTAGTTGTCGGTCAAGAGTACTTAATAATATTCAAGAAGACAGTACGACATATCATCTGACGTCTGCCAAAACACAGGCCGATCTTTTTTTAAACTTTCCTTCTTCCCTCCTGTTTGAAAAGATCGCAAATGAAAAGAAGCAGATACAATCTTCAAAATAGTTTCACTGACCGTTAGAAAGCAATGTTGGATTACATAGGAGCATACTGTAGAGATCTCAGAACCTTTTAAGGTAACACCATGTAAATGGGACAAAACTGCCATTACAATTTTGTGTACGATTATAATACAGGTATTATATGGGAAACACAATGTTTATGATTGGGTCAAATAGTGATGGCTCTAGCGACAGGAAAGAGGACGTGATCAAATAGACAAAACAAAACATAATCGTTTGGTCCAGGAGTTTTCCTGATCATGTAGTTGGGGCCCAAGGTTTTGATGCTCCGAAAAAACTCCTGGCCCTATAAAGTGTCTTCAGAAAGTAGTCATACCCCTTGACATTTTCCACATTTTGTTGCATTAAAGCCTACATTTCAAATGGATTAAATTCAGATTTCTTGTCATTGGCCTACACACAATACCCCATAATGTCAAAGTGGAATTATATTTGTACAAATTTTTATAAATTAATTAAAAATGAAAAGCTGAAATGTCTTGAGTCAGTTAGAATTCAACCCCTTTGTTATGGCAAGCCCAAATAAGTTCAGGAGTAAAAATGTGCTTAACAAGTCACATAATAAGTTACATGGACTCATTCTGTGTGCAATAATAGTGTTTAACATGATTTTTTAATGACTACCTCATCTCTGTATTTCACACATACAATTATCTGTAAGGTCCCTCAGCCGAGCAGTGAATTTCAAACACAGATTCAACCACAAAGACCAGAGAGGTTATCCAATGCCTCGCAAAGAAGGGCACCTATTGGTAGATGGGTAAAAAATTATAAAAAGCAGATATTGAATATCCCTTTGAGAATGGTCAAGTTATTAATGACACTTTGGATGGTGTATCAATACACCCAGTCACTACAGAGATACAGGCGTCCTTCCTAACTCAGTTGCCGGAGAGGAAGGAAACCGCTCAGGGATTTCACCATGAGGCTAATGGTGACTTTAAAACAGTTACAAAGTTTAATGGCTGTGATAGGAGAAAACTGAGCATGGATCAACAACTTTGTAGTTACTCCACAATACTAACCTAAATAACAGAGTGAAAAGAAGGAAGCCTGTATGGAATAAAAAATATTCCAAAACATGCATCCTGTTTGCAATTAGGCACTAAAGTAAAACCCCCAATAATGTGGCAAAGAAATTCACTTCATGTCCTGAATACAAAGCATTATGTTTGGGGCAAATCCAACACAACACATCACTGGAGTTGTTTACCAAGACGACGTTGAATGTTCCTGAGTGGTTAGTTACAGTTTTGACTTAAATCGGCTTGAAAATCTATGGCAAGACTTGAAAATGGCTGTCTAACAATTATCAACAACCAACTTGACAGAGAAGAATAATGTGCAAATATTGTACAATCCAGGTGTGCAAAGCTCTTAGAGACACACAAGAAAATGTAGAATAAGTCAAGGGGTATGATTTATTTCTGAAAACACTGTATATGCTATTGTAACAGGATTGATTATGTTTCCACTTGCCTCTGCAGAAATATGTAGTATAATGGTTATGTATTCCTATTGTTTGGTTGAATTTACATATCAATAAGGTGTTATGCCATTGGTCATGCTTGCAGATAGGGGGTGATTGCGAACGTCAGTTCTTCCCAGTCTACAATTACAAGCAAGCAGTAGGTTACGTTCTAAAGCATTCTTAAAACAGGGTGGTTCGAACCCTGAATGCTGATTGGCTGAAAGCAGTGGTATATGAGACCGTATACCACGGGTATGTGAAAACATTTATTTTTACTATTCTAATTATGTTCGTAACCAGTTTATAATAGCAATATGGCACCTCGGGTTTGTGGTATATGGCCAATATACCATGGCTAAGGGCTGTATCCAGGCACTCTGCGTTGCGTCGTGCTAAGAACAGCCCTTAGCCATGGTATATTGGCCATATATCACAAACCATCTCGGGCCTTATTGACTTAGTATTCTATTTATGTTATTTACTATTTGTACAAGTTCTTTATGTACACCATACACTGTAAATATGTAACTAATTTGAACATCATCAATATCTAAATACTCTTCACTGTCTGCAACTGTCTTAACTGTCTTAATTAATGATCTAATTAATTACAATCACATGAGTATCACTACAGTTTTCCTTTTGAAACAACTGGCTGCATTGTGTGATATGGCATATGACGTGGCTTGATTGATGAGTCCTCCCTGTCCCTAATGCTCTCATCCCTGCTCCTGTCCCCTAAGCTCTTTAAAGTAGAATAAACACTATAAACACTATGTCATAAGATGTTCCACATGTCAGCCACCTCAGTGTCATGAGTGTGTGTGTGTGTGTGTGTGTGTGTGTGTGTGTGTGTGTGTGTGTGTGTGTGTGTGTGTGTGTGCGTGCGTGCGTGCGTGCGTGCGTGCGTGCGTGCGTGCGTGCGTGCGTGCGTGCGTGTGAAGGTCTATGTGTGTGACATGTCTGTCTGCAATGACAGTGGCGGGTGACGAATGGCGCTGACGCATTTTGTCCCTGGTCTTTGAGGATCGGGTTTAATAAAACATTTAACTCCTTTGAATGTTTTAATTAAACTAAACAGGACCATCCCCACCCAGCCTCTACCAAGAGTTACGTTTGAAGAGAGAGAAACAAGTCCATCTTTTACAGGGACACATCAAATACGTGTCTTTTTATGTCACCCTGGGTCTTTATGTTGACGTTCATTATTTAAAAAAATCCATCTGGAATTTTGATGGAAATGTTTTGAAGGAAAAGGCCTGGAAACCACAAAGCAAGGATGTCTTCAAACAAAGGTTTCTGCAGTGTTGTCTGTTTCTTGTGGTTAACAACAACTCTCAGCAGCACAGAGATGGGTCATGTCTGCAATTTTTGTTTAAACTGCAATTATTATTCCAGTTTAGACGTTTTCCTGCATGTAGTTTTGTTCAAATATGGTATGACTTACATTTTATGTGCTGTTTTAACAAAGTGCATTATAGAATCATAAAATCTTAAGGAATCTTGAATAATGGATTACATTTCTTTGCAAGATAATTAAAATGCACAAAAAAATATATAGAGATTAACAGAACTCGACTTTAATCACATTTGCATATTGCATATTGATGGTGATTTACACTTTCTAAAGATTACACAGGCGCACATCATATTAAAATATAAGTGCATGAAATGAGCCACCAAACTGTCTGTAATTTCATTTACCTCTGACAGTAAGACAACAGTTGTCTCCTTCAACCACCAGGGGGAGTATTATTCAGCAGGAAGGGACCCCTGGGGACAGACACTCAAGGAGTCATTTTTACCTATTGTTCTAAAACGCATTAATTATAGTAGGAAAATCTGTCACGTATTTATTGAAAAGGAGCCCTATGATTTGATGTATCGAAAAATAAGAAATGCATTTCCATAATGAACTTTAAATAGTGTCTATAATTCATAAAATGGGACAGTGGTCTCTCCCGAGTGGCGCAGTGGCCTAAGGCACTGCATCGCAGTGCTAGCTGTGCCACTAGAGATCCTGGTTCGAATCCAGGCTCTGTCGTAGCCGGCCGCGACCGGGAGACCCATGGGGCGGCGCACAATTGGCCCAGCGTCGTCCAGGGTAGGGGAGGGAATGGCAGGCAGGGATGTAGCTCAGTTGGTAGAGCATGGCGTTTGCAACGCCAGGGTTGTGGGTTCGATTCCCACATGGGGCCAGTATAAACAAATAATGTATGCACTAACTGTAAATCGCTCTGGATAAGAGCGTCTGCTAAATGACTGAAATGAAAATTAAATAAAAGGTGCCATGATTATTTTTTGCTATACGAATTAAATGCAGAATACTCTTCTAGTCACTAGTCACAATGTAAGCTGGTGGACTAATCGCTACTAATTGGCTACTTGATGAGGGTAGTCTAACTCCTGGTGGGCAATACCCAAGGTTGCAACCTCAAATAGCCTATATAAGGACGTTTCGGTTCGTTTATCTGTATGTTACTGTACAACAACCGCACGTGTTCAGCTCAGCCCCGAAGCCCGTCCCATCCCCTGCATATCCATACCAGCTCAAAGGAGGAGGCGTGGATAGGACTTTTGTTACCTGTATTAGAGTACCTGCAGCTACATGGAAAGAATTTAAGATGTCGTCAAGAGAGAGGAACTGCAACCGATGTGTCACGGCTTCAATACAGGCGAGATTCTATTGAAAAAGAGGACATTGCACCGGGTGTAAATGTACCTGGCGCTAGCAAGAACAAGTGAGAATACATAACTTGCCCTACTTTGACACAAAGGACGAAATATAAGAACGCTTCACTCGAGAACTCATCTTTCTCCTCGACCCCTCTTTCTCTCTCCCATAAGTGTTTCGTTTTTGAACACGCACGTTTTGGATCACCATCACTCTGCGACTCTCACCTGTTGACCATGGATTTCAGACGGCTAAAGATTTCAAAGGAGATTAGATTTTACATTTTGGAAAACAGAAGTTACAGGCCTATCTGCATCTGGAAAGGTTAGGTATTGTAGTGTTGCCAATGTGAACGCAAGCGAGACCACTTCATTGTAGTGAATGGCCCGTCCCAGAAGCGATTATGATCATGCACAGACCCCTCCGAAGGTGGAGTTTTTACGTCTTCTTGTGTTTTGGCATCATCTACTTAAGGCTTGGGTAAGTGTAAATGTAATACTTATTGCAAGTGTAAATATGTTTATGTTGCTTTGTTGTGTGTATTATTATTTTAAATATAGCTTACAACATGTTGTACCACATACAGCAATGGATATTCTGAATGCATACAAATGCAATGTAATGCGGACAGCTGACGCACCTACCCTTTTGACCTAAATGACTTATAACAAACGAACTAAAGAAACTCAGTGTGATCCGTCCATGTCAGTGTTCAAATGAACCTGACACCCATAGCCATCAGGGACAACAGCTGGAAGTGCGGAAAAGGTGTCCAAATATTTAGCGGTTTGAAAAAATAAGAAGATTAATCCATATTCAATCTTAGTTTTTGTTCATCTCCTCAGAGTCTGGTTGGTCAGTCGCTCTGTAGCTAGATCATTTGACCCGCTGTCTGTCTCCGCCGCTCCGGCTCACTGCTGCATACCTTCATTAATAGCCGCAGCCTGGTTGAGTTGTATTTCCACATTCCACAGCCCAGACAGAGTTTTTACCTGTTTTGCAATAGCTCACCTTGATGCATAAAGTCAGATAATTTATATATGTTCTGTCTTTGCAAAAGCAAAAACGTCATAGACATTTTTGGATGTAATTATATTCAAACCAAGGGGATGGCTATTTGCTATTTGCGTAAATACAAAGGATATTACGCAAACGGTTAATTCATTTTGTTTACCTGTCTCTATTGTAGGCCTGTATTGTCTCCAAGGTAACCTACCCTGATGGTTTGGACTCGATTGGTATGAGAACAATTATATGCAACGTGTTCATTAAAAATAATAAACAAAACATCTATAGGATATTTCAACAAGAGTTAAGCCTCATCATACAATAATCCATAGCCATTTCATAGTTATCAAAACAACAGGTGTCATCCTCCAGCTCGTTCCATTGGTGTGATCCTTGAATGAAATAGGCCTAACGGGTAACCTCCACAGGTATTGATATCTTAACAGTTCAAATAGGAAAAAAATCACTCCAAGTGAAGCGTCACCAGATATCTCAGGGTTTCATCAAGCCAAACCAGTTAGCTCATTCCCGCGCATACTACCCCCTCCCTCAGCCTGGGAAAATCTTTCATGATGCCCTCTTCACACATAATGAGTGGAGTCTGCAGGTGACGAGTGACCACGTTGGGCTGAAGCGACTGTGCAGACAGAGCCTTTCACTCACCGGATTCAACGCAAAGATGCACCCTGGAGATCCTGAGTATTAAAACGTCTAATTCTGCAGTGAGACTGTGAGAGCTTGTTGGTATTAAAACCTATCAATTGATCATTTATATACAGTTAGTTATTAGGCTATTCACAATGTATGCCTATTAATTGCATAAATATATGGTCACATTAACCTTTTGATTAAGCATTGGATAAAATTTTTGCAAGCCAATTTAATATCTTTGCTTTACGCCATTACGCACATACGTTTTTTTCCAGCCTGATGATGTGTGAGTGTGAAGCAGTAGGCCTAAAGATGAAACCGTCGGTGAGTGCGCCAGTGTTTGTTTACTTTGGAGTTTGATTTGATGAATGAAAGGCAGCTTTTCCAAGGGAGTAGCGGAGCACTGTCACCCTATTGTCCTGCTGTGGCGCAGAAGTGGGCGGATAGCAGTGTCTCTCTCTGCCCAATGGCAGCCACGACTCTCATGAGAGTGAAGAAAGGCACTTTTCTGCCATCCAAAATCCCTAAAACCATCATCATTCCGGCTCGGGAACCACACTCTGTAACAGCCTCTACCACTGAGAGATGACAGAGCCAATCTCCGCGCCCGCTGCACACTCACGGCCCTGGGACTGGGAGCTAGGAGCTGCATAGCACCGCCACTCAAGCGAGCACCGCAAACGCATCGCACCAAACCCGGAGTCAGCTCTTTGATTTTGGAGCAAAGGGGAACTAAAACGAGCGACATCAAGGAATTAAAAAGGAGTTTATCACAGTATTTTTTTTCACTCCATCAGAAAGCGGCCATTTGTTCAATGTCATCATGATCATATTCTCGTCGCGCAGTGTACTGCTATCAGTCTACTATCCACAGATCTTCCTCATCCTTACGAGTGGGAGCTACCTGTAAGTTGCCCCAATCAACGGGCCCCTTAATTAGCTCACTTGTGTGATTCTGTGTTTGGAGACATACTGAGTAGGCCTATATGAATTTCATTTTCGATGTACTTGATGGATAATTCTATTGTTAAATGTTTATCCGAAAGATTGGCGCAGGTTGTTGGTTACGGTATGGTTGTTTGCTTCCACAGTGCACATCCCTAATCAAAACGATTTGAATATAAAACATACAACATGCTTGAATATAGAACTAGTCATTTAAGACAACTAGGGTATATCAAAATGAAGATATTTCGATGTCAGCGCTTTTGCACTTTGGGTGTGCATTTTACACACCGAATTTAATTGATTATTTGGGTATTTCCCCACATTCGATTATGTTCTATGGACTTTACCGTTTAAAATGACGAAATGATACTCACATTTTATTCGTTATCAAAGCATATGCTTCAGGTAGCTGGGGCATCGCTCCTGTCCACGTGGTAAATAACGGATAGAGTTATATGTCGATGTCAATTACCTGACGTACTATTTTAAGGGCAGGTTGTAACACAGGACTTGCTTCTGATGAGGTAATATACATTATTTTTTTGTTAGGTCGATTTATTCTTCTTAAGGACCCAAATCCTTCTTACAACATTGTAATGACAGATGGACACGGTTTCATTTGGCCACAGAGTGGCAGAGATGTTCAAGACAATTAAATGAAACGAGAACATTATTTCCCCCTATGTTAGCAAATCCCGAAGGTATGTATAGCTTTTACGCATGCGGTGGATGATTACCTGTCACAATTTGTGGATAGGGATTAGGATTTATGCATTACATCACCATGGTTTTATGCAGATCTACCAAGTTATAATTTAAAGCCACATCTGGAAAGTGGCTGTAAAACATCGGTCTCTGACATGTATGCACGTGACTGACACTGGTCATAATACTTGCGTCGTTGAATCAGTTGCTCTCACAAGACAACGTTTTATTTTCGGCTTAAAAATAATTACCGAACCATACTTTGAATCCATCCCCGTGCTGGAGACCCCAAATTTGATGTTAAAATAGATGTGGTTTATGGTTGCAGTTAAAAGTGGCTATGCCTATGTTTAGTATTGGTTTGCACATCAGAAACTACATACCATTGTTTGTTTTTATAATTTAAACATGCTTTATTACAGTACAGTACACCAAATTAAATAGGTTTTAGGGATGAGGATGTTTTTAAAGTGGAATAAGGAACAGAGAGGATCGTGATCCCCATCCTCCAAAGTGCTCCTTTCTATCTCATTACATGTGCAGCTAATGTTTATATGTGTTAAACTCACATTGAAATTTGGTGAACTGCATGGGTGGCAAGTGACTCCTCCACACACAGAGGGATTAGTCAGAGCACGCTATCATCCCATTAAATACTATTCAATTAAGGTCAATCACACATTTAAAGCTGCCTTTATTGCACCAGGTCACCAAATGGTGATCAGTATAAGGTTTTTAAAATGGGGAACTTAGGAAATACGTTTTTCCATATTAAAGCATCATAACATCAACGTGGAATAAGACATGAAAACGAGCTCCATTGCTGTTCTACTTATTTATAGGCCTACATATATTACACTAGTTTTAAAAGCTTTTGATTACAGAAATATTTGTTATTACTTAAGCTAAATATTATGAATTGATATCATATCCTTAAATTCCACAAAATAAATCTTACAGGTTTATTTCGTTTCACAATTGATGTTCCAGCAATTTGCCACTGAAGCACTTTTGACGAAATTCACAAAAAAATCCACCTTAAATATCTGCCTCATGAGACCATTGTGGCTGACATCTTATTTCTCAGTGAAACATACCTGTGAGGTTAATGCTGTGTCACATCAAAGGCATTCTCTCTGATGGAATAGGTGTGTGTGTGTTGGTGTGTGTGTGTGTGTAGGCCCCCACAGCCCCCCTCTGTCATCGAACCCACCACCTTATTTGTAAGAAGGTTATTTTGCCTGCACAATAATACACTGTGGGAATCCCTGGATTTGCTATTGTTAACATCCCTACGTAGCCTACTGTACATTTCTGGTAGCAGAATTGTTTCTATACTGGACAAAAATATAAGCGCAACATGCAACAATTTCAATGATTTTACTGAGTTACAGTTCATATAAGGAAATCAGTCAATTGAAATAAATAAATTAGGCCCTAATCTATGGATTTCACATGACTGGGCAGGGGCACAGCCATGGGTGGGCCTGGGCCCACCGACTTGGCCCATCGACTTGGGAGCCAGGCCCACCCACTGGGGAGCCAGGCCCAGCCAATAAGAATGAGTTTCTCCCCACAAAAGGGCTTTATTACAGACAGAAATACCCCTCAGTTTCATCAGCCATCCTGGTGGCTGGTCTCAGACAATCCCGCAGATGAAGAAGCCGGATGTAGAGGTCCTGGGATGGCATGGTTACACATGGTCTGCAGTTGTGAGACCGGTTGGACGTACTGCCAAATTCTCTAAAACAACATTTGAGGCGGCTTATGGTAGAGAACTTAACTTTAAATTCTCTGGCAACAGCTCTGGTGGACATTCCTGCGGTCAGCATGGCAATTGCATGCTCCCTCAAAACTTGAGATGTCTGTGGCATTGTGTTGTGTAACAAAACTCACATTTTAGAGTGGCGTTTTACTGTCCCCATGCAGCACAAGGTGCATCTGTGTAATGATCATGCTGTTTAATCAGTTTCTTTATATGCCACACCTGTCAGGTGGATGGATTATCTTGGCAAATGAGAAATACTCACTAACAGAGATGTAAACAAATTTGTGCACAAAACTTGAGAGAAATAAGCTTTCTGTCTGTATGGAACATTTCGGAGATCATTTATTTCAGCTCATGAAACATGGGACCAACACTTTACATGTTAGAGCGTCTGCTAAATGACTAAAATGTAAATGTTGCGTTTATATTTTTGTTCAGTATACGCTACCGGTCAAACGTTTCTTTATTTTTACTATTTTCTACATTGTAGAATAATAGTGAAGACATCACATCTATGAAATAACACATATGGAATCATGTAGTAACCCAAAAAGTGTTAAACAAATCAAAATATATTTTATATTTGAGATTCTTCAAATAGCCACCCTTTGCCTTGATGACAGCTTTGCACAGTCTTGGCATTCTCTCAACCAGCTTCACCTGGAATGCTTTTCCAACAGTCTTGAAGGAGTTCCCACATATGCTGAGCACTTGTTGGCTGCTTTTCCTTCACTCTGCGGTCCGACTCATCCCAAACCATCTCAATTGGGTTGAGGTTGGGGGATTGTGGAGGCCAGGTCCTCTGATTTACATTTTCATTTTAGTCATTTAGCAGACGCTCTTATCCAGAGCGACTTACAGTTAGTGCATACATTTTCATACTGGCCCCCCGTGGGAAACAAATCCACAACCCTGGCGTTGCAAGCGCCATGCTCTACCAACTGAGCTACAGGGGACTGTAGCTCTGATGCAGCACTCCATCACTCTCCTTCTTGGTAAAATTGCCTTTACACAGCCTGGAGGTGTGTTGGGTCATTGTCCTGTTGAAAAACAAATGATAGTCCCACTAAGCCAGATGGGATGGTGTATCGCTGCAGAATGCTGTGAATTCTCAATAAATCACATTGTAATAATAATAATAATAATACATTGTCACCTGCAAAGCACCCCCACACCATAACATTTCCTCCTCCATGCTTTACGGTGGGAAATACACATGCGGAGATCATCTGTTCACCTACACCGCGTCTCACAAAGACATGGCGGTTGGAACCAAAAATCTCCAATTTGGACTCCAGACCAAAGGACACATTTCCACCGGTCTAATGTCCATTGCTCGTGTTTCTTGGCCCAAGCAAGTCTCTTCTTCTTATTGGTGTCCTTTAGTAGTGGTTTATTTGCAGCAATTCGACCATGAAGGCCTGATTCACACAGTCTCCTCTGAACTATTGATGTTGAGATGTCTCTGTGACTTGAACTCTGTGAAGCATTTATTTGGGCTGCAATTTCTGATAATTATAATGAACGTATCCTCTGCAGCAGAGGTAAGTCTGGGTCTTCCATTCCTGTGGTGGTCCTCATGAGAGCCAGTTTCATCATTGCGCTTGATGGTTTTTGTGACTGCACTTGAATAAACTTTCAAAGTTCTTGAAATGTTCCGTATTGACTGATCTTCATGTCTTAAAGTCATGATGGACTCTTTGCTTATTTGAGCTGTACTTGCCATAATATGGACTTGGTCTTTTACCAAATAGGGCTATCTTCTGTATAGCGCATAGAATTAAAAAGGTATTGTCGGACATTATTCATTCTAATCAGACAGGTTTTTTACATGGAAGATACATTGGAGATAATATAAGGCAAGTACTGGAAACAATAGAACACTATGAAACATCTGGGAAACCAGGCCTGCTATTCATAGCAGACTTCGAAAAGGCATTTGATGAAGTACGACTGGGGTTTATATATAAATGCCTGGAGCATTTCAATTTTGGAGAATCTCTTATAAATTGGGTTAAAATCATGTATAGAAACCCTAGGTGTAAAATAGTAAATAATGGCTATTTCTCAGAACGTTTTAAACTGTCAAGAGGAGTGAAACAAGGTTGTCCACTATTGGCATATCTATTCATTATGGCCATCGATGTTAGCTATTAAAATCAGATCCAACAATAATATCAAGGGATTAGAAATCCAGGGCTTAAAAACAAAGGTGTCATTGTACGCTGATGATTCATGTTTTCTTTTAAATCCACAACGAATCCCTCCACAGCCTCATAGAGGATCTAGATACATTTTCTAACCTCTCTGGATTACAACCAAATTATGATAAATGCACTATATTATGTATTGGATCACAAAAAAAATACAATTGTAGTTTACCAATAAAATGGTCTGATGGTGATGTGGATATACTTGGAATACATATCCCAAATGAAATAAATGATCTCACTCCAATAAATTTAAATAGAAAGTTAGCAAAAATAGATAAGATCTTGCTACCATGGAAAGGTAAATACCTGTCAATTTGTGGAAAAATCTCCCTGATTAACTCTTTAGTATTATCCCAGTTTACCTATTTGCTTATGGTCTTGCCTACGCTTAGCGAACAGTTTTTTAAATTCTATGAGAAAAAAATATTCTATTTTATTTGGAACGGCAAGCCAGACAAAATTAAATGGGCCTATTTATATAATGAATATGAATTCGGAGGACAGAAATTATTAAATATTAAAGCATTAGACCTATCACTAAAAGCTTCAGTCATACAAAAGTTATACTTAAATCCGAACTTGTTCTCTAGCAAATTAGTAAGATTGTCTCACCCAATGTTCAAGAATGGCCTTTTTCCCTTTATTCAGATTACAACCTCTCACTTTCAGTTATTTGAAAAGAAATCATCTCCCAAATATCACTATTTCTAAAACAAGCCATAGAAAGTTGGTTGTAATTTCAATTTAATCCTCCAGAAACGGCAGAACAAATAACGCAACAAATATTGTGGTTAAACTGAAATATACTAATTGATAAAAAAACATTATTTTTTGACAAAACGTTTAAAAAAGGTATAATCTTCGTAAATGATATCATAGGTAGGACTGGTGGAGTTATGTCGCACATGCTGCTAAAAAAAAAACATATGGAAATGTCTGCTCTACCCAAAATTACAATCAAATAATTGCAGCATTACCGCAAAAATAGAAGAGGAAAGTGGAAGGGGGAAAAAGTAAGGGACTTGTCTGTCGGCCCTGCATTAAAGAACATAATTAGTTAAAGAAAATTGTGAGAAATAAAAAAGTATACCAGTTTCATTTAAGGACCAATGGATTGACAGCCGTCCCATATAGATTGCAAAATAGTTGGGAAGAGATTTTTGACGTACCGATTCCATGGCATAGTGTTTATGAACTGATACGCAAAACGACACCGGATTGAAAACTTAGAATTTTTGAATTTAAATTATGATATAAAATTATTGCTACCAATAGAATGTTATTTATATGGGGGATACAATCTTCCCAGATCTGTAGATTTTGCTGTGAAGAGACAGAATCATTAGATCATTTGTTTTGGTACTGTCCATTTATAGCTTGTTTTTGGACACAGGTCCAGGAATGGCTGAAGGATTGCAATATTTACCTGGAACTAACCCTGCAGATAGCACTACTGGGTGATCTGAAAAGTCATAGTCAATCGATCAATAATATAATAATACTTTTAGCAAAAATGTTTATTTTCAATTTACAATCTGTAGAAACAATGAGAATAGAACGGTTCAGAACTTTTGTGAAACATCAAAGTACAGTTGAAAAATATATGGCAAATATAAATCCAATATGGATGGTGTTAAGAGATAGAAGGGAGGTGTTGAATGGAGCTGAAGGATGGGACTAATAACAACTAACAACAACTAATAACAACAAGATAACTAATGTAAAGCATACTGTGTCCATAATAAGTATATTTGGTTATAGGTTGAGAGCTTTTGTGAAAGAGCACAGTTAGAAAGATTTGGCATATAGAAGCAAACCGAATGGACATCATTAAAATGATCAGAGAGGTTGAGGGTAGAGGAAGTTCAGGAGTAAAAACAAACAAAATATAATTATTGTAAAATTGACTGTGTCCATAAAATGTATATAGTATGTATAAGCTGTAAGTAGAGGCCTAAGCATTGTTGTTCACTAGTTTACTCCAATTAGGGAAGGGGTGGTGGGGTTGGAAAGTAATAAAGGGAAATATATATATTTTAAAGATATGTATATGTATGTATATGTATGTTTATGTAGATTAGGTATATGTATATGTGTATATGATGATCTAGCAAGGTAAACAGATGCTCTGGATTACACCATGTGATACAGTCAGGTGAACAAAAGAGTTTGGCAGACAGATCCCAAATATCCTACAACAACAATAATAACAGCAATACCTCTGTGTAGCTTCTTGGTTAGCAACAAGTCCCTGTCCACCTCACTGACTATTAAAGTGATTATGAGGACCTTTTTTTATTTGTTTTATTTTTTATTAGGGGGTAGATCAGCTTTAATATTGCAGATAGATTGTAACTTCCATCAATGTAATTGTCTGCATCACTTCCAATCCCCCATATGTTTTTTCTTTTCTTCTCACTAATATATATATGCCAAACTCTTTTGTTCACCTGACTGTATCACATGGTGTAATTCAGAGCATCTGTTTACCTTGCTAGATCATCAGTTCAGTGCACCTGACTTCATAAACATTAGCATCATGCGGTATAGGATTCACACATACATTTAAACCACAAACTCCATGGGGGTTGTTTTACAATAGAGAAGGTTGGTGGAGCATTTTGATGGTTTTGTTTAGTAGACATCAAGGAACCAGAGTTACTTTAGTGCTCTGTGCTTCACTCATTATTTGCTTTATATCTCAATTTCCGTTTTTGATGGATAAAAATGAAGCCAAGATTTTTAATGACATTTGAGAGATTTTCAATGAAATTTGAGAGATTTCTAATGACATTTGAGAGATTTCTAATGACATTTGTCGGACCTTGATAATGTACCTGATTTCCTGCATAGTGGTTATGTTATCTTTGCAAAGGTCAAACCATTGGTGAGCTTCATTTATCATATGGTTTTGGATATGAAAAACAGAGAGGTATATGTTACTTAGGATGCACAGCAGTTTTGAAGCAAGCAGGGATGTCTGAATCGTCTCTCTTGAACTAATGAAATCCTTTGCTGTTCATTTGAGTTCACTTGGCTTAAATGTTTGAATTTTAAAGAATTTTAAACAACTTTTGCAACTGAAGCTTACACACAACACATCCATAGTACATCCTCCTCTAGTGCAGAGGATGTATCAAAGAGCCTGAATTAAACAAAAGTATTTATTGTTGCCAGAGATGTTGTGTTGCCGTTATGGTTTTATTTGAACATGTCATGTGGTTTTACATTCAAGGTTTATTTTTTATCTGGAGAAAGCCAATCAACAGAAGATGAACATGGTTGGCCATAAGCAATTTCCAATCAATATTCACTCTTTGGGTTCTTCGAGTCAGAGGGGCAGTATGGTTTTGTTCCATAATCCTTTTAAAGGGGAATCCACAAAATGCAGTCGACCCCGCTCTCTCTCTTCTCTCCCTCTTTTCTTTGTCACACTCCCCTCTCTCCCTCTGTCTCTCCCCCTCTCTCCACTCTCTCCCCTCTCTCTCTCTCTCTCTCTCTCTCTCTCTCTCTCTCTCTCTCTCTCTCTCTCTCTCTCTCTCTCTCTCTCTCTCTCTCTCTCTCTCTCTCTCTCTCTCTCTCTCTCTCTCTCTCTCTCTCTCTCTCTCTCTCTCTCTCTCTCGCTCTCTCTCTCTCTCTCTCGCTCTCTCTCTCTACCCCTCCTGTCGTTTTTCGCTGACACACAACTTGCCTGCATCAGCCTGCCCTGCTTGTGGTAAAGCCCTTGAAGGCCTACGTCATACATCAAAGCTGGCATTCGTCTTCATGCTCTTTTA
This sequence comes from Coregonus lavaretus, assembly GCF_964263955.1. Lineage (NCBI taxonomy): Eukaryota > Metazoa > Chordata > Actinopteri > Salmoniformes > Salmonidae > Coregonus > Coregonus lavaretus. The sequence continues at coordinate 13,931,783 of NC_140008.1, read as the reverse complement.
CGGCTACTTGTCTACTGACATGTTTGAAAGGCATGTATCTGCAGGGTTTGGATGGCTATAAACATTCTGATGGAGAAACAACCCCATTTGTTCAGCAGTCTGTTTTCTGGTACATGACTGTTCCAAGCCCATCCAACATGTGTCAGGAATAGGGATGATATTAAGTCCCAAGGCGGTGATCAGAGGTACTACAAAACAGCCTCTGAGGAGCAGAACCTCCAAGGTGTCATGTCATGGGTTAAATGGCTGCTTGATCTGGGTTAACCCTTGAGGACTAACACCTCATAGGGCATGCAGAGAGGCTGGTGTCGGAAACCTTACTATTAGCCAGGCATACTGTAGCATTGCTCTTAAAAGGTGGATAAAGGAAAGAAATCTCGCATAGGAAAGATATTTATAGGCGGTGTATTAAACTGCATGTGTGCTTTAAACACATACATCTCAAATTCTAAGGGATAACATAGTTGTGTGTGACTTCTTGGTTGAAATTGAAGGCACGGTCTAGCCACGTTACCTAACAATTAACGCAAAACTCCAACTAATTTCTCCACAATCATGAGCCAAACCAATGCGGAGAGGCACTGTCAGTAAGCAAATAAACACAATGTCATTTTCTGCATTGGATCTGTTTTACAATGCTCTGCAGCGTCGGATAATCGTTTCAGATGCTTTCTTTGCTCTCTCACCTCTAATCTACTAAATTGTAATATTTTTGTAAGACAGCGGTGAGTAACTAAGGAATGCTCATCAAGGCTTTGGTTGAATTTATTCCTGGCCTGGAGAGCCCTAAAGTCTATGTAATCTATCCTCCAGTAGCACTGACTGACTATGTTTGTGTGTGTGTATGTGTGTATGTATGTGTGTGTGTGTGTGTGTATGTGTGTGTGTGTGTGTGTGTGTGTGTGTCTTTACCTCCCGATCCATAGGGCCCTGTCTTCTGTGGTGGCGTTGGGTGCCAACATCATCTGCAACAAGATCCCTGGGCTGGCCCCTCGCCAGAGGGCCATCTGCCAGAGCCGCCCGGACGCCATCATCGTGGTGGGGGAGGGCGCCCAGCTGGGCATCAATGAGTGTCAGTACCAGTTCCGCTATGGCCGCTGGAATTGCTCCGCCCTTGGGGAGAGGACTGTCTTTGGACAGGAGCTGCGAGTAGGTCAGTCTGGGCACCTTGGGCCTGTCTTGGCTGGGGGGTATTCGGCTTTGGAGGGGGAGATCATTGTCTGCTGCACTATGGGCTGACGCTGTAATGTCCTCAACTATGTATGTCAGATTCAGATTCCGAGTGTTTAATAGTCACATGTACAGGGTTGCAGGTGTGATTGCAGGGTACAGTGAAAATCTTAGGCTCTGAGCTCCAACATGCAGGACTAAGTTAAATAAAACAATTTAAATGATAATAAAAAACAACAACAATAGAAATAGCACTACATACATCATAACTGTAGCAGTGATGAATAAATACATGTCAGTTGGGGTGGAGGCAGAGTAAAGACTGTTGAGGGGGGGGGGGGGTGACCATAGGGGGAGCAGCATGACCATTGAGGGGATTTGGGGACTATACAAATTACAATAATACTAAAATAAGTTTGCTACATTTGTGGGGAGGCATAAGGCTGACATTTGAAGAGTTACTTCAAATCTTATTTGCAGGGAGGACTGCATTGCAATCAGGGTGCGAAATTAACACCAGCCACCAGCCAAATGTTTGTTGATTTTGGCATTGGCTGGTAGAATGTCTATTTCACCAGCCACATTAGCGAGTGGTCACACAGAGCATTTGGGAGCAGTACATCTTTTTTAAAATCCAAATCCCACATGTAAAAAAGCAACAACAACATGTGTGTGTGTGTGGGTGTCAACTCTGAAAGAGAGAATCTCAACACTACAGTGGTGAAAGTGGGGTGGGGTACAGTGTTTTCTGTTATTTATCTGGTAAACAAATTGAGTGGCTGGTAAAAATTAGGGCATCCACTAGTGGCTGGTGGACCAAAAAGTTAATTTCCCACCCTGATTGCAATGGTAGTCATCGGTCATTGTTTCTGACAAAGTATTGAAGCCGTGATGGAAAAGAGGTTACATTTCGAATGGTAGCCTTCTCTAAATGGTAGCCTTAGAGTAGAACTCAATACACTACCAAGCCCCGACACCCCTAGCCTTGTGAAAAATGGCTCTTCACATGCCAAACCCAAGCTGTACACATCAGAGTCAAACTTTAACCAACTGCGCACAACTCTATTGTATAACCATACATATTGGCAATGGTTGCTTAGTGCACTCAACTCAAACTCAAGACGTCTTCATTATGTTACCATTCCAACATATTCCAGTCCGGTGTGTCCTCATCTCAGTTCACACTGTTACTTTTCTGCAGCATGGCTTGGTTTCTGTTGATGTAAGATTTGCATTGAACTTCTGGTTAAAAGTATGCCGTACATTGCTGGCTGCACCAAAGTTATGGAAAGGTTACCAGAAGCACTAAAGTCTAATGGGGAAAAAGTATGGTTGAAAAATGATATAGCAAATGAGGAGACAACCAATGGTATTATTGTAGAGAACGTTGTTGAACCAAAATACTGTAGATGGCCACATCTGTTGTTCATCTTAGGAAACTGGTTGTGTCCATTGCTTGGTTCGTGTGTGTGTGTGTGTGTGTGTGTGTGTGTGTGTGTGTGTACATACAGCCAGAACAAGCTACAAACAGACAAACATTTACATTTACTGTGTTTTTGTTCGAAACGGCATTCCGCAGTCCTCTTTTGCATGGCTTTTTTTTACAGGGACTTTTATACATTTCCTTTCATTTAGAAATGTTTTGTTGCTGTTAAAGTGCGGTTTGACTTTGCATTTAATCCAATAGCTCTGTTAACAATCACTGCTATTTAGGAGCGGCTGACTTAGCTCCAACCCCTCGAAAAGCATTTTTCTTTGTTGTAAATCTGGTGCTTTAGTAATGGATCTCGTCGCATTTTCTTCTGTATTCAGCATCTCTTTTGCCCTCCTTTTTCATCTTTTCTTTTTTGCCAAGCTTCAGAGAGACTTGAACTGAACAGTACCGCAGGATATACCTTTCTTATCACTGAGAAAATGAGCAGGCTACAGCATGTCTCCGATTACTGGATCTTCTTTTCTGTAGTCCCTGAAAAACTATACTGCTTATGTTTTTAGACAAATTTGTATGACTTCTTCTAATTATTTGACTCATGAACCCGGCCACGTCTATAGTCAAATCCTTAACTCAGTTAGTTAGTTGTGTACTTTAACTTTAGTGGGATGTTTCACTCCATCCTACACCCAGAGAGAGAGAGAGAGAGAGAGAGAGAGAGAGAGAGAGAGAGAGAGAGAGAGAGAGAGAGAGAGAGAGAGAGAGAGAGAGAGAGAGAGAGAGAGAGAGAGAGAGAGAGAGAGAGAGAGAGAGAGAGAGAGAGAGAGAGAGAGAGAAAGAAAGAACCTCTGCTCTAGTGGAGGCAGAGATGAGACAGGTTCCTTGTTCTCTACAGTACTGCCATACTGTCCCCTATGATAATCAGTGGCAGTGAAACCAGGGATGTTTCACTACACTCTCAGAACTAGAGCCAGACGATGGGTACTGGTACTGTACAATATGACTCATAATGGTTAGTGATTGGCTGCTACCAGGGCCTCCATGGGCCAAATACCTGTGAGGTCAACCTTGCCAGTACAGTAGGTAGAAAGGTCATTGGATGGCCATTCAGTCAGTATTCAGCTCAGGGTTTTCATGTCCTTTACTAGGTCATCATGGGACACCACATCAACCACCACTGCTGCATCTCAACTTCCACTTCTAAAGGTGGCCCTATTTAGTGGTTCCCGTAAACACCTTATTGTCAATCCGCCATGGGTTTTTCAATGCCGCTTGTTTTGGAAACTAATTTGATATTTACAATTAGTGAACAATGAGAGTAGCCATGCTCTCTAATTATGTTGCATGTATGACAGTAGTGTTGTTCAGTGTGGGATATGAAGTCATGGAATACCTCCTTAGTAGACAAACGTTCCAATCCTTTTCCTTCTCCTTCGAATCTGCAAATTCCCACATAATCATAATCAACTGCAAGGAAAAGATCCCTGTTCCGTTCCTGCTGAAGTTTTTCATTCAAATCCCCAAATTATGAACACTAAACCTTTCCCCTTCTCAATGATCCAGTCTTCATTTTGGATTAGGAGAAATGCCGTCGTTTTCTGAAGAGTTAAAGATCAGGGAACCACAAGCCTAATGCTTTCTCTCTGTGCTGCTTGCACTTGGATGGAGTCGGTCAGTTTGGCCGAGCTCCGTGGTATTACATTCGCTTTCCAAGAAGGCACCCATTAATAGCTGGGTTATTGAGTATTACAGAACCCCAAATATCTTGATTCAAGGAAAGATTCTGTTTCAGAAAAGGCCAGTAATTTGATATTTATTTCTGTATTATATTGTAAATATAGATCCTTTAAAGAAAAAGGGGTGCTGTTGGCTAACGCAGCGCTCCTTGACACTGGCAGCTCTGTTCGATGGGACTTTAAAGGATGGATGGAAACATGGATGGAACCATGCTCATTACGGTCAAGTCCTTCAACAGTTCCTCTATTGTACAAAGGGTCGTTGGCTCTCCTGTTATGTTCTAACTGACACGTTGGAGACAAGGCCATAAACACTGAACGCTGGGTATTAAAATATGTTTGTGTTTCCTCCTATAGACATTTAGCAAGATGAAGATTTAGCAATCTCACTCACTCACGTTGTATGCCATAGCAGAATTACATTGGCACCGCTCTGTAAGTTGAGCCCATAAAATATGGAGTGAACTATCCCGTGCTAATAGGAGTGGTGTTATTGAACAGTATATTACACTCTATTAACAGTTAATAATACAATTGAAGTCAGATCCATCATCAAGGCAGGGAGGGGCTATGGATAGTCAAAGCAGATTGTCGCAGTAGGGCTGGACAGAGACATGGAAAAAGACAGGATAAATGGCAAGAGAGTGATACTCAGCAGCAAGGTTTTGATACAGTGCTGAATAATAGGGATGTATGGTGGGTTGATTCCATCAGTAGGTTATCACAACCTGTGGGAAGTCAACACCTTGTCAGTTTTAACACTGCTGTCTACTTTGGCCTGTTGCTCACCGGTCAGTTAAGATTATTAATGGCATCTTCAATTGGAAGTAGTTGATGTCAAAAGAACCCTGGTGTTATTTTATGTGAAATGGTAGATTCTAGGGAGCACCAGGGACATGCTAAGCCCCTGAGCCTGAGCACCTTCAGCTTTAACAGCCTCAGCCTGAACAGAAGAGCAGAGGGCTTGATGTTAGTGATTATAGTATGAAAACAGACACCTTTCAACGGCTACACTCAGCATCAAAGGCTCGTATAACTGCCCTGCTCTGGTTACTTTCTGTTTAACTTTCCAACCAGTTTGTCACGATAGGGATTCATGCTTTTCATCTCAAAGAGGTTCTTGTTGTGCTCAGTGATGAAATATTGCAAAAGTTAAATCACTCTAGCCCCTGGCTCAATCTTTCCCCTGGATCAATCACTCTGTCCCCTGGCTCAATCACTCTGTCCCCTGGCTCAATCACTCTGGGCCCTGGCTCAATCACTGTACCCCCTGGCTCAATCACTCTGTCCCCTGGCTCAATCACTCTGTCGCCTGGCTCAATCAATCTGTCCCCTGGCTCAATCACTCTGGCCCCTGGCTCAATCACTCTACCCCTGGCTCAATCACTCTGGCCCCTGGCTCAATCACTCTACCCCCTGGCTCAATCACTCTGTCCCCTGGCTCATTGCACAATAATGGAAAATGGTTGCAGCACCGGGGTAGGTGAACCTCTCAGTGCAGAATGAAAGAATGCTGCTATTATTTCATACCAACACTAAAAGCCTGGGTTGGGCTGGGGAATCCACTTTCTAGAATCTATTAGAGACTGGAGAACTCAACCCACAGACTTTGATTCAATGACAAAGCAATGCAGTAGTAGTCCATTCCTTAGTTTTTTGACCAGGTTGCTTTTAGACAAAAATATATATTCAATCATCAGAGAGGAGAAGCTGTCAGGCTAAAAGGCAGTTCTTCTCTGTGACCTACATTGCATTGCACCTTTTTTCATTAGCAGAAGCAGCAGGCAGCAGGCAGCAGACAGACAGACAGACAGGCAGGCAGGCAGGCTGGGAGTTGAGTTATAGCGCTGAGCCTGACTCCGTGAGTACAGCTCTGGAGAGAGGCACTCCAAGGCACGACCAGGTAGGAGGCGAACGGACTGCAAGGGAAATGCCGACCAGCTCCAACTGCCTGGTTACCAAGCGAATGAGAGGGCCGGTGCTTTACGAAGAGGAGAAAACAAACAGGGGTGGAATGTGGGAGCTGGTGGGGGGTGGTTCCGTCTCTATTTCCCCTCCCCTGGGCCCATAGCAAACAGTATCATCTCCCCAAGGAAGCACTGTCTCACTCCCACACAGTGGGCTGATGGGTGTAGAGGGGGAGCGGTGAGAGGTGTAGAGGGGGTGGGCTGAGAGGTGTAGAGGGGGTGGGCTGATGAGAGGTGTAGATGGGGTGGGCTGAGAGGTGTAGAGGGGGTGGGCTGAGAGGTGTAGAGGTGGTGGGCTGAGAGGTGTAGGTGGGGTGGGCTGAGAGGTGTAGAGGGGGTGGGCTGATGAGAGGTGTAGAGGGGGTGGGCTGAGAGGTGTAGAGGGGTTGGGCTGAGAGGTGTAGAGGGGTGGGCTGAGAGGTGTAGAGGGGGTGGGCTGAGAGGTGTAGATGGGGTGGGCTGATGAGAGGTGTAGATGGGGTGGGCTGAGAGGTGTAGGTGGGGTGGGCTGAGAGGTGTAGAGGGGGTGGGCTGATGAGAGGTGTAGAGGGGGTTGGCTGAGAGGTGTAGAGGGGGTGGGCTGAGAGGTGTAGAGGGGGTGGGCTGAGAAGTGTAGAGGGGGTGGGCTGAGAGGTGTAGACGGGGTGGGCTGATGAGAGGTGTAGATGGGGTGGGCTGAGAGGTGTAGAGGGGGTGGGCTGAGAGGTGTAGAGGGGGTGGGCTGAGAGGTTTAGAGGGGGTGGGCTGAGAGGTGTAGATGGGGTGGGCTGAGAGGTGTAGAGGGGGTGGGCTGAGAGGTGTAGAGGGGGTGGGCTGAGAGGTGTAGATGGGGTGGGCTGAGAGGTGTAGAGGGGGTGGGCTGAGAGGTGTAGATGGGGTGGGCTGAGAGGTGTAGATGGGGTGGGCTGAGGGGTGTAGTGTTGCCGGGGTAGGCCGAGCCAAACAGACGTCTAGCCAGATAAAAGTGCAAGTCAGCAGGTTCATTGAAAGCCACTCGAGTGGAACATTCTAGATCAGGAGCTGAAGATGGAAACTACTACGCCCCTAAACAGACCAGCTCCCCCGCCCTGACCAGCCCCGCCCCAGATCAGACAAGGTCACTGTCAACAGATCACATCGCTCCATAAGTCACAGTGATTAGAGTGTGTTTTTATCTCTGTTTAGAAGTGGGCTGCACAGAGGAAGGTGAATCATGTTTTGGCATTGTGTTGGAAGGAGAGTTTGACTTATACAGGTCACTCAAAAGCAATATCTGTGATTTATAGTGCTGAGCGATTAACCGAAATTCAGGTTATTATTTTTTATTTTTTAATAACAAATTGACCTACGTTGGTTCAATTATTTGAATTCCATTTCGTTCTGTTTTTTTCTGTGAGCTCAATGCGTTTCTCTAGAGATATATCAGATCAAGCCTGAACTGTGCAATGTAGTAGGGAGTTGTAGTTTCCAACAGGCCAAGGTTCTACATAGTTTAGTGCAGAAAATGTGGTAATTAACTACAATGACCATAATCCATAAAAGTATGCCTTATTTACTTTATAGAACTACTAAATCAAATAAAACAAATGTAATATACACAACAACTGAAATATTTTATTAAAGTAATGTGAATAAATGATGGTTAATAAGTGATAACCAGTAATGGGCAGTCACTACCATCATAGGATTTTATTAATCGTTTTATTCTGTGTTGTTACAGCATTCAACCCACATCATGCATAGTGCATTTAATGTAAAAAATTATCATATCGAAACCGAAATAGAAAACCGTGATTATCTTTTAATAATAAAAACAAAACAAACCGACCTCAAAAGCACTAATTGCTCAGCACTCGTGATTACATTTTTGTGTTTATGTTTTTGTATTAATGGCACTGGTCAGATAAAGTATCAGGTGCGCTAGATTGCGGTTGGAGCAAAAACCTACAGGAAGGTATTATTATTATTATATTATATTATTAAATGTTATATAGCTCTCCAGCAACAGGGTTGGAGAGCCCTGTGCTAGGCTCATAGGGGTTCAAATAAATCAGGGTTTCCCAAAGTCGGTCCTGGAGCCCCCCCATGGGTGCACATTTTGGCTTTTGCCCCAGCACTACACAGCTGATTAGCTTGATGATGAGTTGGTTATTTGAATCAGCTGTGTAATGCTAGGGCAAAAAACAAAACGTGCACCGGGTGGGTGTTTGGCCCGACTTTGGGAAACCTTTAAATAAATGACGTCTTAATGGGCAATTCAGCCAAATGAAAACATTGCCATGTAATGTCCCACAATTATGTCACGTTATTTCCTGTGGTCGTTTTAATCAGATAAGATGCTATCATTGAATTGGCAATAAAGTGCAAGTGATAGTGTAGACCTTGTTCATTTGCGGTTTGAGTGCAAACAAAGAAAGTATACTGTAGCTCTGTCTCATGGACTGTAATATAGCCAAAGCTCACAATTGGAGGACAACTAATAATCCATTCCAATTATAAATGAATTGGTAAGAGTTCCTTCCCTTTCTCAGAATCACTTGATGGTCATTTGTGGTGAAAGAATGCAAATGCAGACAGAATCTCTGTAGAATCTGATCCTAATAATGAGCTATTATGCTCCCAAACCTAACAATGTATTAAAATGTACTGCCAAAATCAAAATCATACACATATGGTTTAATTTATTCATGTATTGTATGCTTTCTTCCAATTTGACTGAATTAAAGGAAAGGCATTTTTCAATATTAATTTTGTCCTGCTGAAAGTTTTCTACAACCGCTACTTTCTTTTAAGAAATATTTGATGCAGACATTGAAATGGAAAAGTCATATACAAATCTGAAAATAAACATATTTCCTTAAATATAAAACTATTGAGAACCCCCCCCCCCCCCCCCCCCCCCCCCCCCCCCCCCCCCCCCCCCCCCCCCCCCCCCCCCCAAAAAAAAAAAAATAACATTCTTAATGTGAAAGATGAACAGTCAGAAAATATCACCCTCTGCAAAGTAAACGCTATAAATTACTAATTTAATCCCATTATCCCAGTACATTATTACATGTGACAGTGGTCATCTATTTCCCTGACCTCTCCCCATAATTCTACATCCAACATGACTAGTGGGGAGGGAAACAAAGTAATTAAATTCTTGCTAGAATAATGATTTGATGCCCCATCTGATCACACAAGTCTCTGTTGACACACAGTACCTAACACATACCATTCCTCAGCCGAGTACTTTAACTAACCCATCCTTGTTTAATGTAGAGAGGAAAAACTATTTTTTTAAGAAAGCTTTTTTGGAAGAGCAATATAAGTTAATGCTTTGACACCGATGAACTCTCCCAAAATATAATTAATCACCTTAGTATAATACAGCTACTGAGGCCATTCCTTTTAGCGTCACTGTTTCTCCTCTTCCTGTTGGCTATGTTATTCTCAAGCAAATTATTGTAATCAAAGCTGATAATTATGCTATCATACGTTCTACAGCGTTATCATGGATAGATATTTAATGTGCAACAACATCATGCCCATGCAGTCTCAGAAACGGAGTCACCCATAGCCAAGTAACTCATATCATGTGGATAACCCTATGCAAATGATGCGTATATTGTGCTATGCGAGAGTGGCAGCAAATAAAATACCTATGTTTGGAGCCATCATCATGTGGGTAGGCCTAATCCACTGGCCTCCTCCTTGTCAAGCTGCTGAGGCCAGGGAAAACAGAGTGGGACGAGGGACTCCTGATGGAAACATGTAGGATGTGTATCACCATCTGTAGGCTTTATCAGGATCATTAGAGTTTATCAGGTACTGTACTGTTTTCTGGCTGTGGGTTCCACTACAGTGTGGGCAGCATCTTTAGGCTTTATCAGGTACAGTAGTCTGGCTGTGGGTCGATCTACAGAAGTGGGTTGTTAGTATCCAAGGCATGGCAAGGTCAGATATTTTTCCCCTTAGACAGTGGGCAGTGTTTTCCCTAATGCGTTTGTTCGCTAGGCGGGGCCCACCACCTACGTCAGGGAAACAGTGATGGCTGGGTCTCTCTCTCTCTCTCTCTCTCTCTCTCTCTCTCTCTCTCTCTCTCTCTCTCTCTCTCTCTCTCTCTCTCTCTCTCTCTCTCTCTCTCTCTCTCTCTCTCTCTATCTCTCTCTCTCGCTCTCTCTATCTAAATATATATAACCTCTCTCTCTCTTTCTCTCTCTATCTATCTATACCTCTCTCTCTCTCTTTCTCTATCTATCTATCTATCTATCTATCTATCTATCTATCTATCTATCTATCTATCTATCTATCTATCTATCTATCTATCTATCTATCTATCTATCTATCTATCTATCTACTATCTATCTATCTATCTATCTATCTTTCTATCTATCTATCTATCTATCTATCTATCTATCTATCTATCTATCTATCTATCTATCTATCTATCTATCTATCTATCTATCTATCTATCTATCTATCTATCTATATATCATCTATATATATATATATATATACACTACCGTTCAAAAGTTTGGGGTCACTAAGAAATGTCCTTGTTTTCCATGAAAACATACATGAAATTAGTTTGAATAGGAAATATAGCAAATGCATAGGAAATGTAGTCATTGACAAGGTTAGAAATAATGATTTTTAATATAAATAATAATTGTGTCCTTCAAACTTTGCTTTCGTCAAAGAACCCTCCATTTGCAGCAATTACAGCCTTGCAGACCTTTGGTATTCTAGTTGTCAATTTGTTGAGGGTAATTTGAAGAGATTTCACCCCATGCTTCCTGAAGACATCTCACAAGTTGGATTGGCTTGATGGGCACTTCTTACATACCATACGGTCAAGCTGCTCCACAACAGCTCAATAGGGTTGAGATCCGGTGACTGAGCTAGCCACTCTATTATAGACAGAATACCAGCTGACTGCTTCTTCCCTAAATAGTTATTGCATAGTTTGGAGCTGTGCTTTGGGTCATTGTCCTGTTGTAGGAGGAAATTGGCTCCAATAAAGCGCCGTCCACAGGGTATGGCATGGCGTTGCAAAATGGAGTGACAGCCGTCCTTCTTCAAGATCCCTTTTACCCTGTACAAATCTCCCACTTTACCACCACCAAAGCACCCCCAGACCATCACATTGCCTCTACCATGCTTGACAGATGGCATCAAGCACTCCTCCAGCATCTTTTCATTTGGTCTGCGTCTCACAAATGTTCTTCTTTGTGATCCGAACGCCTCAAACTTCGATTCGTCTGTCCATAACACTTTTTTCCAAACAACCTCTCCCTCAATGTGAACAAGACAAAGGAGATGATTGTGGACTACAGGAAAAAAAAGAGGACTGAGCACGCCCCCATTCTCATCGACGTGGCTGTAGTGGAACAGGTTGAGAGCTTCAAGTTCCTTGGTGTCCACATCACCAACAAACTATCATGGTCCAAACACACCAAGACAGTTGTGAACAGGGCACGACAAAGCCTATTCCCCCTCAGGAGACTGAAAAGATTTGGCATGGGTCCTCAGATCCTCAAAAAGTTATATAGCTGCACCATCGAGAGCATCCTGACTGGTTGCATCAACACCTGGTATGGCAACTGCTCGGCCTCCGACCGCAAGGCACTACAGAGGGTAGTGCGTACGGCCCAGTACATCACTGGGGCCAAGCTTCCTGCCATCCAGGACCTCTATACCAGGCGGTGTCAGAGGAAGGCCCTAAAAATGATCAAAGACTCCAGCCACCCTTGTCATAGACTGTTCTCTCTGCTACAGCACGGAATGCGGTACCGGAGTGCCAAGACTAGGTCCAAAACGCTTCTTAACAGCTTCTACCCCCAAGCCATAAGACTCCTGAACAGCTAATCATGGCTACCCACACTATTTGCATTGCAATTTCTCGCATGGAATAGCCTTCATGTCTCAGAACAACAATAGACTGATGAGTTTCAGAATAAAATTATTTGTTTCTGGCCATTTTGATTCTGTAATCGAACTCACAATTGCTGATGCTCCAGATACTCAACTAGTCTCAAGAAGGCCAGTTTTATTGCTTCTTTATTCAGCACAACAGTTTTCAGCTGTGCTAACATAATTACAAAAGGGTTTTCTAATGATCAATTCGCCTTTTAAAATGATAAACGTGGATTAGCATACACAACGTGCCATTGGAACACAGGACTGATGGTTGCTGATAATGGGCCTCTGTATGCCTATGTAGATATTCCATTAAAAATCTGCCGTTTCCAGCTACAATAGCCATTTACAACATTAACAATGTCTACTCTGTATTTCTGATCAATTTGATGTTATTTTAATGGACCAAAAAATTGCTTTTCTTTTGAAAACAAGGACATTTCTAAGTGACCCCAAACTTTTGAACGGTAGTATATATATATATATATATATATATATATATATATATATATATATATATATATATATATATATATACACTACCGGTCAAAAGTTTTAGAACACCTACTCATTCAAGGGTTTTTCTTTATTTTTACTATTCCACAAATTAACTTTTAAGAAGGCACACCTGTTAATTGAAATGCATTCCAGGTGACTACCTCATGAAGCTGGTTGAGAGAATGCCAAAAGTGTGCAAAGCTGTCATCAAGGCAAAGGGTGGCTATTGAAGAATCTCAAATATAAAATATATTTTGATTTGTTTAACACTTTTTTGGTTACTACATGATTCCATATGTGTTATTTCATAGTTCTGATGTCTTCACTATTATTCTACAATGTAGAAAATAGTAAAAATGAAGAAAAACCCTTGAATGACTAGGTGTGTACAAACTTTTGACATATATATACAGTGCCTTTGGAAAGCATTCAGACACCTTCCCTTTTTCCACATTTTGTTACGTTACAGCCTTATTCTAAAATATATTACATAATATTTTCCTCTCATCCATCTACACACAGTACCCCATAATGACAAAGCAAAAATAGGTTTTTATACATTTTTGCAGATTTATTAAAAATAAAAAACATAGTTACCTTATTTACATTAGTATTCAGATCCGTTGCTATGAGACTCGAAATTGAGCTCAAGTGCATCCTGTTTCCATTGATCATCCTTGAGATGTTTCTACAACTTGATTGGAGTCAACCTGTGGTAAATTCAATTGATTGGACATGATTTGGAAAGGCATACACCTGTCTATATAAGGTCCCACAGTTGACAGTGCATGTTAGAGCAAAAACCAAGCCATGAGGTCAAAGGAATTGTCCGTAGAACTCCGAGACAGGATTGTGTCGAGGCACAGATCTGGGGAAGGGTACCAAAACATTTCTGCAGCATTGAAGGTCCCCAAGAACACAGTGGCCTCCATCATTCTTAAATGGAATAAGTTTGGAACCACCAAGACTCTTCCTTGAGCTGGCCGCCTGGCCAAACTGAGCAATCGGGGGAGAAGGGCCTTGGTCAGTGAGGTGACCAAGAACCCGATGGTCACTCTGAAAGAGCTCTAGAGTTCCTCTGTGGAGATGGGAGAACCTTCCAGAAGGACAACCATCTCTGCAGCATTCCACCAATCAGGCCTTAATGGTAGAGTGGCCAGACAGAGCCACTCCTCAGTAAAAGGCACATGACAGCCCACTTGGAGTTTGCCAAAAGGCTCCTAAAGACTCTCAGACCATGAGAAACAAGATTCTCTGGTCTGATGAAACCAAGATTGAACTCTTTTGCCTGAATGCCAAGCGTCACGTCTGGAGGAAACCTGGCACCATCCCTACGGTGAAGCATGGTGGTGGCAGCATCATGCTGTGGGGATGTTTTTCAGCGGCAGGAACAGGGAGACTAGTCAGGATCAAGGCAAAGATGAACGGAGCAAAGTACAGAGAGATCCTTGATGAAAACCTGCTCGAGAGCGCTCAGGACCTCAGATTGGGGCGAAGGTTCACCTTCCAACAAGACAATGACCCTAAGCACACAGCCAAGACAACGCAGGAGTGGCTTTGGGACAAGTCTCTGAATGTCCTTGAGTGGCCCAGCCAGAGCCTGGACTACTGAGTAAAGGGTCTGAATACTTATGTAAATGTGAAAATGTCTAAAAACCTGTTTTTGCTTTGTCATTTTGTGTGTAGATTGATTTACATTTACATTTTAGTCATTTAGCAGACACTCTTATCCAGAGCGACTTACAGTTTAGTGAGTGCCTACATTTTTTCATACTGGTCCCCCGTGGGAATCGAACCCACAACCCTGGCGTTGCAAGCGCCATGCTCTACCAACTGAGCTACACAGGACATTGATGAGGGGAAAAAAACAATTTAATCCATTTTAGAATAGGGCTGTAACGTAACAAATTGTGGAAAAAGTAAAGGGGTCTGAATACTTTCCAAATGCACTGTATATATATATATTTATTTCTCTCTCTCTCACTCTCTCTCTCTCTGTATACCTCTCTCTATATATATATATACCTCTCTCTCTCTGTATCTCTCTCTCTCTCTCTCTCGCTCTCTCTCTCTCTCTCCACCTACCCCTCTCTCTCAGACAGCATGGGGTTCCCCTCTCCCCTCCCTCCCCTACAGATTATATTGTTTGCTGACAGGGGCTGGGTTTCCCGGCCTGCCCCACCCCTTGACCCCCTGGGGGCCTGATGCCATGGGCCGGGGTGGGTGGATAACCCACGTGGCGTTATCGTCCGCTGGGATCTGTGTCCGTCTGTGTCCGCCTGGCCGCTAGACGCGGGGGAACAGGATGTGAGAGGATCAACTGTAATCTCAAAACGTGCTTTGTTCCACACAATCCCAGCACTAACTGTATTCACTACCGCAGGGCGGCACTGCACATTTACATGTGCCAACCATCACAGTACTATTGGCCATTAAAGAGAGTTGAGAGACATATACAGAGAGGTTTATGGAGGGAATTGTTAAAGAGGCTTTAACCCCTTATTGAGATGACGATATGAAAATGGAAGGCTTTGCATATTGTTAATGTCGGGATGATCAGATATCCTCTGAGACTTGAATGAGTGGTTGAGTTACAGTTCAACCAGTATGTTGGATATCTAGGTAGCATACTACTGTTGGATATCAAACAAGATGTCAGTAAACAAGATGTCACAAACAATAATTAAAATTGACTAGAACCTCTAACAATGACCTCAAATGAACTTCTTTCTGAGTTGCACAGTTAGATGAGGTCTTGAACTGTCCTGACTCATTATGGGATTTTCCATTAAAGGAGTTTGATGGATTCTGGCTCGTTTTTGACAGTGTCATCATTGTGTCGAAATCTTTATCCTCACCTGGGGGAAGACAGATGGGAGGGGAGAAGTGTAGGCACATGAACAGTGTTCAAACTGTAGGTCTTATGGCCATGTCTTAGAGGCAGATTGGTTGGCTTCCCAGCATTTAAAACCATTGAACCCAAATGATCCCATATTGTTTTTCAGTTCTAATTACAACTTAACTCTTTCTCTCCTCATCATCACTCTATGGACCAGAACTGAAGACTCATTCTTATTCCGACTGCCCAAGTGTGTGACTCCCACAGTATTTCAGTATACACGCTGTATAATGTGAGTGCATCCAGTATGTAGTTCTGGTAAAACAATATTATTTTATTGTACAGGAACATGGCTGCGCTAATTCCTCTAGCTGCAAACCTCTTGGACCACAACTTTGTCTATAATTTGCTCAGAGCATACAGTATGTTCATAGCAACTGTACATAAAGAGGAATGGAAAACAGTAGTACAGAGCGTATTAGTTGGGGGGAGAGAGAGAGAGAGAGAGAGAGAGAGAGAGAGAGAGAGAGAGAGAGAGAGAGAGAGAGAGAGAGAGAGAGAGAGAGAGAGAGAGAGAGAGAGAGAGAGAGAGAGAGAGAGAGAGAGAGAGAGAGAGAGAGAGAGAGAGAGAGAGAGAGGTTGGTTGGTTGGTATACAAAGCAGGGGTTTTCCTCTAATGAACCCTGAACCATACTGCTCAACTGCAGCACCTCGTGACTACCAGCAGGTGCCACTTTTTTCTTTGTTCCAAATGAATGATTACGTTTGTGCTGTACATTATGGTCTCTCTCTGTGCCTAAAGCTGCAATATGTAACTTTTTGGGCGATCCAACGAAATTCACATAGAAATGTGAGTTATAGATCTGTCATTCTCATTGAAAGCAGGTCTAAGAAGCGGTAGATCTGTTCTATGTGTGCTATTTATTTCTTAAGTTTCGGTTTTGTGTCTTTTACTTTCGGTTTTGTACACCAGCTTCAAACAGCTGAAAATACAATATTTGTGGTTTTGGAAAATATATTTCAGAGAGGTTTGGGTGGTACAATGATTCTCTACACTATACGTGCTTGTTTTGTCACATAAACTAAAATTAGGTGAACTATTAACATTTTTAGCAACCAGGAAATGGTGGAGAGATTTCTGCATAGTGCACCTTTAATGGAGACTTCAAACTACAACTATATAACTATCCTATAACAGTAATGCATCCATGCTATAAGCAACACACTCCTCCTCTCTCCGCCCTCTCTCCTCTCTCCTCTCTCCTCCTCTCTCCTCTCTCCTCCTCTCTCCTTCTCCACCCTCTCTCCTCTCTCATCCCTCTCTCCTCTCTCCTCATCTCCCCTCCTCTCTCCTTCTCCACCCTCTCTCCTCTCTCCTCCCTCTCTCCTCCTCTCTCCTTCTCCCTCTCTCCTCCTCCTCCTCTCTCCTTCTCCCTTTCTCCTCCTCCACCTCCTCTCTCCTCCTCCCTCTCTCCTTCTCCCTCTCTCCTCCTCCCTCTCTCTATCCTCCTCCACCTCCTCCTCCTCTCTGAGTGCATGTCAGAGACAAGGTCTTTAAAAGTCTTTCCTCTCCAGAAGCCAAGGCTGTACCCCTCTCTTTGACAGACGCTGGGCTTGTGTGTAGAGGCCACTGGTCTGCCCTGCTGGGCTCAGTGTGTATGTGTGTGTGTGTGTGCGTGCGATTATTGATGTGTGTGTATCTGTATGTATATCTGTGTGCGTGTGTGTTCTGCCTCTGCTTTGGCTGGGTTCCCACCCTGATTCCGTCCGGGACCGGCTCTCCTCTCCCCAGCTTCTGCTGCTCCCCTCCTCTCCCCAGCTCCCCCTCCTCTCCCCAACTCCCCATCCTCTCCCCCTCTCCCTGCGCTCCGCTCCAGAGCAGTGATTAAGTCATCACTGTGCTCTGTGACTTACTGGGACAGCTCTCTGTCTGATCCTCTGATTCTCTGTCCCCAATCACCTACACAGCCTCTACAGAGACATCACACTACCACTCCAGAGGGATGGTTAGTTGTAGAGTCTCCACTCCCTACAGCTTCCAGGCAGCCCAGTGTCCAGGCCAGGAGCTCACCAAAAGGACAGGCCAGGCCAGGGGCTGGCTGTAACCTCAGTACGTGTGAACCGGCTGCTGTTTCTATGGTGACTCTCCCCAATGTGTCCTTTCTGTGTCCTTTTGTGCCCTCTTTTCCTCCCTGGTCAGCAACATCAACATAGGCCTGGCGTGGTGGGGACACTGAGCCCAGAGAGGTCACCAGGAGAGTGTTGCTAGTGTAGCCTAGCACTGCCTGTACTCTCTCAGGTTGTAAATCTCCTTTGCTGTGTCATGCAAAATGTGTTTAGCGGTGCGTTCGCCTCCACTTTAAACACAGATTGTGGTAAAAGCGGCCGGCCACCACATCCAGAAATGTTTGGGTCCATTTGGGACGGCAAGACATGAAGGACACGCGGAGGCCAGGCAGTGGTCAGCTGATGTGAAGGCCATACTCTTACACCCACTCTCTCCGTACATGGTGTATTCCTCCGTACAGGGTGTATTCCTCCGTACAGGGTGTATTCCTCCGTACAGGGTTTATTCCTCCGTACAGGGTGTATTCCTCCGTACATGGTGTATTCTTCCGTACAGGGTGCATTCCTCCGTACAGGGTGTATTCCTCCGTACAGGGTGTATTCCTCCGTACAGGGTGTATTCCTCCGTACAGGGTGTATTCCTCCGTACAGGGTGTATTCCTCCATACAGCGTGTATTCCTCCATACTGGGTGTATTCCTCCATACAGGGTGTATTCCTCCGTACAGGGTGTATTCCTCCGTACAGGGTGTATTCCTCCGTACAGGGTGTATTCCTCCGTACAGCGTGTATTCCTCCATACAGGGTGTATTCCTCCGTACAGGGTGTATTCCTCCGTACAGGGTGTATTCCTCCGTACAGGGTGTATTCCTCCGTACAGGGTGTATTCCTCCGTACAGGGTGTATTCCTCCGTACAGCGTGTATTCTTCCATACAGGGTGTATTCCTCCATACAGGGTGAATTCCTCCATACAGGGTGTATTCCTCCATACAGGGTGTATTCCTCCGTACAGGGTGTATTCCTCCGTACAGGGTGTATTCCTCCATACAGGGTTTATTCCTCCATACAGGGTGTATTCCTCCGTACAGGGTGTATTCCTCCGTACAGGGTGTATTCCTCCGTACAGGGTGTATTCCTCATACAGGGTTTATTCCTCCATACAGGGTGTATTCCTCCGTACAGGGTGTATTCCTCCGTACAGGGTGTATTCCTCCGTACAGCGTGTATTCCTCCATACAGGGTGTATTCCTCCATACAGGGTGTAGCGAGCGGTCCTGTATGGCCCCCGGATGTTGACTGGTAGCTGCTCTCAGGGAAGAGCTTGTGCCTTCCTTCCTTCTCCTTCTGTCCATATTGAACACTGTCACAGACACTTGCCACTGAACTCCATTAGACGGCTGGTTTAATATTTCTCTATTCTTCTCAACCAGACCGTTCCAATTTCATTGAGGTTTTTCTGGTCAGTCCAATTTTCCACTGGCAGCCTACAAGGCTATCCCAGGGTGGTTCCTCCTGGAATCCTGTCAGGACTATGGGGCCTGGTGCCTCTTTAGCCTTTCTCTCTTTCATAAACCACATGCCTGTTCAGCAAGCAGGGGCTCCCCAAGGGCATGGGAGTACACTACACAACTCCCATTCATGCTGTAGATGTAGATGTACTGGAGCATCACGCCCAACACAGCATGGAACATCTGTCTTCTCAATACACAATCAACCACCTCACGGATCAATGATTAAATATCTTCACCACCACTACTCCATCAAACCTTTCACTCACTGAGACTCAGAGGCTCAAACACAGAAATGGAGCATCAGAAATGTAAGCAGTATTAAAGTTCCTCACTGCTAGCTAGTCCAAGCATCAAGCAACTCCCTCCCTCACTCACACAGCATAAATCACAACCTTAAAAACACTAGGGTTGGTCTTGGGTCTGCAAACATTCCTTGCACAGTCGTAAAACAGTCAGATTCAAGAAGACGTAAACCAGTTGTAGAGTTAGAGTTAGAAAAATGTATAAAAGTGTCACTCCACATGCGCCAAATACAGTGCCTTGCAAAAGTATTCATCCCCCTTGGCGTTTTTCCTATTTTGTTGCATTACAACCTGTAATTTAAATGGATTTGTATTTGTATTTCATGTAATGGACATACACAAAATAGTTAAAATTGGTGAAGTGAAATGAAAAAAAATAACTTGTTTCAAAAAATTCTAAAGAATAAATCACGGAAAAGTGGTGCATGCATATGTATTCAACCCCTTTACTATGAAGCCCCTAAATAAGATCTGGTGCAACCAATTACCTTCAGAAGTCACATAATTAGTTAAATAAAGTCCACCTGTGTGCAATCTAAGTGTCACATGATCTGTCACATGATCTCAGTATATATACACCTGTTTCGGAAAGGCCCCAGAGTCTGCAACACCACTAGGCAAGGGGCACCACCAAGCAAGCTGCACCATGAAGACCAAGGAGAAAAAATAAGAAAAGGCATGTGGGAGACTCCCCAAACATATGGAAGAAGGTACTCTGGTCAGATGAGACTAATATTGAGCTTTTTGGCCATCAAGGAAAACGCTATGTCTGGCGCAAACCCAACACCTCTCATCACCCCGAGAACACCATCCCCACAGTGAAGCATGGTGGTGGCAGCATCATGCTGTGGGGATGTTTTTCATCGGCAGGGACTGGGAAACTGGTCAGAATTGAAGGAATGATGGATGGCGCTAAATACAGGGAAATTCTAGGGAAACCTGTTTCAGTCTTCCAGAGATTTGAGACTGGGACGGAGGTTCAACTTCCAGCATGACAATGACCCTAAGCATACTGCTAAAGCAACACTCGAGTGGTTTAAGGGGAAACATTTAAATGTCTTGGAATGGCCTAGTCAGCGCCCAGACCTCAATCCAATTGAGAATCTGTGGTATGTGGTATGACTTCAAGTTTTCAGTTTTTTTGTGTTATTTCTTGTTTGTTTCACAAGAAAAAATATTTAGCATCTTCAAAGTGGTAGGTAAGTTGTGTAAATCAAATGATACAAACCCCCCAAAAATCAATTTTAATTCCAAGTTGTAAGGCAACAAAATAGGAAAAATGCCAAGGGGGATGAATACTTCCGCAAGCCACTGTACAACAGTTGTAGACTTTACTGTGAAATGCTTACTTATGAGCACTTTCCCAACAATGTAGAGTTGAAAATTAAGATAATGTGCTAATAAAAAGATGATAATACAAAATACAGATTTTAGAAATCACATTGTGGCCACTCAAATAGCGTTTTGAGACACTAAAAGCAGTCAAAGTCAAAACATGGTCCAATGAAAGTCGTCCAGCAGTAGTAAAGACCATTAAGCATTTTGTTGATATGATTGTCTAATGGATAATGCAGATTCCAAGTTGATATCATTGTCTAATGAATAACGCAGATGACCACTAGCAGAGCTCTCATTGTGCTTAGGATCACTGCAGGAGAATAAAGAGAGTGCTGCTCTCTGACCAGTTATACTGGGCTTAGCCCTCTTAAAGTATCCGCATGCTTCCCAGCCGAAACCGTTCAGAACAGTTTGTGCCAAAACATTTTGACGTTTTAGTTAAATTTCGACTTCAGCAAGTTTTTGGGGGACTGTTCGGGCACACAATTTTTTTTTATTGAGGCAAGTTGAAGTCGGTACCTGAAGTCTATGCCCTCTCGTCGGCGATTGGTCAACAGTAGGGATTCTTCAATGAAGTGCCTGTTGTCATTCAACGAGAGACGACTCATCCTCATGCAAAAAATTTAACTTGAGAAATACTGCATCAAACATCCTAGTCAGAAGTAAAATTGTGCGACTAAGATCCCCTCGGCAAAAACGTCAAATTTAATGACAGATTTCTTAAGTTATACTAGTTTGAGTAAGTGTATACTGGCTACGGCGTCTCAAAATGGACAAACAGGACTATTGAGGCTTTCTTCTTTTAGGCAACATGTGTAAGACTGATCAAAAAGGCTAAATATGATTATTATGTAACCACTCTTTCTGATTGTAAGGGAAACTCAGCTAAATTCTGGAAAACTGTCAAATCCCTAAAGGGTTGCACTACCTCCTCTCTGCCCCAGCCAATTAATTCAGACTCTGGCCCCATTACGGGCAAAAATGCCATCATACATTTTATTTCAGCAGACTATCTTTTTGAAAGAGCGTCTGACCCTTCTATCTCTAACAATGGGCTAAAGGCTGACTCTGAAAATGGTAGTCAAGTTTGTGAACCACTGATCTAAGTGACATAACTTAGACCATCGTGATTGATGGGGTTAAGTCAGAATTTCTTGAAGTACATGTAGGTGTTCCGCAGGGGTCGATTCTAGGACCCGTTCTTTTCACTATTTATATAAATGCTATTGGTCAATCTGTAAAAAGTTGTACATTTCATCTATATGCAGATGATACTAAAATGTATGTAATTGCTCCGACTGCTGACCTGGCTGTAACAAGGCTACAGTCCGATTTTGCAGCCCTTACTGATTTAAAACTTGTATGCACTCACTAACTGTAAGTTGCTCTGGATAAGAGCGTCTGCTAAATGACTAAAATGTAAATGATGTAATACAGGCAAAACTAAATACATGTTGTTTTCAAGTTCTTGTAAGATTGTCTCAGATGGATTACATCTTCACTCATTGGATGGTTCTATAATCGAACAAGTCTCTGCATACAAATACCTTGGTATTTGGATTTACAATGATTTATGGTTTAAAAAACATACGAATGAGCTTGTTAAGAAACTAAGATTTAAAGTGGGCTTTTACAGAAACATATATTTTCTCTCTCTAGTCAGCAGGAAGCAGATTGTGCAGTCAGCTTTTCTACCTGTTGTTGATTATGGTGATACTATTTATCAAAGTGCAGCTGCCTCTACTCCTAAACCCCTGGATTTATTTCATAGAGCTCTTCATTTTATCACAGGAGACAGTTTTATTACCTATCACTGTATTCTTTACCAAAAGGTTGGCTGGACCTCTTTGAAGTCATGTAGATCACATCATTACGCTCTTTTTGTTCACAAAGCCTTGCTCCACATGCTTCCGACTTACTTAACTTCACTATTAAGATTTAAAATTACGTTATCAAACCCGTTCACAGGGTTGGTTAACTTTGGAGGCTCCTTTGGTGTCTTCAGAGTTAGGTAAATCAGCGTTTAGTTTTCTGCTCCGTATGTTTGGAATAATCTCCAAAAAGCAGTACACATAGAGGCCTTAGTGTCCCTGGGGCAGTTTAGAGAGATTCCTTAGTGTCCCTGGGGCAGTTTTGAGAGATGCCTTAGTGTCCCTGGGGCAGTTTAGAGAGATGCCTTAGTGTCCCTGGGGCAGTTTAGAGAGATGCCTTAGTGTCCCTGGGGCAGTTTAGAGAGATGCCCTAGTGTTCCTGGGGCAGTTTAGAGAGATTCCTTAGTGTCCCTGGGGCAGTTTTGAGAGATGCCTTAGTGTCCCTGGGGCAGTTTAGAGAGATGCCTTAGTGTCCCTGGGGCAGTTTAGAGAGATGCCCTAGTGTTCCTGGGGTAGTTTAGAGAGATGCCCTAGTGTCCCTGGGGCAGTTTTGAGAGATGCCTTAGTGTCCCTGGGGCAGTTTAGAGAGATGCCCTAGTGTCCCTGGGGCAGTTTAGAGACAGAGGAATGTTATAATGAACGTGTTTTATTTTAGTTGATTGTGTATATTTATGTCTGTCTGTATTTTACTTGTTTTATACTGTATTTGATTTTGTAGTTCTATGAAATTGTATATGCAGGGCTGCCTTGAAAAAGAGACATCGGTCTCAATGGTGACTCCCTGCGAAAATAAAGGTAAAATACAAATAAATGTTTTCAAGCGAATGTCTTTTAAGGAACTGAAGCATGTTGACGCCTTTAGCGTTAGTTGACAGTTCCAGACCCAACAGGGGTTGTCAACCAATACCAGCCCACCCCATCATCATAATTTCCCCCATGAGCAGTGTTAGTGCAGGCTGAATGGGCCCAGAAACAGGCCTGTATCTATGGCACGGGGAACCACCCTTCCTACCCTGGAAACTCCAGCCTCCATTCTGTTTTTACCATTACACTGCCCCGCCATGTGTGTGTTCGGTGTGTGTGTGTGTGTGTGTGTGTCTGTGTGCATGTGTCTGTATGCGATTCTGTGTGTGTGTCACTGTGTGTGTGTGTGTGTGTGTGTGTGATGAGGGTTACTGAGAGTGACCACAAGCTGGCAGGGCACAGCTCTGTTGGTAACCAGTAAGGCTGGTGTTTGTGAGTCAGTCCCCATACAGTACATACGGCAGGCAGTGGGCAGGCAGTGGGCAGTGGGCAGGCAGGGCATTAGAAGCAGAAGCAGCAGTCATGGCCGGGCCTATCTCCAGCAGTACAGACTAGCAGCCTCAGCCCTCAGCCTCCACTAGATGTGACCACAGTGTTTCGGGCTGTAAAATAAGGTAGAATAAGCAGTGATTTTAGGTCTAGTAAGTTTCTAAATTGTTAAATATGTATTTGTTTAGCCAAATAATGTGTAACTTTTCACAATTTAGGTTTGTCATGTTTTTTCTGTAATTTGGCTGTATTTATTGCAATATGCAGTGGTCAAGATCCTTTTCCCTTCCCTCATGCTGGTAGCCTGGTACAGTAGGCCTCCTCTGCCTTATGGACCAGACAGCAGAAAGTACATGTCGGTCCAATGATCATAAAATCTCCTGGATATCTGAAATACTTGATTAATATTATTTACATGAGATGGAACACACATTTGAGTAAGAAGAAAACACAACCATGAATTCTACAGACTGATGTTACAGGCAAAGTATGTTACGTAAAGAAACAGGAACATCCATGTAAAAAAATGATACCCCACTCGCCTCCCCGCAATAAATTCTTAAAGGCCCACTAACCCCACTGGTTTGTCACTAGTAGCATTTGTTCTCCTTCCACCCTCTACCCTCTCTCTCTGAGGCCCAGAGCCCCTCTACCCTCGCTCTCTGAGGCCCAGAGCCACTCTCTCTCTCTGAGGCCCAGAGCCCCTCTACTCTCTCTCTCTGAGGCCCAGAGTCCCTCTACTCTCTCTGAGGCCCAGAGCCCCCTACTCTCTCTCTGAGGCCCAGAGCCCCTCTACTCTCTCTGAGGCTCAGAGCCCCCTACTCTCGCTCTGAGGCCCAGAGCCCCTCTACTCTCTCTGAGGCACAGAGCCCCTCTACCCTCGCTCTCTGAGTCCCAGAGCCCCTCTACTCTCTCTATCTCTGAGGCCCAGAGCCCCTCTACTCTCTCTCTCTGACACCCAGAGCCCCTCTACTCTCTCTCTCCCTGAGGCCCAGAGCCCCTCTACTCTCTCTCTCTCTGAGGCCCAGAGCCCCTCTACTCTCTCTCTCTCTGAGGCCCAGAGCCCCTTTACTCTCTCTCTCTCTCTCTCTCTCTCTCTCTCTCTCTCTCTCTCTCTCTCTCTCTCTCTCTCTCTCTCTCTCTCTCTCTCTCTCTCTCGCTCTCTCTCTCTCTCTCTCTGAGACCCAGAGCCCCTCTACTCTCTCTGAGGCTCAGAGCCCCCTACTCTCGCTCTGAGGCCCAGAGCCCCTCTACTCTCTCTGAGGCACAGAGCCCCTCTACCCTCGCTCTCTGAGTCCCAGAGCCCCTCTACTCTCTCTCTCCCTGAGGCCCAGAGCCCCTCTACTCTCTCTCTCACTGAGGCCCAGAGCCCCTCTACTCTCTCTCTCTCTGAGGCCCAGAGCCCCTTTACTCTCTCTCTCTCTCTCTCTCTCTCTCTCTCTCTCTCTCTCTCTCTCTCTCTCTCTCTCTCTCTCTCTCTCTCTCTCTGAGGCCCAGAGCCCATCTACTCTCTCTCTCTCTCTCTGAGGCCCAGAGCCCTTCTACTTTCTCTCTCTCTCTGAGGCCCATAGCCCCTCTACTCTCTCTGAGGCCCAGAGCCCCTCTACTCTCTCTCTCTCTCTCTCTGAGGCCCAGAGCCCCTCTACTCTCTCTCTCTCTCTCTCTCTCTCTGAGGCCCAGATTCCTTCTACTCTATCTCTCTCTCTGAGACCCATAGCCCCTCTACTCTCTCTGAGGCCCAGAGCCCCTTTACTCTGTCTCTCTCTCTCTCTCTCTCTCTCTCTCTCTCTCTCTCTCTCTCTCTCTCTCTCTCTCTCTCTCTCTCTCTCTCTCTCTCTCTCTCTTTCTCTCTCTCTCTCTCTCTCTGTCTCTGAGGCCCAGACCCTCTCTAATCTCTCCCACTTGAATGACTACTCAGGGGACACCTGGGTAACTCACAGTGACAGCACAGTGCCCACGGCCCCTTTTGGAGCACATTTACATTTACATTTAAGTCATTTAGCAGACGCTCTTATCCAGAGCGACTTACAAATTGGAGCACAGCAGCCTTTTAAAGACTGAGCACTGCCTACTGACCATGGGACAGCACCATCTGGGGGATGCATACTGGAAAAGGGATGGTAGAAAAAAGCATTTGTATTAACGGTCCTGAACAATACATCTCATTGGAGGAAATACTATGTCATACCGGCATCACTTTTGTCTGTTGATTGTCCTCTGTCTGACATTGTGCATACATGGCCTTGGCCTATGCCAGTAATGCTGAAGTCCTAACCACTGCAAGTGTACTATATAGAGACAGAACACCAGGCTCCCAGAGAGAGAGAGAGGGAGAGCCAGGGAAAGGGAAGTAACTGCACCAGACAGCCAGACAGACCTGCAGATCACAGCTGTAGTAATGTGGGCATGCAGTACAAGGTGCTCGAGGAGAGGAATTCAGCACTTTGGACAGCACCTAGCTACAGTTCTCTCCTCTCCCCACGCTGCCTGGAATCACAGCACTGCACACTTGGAGGCTGTCCTTGAAGACTTTGTGGTCTGACGCTGTGACCACCTTGTTACCAAGGTGCAGGAGGGACCGCCTGGAGGTGCAGGGGAGGTCTTGCCTGGAGGATTGTGCCTGATTTCCTTATCTAGAGATCATCAAGTCAAAATAGAGCAACAAGGTCATAGTATACACCCGCTTCTATGGTGTTCTGTTGTGTCATCGCTGTAATTCCAGAATTATTTAACGTCCCTAACCTCCCCTCCCTCTTCTCAGGTAGCCGGGAAGCTGCGTTCACGTATGCCATCACGGCTGCCGGCGTAGCCCACGCCATCACGGCGGCGTGTAGCCAGGGCAACCTGAGCCAGTGTGGCTGTGACCGGGAGAAGCAGGGTTACTATAACCAGGAAGAGGGCTGGAAGTGGGGAGGCTGCTCGGCAGACATCAAGTACGGCATTGAGTTCTCCAGGAGGTTCGTGGACGCCCGCGAGATCAAGAAGACAACGCGACGGCTAATGAACCTCCACAACAATGAGGCAGGGAGAAAGGTAAGCAACTACATCGAATAAATACATCTTTATCTTTTTAGATCGGTGTGTGTGTGTGTGTGTGTGTGTAAAACCCCCAGCCCAGATAAAGAATGGAAACCTACAGAGTGGTGGCAGCAACCTCTAAATGGGGGACGTGCTGATTGACAAGTCCCATTTAGCCTCTCAGCAGCTTGTTTTGCTTTAGCACAATTACTGTTTTTTTTCCTACAATAATGTGGGGTGTTTTTCTCTAGGAGATCTGGCACCCTTCTCCTGGGCTATGTTTGTTTGTTATTAGTCATCTCAGAACAAAGAACAACATGAATCATAACAGAGAGAGAGAGGGAGTGAGTGAGTGAGTGAGTGAGAGAGAGAGAGAGAGAGAGAGAGAGAGAGAGAGAGAGAGAGAGAGAGAGAGAGAGAGAGAGAGAGAGAGAGAGAGAGAGAGAGAGAGAGAGAGAGAGAGGGAGGGAGCGAGCTAGTGAGAGAGAGCAAGAGAGAGCCTGCCTGCCTGGGCTTCTCTGGCATTCTGGTGACAAATGGATCTAATTAATAAGTCCAGGGTTTAATCGTGTGTTCGCTGGGAAAGCGGAGCGCGGCCGGCCGCCGGCTGCCAGATGGAGTTCTGCCATGGCCCTCCATCCAGCCCTTTCATGGAATTATGAAGTGTAAAGTCAGGAACAGGATATTATTGCAGTTCTCTCGACCGTTCCAAAAACACAGCACTGCCATTTCAATGCGTCCATTCAGTTTCTGAAAGCACAGCGACAATGGCGGAGTTAACGCAGGCAGACTGATATGAGGGGATCATAGTCAGATGACCTGTCTGAGTCTGAGCTAAGCCTGGCAGAGGTTTGGTACGGAGGATGGGATTCAATCAAACACACGCTGTGGAAACTGGTGTTGTGGGGAACAGTACATGTTTAAGTGCAATCTATTGAATAACGAGACAAGAGGGAAACTCAACTAAACACGTGGATGCATTTTCACAGCATAGGAATAATGTCATTTTCTTCACAGTGTTTGTGGTTTGATTGAAGCTGGCCCTAGACCTTTTGGTGAAAAACAAGTTGAGAGTCTACTACTCTACCACTACAAAGATCCCTCTGCATCTAGAACATTCAGACACAAACACTGTAGGCTCCAGTTCTGTGAATCGCAAATAAATACAGACAAACCCATGGAATGATTTAGTCTCTCTGTATACTGGGATCCAGTGAGTTTGACAAATCTGGTCAAATTTGACTAATTGGTAGCAGACAAGGTTTTGATGGACACAGTGTAAAGTAAATGTTTTCAACCATTCAATCATTCTGTTTCACACAGACATTCATTGTGGTTTATACCACCATAGATTTTGGGAAATCCTCATTCTGAATCATCATCTGTAACGAGATTGTCAGTTGACCCTCAAGTATTTGATGTACCTTCTCCCCACTCTTTCAATCAAATATCTGCTAATGAGAGATTTCAAATCACATACAGTGTCAATGTAAGGCTCAGGCATCATGTATTCATCCATAACTCTGTGTACATTGTGTACATTGTGGAAGTGTCTGACAGAAACGATGACTACTGCTTGCAAGGCGTCATGCCAGGAAAAACCCTGCTCTGGAAAAAACATCTTATATAACGAATACATGCTTGGTTCTTACAAGTAGAAGCACCCAGTTAGAGAATGAAGATTTACAGTAGGTAAGTAGAGGCCTGTTGTAGAACAAGGATTGACTCAGTCCTGACACTAAACTGCTGAGGACACCACACAATATTTCCCAGAAGCCCTAGGATTAGGCATTTAAGAGGAGTTCTCTACTATACTGTGTACCACATGTCAGTGATGAGCTTAGTAATGAATGGGTACTAGTGCATTTTGAAACGATTCAGTTTCTAAGAGATATGTCTGCTATCTGAACATGTAAGAGTGTTTTGATTTAAGATAAGAGGCCTTGAAGTGTTGCTTTGGATGATCTGTTTTATTGTGACAACCAGTATTTAATACTTATTTTATTCAAACGCCATGTTTCCTTAGTTAATAAACCAAACCATGATCCCAGCATACACTCTGATCCAGATGCAAACACTTAAAGGTCATCTGTCGAGTATGTCGTATCTGCAATGCATTAAATAGCTGAATGATCCACATTTAACTCAAGCTGTATGGTTATATGAGATTTATATTTATTTTCCCTTGATATTGATGTAGTCTTCAGGAAGGTAGGGATAATTATATGGTTGAATATTACCAGTAAGTACATTTCCCCCTGTTTCTGACATATAGCTGGCATCAGTGTCCCTCTTAGAATTTCAGATATGCCTGGTTCGGTCTACTTCATAAGGAACAGTCACTCTACGCTTAGCCAGATTGCGAATGTTTGACCCTCAGACGTAAATGCATGTGGCACAACGCACAGAACAAACAACCAGTGTGAATTCAGATCAAACACAACTCTCCATTCTATAACACAATATTAACTCAAATACTTTAAAATCAAAACAACTGTCTTTGGAATTGCACACATTGTGAACATCCGTTTCCACTTACAGGCACTCCTCCATACAAAGAGTGCATTCACCAACCGTCTGCTGAAAACTCTTTGTTATTCATTAATAAACACAATATTGAACTCAAATAAATACGTCCTCTTCACTCAGAATGTCTCTTGGTCTCTCTCTGAAGAATTTACACTGAGTGTACAAAACATTAGGAACACCTGCTCTTTCATTTACATCTTAGTCATTTAGCAGACGCTCTTATCCAGAGCGACTTACAGTTAGTGAATACATATATATTTTTTTTCTCAAACTGGTCCCCCGTGGGAATCAAACCCACAACCCTGGCGTTGCAAACGCCATGCTCTATCAACTGAGCTACATCCCTGCCGGCCATTCCCTCCCCTACCCTGGACAACGCTAGGCCAATTGTGCACCGCCCATGAGTCTCCCAGTCGCGGCCGGCTGCGACAGAGCCTGGATTCGAACCAGGATCTCTAGTGGCACAGCTAGCACTGCGATGCAGTGCCTTAGACCACTGCGCCACTCAGGAGACATAGACTGACCAGGTGAATCCAGGTGAAAGCTATGATCCCTTATTGATGTCACTTGTTAAATTAACTTCAATCAGTGTAGATGAAGGGGAGGAGAAAGGTTAAAGAAGGATTTTTAAGCCTTGAGACAATTGAGACATGGATTGTGTATATGTGCCATTTAGAGGGTGAATGGGCAAGACAAAATATTTAAATGCCTTTGAAGGGGGTATGGTAGTAGGTTCCAAGCGCACTGGTTTGAGTGTGTCAAGAACTGCAATGCTGCTTGGTTTTTCACACTCAACAGTTTCCCATGTGTATCAAGAATGGTCCACCACCCAAAGGACATCCAGCTAACTTGACACAACTGTGGGAAGCATTGTAGTCAACATGGGCCAGCATCCCTGTGAAACACATTCGACACCTTGTAGAGTCCATGCCCCGACGAAGTGAGGCTGTTCTTAGGGCAAAAGGGGGTTCAACTCAATATTAGAAAGATGTTCTTAAAGTTTTGTCAGTCAGTGTATGAGAAAGAGACAACAAAGAGAAGAGAAACTAAGAAAGCATTGGTGGGCAAAGAAATTCAAAAGGGGTGATGATATTAATTAATAGTAATTTCGATCCGAATGTGCAAATTATCCAAATAGATACGCAAGGTAGATGGATTATTTTAAATATGTTATTGGACCATAAACAGATATGGCTCATTAACCTTTACGGACCAAATAATGATGATCCACAATTCTTTGACAATATATATAATAAATTATCAAGCCTGCAAGCAACTCAAGACAATATTATTATGGTGGGGGATTATAATACTGTTTTAAATAGCTCAATGGACCGTAAAGGAAATCACACCACAAACAATCACCCACATGCTCTTAAGGAAATTGTGAATGTCATGGATACATTAGAACTAGTAGATATATGGAGGCTTAAATATACTGATCTAGTGAGATATACATGGCGGAGACTGAATCAAGCTAGTCGTCTTGACTTCTTTCTTATCTCATTCTCGTTGGCACCAAAAGTAAAAAAAGTGTTGATAGGGGACAGAATGCGGTCGGACCATCATATAATAGGCATATACATTACTCTTACTGAATTTCCACGTGGGCGAGGATATTGGACATTTAATCAAAGCCTATTGGATGATAATATATTTATAATTAGAACAAAGGAATTTATAACTGACTTTTTCCAACATAACATAGGTACAGTGAATCCCCTTATTGTATGGGACACCTTTAAATGTGCCTTTAGAGGCCATGCAATTCAGTACTCATCTCGAAAACAAAAGCAATTTAGGTCAAAAGAGTTTATACTAAGAAAGGAAATAGAAAGTCTAACAGAACAGATGGATGGCAATAAAAACTGTAACATAGAGGCTCAGAATAAATTAGAGGAAAAACAAAAAGAAATGGAGAAACTTATTCAAGAAAGATCAAGTGTAATATATTATAAAAATAAAGCAAACTGGATGGAATATGGGGAAAAATGCACAAAATTCTTTTTTAATCTTCAACATAGGAATGCTACCAAAAATAACTTAATGAAACTGGTTACAATTGACGGAGTCACCCATAATTCACCAAATGAGATTTTGAAGGAAGAAACAAAGTACTTTAAGCATATGTTTTCTTTTCAGTCGCCTCCATCTCCTCTAACTGAAGCTAATTGTAGAGATTTTTTTTCTATTGACAATGTCAAATTAACAGCCACACAGAAAGACTCATGTGAAGGTGAAATTACAGAGGAGGAACTTCTGGATGCAATTAAATACTTTAAGTCCAGGAAAACTCCAGGGTTGGATGGCATACCAGTCGAGGTATACCAAACCTTTTTTGATATACTAAGAGGACCGTTATTAGCATGTTTTAACCACTCCTATGTAAATGGTACATTATCTGACACTCAAGAAGAAGGTCTGATCTCATTATTACTGAAACAGGATACAAGTGGAAAATATAAAGATCCAGTCCATTTACAAAATTGGAGGCCCCTTACACTTCAGTGTTGTGATGCAAAAATCCTAGCAAAATGTATAGCGCATAGAATTAAAAAGGTATTGTCGGATATTATTCATTCTAATCAGACAGGTTTTTTACATGGAAGATACATTGGAGATAATATAAGGCAAGTATTGGAAACAATAGAACACTATGGAAAATATGGGAAACCAGGCCTGCTATTCATAGCAGACTTCGAAAAGGCATTTGATAAAGTTCGACTGGGGTTTATATATAAATGCCTGGAGCATTTCAATTTTGGAGAATCTCTTATAAAATGGGTCAAAATCATGTATAGTAACCCTAGGTGTAAAATAGTAAATAATGGCTATTTCTCAGAAAGTTTTAAACTGTCAAGAGGAGTGAAACAAGGTTGTCCACTATCGGCATATCTATTTATTGTGGCCATCGAGATGTTAGCTATTAAAATCAGATCCAATAATAATATCAGAGGATTAGAAATACAGGGCTTAAAAACAAAGGTGTCATTGTACGCTGATGATTCATGTTTTCTTTTAAATCCACAACTAGAATCCCTCCACAGCCTCATAGAGGATCTAGATACATTTTCTAACCTCTCTGGATTACAACCAAATTATGACAAATGTACTATATTACGAATTGGATCACTAAAAAATACATTTTTTACATTACCATGTAGTTTACCAATAAAATGCTCTGATGGTGATGTGGATATACTCGGAATACATATCCCAAAGGAAATAAATGATCTCATTTCAATACATTTTAATAGAAAGTTAGCAAAAATAGATAAGATCTTACTACCATGGAAAGGAAAATACCTGTCAATTTGTGGAAAAATCACCCTGATTAACTCTTTAGTATTATCCCAGTTTACCTATTTGCTTATGGTCTTGCCTACGCCTAGCGAACAGTTTTTTAAATTATATGAGAAAAAAATATTCAATTTTATTTGGAACGGCAAGCCAGACAAAATTAAAAGGGCATATTTATATAATGAATATGAATTCGGAGGACAGAAATTATTAAATATTAAAGCATTAGACCTATCACTAAAAGCTTCAGTCATACAAAAGTTATACTTAAATCCGAACTGGTTCTCAAGCAAATTAGTAAGATTGTCTCACCCAATGTTCAAGAAAGGCCTTTTTCCCTTTATTCAGATTACAACCTCTCACTTTCAGTTATTTGAAAAGGAAATAATCTCCCAAATATCACTATTTCTAAAACAAGCCATAGAAAGTTGGTTGCAATTTCAATTTAATCCTGCAAAAACGACAGAACAAATAATGCAACAAATATTGTGTTTAAATTCCAACATGCTAATTGACAAAAAACCTTGCATTAAAGAACATAATTGGTTAAGGAAAACTGTGATAAATAAAAAAGTATATCAGTTTCACTTAAGGACCAAAGGATTGACAGCCGTCCCATATAGATTGCAAAATAGTTGGGAAGAGATCTTTGACGTACCGATCCCATGGCATAGTGTTTATGAACTGACACGCAAAATGACACCGGATTCAAAAATTTGAATCTTTAAATTTAAATTATTATATAAAATTCTTGCTACCAATAAAATGTTATTTATATGGGGGATACAATCTTCCCAGCTCTGCAGATTTTGCTGTGAAGAGACAGAATCATTAGATCATTTGTTTTGGTTCTGTCCATTTGTAGCTTGTTTTTGGATACAGGTCCAGGAATGGCTAAAGGATTGCAATATTTACCTGGAGCTAACCTTGCAGATAGCATTACTGGGTGATCTGAAAAGTCATAGTCAATCAATCAATAATATAATAATCCTTTTAGCAAAAATGTTTATTTTTAATTCACAATCTGTAGAAGCAATGAGAATAGAAATGTTCGGAACCTTTGTAAAACATCACAGTACGGTTGAAATATATATGGCAAATAGAAATCCTATATGGATGGTGTTAAGAGATAGATGGGAGGTATTGAATAGAGTTGAAGGATGGGACTAATAACAAATAACAACAAATAATAACAAAGATAGCTAATAATGTAAGCATACTGTGTCCATAATAAGTATATAGGTTGTATGTTGGGAGCTTTTGGGAAAGAGCACAGTTAGAAAGATATGGCATTTAGAAGCAAACCGGATGGACATCATGAAAATGATCGGAGAGGTTGAGAGTAGAAGAAGTTCAGGAGCAAAAAAATAAAAAATAATAATATATATATATATATATAATAGAATTATTGTAAAATTAACTCTGTCCATAAGGTGTAGATAGTAAGTATAGACCGGAAGTAGAGGCCTGGGCATTGTTGTTCACTAATTTACTCCAAGTAGGGAAAGGATGGTGGGGTTGAAAAGTAATAAAGGGGAGTATATATATTTTAAAAAAACATGGGGGATTGGAAGTGATGCAGACAATTACATTGATAGAAGATACAATCTATCTGCAATATTAAGCTGATCCATTCCCACCCCCCAAAAAAAGAAAAAAAAAGAAAGCATTGGTGTGAACTGTGAAGCTGACGTTATATCAGAGAAATACCATCCATAAAGCAATGCCATCCAAACGTCTGTTCAATCAATGAAAACAGCAACAATGTCAACAACAGCAACAAAAAATATATGTTTTTATTTGTCACGTTTCATAAACAACAGGTGTACACTAACAGTGAAATGATATATATATATATATATATATATATATATATATATATATATATATATATATATATATATATATATATATATATATACACAGTACCAGTCAAAAGTTTGGACACACCTACAAGGGTTTTTCTTTATTTTTACTATTTTCTACATTCTAGGATAATAGTGAAGACATCAAAACTATGAAATAACACACATGTAGTAACCAAAAAAGTGTTAAACAAATCAAAATATATTTTATATTTGAGACTCTTCAAATGGCCACCCTTTGCCTCGATGACAGCTTTGCACACTCTTGGCATTCTCTCAACCAGCTTCACCTGGAATGCTTTTCCAACAGTCTTGAAGGAGTTCCCAAATATGCTGAGCACTTGTTGGCTGCTTTTCCTTCACTCTGCCGTCCAACTCATCCCAAATCTTCTTAATTGGGTTAAGGTCGGGGGATTGTGGAGGCCAGGTCATCTGATGCAGCACTTCATCACTCTCCTTCTTGGTAAAATAGCCCTTACACAGCCTGGAAGTGTGTTGGGTCATTGTCCTGTTAAAAAACAAATGATAGTCCAACTAAGCCCAAACCAGATGGGATGGCGTATCGCTGCAGAATGCTGTGGGAGCCATGCTGGTTAAGTGTGCCTTGAATTCTAAATAAATCACAGACAGTGTCACCAGCAAAGCATCCCCACACCATAACACTTCCTCCTCCATGCTTTACGGTGGGAACTACACATGCAGAGATCATCCATTCACCCATACCGCGTCTCACAAAGACAGGACGGTTGGACCCAAAAATCTCTTATTTGGACTCCAGACCGAAGGACAAATTTCCACTGGTCTAATGTCCATTGCTCGTGTTTCTTTGCCCAAGCAGGTCTCTTCTTATTATTGGTGTCCTTTAGTAGTGGTTTCTTTGCAGCAATTAGACCATGAAGGCCTGATTCACACAGTCCCCTCTGAACAGTTGATGTTGAGATGTGTCTGTGACTTGACCTCTGTGAAGCATTTACAGTGGCTTGCGAAAGTATTCACCCCCTTCTGCATTTTTCCTATTTTGTTGCCTTACAACTTGGAATTAAAATAGATTTTTCGGGGGGGGGGTTGTATCATTTGATTTACACAACATGCCTACCACTTTGAAGATGCAAAATATTTTTTGTTGTGAAACAAACAAGAAATAAGACAAAAAAGCTGAAAACTTGAGAGTACATAACTATTCACCCCCCCCAAAGTCAATACTTTGTAGAGCCACCTTTTGCAGCAATTACAGCTGCAAGTCTCTTGGGGTATGTCTCTATAAGCTTGGCACATATAGCCACTACTCCAGCTCCTTCAAGTTGGATGGGTTCTGCTGGTGTACAGCAATCTTTAATTCATACCACATATTTTTTATTGGATTGAGGTCTGGGCTTTGACTAGGCCCTTCCAAGACATTTAAATGTTTCCCCTTAAACCACTTGAGTGTTGCTTTAGCAGTATGCTTAGGGTCATGTAGCTCAGTTGGTAGAGCATGGCGCTTGCAATGCCAGGGTTGTGGGTTCAATTCCCATGGGGGGCCAGTATGAAAACAGGATGCACTCACTAACTGTAAGTCCCTCTGGATAAGAGTGTCTACTAAAATGTAAAATTGTCCTGCTGGAAGGTGAACCTCTGTCCCAGTCTCAAATCTCTGGGAGACTGAAACAGGTTTCCCTCAAGAATTTCCCTGTATTTAGCGCCATCCATCATTCCTTCAATTCTGACCAGTTTCCCAGTCCCTGCTGATGAAAAACATCCCCACAGCATGATGCTGCCACCACCATGCTTCACAGTGGGGATGGTGTTCTCAGGGTGATGAGAGGTGTTGGGTTTGTGCCAGACATAGCATTTTCCTTGATGGCCAAAAAGCTCAATTTTAGTCTCATCTGACCAGAGTACCTTCTTCCATATGTTTGGGGAGTCTCCCACATGCCTTTTTTTTTTTTTCTCCTTGGTCTTCATGGTGCCCCTTGCTTGGTGGTGCTCCTTGCTTAGTGGTGTTGCAGACTCTGGGGCCTTTCAGAACAGGTGTATATATACTGAGATCATGTGACAGATCATGTGACACTTAGATTGCACACAGTTGAACTTTATTTAACTAATTATGTGACTTCTGAAGGTAATTGGTTGCACCAGATCTTATTTAGGGGATTCATAGCAAAGGGGGTGAATACATATGCACACAGCACTTTTCCGTTATTTATTCTTTAGAATTTTTTGAAAGAAGTTATTTTTTTTATTTCACTTCACCAATTTGGACTATTTTGTGTATGTCCATTACATGAAATCTAAATAAAAATCCATTTAAATTACAGGTTGTAATGCAACAAAATAGGAAAAACGCCAAGGGGGATGAATACTTTTGCAAGGCACTGTATCTGAGCTGCAATTCCTGAGGCTGGTTACTCTAATGAACTTACAGTGGGGAAAACAAGTATTTAGTCAGCCA
The DNA here is from genome assembly GCF_964263955.1 of Coregonus lavaretus. Taxonomy (NCBI): domain Eukaryota; kingdom Metazoa; phylum Chordata; class Actinopteri; order Salmoniformes; family Salmonidae; genus Coregonus; species Coregonus lavaretus. The sequence goes on along the minus strand of NC_140008.1, from coordinate 13,894,733 downwards.
CCAATTGTGCAAGTTCTCCCACTTAAAAAGATGAGAGAGGCCTTTTATTTTCATCATAGGTACACCTCAACTATGACAGACAAATTGAGAAAAGAAATCCAGAAAATCACATTGTAGGATTTTTAATGAATTTATTTGCAAATTATGGTGGAAAATAAGTATTTGGTCACCTACAAACAAGCAAGATTTCTGGCTCTCACAGACCTGTAACTTCTTCTTTAAGAGGCTCCTCTGTCCTCCACTCGTTACCTGTATTAATGGCACCTGTTTGAACTTGTTATCAGTATAAAAGACACCAGTCCACAACCTCAAACAGTCACACTCCAAACTCCACTATGGCCAAGACCAAAGAGCTGTCAAAGGACACCAGAAACAAAATTGTAGACCTGCACCAGGCTGGGAAGACTGAATCTGCAATAGGTAAGCAGCTTGGTTTGAAGAAATCAACTGTGGGAGCAATTATTAGGAAATGGAAGACATACAAGACCACTGATAATCTCCCTCAATCTGGGGCTCCACGCAAGATCTCACCCCGTGGGGTCAAAATGATCACAAGAACGGTGAGCAAAAATCCCAGAACCACACGGGGGGACCTAGTGAATGACCTGCAGAGAGCTGGGACCAAAGTAACAAAGCCTACCATCAGTAACACACTACGCCGCCAGGGACTCAAATCCTGCAGTGCCAGACGTGTCCCCCTGCTTAAGCCAGTACATGTCCAGGCCCGTCTGAAGTTTGCTAGAGTGCATTTGGATGATCCAGAAGAGGATTGGGAGAATGTCATATGGTCAGATGAAACCAAAATATAACTTTTTGGTAAAAACTCAACTCGACGTGTTTGGAGGACAAATAATGCTGAGTTGCATCCAAAGAACACCATACCTACTGTGAAGCATGGGGGTGGAAACATCATGCTTTGGGGCTGTTTTTCTGCAAAGGGACCAGGACGACTGATCCGTGTAAAGGAAAGAATGAATGGGGCCATGTATCGTGAGATTTTGAGTGAAAACCTCCTTCCATCAGCAAGGGCATTGAAGATGAAACGTGGCTGGGTCTTTCAGCATGACAATGATCCCAAGCACACTGCCCGGGCAACGAAGGAGTGGCTTCGTAAGAAGCATTTCAAGGTCCTGGAGTGGCCTAGCCAGTCTCCAGATCTCAGCCCCATAGAAAATCTTTGGAGGGAGTTGAAAGTCCGTGTTGCCCAGCGACAGCCCCAAAACATCACTGCTCTAGAGGAGATCTGCATGGAGGAATGGGCCAAAATACCAGCAACAGTGTGTGAAAACCTTGTGAAGACTTACAGAAACGTTTGACCTGTGTCATTGCCAACAAAGGGTATATAACAAAATATTGAGAAACTTTTGTTATTGACCAAATACTTATTTTCCACCATAATTTGCAAATAAATTCATAAAAAATCCTACAATGTGATTTTCTGGAATTTTTTTCCTCATTTTGACTGTCATAGTTGACGTGTACCTATGATGAAAATTACAGGCCTCTCTCATCTTTTTAAGTGGGAGAACCTGCACAATTGGTGGCTGACTAAATACTTTTTTCCCCCACTGTATGCTCTGCAGCAGAGGTAACTCTGGGTCTTCCATTCCTGTGGCGGTCCTCATGAGAGCCAGTTTCATCATAGCACTTGATGGTTTTTGCGACTGCACTTGAAGAAACTTTCAAAGTTCTTGAAATGTTCCGTATTGAAATAATGATGGATTGTCATTTCACTTTGCTTATTTGAGCTGTTCTTGCCATAATATGGACTTGGTCTTTAACCAAATAGGGCTATCTTCTGTATACCCCCCATGCCTTGTCACAACACAACTGATTGGCTCAAACGCATTAAGACGGAAAGAAATTCCACATATTAACTTTTAAGAAGGCACACCTGTTAATTGAAATGCATTCCAGGTGACTACCTCATGAAGCTGGTTGAGAGAATGCCAAGAGTGTGCAAAGCTGTCATCAAGGCAAAGGGTGGCTATTTGAAGAATCTCAAATATAAAATATATTTTGATTTGTTTAACACTTTTTTGGTCACTACATGATTCAATATGTGTTATTTCATAGTTGTGATGTCTTCACTATTATTCTACAATGTAAAAAATAGTAAAAATAAAGAAAAACTCTTGAATGAGTAGGTTTGTCCAAACCTTGACTGGTAGTGTATGTATATATATATATAGTGTCAATTTGCCACAGTGCCATGGTGTGTACTGTACTGAGACATTAGCAAACAGTGCTCCAAATACATCACACACAACAGTTATCTTTTGGTCCATGCAAAAGTGTGGTATAGCTCCATGTTCTGACACTTTTTTAATTCAAGAATATTAAAAGACTGTTAGAGACATTTAAACTGGATCGTTTCAAGTATTCTCAGACTTGTCTTGTAAAAATTGGTTCATGATTGTTATCTGAGTATGTCATTCTTAAAATGTCAGGGAAGACTTTAGAGCAGTGTGATTCATAAGTATCATTAAATGTTCTCATACTTAAAAAAAATAAACATCATTAATGTCACCAAGCCCAATAGAGGATTGTTGGACAGAATCCTGTCACGTTTTCACCTTGCATTTGGTTTAGGAGATCACTAGTTATTGCCAAACGCACTAAAATAATATCCATTCAAAGTACAGTTGTTGGCTCAAGAGGTAATTCGTAGGGAGTTTTGAGAAAAGTGTGGTGGTTCACCAACATTTGAGAACAGCTTGGTCTTGTCTAATGTTCTTTTATTACAGAAAAAAAATTCATATTATCCAAGGACCATCTTTTCTCACTGACCTTCTGTGGACTGTTTTTTCCATCATTCATTTAGCAGCAGAGCTAGCTAGCAACCTCTTCACCCTTAGGGTTTCTCTTGGTTTCTCTTTCCGCCTAAGTCAGGTCATCCCTGTATTTCAACGCTGGGCCTGCCCCTGTAATACAATGTAATGTGTGACTCTCTCTCCCTGTTTGTCCATGTAATGTCATGTAATGTTCAGTAATGTAATCTAACGCCATGTAACCTCCTCTATCCCTATGTGTCCATGCAGGTCCTGGAGGAGCGGATGAAGTTGGAGTGTAAGTGTCATGGCGTGTCAGGCTCATGCACCACCAAAACCTGCTGGACGACCCTGCCCAAGTTCCGAGAGATCGGCTACGTCCTGAAGGACAAGTACAACCAGGCGGTCCACGTGGAGGTGGTCCGGGCCAGCCGACTACGCCAGCCCACCTTCCTCAAGGTGAAGAAGACCCAGGGCTACCGCAAGCCCATGGAGACCGACCTTGTCTACATCGAGAGTTCGCCCAACTACTGCGAGGAGGACGCGGCCACGGGGAGCGTGGGCACCCAGGGGAGGCTGTGTAACCGCACCTCGCCCCACACGGACGGCTGCGACCTCATGTGCTGTGGCCGGGGCTACAACACGCACCAGTACACCAAAGTGTGGCAGTGCAACTGTAAGTTCCAGTGGTGCTGCTTCGTCAAGTGCAACACGTGCAGCGAGAGGACGGAGGTGTTTACCTGCAAATAAAGGGGCGTGGCATAACGGACCTACGGTACTGTACGATGATTGGGAGGGGCGTGGCAGGACTCTCTGGATGACAAGGAAGACCCCCAGAGGAAAGATAAAAGGACATGTCTTGGAACAGGAATAGTGAGAGATTTTAAAATAAAAAGGAATGGAATTTTCAATATCAGCTCTTCATGGCATCGTTTTGCACAGCAGAATCTATATGAGCTTTTTAAGAAAGTAAAGGCTAAATATCAATAGGTAATAATACTAAAATCTTTGACTGACTGAGACAGAATAATGTGTGATCATGTACTGATGTAAAGGTTAGGACTACAGGAAACAAATGGTGCCTGGATGGGAACTGTGCATTGCACTCTGGGATTTGTAGTTCTTTTTTTCACGGAATGGCTTCTACATGGAACAGAAAGACAGACTCTGGAGATGTGGTAGAAAATGACAGTAACTGTTGAGGGATGAGACTGGCATGAGACTCTAAAAGTCCTAGTGAGAACTTTTTAGTTTTCTTTTCTTTTTCTACAGAGGGAGAGAGCAGAGGTGAATATTTGAGCCCCCAAACTGGAGGTGTTTTCTTTTTGGAGCTGTGTAGACATGAAGAACGCTGTGTAAGTGTGGTGCCTAGGGGCGACCGGAAAGCTGAGTGGAGAAGTCTCTATAGTAAGCCCTCTGCTGCCAACTGGAATACGGTGGAGTATGTTAGTTTTCCAGTCACACTGGAACTGTCTGTTTGAACACTGAAAATAAATTGTTTATTTATGTTATAGTATCTTAAAACAAAGCACTAACGGGTAGAAATGTCTTTTTTTTGTACTAAGTGTAAAAAATACTTTTTAGATAATGCATGTCTTTTAGAAAATGGCCCCCATCCCACTATCAATCCCCCTTTTTCTAAAATGGTTTCATTGCTACTGGTGTGTTGACTACAAAAAAAATCAACAATACAGGGTATTTCACATCACAATCAATCACATTGGTTCTATGTTGCTGTAGCATAGCTTTTGTTTGCAGTCATTTATGCAGCAGACGTTAGGCCTACGTCCTGTCTGGGTTATTAAGCATAGACAGTAGCAAGATAACTCATTTCTTAACGCAAAGATCCTTCCTCAATTATTTAAACATGATATTGCTGGATGCATTGTAGAGTGGTGCACTGATATTATTTTCTATTCAGAAACGACTCAAATTAAAATGAAATAATCTCCCATTTGACTGCTTTTTGAAATGTATTGCAAAGACAAACAAGACTAAGAATTAGTGAGTGAAGTCTGCTGGTATCGAGAGGAAATGTTAGGTTTTAGCCAACAGCTTCATTAATTCACTGCATCCAAAGCTGTGTTCGCATTCTCATCTGTATTCATTGGTTGTGGTTATACTATACCAAGTGTCAGGCTATGTAGAGCTTCAGTGACGTAAAGCATCACTATACATCATTTGGCACACTAATGGCTGATCATAATCAGTCATTATTTTCAGCATCTTTTCGTCATGCTTAAAGCTAGAATACTTAGTTGCAACATCCATTTTTGGACTTATAAATTAATGATATATACCCATTGATTCTTGAAGAATATAACTTATAAATGCCTCATGAGCTTAGTTCAACTGTCGTATCCCATCAGAACCCCAAATACAAGCCTGTTTTACTCCAATGTTTGTAAACAACGTAAACAAACACTGTATAGCCTTAAAACATGGTTGAAACTATCATGTTGGTATCGTGGATGGTCAGGCATTGCATCCATAGCTCTGTCTATGCATTTGAGAGTGGTTACATTTATCCAGCCCCATCCCTCAACTTTTTCCCAAAACAGAGGCGGGTGACCGCTTTGGTATAGTTTCAACAGTGGATTCTAGCTTTAAGCTTCAAATGTTGATAAGAGAAGATTTGCTTTCTGCTGATTTGAGATTATGATGACCCAAGGTTTACCTATCAGATAGGCCAGTTTCTTTCTTGGCTCATTTTCTTGGTTTTCATAAGATAGACAGATCTGTGCACATTGAATAATAACCACTCAATTTAGGTGAAGGTGCTGTTTTATTGTGGTAATGATGTAAATCTAGTCCTTTAATCGTTTTTAATCATGCTATCAATGTAAGTGCTACTCCAATGCAATACTAGTGTAATTAACTGGATAGTCTGCTGACTAAAGCTAACTATTTAACGTAATCTAGAGCTGGAGCTGAGGAACGCTCAACTCCGTTCTCTTATCCGCTTATATCCGTCTTGATATAAGAGAACGGAGTTGAGCGTTCCTCAGCTATTAGGGTGCAGGTGTATCAAATGAATATGCGTTCTTATTTTAATTAAAATCACCGCAGCCTGTTGCTATTTCTAGATACAGTATAAACTCAGCAACAAGTGGATAAAAGTGTGAAAATGATCCAAATGATCTCTCAGATAGTTTCTCATAATATCTACTAATACACATTTAGCGACACCAAAACAAACAATCTGAAAAACTCATCCTGAATCAGTTGTTCTTTTCAAACCTGTTTGGCAGAAGACCAGATATTGTTTGGGCCCAGTGCATGTTGATTCACATAATGTTGTATGTCGGTGCTCATCTCAGTTGCCGATGTCAACTGTTCCATCAAATACCCAAAGCCCTTATTTGGGCTCTGACTCCCTGTAATGGAACACATTCTTTATATGTCTGGCCATTGTATGTAGAGGTTTTGAGCTGCCAACGTTTATATATAAAATATCCCTTATTCAGAACATCCAACCACCCTTAATATGGCTATTGGGGTTGCAAAGGAAGTGTAAATCATTAAATATCATAAATACATTATTTTGTACACAGCACATTCATAGTAATCTGTGCTTCGTTTGTCTTGATTGTGGCACGCACGGAACAAAAGTTAATTATTTCTCGAAGCCCATCTCTGAGTCAGTCAGTCACATGCAGGCAGCGAGTGGGAGAGAGAGAGTCTTGGGCACATATTATATTACATATTATATTTTTTTGATAGCAGCCATTGCAATGAGCCCGTCCTCCTCAATTAAGCTTCCACCAGCCACCTGTGGTATTGGGGTTTTGTGAAGCTTCATTGGGAGTTCTTATGTTGGGTAATTGGAGTTGTCTGGCTTGGATTGTCAGAGCTGCCTGTGAAGATAAACCTTCTCACTCTATCATCTGATTAATTGGTCTAACTCAGTCACCATTCATTGCCCAGGTTCCTGACCGTATGTCAATATATCACCATTTGATATAAGATACTATTATTGACGTCAATAAGTTATCTCTCAAGTGTTACGAACGCCTTTATATGTTGATAGAGTACTAGTACAGTGATTATCTTAACTCTCTGAACCCTCTCCATACTCTCTGTGTTGGCAACATTGGCGTCCAGTGTCACTGGGGAAGTGGAGCTCCATGCAAATGACATGTGCTGAATAGGCAATGCCTCAGTCTGCCTCTTGTTTCTGGACACAAACGAGAGTGTCGTTCTTTTGAGTGTGTTTCCTAGATGGATGGGATGGCTGGATGGAACAAGGATGTGCATGTGCAGCCGGAAACAGCAAGTGAAAAGACTGGTTACTTAGGAGAGAGAGGTTGGTGAAAATGGGTTGGGAGAGGGAGAGAACATGTGTGGATACTGTTAAGGAGCTACAACCGTAGGATCAACCTATCAGTTTTGTGTGGCGGAGAGAAAATGGTGTGAATCACAAATGTTTGATTTGTGTTGCTGTCTTTTCCTCAGTCAATATTCAAATCTAATTAAGATCAGATCAAAAAGTAAGAAGAAACCCATAGCCTACTCATCTTTGAACCAATTCATTTGTTGGTTAGTTCCCTTGTTTGTTGTTGATGGTTAAATCAACTTTTCTATGGATTCTAATATGGACTCTGAAAGTCAGTGAGCAAGACTTGGGTTTGTTTACGTAGCCACAGCTTCAAATGAACATTGTAGGAGCTAACAAGGTCATGTCATTTCCTAGCTGGGTTTCTCAACTCAGTCGAGGGAACAGTCAGTGGTTGTATTTGATTAACTTTTTATCAAAAAGTATTGGATTCCAGCAAACAAAGAAAGGCACGTAGCTACAGAGGACAAACACGGTAAGGGTTTAAGAATGTACATTTTTACAAGTATCGATTGACAGAGACTCGATGTAGTTGGAGGAAAACACTCCGCCCACAGTCATCTCCGCTCAACTCCATTGATGTGATGTACACTACCTACTCATTCAAGGTTTTTTCTTTATTTTTACTATTTTCTACATTGTAGAATAATAATGAAGACATCAAAACTATGAAAAAACACATATGGAATGATGTAGTAACCAAAAAGTGTTAAACAAATCAAAATATATGTTAAATTTGAGATTCTTCAAATAGCTACCCTTTGCCTTGATGACAGCTTTGCACACTCTTGGCATTTTCTCAACCAGCTTCATGAGGTAGTCACCTGGAATGCATTTCAATTAACAGGTGTGCCTTCTTAAAAGTTAATTTGTGGAATATCTTTCCTTCTTAATGCGTTTGAGCCAATCAGTTGTGTTGTGACAAGGTATGGGGGGTATACAGAAGATAGCCCTATTTGGTTAAAGACCAAGTCCATATTATGGCAAGAACAGCTCAAATAAGCAAAGTGAAACGACAATCCATCATTATTTAAATACAGAACATTTCAAGAACTTTGAAAGTTTCTTCAAGTGCAGTCGCAAAAACCATCAATCGCTATGATGAAACTGGCTCTCATGAGGACCGCTACAGGAATGGAAGACCCAGAGTTACCTCTGCTGCAGAGGATAAGTTCATTAGAGTAACCAGCCTCAGAAATTGCAGCCCAAATAAATGCTTCACAGAGTCCAAGATGAGGTGATTTTGACGGAGTCAGGTGCAGGAGGGTAAATCACAGAATAACAGGATTTATTCTGAACCACAGAGTTACGCAGTAATGCGTAAAAACACTCCAGTGCGCAAAACAGGCACACTGGAAAATACAAGGCACACAGGGAATATTCCCGGCGATACAAAATACACTGAGCTCCACCGAGCTTCTCTCTCCTCCACAATAAACAATCACACACAAAGACAAGGGGGCAGAGGGAACACTTATACAGGTACTGATGAGGGAATATGAACCAGGTGTGTGTAATAAACAAGACAAAACAAATGGAATGATGAGATGAGGAGCGGCAGTGGCTAGAAGGCCGGTGACGACTAACGCCGAAGCCTGCCCAAACAAGGAGAGGAAGCAGCCTCGGAGGAAGTCGTGACAAACAGACACATCTCAACATCAACTGTTCAGAGGAGACTGTGTGAATCAGGCCTTCATGGTCGAATTGCTGCAAAGAAACCACTACTAAAGGACAACAATAATAAGAAGAGACTTGCTTGGGCCAAGAAACACGAGCAATGGACATTAGACCGGTGGAAATGTGTCCTTTGGTCTGGAGTCCAAATTGGAGATTTTTGGTTCCAACCGCAGTGTCTTTGTGAGACGCAGTGTGGGTGAACTTATGATCTCTGCATGTGTATTTCCCACCGTAAAGCATGGAGGAGGAGGTGTTATAGTGTGGGGGTGCTTTGCTGGTGACACTGTCTGTGATTTATTTAGAATTTAAGGCACACTTAACCAGCATGGCTACCACAGCATTTTGCAGCGATACGCCATCCCATCTGGTTTGGGCTTAGTGGGACACTCATTTGTTTTTTAACAGGACAATGACCCATCACACCTCCAGGCTTTGTAAGGGCTATTTTACCAAGAAGGATAGTGATTGAGTGCTTCATCAAATGACCTGGCCTCCACAGTCCCCCGACCTCAACCAAATTGAGATGGTTTGGGATGAGTCGGACCGCAGAGTGAAGGAAAAGCAGCCAACAAGTGCTCAGCATTTGTGGGAACTCCTTCAAGACTGTTGGAAAAGCATTCCAGGTGAAGCTGGTTGAGAGAAATCCAAGAGTGTGCAAAGCTGTCATCAAGGCAAAGGGTGGCTATTTGAAGAATCTCAAATATAAAATATATTTTGGTTTGTTTAACACTTATTTGGTTACTACATGTGTTATTTCATACTTTTGATGTCTTCACTATTATTCTACAATGTAGAAAATAGTAAAAATAAAGAAAAACCCTTGAATGAGTAGGTGTTCTAAAACTTTTGACCGGTAGTGTACATCGTGGAGTTGAGAAAAACCTGGCTAGTCATTTCCCAGTGAAGGAGTCATTTGGGTGAATGTTGCCTTTAAAATTGAAAACTTGGTATTTTGGCATTGCTATAACTGATTAGTTATCCCTGAAAAATAAACAAAAGCTAATAAATACAATTCTGATACGAAGATATTACCAGATAATTTAGACAACAAAATATTATTGTTTCATTTCTATTTAAATCCATATATTTTTTTTGTATCAATGGTTTCAACATTGCTATTTTTATACATGACTATGAGTCAAAATCATTATTTTCATGGGTATTGTTGTTGAGTTTTATGGTATATTTGACATGTGATATATTTATATCTACAGCTTTGAAACAGACATGTGTCTATCCTAATTTGTAAAGATTGGAATAAAAACATAAACAATATTAATGCATAAGTACATTACTGGGTTATATTTTGACCGTTGTACAAGAAGAGCTTTTAAACTTACAGCTATTGAAAACAAATCTCGTAAATTATGTTTTTTTTTTATTATGTGAAATGTGTAAATGGTTGCTGTGTGTTAAACTTGGACAACATTTCGAATCCAGATCTTAATATAAAGTGGCGCTACATAACTGTGAAAAGTGCCATTATACTTTATTAATTTGGTGGGCACTCCCACTCGTTCTCCTGTATGTGAAAAGCATTACAGCCAGGCACCAGAGCAGAAGTAAGATGTGTTTTGTTAGTTGTCTGAAACCCTGGGGACCGGAACCACATAAGCTCCCCATACTATACCCTGGATTGAAAAATATAAATCCATTTGTGTCTGACAAACATTTTGTCATTAAAAAATATGAGATAGAAAAACAGACTTTGCTGTGTGTGTGGCTTCTTGTAAACCAGCTATTGTTTAGGTGTCAGAATCTTTAGTTCATTGGGATATATTCTGCAAGCTAATGCTTCTGGTCTAATTCACACTAGTAGAGAGCGACGTGTCTGCTTTTCCAAATCAGGGCCCGGGATGGGAGAGAGAGGGGGAGGTCTGATCCAATGTACATCACTTTGGCAAGAGAACGAGATTCGTTAACTTAAAGATGACTGAGGGTGCATCCAAAATGGCACCCTATTAGGGCTCTGGTAAAAAGTAGTGCACTATATAGGGAATAGAGTGCCATTTGGGACACAGTCGGAGTCTAAAGAGCATAAGAGAGGCCCAAATGGCTGCCAAGTCTCATTTGAGACCAGTTGGTTGCCCACAGCACAGAGCAAAGAGAGGATGAAGAGAGGACAGGAAGCTGGATGCCCTCCCTCGTGAGATCCTGATCAAAACTAGTGAATGTTTTCTCTCCTTTTTTTCTGGAAGTCTTTGCTGCTCAGACCCATTGAAGTGCCTCCACAGATTGACCATGCAGTGTTGTCCTCCTTCAGCTGACAAACATCCTCATTCACTGATTCTGGAAATCGGGCACCGTTAGTTACCGCCTATGGTCTAATGGGCCTGAGCCAGCCCAGAGGCACAATAACCAACTGTCAGCTTCAAGTGTCAGACCAACTCAGGCCTCAGGGAGGCCCTATGTATAATAGATATGGGGTGGTCACTAAAGAGGTAACAAAGACGTTAGGTTCTGCCTTGCACAGAACTACCGGAAAAACACCAGTGTAGGTGCCAGGGTTTCCTCTGTCTTTTCCCTTAACATTTATGAATTGACAAAAGCATATAGATTACTCCAGCTTGGCTCAGGGGATCTGGCTCCACCTGTTACAGGAGGGGATCGCAGTTCCGGAGAGACCCACTAGGTGTCATCCTCCGACAACCTTAGGCACCTCCTCACTCCGAGTCGGGACTAATCATCATCCTATTGGTGTCACCTGTGTCTATCGGTTCACCTGTGTATTTATGCCCTCACTTCCCTGTGTTTCCTCGCTCAGTTTTCTCTGCTAGTTTCTCATGTCCAGCAGTACTACTCAGTGTCTGATCAGAGACCTATGTACAGGTACTTGAGAAGTGTTCTCCCTGTTTCGTTATTTGTTTCAGTCGTAGGTAGTATTTCGTATTTTGTCTGTCAGACAGTTTTTGGAGACTTATTTGCTCCGCCTTTCTTTTATCTTGATAAGTCCGTTATTTTGTATTTTGGCTTCGGGACCACCAGTAAAGATCCTTGTTTTACCATCTCTGCCTACTGCCTACTGTATATCCTGCACCGCACTTGGGTCACACCTCACCCCAACCCTTACACCACCCAGTCATTTATAACTACAGTGAAACAAACGAGAACCTTAGGATTAGAGGCTAGCCCTCATTCAAGGAGTCAGGAGTCGTTAGAGTTGACGTTTGAGATTATCCAGGGATCAAGAGAGAAGAAAGAAAGGACTGTTGTCTTCCAGACACTGAACATCAATTACAGGGTGCCTGGAAGACACGTAGGGAACATATGTAAAAGTCTTCAGAGTGATGCATCATTCTAAACCATTCTACCATGTCTTGTTTTTTGTTGGGAGGAACATCCCACTTGGAACACACTGGTTGATCAACATTGTTTCCACGTCATTTCAATGAAATTAAATTGAACCAAGGTGGAATAGATGTTGAATTGACGTCTGTGCCCAGTGGGATGATGGCTTTGGATGAGCTGATAAGAAAGTCCGGAGGCACTACTGTGCTGCTGAAATCCTCTGTCCTGGTATGGTAGCACTCTGTAACGTGATGTAAGAATTTCTATAGCATACTATGTAATTTGATTGTAATCTTAGGCCTCTATTCAATCTGTATTGCTGAAGTGTTACAGATTGCACATTATATGTTTTAAGGTAATTTCCGATTGAGCCGACATATGCAGCATTTACTGTGAATGCAGTCTCTGCTAACGCAGGAACAATGTCTTTAAATTTCAACCACGCTGTAACGCCATACGGATTGAATAGGTCGCTTAGTTTGACTTCAGTGTTCCTGTAAGAGAGGTAAATATGGGCGGCAAGTAGCTTAGTGGTTAAGAGCGTTGTGCCAGTAACCGAAAGGTCGCTGGTTCTAATCCCCGAGCCAACTAGGTGAAAAATCTATCGATGTGCCCTTGAGCAAGGTACTTAACCCTAATTGCTCCTGTAAGTCGCTCTGGATAAGAGCGTCTGCTAAATATATTTAATTTAAATCAGCTGATGTCCAAGGATCTCTATTTGCTCTAAAATGTATTTCAGCTCTAAAATGTATTTCAGATCAAAAATGCATGTTATCCTTTTCTGTAATCTAAGAACAACACACCAAAACTTATGAAGTGTTCTTACAGTAAATGGAATCAATAGAAAATAGGTGCAAATTATTTTTGCCAACTCAACAGGACCTATTCCTCGAGCGCAACAAAGGTTGCAACAATGTACTGTACCCAATTCCAAAATCACCATGGCCTTTTATCTGCTGTTAGGTTAGAATAGTGTTTCTTTAGTTATTTTACATTGTTTTGACTGCTTGTCTTATTGAAAGACCATCATTTTGAGGTTTCGCATCATCTGTTTGATATTAGTGGCAAGGAACACATGGATATTCAAAGGCAGAGGCATGAGTGACATCATACACCGCATAGCGAAGCCGGGATCGTATCGTCAGACCCTAGTCAGAGACTTCTTAAATATATACTGAACAAAAAATATGAACGCTACATGTAAAGTGTTGGTCCCATGTTTCATTAGCTGAAATAAAAGATCTCAGACATTTTCCATACTCACAAAAAGCTTATTTCTCTCAAATGTTGTGCACAAATTTGTTTACATCCCTGTTAGTGAACATTTCTCATTTGCCAAGATAATCCATCCACCTGACAGGTGTGGCATATCAAGAAGCTGATTAAACAGCGTGATCATTACACAGGTGCTCCTTGTGCTGGGGACAATAAAAGGTCACTCTAAAATGTGCAGTTTTGTCAAACAACAATAATGCCACAGATGTCTCAAGTTTTGAGGGAACACGCAGTTGGCATGCTGACTGCAGGAATGTCCACCAGAGCTGTTGCCAGAGAATTTAATGATAATTTCTCTACCATAAGCTGCCTCCAACATCATTTTAGAGAATTTGGCAGCACGTCCAACCGGCCTCACAACCGCAGACCACGTGGAACCACGTGGACCTCCACATCCGGCTTCTTCACCTGCGGGATCGTCTGAGACCAGCCACCCGGACAGCTGATGAAATTGAGGAGTATTTATTTCTGTAATAAAGCCCTTTTGTGGGGGAAAACTCATTCTGATTGGCTGGGCCAAGCTCCCCAGCGGGTGGGCCTGGGTCCCAAGTGGGTGGGCTTATGCCCTCCCAGGCACACCCATGGCTGCGTCCCTGCCCAGTCATGTGAAATCCATAGATTAGGGCCTAATGAATTTATTTTAATTGACTGATTTCCTTATATGAACTGTAACTCAGTAAAATCGTTGAAATTGTTGTATGTTGCATTTATATTTTTGTTCAGTATACCTGACTACCCCACTACCCTGCATCTTACTACATTGTTGTATTGGTGCAGTCTTCATCTATGGGATTCACCTTGGATTCCCCCCTTTAGAATGATTCCAATGACCTGCATTTATTCAACAGTACCAGTTACTATATGTAGTCCTCTAGTTAGAGGCTTGTTCAGGAGGCTATAGCCCAATTTGCATAATTACATTTACGTCATTTAGCAGACGCTCCTATCCAGAGCGACTTACAGTTAGTGAGTGCATACATTCTTTTTTTATTCTATACTGGCCCCCCGTGGTAATCGAACCCACAACCCTGGCGTTGCAAACACCATGCTCTGAGCTACATCCCTCTGATACACAACTGAGCTACATCCCTGCCGGCCATTCCCTCCCCTTCTTTATTTTTACTATTTTCTACATTGTAGAATAATAGTGAAAACATCAAAACCATGAAATAACACTTGTGGAATCATGTAGGAACCCAAAAAGAGTTAAAACAATCTAAATATATTTTATATATGAGATTCTTCAAATAGCCACCCTTTGCCTTGATGACAGCTTTGCACACTCTTGGCATTCTCTCAACCAGCTTCATGAGGTAGTCCCCTGGAATGCATTTATTTCCTTCTTAATGCATTTGTGCCAATCAGTTGTGTTGTGTCAAGGTAGTGGGGGGTATACAGAAGATAGCCCTATTTGGTAAAATACCAAGTCCATGTGAATCAGACCTTCATGGTTGAATTGCTGCATAGAAACCACTACTAAAGGACACCAATAAAAAGAAGAGACTTGCTTGGGTCAAGAAACACAAGCAGTGGACATTAGACCGGTGGAAATGTGTCCTTTGGTCTGGAGTCCAAAGGACACATGTGTCTTTGTGAGAAGCGGTGTGGGTGAATGGATGATCTCCGCATGTGTATTTCCCACCGTAAAGCATGGAGGAGGAGGTGTTATGGTGTGGTGGTGCTTTGCAGGTGAGACTGTCTGTGATTTATTTAGAATTCAAGGCACACTTAACCAGCATGGCTACAACAGCATTCTGCAGCGATACGCCATCCCATCTGGTTTGGGCTTAGTGGGACTATCATTTGTTTTTCAACAGGACAATGACCCAACACACTTCCAGTCTGTGTAAGGGCTATTTTACAAAAAAGGAGAGTGATGGAGTGCTGCATCAGATGACCTGGACTCCACAATCCCCCGACCTCAACCCAATTGAGATGGTTTGGGATGAGTCGGTCCGCAGAGTGAAGGAAAAACAGCCAACAAGTTCTCAGCATTTGTGGGAACTCCTTCAAGACTGTTGGAAAAGCATTCCAAGTGAAGCTGGTTGAGAGAATGCCAAGAGTGTGCAAAGCTGTCAGCAAGGCAAAGGGTGGCTATTTGAGGAATCTCAAATATAAAATATATTTTGATTTGTTTAACACTTTTTTTGGTTACTACATAATTCCATATGTGTTATTTCATGGTTTTGATGTTTTCACTATTATTCTATAATGTAGAAATTAGTAAAAATAAAGAAAAACCCTTGAATGAGTAGGTGTGTCCAAACTTTTGACTGGTACTGTATGTGGAGACGAGACATTAGCCTAGGGAGTAATTTTGCCAGCACACCTGTTTATGTTGGACGGGGGTGGAAAGCGTTGCTCGTAAAATATGAGCAAGGTTAATACTTATGTGGTGATTCCCTCAGTCAGGCCCCACAGCTACTGTTAGGACAGCATCAGTGCTCTTACATGACAGGATGGGTGCAACCCCAGGCTGAGCAGAGGGGTGTGTGTGTGTGTGTGTGTGTGTGTGTATGTGTGTGTGTGTACACCCTAATGTGTGTGTGTGTACACCCTAACCCTAGGTTTAGGGTTAGGGTTAGAATTAGGGTTTTTGAATGGGAATCAACTGTTGGTCCCCAAAAATTCCTCACAAGTATGGTAAGACATAGCTGTGTGTGTGTGTTTGTGTGAGTGTGAGTGAGAGAGAGAGAGTGAGAGAGAGAGAGGGGGGGGGGGGGGGGGGGGGGTGGGGGGCATGAGAGTGTGTCTGTCTGTGTGACTGTATCTCTGTCTGTATCTCTTAGTGTCTGTACTGAATGTGAGTGTCTGTATGTATGTATTAGTGTGTGTCTTTGGGAGACAGACAGATCCCTTAGGGAAGTGGGTTTCCACATGGAGACATTGGTGGGGAGAGTTCGAGGACAGCCCACACGCGCTTTGTGCAGCGCGGCTCGGTGTCCGGTGGTTGGCTAGGCCACGGCTTTTCCTTGAGGATATTTTCTTCCTAGCGTTTTGTTTTCATGAAGTGAGGTTGGGGTTCTAAAAGCAGACTCCACCTAGGGAAAACTCAGAGAGACCCTTCACAGCTTTTCTTAGCACATCCATTGAAAGTTTCAATTTGAAACTGGCCCCTTCCTCTATACCCCAAATCAAATCAAATCAAATTGTATTTGCCAAATGCGTCGAATACAACCTTACAGTGAAATGCTTACTTACAAGCCCTTAACCAACAATGCAGTTTTGAAGAACATTTAAAAAAGTGTTAAGGCAAAAATAGATAAGTCAAAAATAAAAAAGAGCAAATAATTAAAGAGCAGCAGTAAAATAAAATAACAGTAGGGAGGCCATATACAGGGGGTACCGTTACAGAGTCAATGTGCGGGGACACCGGTTAGTCGAGGTAATTGAGGTAATACTTTGAGATGGAGCCGGAGAAGATGGCTGCCGTTTTACAGCCCTCTAACCAATTGTACTATTATGTGTGTTTTTTCGCGTTATTTGTAATTTATTCTGTACATAATGTTTCTGCCATCGTCTCTTATAGCCAAAAAGAGCTTCTGGATATCAGGACAGCGATTACTCACCTCGTATTGGATGAAGATTTTTTCTTCAACGAGTCGGATGCGAAGTATATCCGACAGACAAACGACAAGGCCCAAATCCCCGTCATCCGCAGGAGAAAGAGACGGAAATATCGTGGACGTAGGTCGGGATTCCTTGTAAGGATCAGACGGCGAGCGAGTAAACTGCCTCTTCCATCAATCCTATTAGCCAATGTTCAATCATTTGAAAATAAATTAGATGACCTAAGATTATGGTTATCCTACCAACGGGACATTAAAAACTGTAATATCTTATGTTTCACCGAGTCGTGGCTGAACGACAACATGGATAACATACAGCTGACGGGATATACGCTACATCGGCAGGATAGAACGGCTGAGTCCGGTAACACAAGGGGTGGCGGTCTGTGTATATTTGTAAACAACAGCTGGTGCACAAAAGCAAACACTAAGGAAGTCTCAAGGTTTTGCTCGCCTGAGGTAGAGTATTTTATGATAAGCTGTAGACCACACTATTTACCAAGAGACTTTTCATCTACATTTTTCATAGCTGTCTATTTACCACCACAAACCAATGCTGGCATTAAGATTGCACTCAATGAGCTGTATAAGGTCATAAGTAAACAGGAAAATGCTCATCCAGAGGCAGCGCTCCTAGTGGCCGGGGACTTTAATGCAGGGAAACTTAAATCCGTTCTACCTAATTTCTGCCAACATGTTAAATGTGCAACCAGAGGAAAAAAAACTCTAGACCACCTTTACTCCACCCACAGAGACGCATACAAAGCTCTCCCTTGCCCTCCATTTGGCAAATCTGACCATAACTCTATCCTCCTGATTCCTGCTTATAAGCAAAAACTAAAGCAGGAAGCACCAGTGACTCGGTTAATAAAAAAAAAGTGGTCAGATGACGCAGATTCTAAGCTACAGGACTGTTTTGCTAGCACAGACTGGAACACGTTCCGGGATTCTTCAGATAGCATTGAGGAGTACACCACATCAGTCACTGGCTTCATCAATAAGTGCATCGATGACGTCGTCCCCACAGTGACCGTACGTACATACCCCAACCAGAATCCATGAATTACAGGCAACATCCGCACTGAGCTAAAGGGTAGAGCTGCCGCTTTCAAGGAGCGGGACTCTAACCCGGACGCTTATAAGAAATCCCGCTATGCCCTCCGACGAACCATCAAACAGGCAAAGAGTCAATACAGGACTAAGATTGAATCGTACTACACCGGCTCTGACGCTCGTCGGATGTGGCAGGGCTTGAAAATTACTACAGACTACAAAGGGAAGCACAGCCGCGAGCTGCCCAGTGACACAAGCCTACCAGACGAGCTAAACCACTTCTATGCTCGCTTCGAGGCAAGCAACACTGAAGCATGCATGAGAGCACCAGCTGTTCCGGATGACTATTTGATCACGCTCTCCGTAGCCGATGTGAGTAAGACTTTTAAGTACTCCGAGCATTTGCTGACCAACTGGCAAGTGTCTTCACTGACATTTTCAACATGTCCCTGACTGAGTCTGTAATACCAACATGTTTCAAACAGACCACCATAGTCCCCGTGCCCAAGGACACTAAGATATCCTGCCTAAATGACTACCGACCCGTAGCACTGATGTCTGTAGCCATGAAGTGCTTTGAAAGGCTGGTCATGGCTCACATCAACACCATTATCCCAGAAACCCTAGACCCATAGATGATGCAATCTCTATTGCACTCCACACTGCCCTTTCCCACCTGGACAAGAGGAACACCTATGTGAGAATGCTATTCATTGACTACAGCTCAGCGTTCAACACCATAGTGCCCTCAAAGCTCATCAATAAGCTAAGGATCCTCGGACTAAACACCTCCCTCTGCAACTGGATCCTGGACTTCCTGACGGGCCGCCCCCAGGTGTTAAGGGTAGGTAACAACACATCTGCCACGCTGATCCTCAACACGGGGGCCCCTCGGGGGTGCGTGCTCAGTCCCCTTCTGTACTCCCTTTTCACCCATGACTGCATGGCCAGGCACGACTCCAACACCATCATTCAGTTTGCCGATGACACAACAGTGGTAGGCCTGATCACCGACGAGACAGCCTATAGGGAGGAGGTCAGAGACCTGGCCGTGTGGTGCCAGGATAACAACCTCTCCCTCAACGTGACCAAGACAAAGGAGATGATTGTGGACTACAGGAAAAAAAAGAGGACTGAGCATGCCCCCATTCTCATCGACTGGGCTGTGGTGGAACAGGTTGAGAGCTTCAAGTTCCTTGGTGTCCACATCACCAACAAACTATCATGGTCCAAACACACCAAGACAGTCGTGAAGAGGGCACGACAAAGCCTATTCCCCCTCAGGAGACTGAAAAGATTTGGCATGGGTCCTCAGATCCTCAAAAAGTTCTACAGCTGCACCATCAAGAGCATCCTGACTGGTTGCATCACCGCCTGGTATGGCAACTGCTCGGCCTCTGACCGCAAGGCACTACAGAGGGTAGTGCGTACGGCCCAGTACATCACTGGGGCCAAGCTTCCTGCCATCCAGGACCTCTATACCAGGTGGTGTCAGAGGAAGGCCCTCAAAATTGTCAAAGACTCCAGCCATCCTACTCATAGACTGTTCTCTCTGCTACCGCACGGCAAGCGGTACCGGAGTGCCAAGTCTAGGTCCAAAAGGCTTCTCAACAGCTTCTACCCCCAAGCCATAAGATTCCTGAACAGCTAATCATGGCTACCCGGACTATTTGCACTGCCCCCCCCCCACCCCCACCCCATCTTTTTACACTGCTGCTACTCTGTTAATTATTTATGTATAGTCACTTTAACTCTACCCATATGTACGTATTACCTAAACTACCTCAACTAGCCGATGCCCCAGCACATTGACTCTGCACCGGTATCCCCCTGTATATAGCCTCCCTACTGTTATTTTATTTTACTTCTGCTCTTTTTTTCTCAACACTTTTTTGTTGTTGTTGTTTTATTTTACTTTTAAAATTTGATTTGATTTGATTTAATTTGTTTTCAAAAGAAACACAGAGGTCAAAATGCTTTGGAACTCACCAGTGACCGTTTGACCAGTAGCAGGCATGTAAAACACAAGAAAAAAAATGCCATTTTGTCAATGGTAATAATCCTGTTCCTCTTGCATGCTAGAATTAAACAGGAATAATAAAGAGAGAAAGAAAGAAAGAAAGAAAGAAAGAAAGAAAGAAAGAAAGAAAGAAAGAAAGAAAGAAAGAAAGAAAGAAAGAAAGAAAGAAAGAAAGAAAGAAAGAAAGAAAGAAAGAAAGAAAGAAAGAAAGAAAGAAAGAAAGAAAGAAAGAAAGAAAGAAAGAAAGAAAGAAAGAAAGAAAGGAGCATTGCTGTGTTTTCTTGCCTTTACAAACCAGGTCCAAGCCAGAAACATAAAAATAGCCCAGAATGCCATGCTCTGAGTGATCTGTTCTCAATTGATAAAACATCAATGTGCTACACAGCTGAGACCACAGAACTTGATACCCAACAGCCCAATTCCCTGGACATTTGGAAAATATTTGCATTTTCAACGTTTTGGTTAGCATTCAGAGCACGCGAGATGTTGTCTACAAGCTAAGAAATGACCTTACAACTGTGAAAAGAGATCAGACTGTACAATCATTTCAATGAGGCACTTTTCGCAACGGTTCAACTCGGATACAGTAAAAAAATGAATCTATATTTGGAAAGTAATGTATACGACAGCACTTCATAACATTGCCTTGTGCTGGTGCTGTGTTGGAGCAGACAGTGGCTTGTGTACAGAGATGGGTAAACTCCAGTACTGAGCATCATCCTCCCCTGTCTGTCTTTCTGTCTGTCTGTCTGTGTACAGAGGTGGGTAAACTCCAGTACTGAGCATCATCTTTCCCTATCTTTATTTCTGTCTGTCTGTCTGTCTGTCTGTCTGTCTGTCTGTCTGTCTGTCTGTCTGTCTGTCTGTCTGTCTGGCTGGCTGGCTGGCTGGCTGGCTAGCTGTGTATTGAGATGGGTAAATACCAGTACTGAGCATCATCCTCCCCTGTCTGTATGTCTGTTTGTCTGGGTACAGAGGTGGGTAAACTCCAGTACTGAGCATCATCTTTCCCTGTCTTTCTTTCTTTCTTTCTTTCTTTCTTTCTTTCTTTCTTTCTTTCTTTCTTTCTTTCTTTCTTTCTTTCTTTCTTTCTTTCTTTCTTTCTTTCTTTCTTTCTTTCTTTCTTTCTTTCTTTCTTTCTTTCTTTCTGTCTGTCTGTCTATCTATATGTCTGTCTGTCTGTCTGTCTGTCTCTCTGTCTGTCTGTCTGTCTGTCTGTCTGTCTGTCTGTCTGTCTGTCTGTCTGTCTGTCTGTCTGTCTGTCTGTCTGTCTGTCTGTCTGTCTGTCTGTCTGGCCTGTCTGTCTGTCTGGCCGTCTTTCTGTCTGTGTACAGAGATGGGTAAACTCCAGTACTGAGCATCATTCTCCCCTGTCTGTCTGTCTGTCTGTCTGGCCTGTCTATGGAAAGAGAAGCGGTGGAGGTGATGATTCCAGGGAAAGCTACTGATCTGGTTCACTAACTTGGAAAGAACGGTTTACACTGCTTTTCCATGGAGGTGGGAGGTCTAAGGAACAACATACACAGCACACAAATACTACAGTTCAGCCTGGGGCTATGACATAGACCTACAGTACAGTATTATAGCCACATGGGTTCGTGCGACTATAGTATGCATCGGTTGTTAAATTAAAATCTCCCTACCATCATATCTAAGCCATTATGACACCAATGTCGATGAAAATTCTCAAATCAACTTGATTGGAGGTGCACAACACACTCCCCGTCTCTCGTCATGATCTGTTCGGCCATTACCGAGAACCACTATACCGGATTTTTGACAGGGTCATTAGCATTAGGGTCGTCAGACAATTTCTACCCCAAACCTAGCTCACAATATAGACGTTGGATGTGGTCCTCTGTAGCTCAGCTGGTAGAGCATGGCGCTTGTAACGCCAAGGTAGTGGGTTCGATCCCCGGGACCACCCATACACAAAAATGTATGCACGCATGACTGTAAGTTGCTTTGGATAAAAGCGTCTGGTAAATGGCATATTAAAGGAAGGCTACAGTGTCCATAAGGTGACCATTAGACTTAGATCCATTTGGACTAAATAAGTTTGTAGGTGCAACAGTTTTGATACAATTTATCGCTCTCACGTGAACATTTCTGCCCAATAAAAACCAACATTTCTGACAATGCTAACATCTTTTTAGCCGAATTTCAGATTTCTAAAACTGGGTTGAGCAACTGGGTTGAGCAACAGTAGCAGCTAGCTAGTAGAAGGCTAGCAGATGTAGCTAGCTTACACAAGTTGGATGAGAAGCAAAAGGAAGGTAGCTAGCTAGCTAGGGAAGGTTTTTCATATGGAGGAAGTCATCTGTGTAAACTGCTGACCTGGACACTTGCGTGTAATCAGAGCACAAACAAATAAGCTAGTGAACGTCCTTGGCTGCTATTATAGCCAGTTAGATACACCAAACTTTGAGAACTTTGGGAAAACTTCCACTCTGCTAATTTATAATACATGCACACACCAGACCGACACGTCACTGTTAGAAGATCCAGAGCAAATTCTAGCCTTTACCTTATACATTAATTCAGTACACTCCCTCTTCTGTCAATGCAATTTTCTTCTTGCAATTATAATCCACATTTAAACTGACTAATCAGCACAGTTGAAAGTTACTTTTCAATGTGTACCCGAAAACCTGAAGTCACCATCCACAAGTAAAAACTGGAAGGGGTACGGGTTGCACACGAAGCATCTAGGTAAAACAACAACAACATCATAATGATCATTGCTTGCTTGCGCGACCTGTGCACAGTCAAAAGAAACCCCTGTGCTTGCTAACTTGGTTAGCTATGTGATCAAATGAAACTGTTTTCAACACATCAACTGTTTTAGACTATTTGTTTTTAAGCAAAAAATTTAAATAAACGTTCAATCAGTATTGAGTGAATGAATAAAAACATTTTGGAACAAACGTTTGCTGTCATCACTAGACTGGCCATTTAAATAGTGTCAAGTTAACGCATCTATAACAGGGTTCGTAGCGTAACGGTTAGCGTCACTGCCCTGGGATTTGAAGGTCCTGGGTTTGCCTACCTGAGGGGATATTTTGACCATTCTCTTTCATTTAAAGCTTTTGACACCTCACTCCCTTTCCCGACATACACACACACACACACACACACACACAAGCACGAAAACGCACGGTGTACAGTATGCTTATTTTTATTTATTATTTGTCTCTTAAAAGAGCCTTAGTTGAGTGGCAAGGGACAGGGAGTGTGACTTGTACTAGTACTAGTGTGCGCGTCTTGCTACTGAGGAAGAGAGAACAGTGGAGAGATCAGCCACAGATAGCGCTCAAACTCTCAAGGAAGATGTCTTTGCTCTCATCCATTCCGAAATGCTCATTCATATGCACACAGTACATCACACAGTATCAATAGCACCTATGTATGTTCTGTTCCAGATCTGTGAGTACTCCCATCTGTTTTCATATTTATACTTCCATTTATAAATGTGGGAATGTGTGCTCTTTTACTGGAGTTGGACAGCAGTGTACAGCATTACTAAGAACATCTGTAGCTAAAGGATTTAGACCCCCTATCCAATGTCAGATTTGTAAAAACGTATTCTTAAAAGTGTTTTGTACTTGTCTAATGACTTTGTATTTTACAGGTGTCTTTCAGCAGTTTGTCATTTGTCACAGTGTTTGTATCAGGAGTTACCAAAATTGCTATTGAGGAGCCACAGGGTTATGCAGGCTTTTTTGTTAAATCCCAGTGCTACCACACCTGATTCTACTACTCAGCTGTTCATTGAGACCTTGAATAGTAGAATCAGGTGTGGAAGAACTGGGCTTGAACAAGCAAGCCTGCATAACCCTGTAGCTCAGTGGAGGCTCCTGAGAGGAGAAAGGGGAGGACCATCCTCCTCAGTGAATTTCATTAAAATACAAATTGTAAAACATTGAAAAGGTTATCCTTTTTAGATAAAACTATACTAAATATATTCACATGTCACCAAATAATTGATTAAAACACAATGTTTTGCAATGAAGATCTACAGTAGACTCAACAGCACTCTGTATGGTAGCACAATGGTGTAGCCGGAGGACAGCTAGCATCCGTCCTCCTCTTGGTACATTGACTTCAATACAAAACCTAGGAGGCTCTTGGTTCTCACCCCCTTCCATAGACTTACACAGTAATTATGACAACTTCCGGAGGACATCCTCCAACCTATCAGGGCTCTTGCAGAATGAACTGACATGTTGCCACACCTATTTTCAGGTCTCTCCAGAGATGTTCGATCGGGTTAAAGTCCGGGCTCTGGCTGGGCCACTCAAGGACATTCAGAGACTTGTCCCGAAGCCACCTCTGCGTTGTCTTGGCTGTGTGCTTAGGGTTGTTGTCCTGTTGGAAGGAGAACATTAGCCCCAGTCTGAGGTACTGAGCACTCTGGAGCAGATTTTCTGTAATTTGCTGTACTTTGCTTCGTTAATTATTCCCTCAATCCTGACTAGTCTCCCAGTCCCTGCCGCTGAAAAACATCCCCACAGCATGATGTTGCCACCACCATGCTTTACCTTAGGGATGGTCCCAGGTTTACTCCAGACGTGATGCTTGGCATTTAGGCCAAAGAGTTCAATCTTGGTTTCATCAGACCAGAGAATCTTGTTTCTCATGGTCTGAGAGTCCTTTAGGTGCCATTTGGCAAACTCCAAGTGTCATGTGCCTTTTACTGAGGGGTGGCTTCCGTCTGGCCACTCTACCATAAAGGCCTGATTGGTGGAATGCTGCAGAGATGGTTGTCCTTCTGGAAGGTTCTCCCATCTCCACAGAGGAACTCTGGAACTCTGTCATTGTGACCATTGGGCTCTTGGTCACCTCTCTGACCAAGGCCCTTCTACCCCGATTTCTCAGTTTGACCTGGTGGCCAGCTCTAGGAAGAGTCTTGTTGGTTCCAAACTTCTTCCATTTAAGAATGATGGAGGCCACTGTGTTCTTGGGGACCTTCAATGTTGCGGAAATGTTTTGGTACCCTTCCCCAGATCTGTGCCTCGACACAATCCTGTCTCTGAGCTCTACAGACAATTCCTTCGACCTCATGGCTTGGTTTTTGCTCTGACACTGCACTGTCAACTGTGGGACCTTAAATAGACAGGTGTGTGCCTTTGCAAATCATGTCCAATCAATTGAATTTACCACAGGTGGACTCCAATCAAGTTGTAGAAACATCTCAAGGATGGTCAGTGGACACATGATACACCTGAGCTCAATTTCTAGTCTCATAGCAGAGAGTCTGAAAACGTATGTAAATAAGGCATTTCCCTCTGATAAAAAAAGAGATATATATACACACACACACACACACACACACACACACACACACACACACATACATACATACATACACTACCAGTCAAACGTTTGGACACACCTACTCATTAATTTTTTTTTTACAATTTTTTACATTGTAGAATAATAATGAAGACATCAAAACTATGAAATTACACATCTGGGTGTAGACAAGCTGAATGTACCGAGCTGTCTGTTTGGAATGCTGGCACACAGCTCGGACACCCATGCATACCCCACGAGACATGCCACCACAGTCCCCAAGTCCAGAACAGACGCACAGTACTAAATAGAGCCATGACTACATGGAACTCTGTTCCACATCATGTAACTCAGTCAAGCAGTAAAATCAGATTTTAAAAAAAGATAAAACTCCACTTTATGGAACAGCGCGGACTGTGAAGACACACACACACACACCCAGGCACACACACAGCATTCACAAACACTTGCTAACACACACACATTTTAATATTGTTATTTTGCTGTATTATTGATTTTGTATTGTAAATACGTTATGGTAGAGTAGTGTGTAATAAGGTGTTGTGTTATGTATTGTTTTATTGTATGTAAATTGTGGTTGGACCCCAGGAAGAGTAGAGTTACCATCCTCAGAAACTGCAGCCCAAATAAATGCTTCACAGAGTTGAAGTAACAGACACATCTCAACATCAACTGTTCAGAGGAGACTGTGTGAATCAGGCCTTTATGGTCGAATTGCTAAAAAGAAACCACTACTAAAGGACAACAATAAGATGAAGAGACTTGTTTGGGCCAAGAAACACGAGCAATTGATATTAGACATGTGGAAATTTGTCCTTTGGTCTGGAGTCCAAATTTGAGATTGTTGGTTCCAACCGCCGTGTCTTTGTGAGACGTGGTGTGGGTGAATGGATGATCTCAGCATGTGTATTTCCCACCGTAAAGCATGGAGGAGGAGGTGTTATGGTGTGGTGGTGCTTTGCTGGTGACACTGTCTATGATTTATTCAGAATTCAAGACACACTTAACCAGCATGGCTACCACAGCATTCTACAGCGATACGCCATCCCATCTGGTTTGGGCTTTATGGGACTATCATTTGTTTTTCAACAGGACAATGACCCAACACACCTCCAGGAAGTGTAAGGGCTATTTTACCAAGAAGGAGAATGATGGAGTGCTGCATGAGTTGACCTGGCCTCCACAATCCCCTGACCTCAAGCCAATTGAGATGGTTTGGGAAGAGTTGGACTGGAGAGTGAAGGAAAAGCAGCCAGCATATGTGGGAACACCTTCAAGATTGTTGGAAAAGCATTCCAGGTGAAGCTGGTTGAGAGAATGCCAAGAGTGTGCAAAGCTGTCATCAAGGCAAAGGGTGGCTAGTTGAAGTATAAATATACAATATAAAATATATTTTGATTCGTTTAACACTTTTTTGGTTACTACATGATTCCATATGTGTTATTTCATAGTTTTGATGTCTTCACTATTATTCTACAATGTAGAAAATAGTACAAATAAATAAAAATCCTGGAATGAGTAGGTGTGTCCAAAGTTTTGACTGGTACTGTATAAATATATATGTAGTTGAAGTCGGAAGTTTACATACACTTAGGTTGGAGTCATTAAAACTCATTTTTCAACCACTCCACAAATTTCTTGTTAACAAACTATAGTTTTGGCAAGTCGGTTAGGACATCTACTTTGTGCATGACACAAGTAATTTTTCAACAATTGTTTACAGACAGATTATTTCACTTATAATTCACTGTATCACAATTCCAGTGGGTCAGAAGTTTACATACACTAAGTTGACTGTGCCTTAAAACAGCTTGGAAAATTCCAGAAAATGATGTCATGGCTTTAGAAGCTTCTGATAGGCTAATTGACATAATTTGAGTCAATTGGAGGTGTACCTGTGGATGTGGTTCAAGGCCTATCTTCAAACTCAGTGCCTCTTTGCTTGACATGATGGGAAAATCCAAAGAAATCAGCCAAGACCTCAGAAAAAAAATTGTAGACCTCCACAAGTCTAATTCATCATTGGGAGCAATTTCTAAACGCCTGAAGGTACCACGTTAATCTGTACAAACAATAGTACACAAGTATAAACACCATGGGACCACACAGCCGTCATACCGCTCAGGAAGGAGAAGGGTTCTGTCTCCTAGAGATTAACATACTTTGGTGCGAAATGTGCCAATCAATCCCAGAACAACAGCAAAGGACCTTGTGAAGATGCTGGAGGAAACAGATTCAAAAGTATCTATATCCACAGTAAAACGAGTCCTATATCGACATAACCGGAAAGGCTGCTCAGTAAGGAAGAAGCCACTGCTCCAAAACTGCCATAAAAAAGCCAGACTACGGTTTGCAAATGCACATGGGGACAAAGATCGTACTTTTTGGAGAAATGTCCTCTGGTCTGATGAAACAAAAATAGAACTGTTTGGCCATAATGACCATTGTTATGTTTGGAGGAAAAAGGGGGTTACTTGCAAGCTGAAGA
Source organism: Coregonus lavaretus (assembly GCF_964263955.1). Taxonomy (NCBI): domain Eukaryota; kingdom Metazoa; phylum Chordata; class Actinopteri; order Salmoniformes; family Salmonidae; genus Coregonus; species Coregonus lavaretus. Next base: position 13,866,940 of record NC_140008.1, on the reverse strand, counting down.
ACACCATCCCAACCGTGAAGCACGGGGGTGGCAGCATCATGCTGTGGGGGTGCTTTGCTGCAGGAGGGACTGGTGCACTTCACAAAATAGATGGCATCATGAGGAAGGACAATTATGTGGATATATTGAAGCAACATCTCAAGACATCAGTCAGGAAGTTAAAGCTTGCTACCAATTTAAAGGCAATGCTACCAAATACTAATTGAGTGTATGTGAAGTTCTGACCCACTGGGATGTGATGAAATAAATAAAAGCTAAAATAAATAATTCTCTCTACTATTATTCTGACATTTCACATTCTTAAAATAAAGTGGTGATCCTAACTGACCTAAGACAGGGAATTATTACTAGGATAAAATACTCCTGAGTGGCGCAGTGGTCTAAGGCACTGCATTGCAGTGCTAACTGTGCCACTAGAGATCCTGGTTTGAATCCAGGCTCTGTCGCAGCCGGCCGCGACTGGGAGACTCATGGGCGGCGCACAATTGGTCCAGGGTAGGGGAGGGAATTGCCGGCAGGGATGTAGCTCAGTTGATAGAGCATGACGTTTGCAACGCCAGGGTTGTGGGTTCGATTCCCACGGGGGTCCAGTATAAAAAAAAAATGTATTCACTAACTGTAAGTTGCTCTGGATAAGAGTGTCTGCTATATGACTAAAATGTAAATGTAAAAATGTCAGGAATATTGAAAAACTGAGTTTAAATGTATTTGGCTAAGGTGTATGTAAACTTCCTACTTCAACTGTATACATACAGTCGTGGTCAAATGTTTTGAGAATTACACAAATAATAATTTTCACAAAGTCTGCTGCCTCAGGTTTTATATTGGCAATTTGCATATACTCCAGAATGTTATGAAGAGTGATCAGATGAATTGCAATTAATTGCAAAGTCCCTCTTTGCCATGAAAATGACATTTCCACTGCATTTCAGCCCTGCCACAAAAGGACCAGCTGACATCATGTCAGTGATTCTTTTTTTTTAACACAGGTGAGAGTGTTGACGAGGACAAGGCTGGAGATCACTCTGTCATGCTGATTGAGTTAGAATAACAGACTGAAAGCTTTAAAAGGAGGGTGGTGCTTGAAATCATTGTTCTTCCTCTGTTAACCATGGTTACAATGGTTACATTTCCACGTGCCGTCATCATTGCTTTGCACAAAAAGGGCTTCACAGGCAAGGATATTGCTGCTACTAAGATTGCACCTAAATCAACCATTTATCGGATCATCAAGAACTTCAAGGAGAGAGGTTCAATTGTTGTGAAGAAGGCTTCAGGGCGCCCAAGAAAGTCCAGCAAGCGCCAGGACCGCCTCCTAAAGTTGATTCAGCTGCGGGATCGGGGCACCACCAGTGCAGAGCTTGCTCAGGAATGGTAGCAGGCAGGTGTGAGTGCATCTGCACGCACAGTGAGGCGAAGACTTTTGGAGGATGGCCTGGTGTCAAGAAGGGCAGCAAGGAAGCCACTTTTCTCCAGGAAAAACATCAGGGACAGACTCATATTCTTTAAAAGGTACAGGGATTGGACTGCTGAGGACTGGGGTAAAGTCATTTTCTCTGATGAATCCCCTTTCCGATTGTTTGGGGCATCCGGATAAAAGCTTGTCCGGAGAAGACAAGGTGAGCGCTACCTTCAGTCCTGTGTCATGCCAACAGTAAAGCATCCTGAGACCATTCATGTGTCGGGTTGATTCTCAGCCAAGGGAGTGGGCTCACTCACAATTTTGCCTAAGAACACACCCATGAATAAAGAATGGTACCAATACATCCTCCGAGAGCAACTTCTCCCAACCATCCAAGAACAGTTTGGTGACGAACAATGCCTTTTCCAGCATGATGGAGCACCTTGCCATGAGGCAAAAGTTATAACTAAGTGGCTCGGGGAACAAAACATCAACATTTTGGGTCCATGGCCAGGAAACTCCCCAGACCTTAATCCCATTGAGAACTTGTGGTCAATCCTCAAGAGGCGGGTGGACAAACAAAAACGCAAAAATTCTGATAAACTCAAAGCATTGATTATGCAAGAATGGGCTGTTCTTGCTTTTTAACTCAGCATTGTTGGGAAACGGCTCGTAAATAAGCATTTCACATTTAAGTCAACACCTGTTGTATTCGGCGCATGTGACATATACATTTGATTTTATTTGATTTTTGACTGTGTCGAACACACCACCTCCTCTTGTTATGTTGGGTACCTACTGACCAAAAAAGACGTTATGAAATATATGTATTTTTCAATGTATTGTTAAAATAAATGTTTAAGGAAATACAGGCAGGCACCACATTACTACAAGACAAAATAGATCACTGTCACGACTTCCGCCGAGGCTGCCTCCCCTCCTTGTTCGGGCAGGTTTCGGTGTTTGCCATCATCGGCTCACTAGCTACTGCCGATCCATTTATCATCATTCCATTTGTCTTGTCTTCAATCACACACACCTGGTCCTTATTCCCTCATTAGTCATTGTATAAGTCAGGGTTCTTCAATTCCGGTCCTGGAGGGCCGAAACACCTCTGTTTTTCATCCTCTCCTTCTATGCAGGGGCTAATTCAGACCTGGGACACCAGGTGAGTGCAATTAACTACCAGGTAGAAATAAAAAACAGAAGTGTTTCGGCCCTCCAGGACCGGAATTGAAGAACCCTGGTATAAGTGTTCCCTCTGCTTCCTTGTCTGTGTGGGTAATTGTTTATTGTGGAGGTTAGTGAAGCTCGGTGGAGCTCGTGTATTTTGTTTCGACGGGAGTTTTCCCGTGTGCCTTGTATTTTTCAGTGCGCCTGTTTTGTGCCCTGGAGTGTGTTTGACGCATTTCTGCGTAAACCTGTATTTTGCAGATTAAAGCCTGTTATTCTGTGAATTACTCTCCTGCGCCTGACTTCTTCAACACCACCTCATCACAGAATCACCCACCCGCTATGGAGTCAGTGGGACAGACGCGCATGCCTGGAGTCGTGGAACGGGTCCAGGAGCATTCAACGATGCTAGCCAGCTTGGGTGAAGCGATGGATCGGGTTCTTCAGGTCGTCCAACGCCTGGAGATGAGAGAGCCCGATCCGTCGAGACCAGCTGGCCAACCGAATCCCGCCACCTACACCCCAGTACCCGGAGGGATCCAGATATCCCGACCACGGGAGTTCGACGGGACAGTGGCGCTGTGCCAAGGATTCCTTCTCCAACTGGAGCTCTACTTCTCCAGCATCCGGCCGGTCCCATCGGAGCAGGAGAGGGTGTCTGCCCTCGTCTCCTGCCTCTCGGGGAAGGCCCTGGAGTGGGCCAACGTGGTGTGGAACGAAGGAGGAGCCACGTTGGAGAACTACGGGGTCTTCGATCACCCGCCCGAGGGTCGAGAGGCGGGCGAGCGGCTGGTCCACCTGAGGCAGGGGACGAGGACTGCGCAGGACTTCACATTGGAGTTTCGAACTCTGGCAGCTGGTTCCGGGTGGAACGAGTGGGCCCTGATCGACCATTTCCGGTGCCATCTGCGAGAGCACGTCCGACGGGAGCTAGCCTGCCGTGACACCATGTTGTCATTCTCGCAACTGGTGGACATGGCCATTCGTTTGGACAACCTGCTGGCAACCAGAGGACGTCCTGGAGGAGGTCTGCCCGTTTCCATCCTGGCCGACTCGGATCCAGAACCGATGGAGATGGGTGGAACCGCTAGCCGAGAGAGCGGAGGACGACAGCGCCAGTGCCACACTGGTGGCGTGAAGGGACATTTCACCACACGTTTTCGTCAACGCTCTTCTGGGTTTGGAGGCGGCAGGCAGGGCACTCTCGCATCACCCCAGGTATCGAACACCCACATTCGTTCAGAGCCCTCTGCTGTGCACTGTAAAATACACATCTCCTTTCCTGAGCACAAGGTAGTTCCACAGTGTAAGGCGCTAGTCGATTCAGGCACAGCTGGGAACTTTATTATTTATTATTTTTATTACATTTCCCTTCATTACTTTCCAACCCCACCACCCCTTCCCCAATTGGAGTAAACTAGTGAACAACAATGCTTAGGCCTCTACTTCCAGCCCATACATACTATATAGGGTGGGGAGAACAAGTATTTGATACACTGCCGATTTTGCAGGTTTTCCTACTTACAAAGCATGTAGAGGTCTGTAATTTTTATCATAGGTACACTTCAACTGTGAGAGACAGAATCTAAAACAAAAATCCAGAAAATCACATAGTATGAATTTTAAGTAATTAATTTGCATTTTATTGCATGACATAAGTATTTTATCACCTACCAACCAGTAAGAATTCCGGCTCTCACAGACCTGTTAGTTTTTCTTTAAGAAGCCCTCCTGTTCTCCACTCATTACCTGTATTAACTGCACCTGTTTGAACTCGTTACCTGTATAAAAGACACCTGTCCACACACTCAATCAAACAGACTCCAACCTCTCCACAATGGCCAAGACCAGAGAGCTGTGTAAGGACATCAGGGATAAAATTGTAGACCTGCACAAGGCTGGGATGGGCTACAGGACAATAGGCAAGCAGCTTGGTGAGAAGGCAACAACTGTTGGCGCAATTATTAGAAAATGTAAGAAGTTCAAGATGACGATCAATCACCCTCGGTCTGGGGCTCCATGCAAGATCTCACCTCGTGGGGCATCACTGATCATGAGGAAGGTGAGGGATCAGCCCAGAACTACACGGCAGGACCTGGTCAATGACCTGAAGAGAGCTGGGACCACAGTCTCAAAGAAAACCATTAGTAACACACTACGCCGTCATGGATTAAAATCCTGCAGCGCACGCAAGGTCCCCCTGTTCAAGCCAGCGCATGTCCAGGCCCGTCTGAAGTTTGCCAATGACCATCTGGATGATCCAGAGGAGGAATGGGAGAAGGTCATGTGGTCTGATGAGACAAAAATATAGCTTTTTGGTCTAAACTCCACTCGCCGTGTTTGGAGGAAGAAGAAGGATGAGTACAACCCCAAGAACACCATCCGAACCGTGAACCATGGAGGTGGAAACATCATTATTTGGGGATGCTTTTCTGCAAAGGGGACAGGACGACTGCACCGCATTGAGGGGAGGATGGATAGGGCCATGTATCGCGAGATCTTGGCCAACAACCTCCTTCCCTCAGTAAGAGCATTGAAGATGGGTCGTGGCTGGATCTTCCAGCATGACAACGACCCGAAACACACAGCCAGGGCAACTAAGGAGTGGCTCCGTAAGAAGCATCTCAAGGTCCTGGAGTGGCCTAGCCAGTCTCCAGACCTGAACCCAATAGAAAATCTTTGGAGGGAGCTGAAAGTCCATATTGCCCAGTGACAGCCCCGAAACCTGAAGGATCTGGAGAAGGTCTGTATGGAGGAGTGGGCCAAAATCCCTGCTGCAGTGTGTGCAAACCTGGACAAGACCTACAGGAAACGTATGATCTCTGTAATTGCAAACAAAGGTTTCTGTACCAAATATTAAGTTCTGCTTTTCTGATGTATCAAATACTTATGTCATGCAATAAAATGCAAATTAATTACTTAAAAATCATACAATGTGATTTTCTGGATTTCTGTTTTAGATTCCGTCTCTCACAATTGAAGTGTACCTATGATAAAAATTACAGACCTCTACATGCTTTGTAAGTAGGAAAACCTGCAAAATCGGCAGTGTATCAAATACTTGTTCTCCCCACTGTACATTTTATGGACACAGTCAAATTCTACAATAATTATATTTTGTTAGTTTTTACTCCTGAACTTCCTCCGATCATTTTCATGATGTCCATGGAAGACCACATTCAGCACAACCACGGGGCATTATGAATACCTGGTGATGCCCTATGGTTTGATGAATGCTCCCTCAGATTTCCAGTCCTTTGTGAACGAGGTGTTTCGGGACATGCTTGGTCGCGGTGTAGTGGTCTACATCAATGACATCCTGGTGTATTCTGCTACGCACGCCGAGCATGTGTCCCTGGTTCGCAAGGTGCTGGCCCGACTGTTGGAAAATGACCTTATGCTAAGGTAGAGAAGTGTATGTTTTTCCAGCAGTCCGTCTCCTTCCTTTGATACCGCATTTCCACCTCTTATGTGGAGATGGAGGGAGATCGCATTTCAGCTGTGTGTAATTGGCCGACTCCAACCACGGTTAAGGAGGCGCAGCGCTTCCTTGGCTTTGCCAACTACTATCGGAGGTTTATCCGGGGCTTTGTCAAGGTCGCAGCTCCCATCACCTCCCTGTTGAAGGGTGGGCTGTCCCGGCTCCGCTGGTCTGCTGAGTCTGACCTGGCCTTCAGCAAACTGCGGGGTCTGTTCACCTCAGCCCCAGTACTGGCCCACCCCGATTCATCACTACCGTTCGTAGTGGAGGTGGATGCTTCCGAGGTTGGGATAGGACCTGTCCTGTCTCAACGCTCGGGTACGCCACCCAAGCTCCGCCCCTGTGCGTTCTTCTCGAAGAAGCTCAGCCCGGCGGAGCAGACCCACGGCGTTGGTGATTGGGAGCTGTTGGCAGTTGTCCGAGCCTTGACCGTGTGGAGGCATTGGCTCGAGGGGGCGAAACAGCCTTTCCTCATCTGGATGGACCACCATAACCTGGAGTACATCCGGGCAGTGAGGAGGCTGAATCTTCGCCAGGCCAGGTGGGCCCTATTCTTCACCCGGTTTGATTTCACTCTATCATATATCCCGGGTACGAAGAACATGAAGGCAGACGCGCTGTCCCGGCTGTATGACACAGAGGAGAGGCCCAGCGACAACACCCCCATACTGCTGGCCTCCTGCATTGTGGCGCCGGTTGTATGGGCGATGGACGCGGATATAGAGCAGGCATTACCCACGGATCCCTCTCCACCTCAGTGTCCAGATGGACTACAATACGTGCCTAATCTTATCTGTGATTGTCTGATCTACTGGGCACACACGTCACCCTCCTCTGGTCACCCAGGTATCGGCCGTACAGTGCGCTGCCTGTCCGGAAAATAGGTGGCCTACCTTGGCTAAGGACGCCCAGAGTAAGGCACCTAGGCACCTCCCAGCTGGTAAGTTACAACCTTTACCAGTTCCACAATGACCATGGTCTCACCTAAGTGTTGATATTCTAACTGATCTTCCCCTCTCCCAAGGTAACACCACCATCCTGGTCGTTGTGGACCGCTTTTCTAAAGCCTGCCGCCTCCTTCCTCTGCCCGGTCTCCCCACGGCTCTGCAAACTGCGGAGGCCCTGTTTACACACGTCTTCTGGCACTAAGGGGTACCAGAGGATATAGTGTCTGACCGAGGTCCCCAGTTCACGTCCAAGGTCTGGAAGGTGTTCATGGAACGTCTGGGGGTCTCGGTCAGCCTGACCTCTGGGTTCCACCCCGAGGGTAATGGGCAGGTGGAACGGGTAAATCAGGACGTGGGTAGGTTCCTGCGGTCCTACTGCCAGGACCGGCCGGGGTAGTGGTCTGTGTTCTTGCCATGGGCAGAATATGCCCAGAACTCTCTCCACCACTCCTCCACTAACATAACGCCTTTCCAGTGTGTTCTAGGTTACCAACCGGTTCTGGCACCGTGGCACCAGAGCCAGACCGAGGCTCCTGCGGTGGGATGCTGCCCACATTCACCTCCAACGCGCTGTGCATCGTCAGAAGGCCAACGCTGACCGCCACCGCAGTGAGGCCCCCATCTTTGTACCGGGTCTAGCTCTCGACCCGGAATCTGCCCCTCTGCCTGCCCTGCCGGAAGCTGAGCCCGCGGTTTGTGGGGCAGTTCAAAGTCCTGAGGAGAGTCAACTAGGTCACTTATAGGTTATTAGTTCCCCCAGATTACCGTATTAACCCCTCGTTTCATGTGTCTCTCCTCAGGCCGGTGGTAATTGGTCCGCTCCAGGAGTCTGAGGTGCGGGAGGTCCCTCCGCCTCCTCTGGATATCGAGGGGGCCCCGGCGTACTCTGTCCGTTCCATCCTGGATTCGAGGAGTCGGGTGGGGCGCCTTCAGTACCTCATGGAGTGGGAGGGGTACGGTCCGGAGGAACGGTGCTGGATCCCGGTGAGGGATATCCTCGATCCCTCCACGTTACGGGATTTCCACCGTCGCCTTCAGGCTCGCCCTGCTCCGCGTCCTCCTGTCCATCCCCGAGGCCGGGGTCGGCGTGCTGCTGGAGCCGCATGTCAAGGGGGGGGGGGGGGGGGGGGGGGGGGGGGGGGGTACTGTCACGTCTTCTGCCGAAGCTGCCTCCCCTCCTTGTTCGGGCAGGTTTCTGTGTTCGGCGTCACCGGCTTACTAGCTACTGCCGATCCATTTATCATCACTCCATTTGTCTTGTCTTCAATCACACACACCTGGTCCTTATTCCCTCAATAGTCATTGTATAAGTGTTCCCTCTGCTTCTTTGTCTGTGTGGGTGATTGTTTATTGTGGAGGTTAGTGGAGCTCATGTATTTCGTTTCGACGGGAGTTTTCCTGTGTGCCTTGTATTTTCCAGTGCACCTGTTTTGTGCCCTGGAGTGTGTTTGACGCATTTCTGCGTAAACCTGTATTTTGCAGATTAAAGCCTGTTATTCTGTGATTTACTCTCCTGCGCCTGACTCCTTCAACACCACCTCATCACAATCACTCTATCAACCCTGATTGTGTTGTAAGTATAAAAGCAAAGCTTTCTTTAATTTAATTTAAAAAAGCTTGAAAATGGAATGGGGTAATGTCTTAGTGTGGGGTGGGAAGAATGCTATACATTTCCTTGTAAGCGACACAAATCACACTATTGTGGGAGCACCACCTCTAAGACTATGAATTAGGCTGTGAGAAGGTTTGAATCCTAAGCAACCTGCTTACACATCGTTGGAAGTACAACAGACCAACATAGCTACTGTAGTAGGTCAAAGCTGTGTGCTGGAAAACCTTGGTAGAGCTGGGTACAAGTACACATTGTGGTGCTCATGTGAATTTCCTTTTAGTCTTAAGACCAATGCCTACTTGGCACTTAAAACTCAGTTTTTTGTTTTAAATATAATGGAGGTTCTTGTCATCTCACCATTGAACTCTTATCCTGGGTGACAGGACAACTGATCCACTATACTAAATTAAATGGTTCCCCTGCCGTCAATATTTCGGTCTCCATCTGTGTCACAGGGTTGGAGCGGGCTGGAGTACATGCCTTTGAATATGTAGGGCTTTGGACATGAACGTCATTTTGTAGAAGTAAAAATATGGTTGGGTTTTAATCCAGCACTCCTCCTCCTCCTCCCAGGTTTCACCTCTTGTCTATGCTGGTCCCAGTCCCCCCACCTCCCCCATAGTCCAACCTCACCAACCGGTCCACTTCTAGCTACAATACGGAACCCTAATGCCTGATGGATCCACCGAGGTCGCACTGACGATCTAGCAGAGCCCTTTGGTCCATCACTGGGCCTTTGATCTCAGGGTTTAACCCCCTCTCCCTCAGCAGAGCAATAGGCTGCAAAACATCTTCTGGTAACACGTGCCTTTGTTAAAGGCTCTCCTCTCCTCAGGCAGACAGCTCTCTCTCTGGCACAGTAGACACTGCTCTGCCAAGCTCCACTGTGACCCTACCAGCCCCACCTGGTTGCTACAGAGGAAGATTCGTACACAGAGAGGGGGGGGGGGGACAATCAAACCTAACGAAACATATCATTTGAATGAAACTGAAGTGCACAGATACCTTGAACTGAGCAGTAGCCTATATGATACAGTATGTAAACCCTCGCCCACTCGAGTCACTCAAGAGGGGAGTGAGCCACTCAATGTTTCTGTGGATTGCTCTGGCAGTTTAAGACCATCTGGCTTGAAGGACCACAAAGAGGGCCACCCAGCGATGGGTGAACTCACAATCCACTATTTCACTATTTAAATAATGATTTCACTATTTCACTTAATTATTTCCTTAAATCTTGTACCACAAAACATCCAGTAATCATGCGCCTCGGTCTCTGTTTGAAGTTAAATTAACTTGTGGTGCTCTGACATCTTAACAATAGACTCTGTTTGATCAAAGAGGTACACCAAAGGTTGAGTCAGGGAAAGCATGCAAATTAGTCAAATGACTGGAATCTCAAATGACTTATTTGTTTAGTCTATTACGTTCTGTGGGTGAGAGATTGTAACACATCAATACAATGCCATATGTGTGTTGTAAATGTAAATCAAGGAGAAACAAGTGGATGCATCATTATGGGGTGTTAATGAACTCATTTGTTATGAGTCCTCATGACACAACACAGCAAGTCAAATGAATGCTTCAAGCTATTTGTGAAAAGAAAAATCATAAACTCTCTGAGTTGACAGACTAATTGACTTTCAAATTCATACTGATGATTTTCACTGCAGTTGTGTCGTCTTTCAATGCGTGGTCAGTTGCCGGATATGTTTGATCAATTAGCGTCTTGAGGCTGAAAGCAGGGAAAACTTAATGTGTTTCTAATTTTAATATCTTCTGGTTTCTACATGTATTTATCATCTTTCCAAAGAAAACTTCTGCCCTTACGTTTCTCTGTTTTATTGAGCTGAATTGCAATAAATCCACAAGTACATAAACGCATTAGACCTCATTGGGAAATGCCATTAGGTCTCTGGAGCAGCAGTAAAATCCATTTTTAACTCCCAGCCAGTTAGTTCACTGCTCCCTGCCTGGCTGGGATGCCCTGCAACCCACAACTACACCTCTCATCACACCGGCCATAACAGCCTGCTCCCTGGGCCATGTAGATGACCATGTGGACAGGGAGATGGGGCTCAGGCCCAGTCAGACACAACCGGCCAAGCCTGGCCAGCCTCTGTCTGGCTGGCTCTAGCCAAGCTTTTCCAATGAGTCCAGGTTGGTTTGAGAGGGGAGCTGTCAGACAGTGGTTGTAGGAAGGGCGTGGTGCCTGACCAGTGGGCTGACCGGTCGACCATACAACGCGTGCTAGCTTAGACGTGACCTGGGAAGCATTTGTCTACTGGCCGGTGGGTGAGCCAGCGGCGAGGTTCTCATCTCCAGATGGATGACAGAATGGATTAGAACTCCTCAGCCCTGGACGGACAGAGGTCTGTCTGTCTGTCTGTGGCCATGTTTCCTAGTGTGCTGCCTTCACCAGAGAAGGCTAAGGAAGTGAGGACTCTGTGTCTCCTCTTGTGACCATAGTTTGAACCATAGTCTGGTGTTATTTCAGAAAATAGGTTTAAATACAACTTCAGTGTTGAGTGTGTGCTGTAGATATACAGTCTTCCTATCAACAAACTGACACGTCTTTGTTCTGTGACAGATTGAAATGTCAATATATTTTGGTATCCCTCGGTTTAAACCTCTTACTTTTAAATTATCTTTCTCCTCCTTACTTTACTGTGAATTATAAATGTAAGACTTTCCTTTTGACTTCCTCCAAGAAATGTGCCCTGATTTGGCCAGAGGACAAAAACACTGCCCGAAATGGAGGTGGTTAGAGAGGGTAGAGATGGTTAGAGGTGGTTAGAGATGGTTAGAGATGTTAGAGATGGTTAGAGATGGTTAGAGATGCTTAGAGGTGGTTAGAGTAGTGTGTGAGTGATGACTGTCACTATGGCAACCTCCTTGTGTTTTCAGTTTGATGCTGACATCCCAATAGCTGCTGTTGTGCTGATATGTGGGGCAGTTAAATGTTCTATACATATGTATTATGGTGATGTATTAGGAAGCTGTTAATTACAGAGGTAGAACTGGATATAAATCTCTCCGATTATAGGCTGGATGCTGAAGCAAAACAAACCGTGAGCCCAGACACTTCTTACATTCAGACCAAGCGATAGCGGAGGGATCTAGCCTCAATATCAAGGTTGGATGGAGAACTTAACCCCTCAATTCACCACTGAACACAGATTTAGCTAGACCGCTAACCCCATCTAAAGGGTAGTAATGTTCATTAGCTATGAAGGATGAGAGAAAGACAGAAATAAAACTCTACATGTCTTCAATGAAGCTTAGAAAGTCAACTTAAAGTTTAGAGATGTGTGTGGACAAATAAGGTCAACGTACAGTGAAAGGGTTAAATCCAATGACAAATGAGTCAGCCAACTTCCAAATGACATTATTAATTGGAGAGATACAACTGCATACCTTCCATTGTGCTTATCAACAATAACACATACAAGACAGCTGTGGGGAGGGGGGTGGGTTGTAATGAAAGAGAAAGAGAGAGAGAGAGCAGGCGTGGGGATGGGGTAATGAGAGATAAAGAGAGAGAGAGAGAGAGAGAAGAGAGAGAGAGAGAGAGAGAGAGAGAGAGAGAGAGAGAGAGAGAGAGAGAGAGAGAGAGAGAGAGAGAGAGAGAGAGAGAGAGAGAGAGAGAGAGAGAGAGAGAGAGAGAGAGCGAGAGAGAGAGAGAGAGAGAGAGAGAGCAGGCATTGGGCTGGGGGTAACGAGAGAGAGAGAGAGTGAGAGAGAGAGAGAGAGAGAGAGAGAGAGAGAGAGAGAGAGAGAGAAGAGAGAGAGAGAGAGAGCAGGCGTGGGGCTGGGGTAATGAGAGAGAGAGAAAGAGAGAGAGAGAGAGAGAAGAGAGAGAGAGAGAGAGAGAGAGAGAGAGAGAGAGAGAGAGAGAGAGAGAGCAGGCATGGGGCTGGGGGTGATGAGAGAGAGAGAGAGCGAGCGCAGGCAATGGGGCTGGGGGTAATGAGAGAGAGAGGAGAGAGAGAGAGAGAGAGAGAGAGAGAGAGAGAGAGAGAGAGAGAGAGAGAGAGAGAGAGAGAGAGAGAGAGAGAGAGAGAGAGAGAGAGAGAGAGAAAGAGAGAGAGAGAGAGAGAGAGAGAGAAGAGAGAGAGAGAGAGAGAGAGAGAGAGAGAGAAAGAGCAGGCATGGGGCTGGGGTAATGAGAGAGAGCAAGAGAGAGAGAGAGAGAGAGCAGGTGTGGGGCTGGGTAATGAGAGAGAGAGAGAGAAGGTTAGGAGGAGGCTGATAGCCTGAGTCCTGGAGAGGAGATGGAGAGACAGACAGGTCTAAGAGCTGCAGCATTCACACACAATGGGCCCTGAGAGGCTCCTTTCTCCCAATTGCAGGCCCTTTCACAGGTCCCCCCTCACCCCTGACTGGCCCCTGAAAGGGAGCGAATGCCACACCACCCGGGAAGGGCAGCGTCCCAGTGACAAGTCAGTCTATTTTCCTTTCCCATCATTCTCTCCCCAATCCACCAGCTGTTACATGGCTGTGGCATCTTGTCTTTATTTGGTTACTTTTACAGTTTAGGGCTAATGAAGAGACATACAGTTGAAGTCGGAAGTTTACATACACTTAGGTTGGAGTCATTAAAACTTGTTTTTCAACCACTCCACAAATTTCTTGTTAACAAACTATAGTTTTGGCAAGTCGGTTAGACCATCTACTTTGTGCATGACACAAGTAATTTTTCCAACAATTGTTTACAGACAGATTATTTCACTTATAATTCATTGTATCACAATTCCAGTTGGTCAGAGGTTTACATACACTAAGTTGACTGTGCCTTTAAACAGCTTGGAAAATTCCAGAAAATTATGTCATGGCTTTAGAAGCTTCTGATAGGCTAATTGACATCATTTTAGTCAATTGGAGGTGTACCTGTGGATGTGTTTCAAGGCCTACCTTCAAACTCAGTGCCTCTGCTTGACATCATGGGAAAATCCAAAGAAATCGGCCAAGACCTCAGAAAAAAATGGTAGATCGCCACAGGTCTGGTTCATCCGTGGGATCAATTTCCAAAAACCTGAAGGTACCACGTTTATCTGTACAAACAATAGTACGCAATTATAAACACCATGGGACCACGCAGCCGTCATACCGCTCATGAAGGAGACGCGTTCTGTCTCCTACAGATGAACGTACTTTGGTGCGAAAAGTGTAAATCAATCCCAGAACAACAGCAAAGGACCTTGTGAAGATGCTGGAGGAAACAGGTACAAAAGTATCTATATCCACAGTAAAACGAGTCCTATATCGACATAACCTGAAAGGCCGCTCAGCAAGGAAGAAGCCACTGCTCCAAAACCGCCATAAAAAAGCCAGACTACGGTTTGCAACTCCACATGGGGACAAAGATCGTACTTTTTGTAGAAATGTCCTCTGGTCTGATGAAACAAAAATAAAACTGTTTGGCCATAATGACCATCGTTATGTTTGGAGGAAAAAGGCGGTGCACCAAAAAAAAGGTGCACCACCACCACCCTGATGGATTGGAAACAATCTTATGTCTCTAACTAACTCCAGGATAGTGGTAATTAAATTGCTATGAAACAATTAAAAACAGATATAGCCTACTGTTAGTTGGCTTGTGCCAGAAGATAAACACTATAGGATCCCCATGTGTGGTGGTGGTGAGCTGGGGAACACTCAGAATGTTGGCAGAGAGGTTCTGCATCCTGTCTGCACATGCGCAGTAATCAGGCGGATTCTATTCCCACTCGTTTGATTTTACTTCACACAAACTTCATTGTCTATCTGGTATACATCTCAAAAGATAAGGCCATGGCTTTGCATTTTCACACATTTAGTTTGCGCCCGGTTTACACCAAGTTCTACATCATCATCAGACAGTACAGACTAGATTTCCCTTTGTCAACATTTCTATTCACACATAGAAAGTGTATGTCTCATTCCTGCTTTTCAGGTGCATTTAGATTATCATTTGTGGCCTACGGTATTTCAGTGTTTGTCTCTGGCACTATGAGTGAATCTGATGGGTATTCAGCTGAAGGCTATCCAGTCCTACCAGTCCAACACTTGGACACTCAGCTTGCTGCCTGTGGAATGTTTTCAGTCTGTGAGTGGTCAAGGCAATTAGACAGTTAATAAACACTTGTAATTGTGTAAAGGGGGGAATTACATGATCAAAGCAGCCTTCTAAGACCATTGTCACATTTGGCCTAAATCAGTTGTTGTTGATTTTGTTGCTAGCTCTGCTTTGTTTTGTGAGATTTGAGAGACTCTACGTCATGAGATTACAACTCCTGTATGTCTGATGTGATGTTCCGTGTGCATGTTTCTGTCTGACACTGTGATGTGCATCATTGCCACAAGAAATGAGACATGACATTGGGGACAAAAAGGGATCAATCACTGATTGTGACATGAAAAGAGACGATGAGGGATATTTAGACATCTCACATCACAATTGCTAGGTTGGCACCGAACTCATGTTTATATTCCTAAAGAGTGATAATGCATTGACTGGTGTGGAGTCAAAAGAGGACAAAATACCAGAGGAGGGTAGGTAAGGTAAGTAGTTGCTATTTGAGGAATTTGGGCACCAGCTGATGCGACCATATAATATGCTCAAATAAATATGGGTTCTAACCTGAATTGAGTTATAAACTAGAGCAATTTTGTATCAAAACAACAACAACAACTCCATACCACAGATATTTATTTATATTTTCGTCCTTTAGGTAACTTTTTGATACTCAATAAGAGAAAAGTTGTCTAGGTTTACCCTCCCATTGCTATTCTTCCTTGGCCCCACCATGGCTAACGAATGGGAGGTCATTTCTAATGGTCAGTAACTGCAGCCAGGCAGCTCTGAATGGGATTCCCTGACCGCCCGCCCATTCCCTTAAGTAGCTGTGCCAGTCATAAGGCCCAGGCAGGTCAAGACATCCAATCTGCAGCACTATGGTCACCATGGTCCAGTTGCTAAACATTGAGTATGTGCCTTGTGCTGACACTAAGCGGTGAGTCAGTTCAGTGGCCATTCAATGGAATTCTATCCTGGGCATTCCAATGGGCATTCCAATGGTAATGCATCTCCCGAGTGGCGCAGTGGTCTAAGGCACTGCATCGCAGTGCTAGCTGTGCCACTAGAGATCCTGGTTCGAATCCAGGCTCTGTCGTAGCCGGCCGCGACCGGGAGACCCATGGGGCGGCGCACAATTTGCCCAGCGTCGTCCAGGGTAGGGGAGGGAATGACCGGCAGGGGATGTAGCTCAGTTGGTAGAGCATGGCGTTTGCAACGCCAGGGTTGTGGGTTCGATTCCCACAGGGGGAAAAAAATATAATGTATGCACTAACTGTAAGTCGCTCTGGATAAGAGCGTCTGCTAAATGACTAAAAATGTAAAAAATGTAAAAATTCACTCAGGTTAAGGCCAGGTGGGAGGGGAAGTGGGGAATGGGGACGACGGTCAAACAATGTGATCTGCGTTGGTCCTCCTGGGTGGGGTGGATGTGGTTCACAGCTCTCTCCTAACTGCCTGAGATATAAGTTAAACATGTGGAATTTTAAGCTGTCAATGTGTGGTCATGGTCCTTTTTTAACCGGCTGTGATTTGAATCACGAAGCCGTGCTTGCCGTGGTTCTCTCCCTCCCTCCCTCACTACCTCAGCCATCCATCCCCCAGTCCCTACCCATCAACTGTGATTAGAGGTAACCCGCTCTGACACACTGATGGCCATGAGAGGCATCCCTGGCTGGGCCAACAAAGCCACATGTCACCCATTGATGGGCGGCAATCTTGTTTTCTCCCACCAGGCCTGTGGAATGTAGTTCATCCCTTCACCCTCCTCAATAAGCCATTCTAGAACATTCAGAGTGAGAGACCATTGTTTCTCCTTCTCTTAAGGGGATGCAAAATACCCCTCACCATGTGAAACTATGTAGAACGAATGCATTTCAGCGCCTGCATTATCTGGCGTTGACTGTCTTCTCACTTAAACCAGAGTGATCCGAGACCACATCTTAGTAAATGTCTTGTCAGAAATAAAACAGTGAAACAGACAACTGCATGGGCTGATAAACTTCCCAAAGGAGAAGTATTCATTGTGCTCCCTTTTACTTGAAAATCAATGTCAGAGTTTTGAAATTCTTTAAACATTGTCAACATTACTCGAGTGTGTTTGAATAAAATGTATTGTAGTAAGGAAGTGAAAGATGCATTTTTTTTACTCCCAATATGCTTGGATAAATGTATGCCATGTTGGAAAAACATTTGTACCACAGCTCTGGTTTGTGGTGGGCTATTGTACCCGGAGTGCTATATCACTTATGAAGTGATTCCGTTACAGCTGTCCCCCCAAAACCTCCTGCACGCACTCACTTACTAACACAGACACACACACACACACACAGACACACAAACACACACACACACATACACACTACAAAAAAACTGGTTATTTTAGAAATTGCTCAATATTATGCCAAGTTGCACATCTGCATAGCGGGACTTCCAGGCCCTGCCATGTGAAACAGGATCTAATGCTTGGTTTCCAATGAATGATATCCTCACGCTTCTATCTGTTGAATAATCCATTTCACTTAAGCCCTTAGATAGCTGGGCTCTCTAGCTGGGGAAACAAATCTTGAAAGTATTATGCATTTACTTATTTGGCTGGGCCCAGAGTTGATATGGGAGGTAGTTGTGGCTTTTGTGGCCTTATGTTTATGCTTTGTTTTATTTTTTAATTAATGCTGTGTTGACGACCACTGTCACAGACACCACCGAACAATGATTGAGTCTCACGCAATGTGTTGCCGGTTTCCGTCCCCGTCTCAAGGCCGTGCCGCGGCGTGGCGCAGAGCGTTTCCTCCCGCCCGTGTCTCTCTCTCTCCGTCTCTGAGCTCACCTCGCAGCGGAAGACAGATGTGATAGAACAACACACACACCAAACCAAACTGTCAATCTGCATCCCCCTCATCTTCAAACGCACTTTGGACTCGTTCCCCTTTTATTCAGCATGCTGCACTTCAGAGTCGAGGAAGTTCAACAACATGTTTTTGTATATTAGAATACTTTAGTATGCTTATCCAACTGCCTGGGGGGAAAGCACACACAGGGTCCACTCAAGAGGTTACAGTCAGGTCTCAATGACCCCTATTACATGCACACTGGTTTTCAGGACAACCAGCACAACCAGTCTGTTTCTCTACAATTATTGTGTTCAGATTATGTGTTCACTGATGGATGATGTGCATGATGGGGAAGTGATGATATGTGACGGTTGTCCAAATAGTTATTGAATTCTGAAAGGACATGGCTGTCCAGTATGGAATCCGTTCCCACTGGGCACAGACATCAATTCAACCTCTATTCCATGTTGGTTCCACGTAATTTCATTGAAATTACGTGGAAACAACATTGATTCAACCAGTGTGTGCCCAGTGGGATGCTACACTGCAACAGCATCAACAGCGATCAACAGCCAAGTTCACTCATTTTCTACACACTTTTCAATGCTAAACTGATAATCATAAACTGATAATGGCATGATGGTTAATTGCTAGGTTCTGGGCAATTTCTATCTAATCTCTAGACTTTCTTATGTAAATATGACTCTTGGTTACTTTCAAATGGCGTACTAGTGGCAATGTTTTCTCTGTTGAATGTTCTGGAATAAGATCTTCTCTCCTTCTTACACAATAAAGAAGTTAAAGACCTTTGTGGCTTTTCCAGTCAAGCATGGTGGACTGACTCTTTGCTGGAGATGTTGACTCACACTAAATATATACAGTTGAAGTCGGAAGTTTACATACACCTTAGCCAAATACATTTAAACTCAGTTTTTCACAATTCCTGACATTTAATCCTAGTAAGAATTCCCTGTCTTATGTCAGTTAGGATCACCACTTTATTTTAAGAATGTGAAATGTCAGAATAATAGTAGAGAGAATGATTTATTTCAGCTTTTATTTCTTTCATCACATTCCCAGTGGGTCAGAAGTTTACATACACTCAATTAGTATTTGGTAGCATTGCCTTTAAATTGTTTAACTTGGGTCAAACGTTTCGGGTAGCCTTCCACAAGCTTCCCACAATAAGTTGGGTGAATTTTGGCCCATTCCTCCTGACAGAGCTGGTGTAACTGAGTCAGGTTTGTAGGCCTCCTTGCTCGCACACGCTTTTTCAGTTCTGCCCACACATTTTCTATAGGATTGAGGTCAGGGCTTTGTGATGGCCACTCCAATACCTTGACTTTGTTGTCCTTAAGCCATTTTGCCACAACTTTGGAAGAATGCTTGGGGTCATTGTCCATTTGGAAGACCCATTTGCGACCAAGCTTTCATTTCCTGACTGATGTCTTGAGATGTTGCTTCAATATATCCACATAATTTTCCTTCCTCATGATGCCATCTATTATGTGAAATGCACCAGTCCCTCCTGCAGCAAAGCACCCCCACAGCATGATGCTGCCATCCCCATGCTTCACGGTTGGGATGGTGTTCTTCGGCTTGCAAGGCACCGCCTTTTTCCTCCAAACATAACGATGGTCATTATGGCCAAACAGTTCTATTTTTGTTTCATCAGACCAGAGGACATTTCTCCAAAAAGTACAATCTTTGTCCCCATGTGCAGTTGCAAACCGTAGTCTGGCTTTTTTATGGCGGTTTTGGAGCAGTGGCTTCTTCCTTGCTGAGCGGCCTTTCAGGTTATGTCGATACAGGACTTGTTTTACTGTGGATATATATACTTTTGTACCTGTTTCCTCCAGCATCTTCACAAGGTCCTTTGCTGTTGTTCTGGGATTGATTTGCACTTTTCGCACCAAAGTACGTTCATCTCTAGGAGACAGAATGCGTCTCCTTCCTGAGCGGTATGACGGCTGCGTGATCCCATGGTGTTTATACTTGCGTACTATTGTTTGTACAGATGAACGTGGAACCATCAGGCGTTTGGAAATTGCTCCCAATGATGAACCAGACTTGTGGAGGTCTACCATTTTTTTCTGAGGTCCTGGCTGATTTCTTTTGATTTTCCCATGATGTCAAGCAAAGAGGCACTGAGTTTGAAGGTAGGCCTTGAAATACATCCACAGGTACACCTCCAATTGACTCAAATGATATCAATTAGCCTATCAGAAGCTTCTAAAGCCATTACATCATTTTCTGGAATTTTCCAAGCTGTTTAAAGGCACAGTCAACTTAGTGTTTGTAAACTTCTGACCCACTGGAATTGTGATACAGTGAATTATAAGTGAAATAATCTGTCTGTAAACAATTGTTGGAAAAATTACTTGTGTCATGCAGAAAGTAAATGTCCTAACCGACTTGTCAAAACTATAGTTTGTTAACAAGAAATTTGTGGAGTGGTTGAAAAACTATTTTGAATGACTCCAACCTAAGTGTATGTAAACTTCCGACTTCAACTGTACCTTCTATTTTAGTAGTTGAAGGGCTTTGCATGTCAAGCCTTCAGACTACCCTATAGAGTAAAACAGAACACTTCTATAGTTGGGTTTTATCCGGGGTCAGATTCTCCCCAATGGAGAGCGAGGGTTTTCTCTCCACCCGCTGACTGTACCATGGGGGCCACCCCAGCATGTATAATCTGTAATGCACAGCTACCCTTTACTATATACTACTTACCTGTGCCCAGCAGCCTCCCAGCCTCCCAGCCTCCAGCCTCCCAGCTTCAAGCCTCCAGCCTTCCAGCCTCCCAGTCTCTCAGACTCCAGCCTTCCAGCCTCCAGCCTCCCGGCAGCCCTGTGGTTTGGGTGGTGCAGACCCTGGAAGTTTGTTTTTATCTTGAAGGTCCTAAAATCATATATCACCACCTAAGGACAGGAGTAGTAGCGTGATTCACTAGCGTGTGGTGAGATAATGGAGCTTGGAGAAACATTCTCCCCAAGATTACATAGACCACTGCTTTTTCTATAGATATAGACCGTTTTAAGAATGCTTGACTTGAAATGACATTTCTCTGACATTAGTCTACTTACTGTTAAATAATTAAATCAAAGACCTAATGTGTTCTTTAACCTATAGGAAATCTATGGACCCATTTCTGTAGTCCTGAGGCTAAGAGGCTCTCGCCCTGAACCCTGTACCCTCTGTTCTGTACACAGGTCCTATCTAGAACCTAAAATGGTTATTCGGCTGTCACCATAGGAGAACCCTTTGAATAACTATTTTTGGTTCGAGGTAGAACCCTTTTGGTTCCATGTAGAACCCTCTTGGGTTCCATGTAGAACCCTTTCCACAGAGGGTTCTACATGGAACCCAAAAGGGTTCTACCTGGAAGCAAAATGGGTTCTCCTATGGGGACAGAAGAATAACCTTTTTTTCTAAGAGTGTACCCTGCCCTGTTGACATGTGGGAAAGGGAGCAGCCTGGCAGGGGAAGGGGGGAAACCAGCATGGCCCAGGCTGATGGCTGGGCAGAGAGAGAGATGCTGCCTTGCCTCAGTCCCAGGCCCCATCCCAGGCCCAGCAGGGGCTCGCTGACTGAGCTTCCTCCGCAGTACCAACTGCAGCCCAGCACCCGCTGTTCCATCTCCGTCTCCCTCTGTGGTGTGGCCAGCATCCAGCCAGCCACAGGAAGTGTCTCCCACCGCTCCCTCACTCTTTTCCTCCTCTTCTCTTCTCTTCTCTTCTCTTCTCTTCTCTTCTCTTCTCTTCTCTTCTCTTCTCTTCTCTTCTCTTCTCTTCTCTTCTCTTCTCTTCTCTTCTCTTCTCTTCTCTTCTCTTCTCTTCTCTTCTCTTCTCTTCTCTTCTCTTCTCTTCTCTTCTCTTCTCTTCTCTTCTCTTCTCTTCTCTTCTCTTCTCTTCTCTTCTCTTCTCTTCTCTTCTCCTCTCCTGGCATGGAAACTATTAGCAGTGCAGGGTTCCATGGTGCTGTGTGGGGAAGTTATCGTTCAGGCAGCTCTCCAGCCTCCTACTGACCCTCTCTCTCTCGCTCGCTCGCTCGCTCTCTCTCTCTTGCTCTCTCTCTCTCTTGCTCTCTCTCACTCTTGCTCTCTCTCTCTCTCTTGCTCTCTCTCTCGCTCTTGCGCTCTCTCTCTCTCTTTCTCTCTCTCTTCCTCTCAAAGACCAGTAAAGTAAACCCCACCACACAGCCCAATATAGAGAGGAGACTCACTTCACTTTGGCTTTGCCCTCTTTTTTTAACCTCCACGCGACAGGGTAACAATTTTTCCTGATATGCACGTGGTGAAAATGCGTAAGACCTGACCTTTTTATTTGGTCCCTTGTGTGTCACAGGCAGGGGTGACATAGGAGGAAAGAAAATGTGATCGCCAGCAAACTGCAAAACAGTTTTTTAAAGTGTCAACAGGTGTCAAAAGAAGACAGATTCTCTGAATGTAATTAAAAAGTAATAAGTGAATTCACTTACACGACAACTTGAGAGCTGACTATCACTTGGCATGTAATATACCTTCTCTGGGGGCACTGAGTCCAGTCCAGTCTGTATCGCTCTTCTCTCATACCCTAATCTTCCTCCATTTCTCCTCCTCCTCCTCCTGTTCCCCAGGCTGCTGAAAAGATGTCATTGATGAAACTGCTGTGAGGGGGTGAGACTGCGGCACCCAGGGTCCAGCAGGCCAGAGGCTCGTGTTGCGTTGGGTAGCCTCACTGAAAGACCTCCATTTAAAAACCTGCTAACAAACAGCAACAACGGCCTGCATGGCTGCCAGTTCAGTGAGCTTCTTACGCTGACCCCTCTCCCACCCCCCGGCCCCCTGCCGGATATTAAAGGGCCTCTATTACGCAGACCGGCACACAACTCAGCTCGCAACACAGCAGTACAGCACAGTGAAGGCCCTAGCCCCACAAAGATTTGCCAGGGGTGTCCTCAATTGACCATTGTCCAGAGACTGGGAGGCGTATGTTCAGAATGCTGAGGTAAAACTGAGGTTTTGCAGCTGTTTCTGAATCTCAAGCTCTGCCTGAGATATTGGAGAAGAGCTTGGGGAAGGCACATGAGTAAATCCCTGGCAAAAAAGTACTACACAGCAACTTCTGCATGTGCCCAAAGATAAATCTAACGGTATGCAGTATTTGTGTCTGATTGAACAGTTATGACCCTAAATGTTAGCTTGTCATTAGCAATGAACTTCGGAGGTCAATCCCCATGCTATCACCATCCCTGTAACTCTCCTCCCTCTCTTTCCTATTGCTTATAGAGACACATGTTTTTATCACCCTGCATCAAACAGAATATCTGAGTTTAGTAAGTTATAGGCTATATAATGTGAAATGAAATGATTGCTTGTATTAAAGATACACTCTCAAACTTTTGTATAATTTCAGCCTTTAGCTTTGAAAGTGATGCTCACGAGCCAAAACGGGTCCCCATTTTTTGTGTACTACTTCATCCAATTGTGTACTACGTCATCCATTTCATGTTACGAATTTATTGTGCTTACGATCGCAGAGTGCATCTTTAAGATAAACGGTGTCTCCTCCTCCTTGGTGGAGGTACAGGGATAAAGCCATGCATCAGGCTGGGAGTCGGTTATACTGATGGCTAGCATTCTTCAGATGGGGCCATTCTCCAGCACAGCTCGGCCCTGGCCACTCCTTTTGTGTGCTCTGAGGGGGGTGACCCATTCAGACCTATCTGAGGGATAATAGCCCACTGGCCCACTCCCTCAGCAGCCCCATCCTCCCATCAAATTCCCCTCTTTAATTGCATTCCATGGAAGCCAGGAGAGAAGAAGAAGAAGACAAAAAATGCAAAGAAAAAAAAAGAAAAAAAGGAAGATAAAAAAAATCTAAAGTGGGCCGGCTTTATTCATCCAAGCCTACACATTGTTTTGAAACAACAAACTGTGAACCCAGTTTTCTATGAAGAAAGACACAACAGTCAAAAGCATTTGGAGGACTGGCCCACCGGTTTCCAATTCAGCCGGTTCTGGCTTCTTTAATGACCGATCGGGTTGAGAATTAATCCCCCCTGGCTGGTAATAGAAGTCTCTTTAGAGGCTCAATTGCCATTAGTGGGAGACAGGGGGACTGTTGTGTCCTGGGGATTAGAGCCAGCGGAGGAATCAAAAGGCCCTGTACAATACAGTAATCAGCATGTTTTCTCTCTGAAAAGAACTCCCGGTCCCCCATTTAGAAAACACAGAGCATTACCCTCTTTCTGCTCTCCCCAAAACCCATTCCTGTTGTATTATATGGATTTTGTGGCCCCCACTGCTTGGCAGGGCGGGGCGGAGGTGAAGAAGTGTACCACTCCAGATGGGTGAGTGTGTGAAGGGGAGTGAAGGGGACACCCACTGCCATGTTCCCCAGGCTGAGCCAGGCCTCTCCTCTTCTCTCATCCATGGCCACTGAGGAATTCCTATCTCCAGCTGCCCTCCTGGAGTTAACCCTTCACTGTCTAGAATCAGTTCAACCAGACGATCTCACTGCATGGATCTACAACATGCAAGTGGTGGACATTGGTCATCAGATGTTAGGTATCTAATCCCTGAAAATGTTCACTGAGCGTTATAATTTGAAGGTCTTTCCTTCCGGTCACCTTTACTATCATCAAAGGAAGGAATAGGGAAACTATTCAGCTTTGGTTTGATTTATAATCATGTTAATAATAAGTTAACAAGAATAATCATTGGAATATGAATTGCAGAATACAGAGCTGCATATTTTAAAGAACAAATACTTGAGAACAAAAAGTAATTTTATGGGTAGAAATGTTTACTGATGAACAAACTGCAAGTGGCTGAAAACAAGAACCACCTGGGAAGAGAGGAGGAATGGAAGAGAAGAAGAATGGAAGAGAAGAGGAATGGAAGAGAAGAGGAATGGAAGAGAAGAAGAATGGAAGAGAATAGGAATGGAAGAGAAGAGGAATGGAAGAGAAGAGGAATGGAAGAGAAAAGGAATGGAAGAGAAGAGGAATGGAAGAGAGGAGGAATGGAAGAGAGGAGGAATGGAAGAGAACAGGAATGGAAGAGAACAGGAATGGAAGAGAAGAGGAATGGAAGAGAGGAGGAATGGAAGAGAGGAGGAATGGAAGAGAAGAGGAATGGAAGAGAAGAGGAATGGAAGAGAAGAGGAATGGAAGAGAAGAGGAATGGAAGAGAGGAGGAATGGAAGAGAGGAGGAATGGAAGAGAAGAGGAATGGAAGAGAGGAGGAATGGAAGAGAGGAGGAATGGAAGAGAAGAGGAATGGAAGAGAAGAGGAATGGAAGAGAGGAGGAATGGAAGAGAAGAGGAATGGAAGAGAAGAAGAATGGAAGAGAAGAGGAATGGAAGAGAGGAGGAATGGAAGAGAAGAGGAATGGAAGAGAGAAGGAATGGAAGAGAAGAGGAATGGAATGGAAGAGAGGAGGAATGGAAGAGAAGAGGAATGGAAGAGAGGAGGAATGGAAGAGAAGAGGAATGGAAGAGAAGAAGAATGGAATGGAAGAGAGGAGGAATGGAAGTGAGGAGGAACGGAAGAGAAGAGGAACAGAAGAGAGGAGGAATGGATGCCATTTATCTTATTAATGATATCAAAGCTGTTATTATGTTGTCAATCTTTTCATAAGGTTCAGAATAAATCCTGGTCTGGTATCATGAAAGCTGAGTCCCTTGTACCGGGGATGAGGAGAGGAAGTATTCAATTTCTCTGTGCTTCAACTTTTTGATGAAAACCACGATGGTCCATCTGCCTTCATTTACAGTACATTATCAACCACAGTCTCATTGATCTCTGTAACAAAACAAGCACTGTGTATGTCAGACTGAGACTTAGCTTTAGGCTAATCACAAACTCCTTCCTACCCGTGACTTTCTGACACTCCTTAACCAATCAGAGACCAGAAAAACTAAATTTCAAATGTCAGGAAAATAGTATTTCGTAACCGAATGAACGTCAACAGACCTGACATCTGTAACAGTAATCGTAGTGTAGCATTGACCTGTTGTTAGCTCAACCCTTTGCTCTATGAGCTGTCGCTTGTGGACTAACAAACCATTAACAGACCAGAGCCAACCAACGCGGAGGGAAAGTGGAATGTTTGCTTACCCTACAGCCAGCCTATTAGGAGGTGTTGTGAACAATACGGTTCAGATGAGTCATGGGGTTGAAAGACGTTGCTATAGAGGAGGAGGAGGAGGAGGAGGAGGAGGAGGAGGAGGAGGGCAGTGATGCAAAGACCAGGCAGAGACCAGGTTCACAGAAGGGCAGAGATGCTGGGCAAACTGACCACTGAAAGGAGAAGTTGGTAAATGGTCAGAGGTCAGAGATCCTCAGTCCAGACTCCAGACCTCTTCTGTGGGATCTCACTCCATAGGTCAGACCAGAGCCTTTTATAGAGAATATCATAATATACTGTATGCTAAGGCTATGGATCAAACAGGTGGTCAGAGGCAGCAGACAAAGTCTGTTTAAAAGTTCATTGACTAGAACAGGGCACTCCAACCATGTTCCTGTAGGTTTTCGCTCCAACTCCAGTTGTAACTAACATGATTAATCTTATCAACCAGCTAATTATTAGAATCAGGTGCGCTAGATTAGGGTTGGAGTGAAAACCTACAGGATGGTAGCTCTCCAGGAACAGGGTAGGAGAGCCCTGGACTAGAAGAAGATGGCTACCAGAAGGAAAAAGCATTTTCAAACATCCATAATGGAGACAAGAGGCTGGCAGTGCAGTAGAATACAGTTCATAATAATCCAACACCAAGACGGGATAGTCTAAGTAAAGACAAACTTTGATCATTTTCTAAAAGCTCCCACACATTCCTGACTAACCCCCCTCACTGTCTTCTTCTTCTGTGAACGTGTTGCAATAACCCCAGTGGTGACCCTTTAGCTTAAATCAGAGATGAAAAAATGCAGAATAACAAAATGGTAGTCCTGTACAAGTGTTCTGAACAAGGAGGAGGAGGAGAAGGAGGAGGAGGAGGAGGACGATAACATAAGATAATATCCTGAAGGTATTGCTGTGTGTGGCACACGGTGTCATGACAGATGAGTAACTTTATTTCAGTACTCTAAGGGCATCTCCTGTCTCTCTTCCCTCAGTGAATTGTGTAACCTTTTTAGGAAAGGAGGAAGGGGGATGCTCACTTTTGGTCTGATAAGAAAATAGCTCCCCCAATGAGAGATAGAGAGAAAGAAGGAAAGTAAGAGAGGAGAAAGGGTCAGGTGAGTTTGGCATCTTTCCATACAAACCATTAAAGGTCCAGAGTGTGTGGAGGACTTGGTGCACTCCTCTCCTCCTTCCAAGGTTACCACTCTAGCTACTTCCCAAATGGCACCCTATCCCCTATATAGCGCACTACTTTTTACCAGCTCTGGTCAAAAGTAGGGCACTCTATAGGGAATAAGGTGCCATTTGGGACACATCCTCTGTTCTGCTCTGTCTACTGGGGCTGTTCTGTTGTAAATACTGGCCACTGGTTAAAGTGACGGCTGGACTAAATAACTATTTCCTAGGGGGATTTACTGCCAGACCAGACTTGGGGAGACCTGTGCCATCACTGCCATCCACTTGAGCTTTTAACACGGATCGCATGGATCCCAGGTCCCCTCCCGTGGGATGAGATTCTTGGTCTGCTACTGGGCTCCACTTATGGAGCAGGACATTCCATTAGCACTAAGAGGCAATCTGAACCCATTTACTGGGTTATCATCAAACTGGACGTTGACATGTTAATGTGATAATAAGGGTGGTTGAAGGACCAGGTTTTTCAGACGCGCACAGATAGTGTTGACAACTTGTAGGGTAGTACATCATTCTCATGTGGTTGAAAGCAAGGATGAAAGAAAACAATGAAAGCAACGATACACATGCTGAAGAAGAAACCACAGAAAAGTACATGTACCATGGACTTTAAGAGAATGTTTTTTAGGAGACTAGGGAGGAGTGAGCAGACCACTTGGGAATTTAAGTTTATCAGCGGTGGTGGTTAGAGTGCTCATGATGGAGAAGGTGATGAATATATGTGGTCCTCTGTAGCTCAATTGGTAGAGCATGGCGCTTGTAACGCCAGGGTAGTGGGTTCCACCCATACGTAAAAATATATGCACACATGACTGTAAGTCGCTTTGGATAAAAGTGTCTGCTTAATGGCATAAAAAATATTCAATGAGTAGTGCTATTGTTCACATGTGTCGTCAGACTAGATAGGCCCCCATGACCCTCCCACCTAGGAGGCTCATGGTTCTCACCTCCTTCCATAGACTTACACAGTACAGATGTATGATGCCGTTTGAACTGACATGTTGTATTATCCAATCAAAGGATCTGAATCCAGCACTGAAAGCATAAGCTACAGCTATAGATAACACTGCAGTGGATAACATGTGGTGAGTAGGTGACTCAAAGAGAGAGAAAGACAATAGTTGAACAGTTTTGAACAGATTCATTTATAGAGAGAGAGAGCGAGCTATATTTTGTTGTATTTTTTCTCTTCTTAGTTTATTAATGTATTGCCACCGGGGCCCACCGGTGTAACTGCTAAACTGTGTGATTGTACACATGGATTGGATTGTGGGTTTACTAACTCGTTAGTTGTAGTTTGTTGACTGTAACGTTAATATGGTGACAACGATGTAGGCTGTGTAGCGGTTAGCGGTTATGGTATGAAGGTTTGGCTTGGAGAGGGTTTTGCGCCTGGTCACAGACAGCTGTTGTGCACTGAAGTCCACAAGCGAAGGGAAAAGGTGAGAGGAGGAGAGCACGTAGATGAGAAAAGGAATTATACAAGGAGTGATGCTGTATGTGGCTGCTATGAAAGGGAACTGTGTGTGCGAGTGATCAGGGGTGCATTCATTCCACCTATTCTATTACAAAACGTTTCTTAAATGGAAGCAAACAGAAAGAAACGGGGAGGGACCAACCTGATTTTAGTTGCAAAGCGGAACGTTTTGCAAGTGTTTGGACTAATGATTACACTCCAGATCAGCTGGATGCATGCGAGAGTGTGCAAGGCGGTATTGAATGTGTCACTGCCTGTCACCTTGATTACTCCAATTTGTCTCTCGACCTATGCACCTATGTTATAAACTGTATAAACTCATTTGTAGGCTATGTTGTAGCAACCTCATGATGGGTATAGGGCAAATTCAAGTATCATGTATAGTAGCCTAAACCTATCAATGTTACATTGAGCTGGGTGAATGGAATATGAATGACAGTCATCCAGTATGCTGTAATAGAAGGCCATGCTAATAAATAAATAAATTGTCCACCCTAATCTTGAACGGCACTGAACGCCGCTGCCACCCACCCAGCCATCCACCTTCCCAGCCGATGGGGCCGGCCAGTTGGTCGGTCGCTGTGGGCTGAAGTGCTACAAGGAGATTAGCTGCATTGGGAGTACTACCAATACTCCCATCACTCTGGTGTTCTGCAGCCCAGAGGTGAAATGAAACATGGCCCAGTCCCTAATCCTAGAAACACTCAACGCTCTTAGATTGTGGAACGCAGATTCACTCATATTCACACTGGTGTCTGATGTTGCCATGGTGACTGTAGTAATACCACTGGTGTATTGGTTGTAAATCAACAAAAGAGGGTTTCAAATAATTGGGATATGAAACTAACATAACTGCGAGACAGAGACTTTTATAGTGTTATAACTTCTGCAACTACAAATGTATTCTAAAGGGCTAAGCCAAGCTTTTGTGTGTTGTGTTTTACTACATTATCAATCCACTTCAAACTTTGAATTTGTGCATAATGTGAATTAGCACAATAGAAGCTCTTAAGATATGGGATCAGATGAGTGCCGTAGAAACCAGGCTCACTGCCAAGAAATGATCACTAATCCCTCTAGGCTCACAGAGTAGGAAGGAAAGTGTGTGTGAATGTGTGTGTGTGTGTGTGTGTTTTGCCAGTTCAACATAACCCCCCTTCCCCTTTGACTAGCCTTACATCCAAAAGAGTCACAATGGCTAGTTAAACATTACAAGAGAGCGCTGAAGGAGCTTGAACCACCTGGCACTATGGAACAACATAGCCAGTGTTTCTCAATATCAACAACATTCATAAATTAAACCTGCATCAATGGACACTGACACAAACACAATCTAGCAAATGTTGAGAGGTGGGTTAACTGGTTCCGAGCGTCTTTAAGTATTAATTCATTGTTGATCAAGTTTAAAATCTGATTCCAAAACCATAATAAAATCCATATTTTAGCTCTGCCAACTTTTATTCACTTACTAACTCAGTTGTTTATGCATCGCGGAAATATTTATTGCTTATTTACAGCTGCTAGTACTTTTATAGGAGGCTGCAAATACTCTATGCTTGACCTCAAATTGGGTATTATACATACATCTTTCCTCTTTTTCTATGCACTCCCTTAGTGACAACTGTGAAAAGTATTCTCAAAACAAAGCTGTTTTTCTAATTAATTGTTGGCTGAAGGTGAAATCCTCACTGAACTGAACTCCCTGTCCTCCAACTCTCCTCCACCCCGTCCGCCCAGAGAATTAACTACCAAAATAAAAACTACAGAGCAGCCCTCTTCTCTTCTCTCCCTCCCCTGCCATGAACAAACACATACCATCAGGCTGCGACAAAGCCTTCCCATGCATGTCTGCATGACAGCCGCCAATATCCCCACGGAAACCACAGAGAGATGAATTAACCCACACACATCTCACAGCGGAGAGAGAGGAAGCAGAGGGAGGACCGAGCCAGACTAAGCCCAGGACGGTGTGTTACAAAGGACATGCCACGCAGAGTTCACAGGTCACTACTGAACTAGGCTGTGGCTCACCAGATTCTTCAGTCACTATTTCTACTGGAAGTCATGTATTATTCTAGTCAATAGGTTTAGTTTTTTTCTGAGTGTCAGGATGTGAGTGTGAGAAAAGCTGTGGTTAGTCAGTTCCTATTCAGATGAGAATAGCGTTTGGACATGCAGGTATGGCACTTCTTTCATTGTCTTTTGTTCTCTATTGACTTTCTCTATTTACTCAACTCTACCATTTTGTTCCTGAAATAAACTCGCAGTCACAGAAAGAGCTTGATGGATCTTTTTTGAGGAAACCACTAACACTTCAACTGTTTGCCAAAAGCAAAGCGTTCGCTTATTTGCTAATCATACATCCAAAACAAAATACAAAGAACATGTTAAGCTCATGGAATCGACCACAAGCATGACACAAACATTATTTCCCCAAACATCGTAAAAATGAGCAAAAGCAAACACAAATAAAGTGTTGTGCCAGTCTTTTCTTTCCCCTGCTGATGGGAGTTAGCAAGGCAGAAAACCACCGCTCGCAGAATGAACCAAACAGAAAAACATCCTGAGAGCCTGCCAAGAGAAACTACAGGGGACACCTCACTCTCACATCTGTCTGGCTGGACCAACCCAGACCTACAGATCAACACACTCTCACATATGTCTGGCTGGACCAACCCAGACCTACAGATCAACACACTCTCACATCTGTCTGGCTGGACCAACCCAGACCTACAGATCAACACACTCTCACATCTGTCTGGCTGGACCAACCCAGACCTACAGATCAACACACTCTCATTCTCTGGTTCCTTTGGCTGCAGACACCTGTACCATTACATTTGATCTACCTGTTTGTAGCCCTGGTTGAATGTTCCCTGTCCTCAGCATGATAACTAAGTAGCCACGCTCACTCACACACACACACACACATACACACACACACACACACCACAAACCATGTATCTCATTAACCATGCCACTTAGTATACACTTAACTGTCCAAAACCTTTTAGATATGTCCATTTATCACAGTCTCACAGTCTCCCAGTCAGATGGCCAATGATTAATCTATGCAGGTAGACATAGGAAGCAGCCTCGTCCGGCACTGCTGGTGCCCCCACCCCATCGCTCTGATGCCTGACACCTCAAATGGAGCCTTTGTTCACACACACAAGCGAGCACACACACACACGTACACACACACAGACACACACACAGCCAGTCGGTCTGACCCAGCAGCACCCTGCCTCCCTCCCTCGGGCCCCAGTTCCCCTCCAAAATAGCCATCACTCAGAGAGAGAGAGAGCTCAAACAGTTCCCCTGCCAGCCAAGTCATGCCACAGTGACAAGGAAGCACAATAGATGATCAGACAATAGAGGGAGAGGGGCCCATCTATCCCAATCACCCCTACTGTAGTAGACAGAGATTTCTCTGGGTTGTTGAGTGACTTTCCCTCCCTGAGTCTGGTGTCTGACCTGACAGGCTAAGGGACACGGGGGGAGGTGGGGAGGTTGTGGGGAGGAGGTACTCAGGGGACGTGATGAGAGAGAAAGCTAGCGGGACTGCAGGTGAACCTCCCAGCCAGGGAGAGTCAACATGCGTCACTGCCAACAGTTAAACCAGACCAGTAACTCACAGGGGCACCACACTCATTCACAGATACTGTATGTCACGATGATGGATACATACAGTTTAGTGATCATGTAAAGGGGAAGTGGTTGGGTGAGATGGGTAACAGTACCTGAGACCTGAAGACTCCTGTTAGCGCCCAGATCGAATCCCTAGGTTTTACCTCAGTGGGATAATGCGGTATTGAGCCGTGCAATCGACCCGAGTTTGATACCCCAGTTCGGTCACACTCACGCCTTCTCTCATTTGACTAACAAAGATCTGGTTTCCGTTGGACGTATTTTGAAAGACACTCCTAATCATTTTGGGTGCCTTAGCTGGTAGCACTTTTCCAGGGTTTCATGTGGACGCGTCCATCTTGTCACATTAACTGAGCGTTCAATCAGTAGAACAGTAGAACAGGCCACTGCCAAAACAGATTATGGAACTTAGAGGTTAAGCATGGCCCAACTCAGCGCAGTTATCTCCCGGGGTTACGTACTGTTTCAATAGACTCCCCAACAGTCCCAAACTCTTTACTCCACAACACTCCCTATAACCAAAGGTTGCGTAACTACACCCCCTAAAGTGCACTTTGTACGGAATAGGATGCCATTTCGGAAGCAGCCAATAACATTGTACGTTACCTCACCCCCTGATTCCTCCTCCTCTCCTTACCACACAGCTCCTCTGTCTCTCGCTGTGTGTCAGGCAGGCAGGCTGGCCTGCATGTGCACCGTTCATCTCACAGTGAGCCTGGAGCCAAGATCTGAGTTGTGCAGTGAGTCATGGTTTCAACCAGAGCAGGGCAGATCAGGGCAGGGCAGGGCAGGGCAGAGCAGGCGTCTTTTATAGTGCCTGGGTGAGCTTGTGGTGGCTCGTGGTCCAAGCCAGATTCTGAGAGTACATCCTGGTCACTGGCTCTGAGGAGCACCTGCTGGGCGCATCCGGAACTTAGCAACGGAGGGCCCATAAATCTGAGTGGAGAGGGAAACAGGAAATCAGACCTGAGACAGCGAGAGAGAGAGAGAGAGAGAGAGAGAGAGAGAGAGAGAGAGAGAGAGAGAGAGAGAGAGAGAGAGAGAGAGAGAGAGAGAGAGAGAGAGAGAGAGAGAGAGAGAGAGAGAGAGAGAGAGAGAGAGAGAGAGAGAGAGAGAGAGAGAGAGAGAGAGAGACAGACAGAGACAGAGACAGAGACAGAGACAGAGACAGAGACAGAGACAGAGACAGAGACAGAGACAGAGACAGAGACAGAGACAGAGACAGAGACAGATACAGAGACAGAGAGCGTGATGGCTCTTCAAACAAAACACTCCACAGGGCAAACACTACAGCAATTCTCTCCATGCAGAACAAACAGAAATCAAACATGGCCAGGCCCGCAGATCGTGGAGAGGAGCGGCCTGCAGCGCCGAGAGAGACACACAGAGAGAAGGGGCTTTCCTGTACACCTGCTCTGTCCGGCCCCACAGCCAGAGGCTGACCCATCCTAACACTGGGCTTCTGTCTGGACTGGAGTGCTGAGGTTTCTACTATGGCCAGGGGGTGATGTTGGGGCTGGGACTGGGGCTAGGGTTAGGACTGCTGCTGGGGATAGGGTAGGGATTATGACCAGGTTTGGGGTTAGGGTAAGGGTTAGGATATGGCTAGGGATAGGGTTGAGCAGGGGTGTGGTTATGGTTAGGGTTAGGGCTGGAGCTGGGTCTGAGGGCTGGGTTGGAGTACAGCAAAGGTCTGGCTGGAATGAGGAGCCGTGCCCTGGAGGGCTGTTTGTCACCAGTCTGCTACTGTGGCTCCCAGTGAGTGGTGATGGTAGAGGTCCGCGGGGCATGGAGCAGACCCAGCACACCCAGCCAGGGCACCAGCTGCACCCAACACATGAGGAGCTGATGGCAGGTACAACAGGTGCTCTGCCCGGAAACCACAACCATGGCTTTTATCAGCTGTGAAATTAATGACACAGAGATCATAATGGGCTAGTTGAGGAACAACTTCAGTTTAATAAATTATTTAATTGAAACGTCAATCCCGATGTGTGGGGAGAGCCAAGGGGCAAGGCGACGAAAGAAAGAGAGAAAGAGAGAGAGAGAGAGAGAGAGAAAGAGAGAGAGAAAGAAAGAAAGAAAGAAAGAAAGAAAGAAAGAAAGAAAGAAAGAAAGAAAGAAAGAAAGAAAGAAAGAAAGAAAGAAAGAAAGAAAGAAAGAAAGAAAGAAAGAAAGAAAGAAAGAAAGAAAGAAAGAAAGAAAGAAAGAAAGAAAGAAAGAAAGAAAGAAAGAAAGAAAGAAAGAAAGAAAGAAAGAAAGAAAGAAAGAAAGAAAGAAAGAAAGAAAGAAAGAAAGAAAGAAAGAAAGAAAGAACGAAAGAAAGAAAGAAAGAAAGAAAGAGAGAAAGAGAGAAAGAAAGAAAGAAAGAAAGAAAGAAAGAAAGAAAGAAAGAAAGAAAG
This sequence comes from Coregonus lavaretus, assembly GCF_964263955.1. Classification (NCBI taxonomy): domain Eukaryota; kingdom Metazoa; phylum Chordata; class Actinopteri; order Salmoniformes; family Salmonidae; genus Coregonus; species Coregonus lavaretus. The sequence continues at coordinate 13,832,604 of NC_140008.1, read as the reverse complement.
AAAGAAAGAAAGAAAGAAAGAAAGAAAGAAAGAAAGAAAGAAAGAAGGAGAGAAAGAAGGAGAGAAAGCGAGAAAGAGAGAAAACAACTTTGATTAAGTAAAGCCCAGCTATTGATCTCAGATCAAAGGTGGAACGTTAATTTAACGGAGGGGGATTTTTAACCCCAAGGCTACTGTGCCTCTGAAGACCTTGTTTTAATTTAACTTTCAAAGGACATCACTGGGTACAGGACAGCGGTGTCAGATGAATCAATGTCCCAGTCTTTCTGAAATGAGTAGGCAGACAAAATGCCTTAAAGGTGTGACTGTGAATCATGTATGTATTGTTGGTTAAGGGCTTGTAAGTAAGCATTTCACTGTAATGTCTACACCTGTTGTATTCGGTGCATGTGGCAAATGAAATGTGATTTTATTTGATTTTATTATGAAGAGTGTGAATAATTTTGGCATCATTCTAAAGGAGACAACAGAGATATATGTGCAACAATGCCCCTCCCCTGGCTTCCACACAATCACAGTAATACTCACAGACATCATGGAACGACAGATTACAGGTCACTTCTCTGGTAATGACGTCCGCCCAAAACCAGCGCAAAACCAAGCAATTTCCTCTATGACACGTTACCATTTCAAAAGCATCGGGTTCTGTGTGGAATTCAGGTCCCCCCCCCACGTCTTTATATATACCTTACTTAAAGTTGAACACGTACTTGTGATTCTTCAGATAAGAGATTACCCATTACCTTGTGTGCTGCCCGCAGAATAAACAGTGTTTATGTGTGTTCGTATCCCGTTGCCGTGGTAACACAGCACCAAGCCAGGAACACAACAGAACACAGGCTGAACCAGCTGACCTCACACTGAAAGATACGCCATGCAGTCAGTGGCTCAGGAAACATGAGGAATGATACTCTATGCCCAACATTTCCAAATAGACTAGATAGCATACTTTGAGAGTGCCTAATTCACACAAGGGCTACACAAATCCAATTGATGTTCCTGGACTCAAAGTAGATTTTGACAAACCTTTATTTTTATTTTTATCGCTCTCCCCCACTAAAAAAAAAAAATCTCCCTCCACATACACACATACTTATACCTGCAACACAGCACTAAGAAAAACCACATTGAGAAGCCCTTTTGGAGGTCACAAAACGACCTGTGCCAAAGCATTAAGGCCTCTTAAAGGGCCAATCTGCAGCTGTTACATGCATTTTTGGAATTCATGATATGTACCCATATGATTCTGGAAGAATATAACTTATAATTACCTCGGGAGCTTAGTTCAACTGTCGTACCCCATCAGAACCCAAAATATAAGGTTGTTTTACTCCAATGTTTGCAGTGGCAATCCCGTCATTCAGGGCAGGTGGAGCTGAGCCCCACCTGTTTTGAGCCACACATGTTTAGCAAAAAGAATAATAATAATTTGTTGCCTGATTTGCATGTTATTTGGGCATTAATACGTGTCACATATCAGTTTGCAAACAATGTAAAAAATATATATATTTGCATTAATAAAGCCACATACAAACATTATCTATTTTTTGCTTTCTTGAGTAAGGCAGCACCAAAATGCAGGTGTTCCAGCCTAGCTCAGTGCTTTCTGTGGTGATGGGACAGCCAGCGGAAAATACAGAGCGTAGGGGTTGGTAATGTTCTCTAGTCGCGCCGTGATTGGCTCAGTGTTCTGTCACTCATGATTTCCCAGTTGTCTTGAAAGCACCATAAATCCAGAGAATGCCAGACTTTGATGTCAAAATCTGATGACAGCATTTGCCCACAAGAAGGACCGCCGCGCCACCTTCCTGTTCAAGTGAGCACAGCACAACAAAGTGAGTCCAAAAATGTATTGTATGCTGCTGCATAAATGATGTAATATAACAGGGAGATATGTATACTGTAGCTAAGAAAGTGATACTAAGTGTACTGTTCTGACTTGGTGGTGCACGTGTAGCCTATAGCCTGTTTTAGAGAAATGTAATCTTTGAATATTGTAAGAGCTTTCCTTGTCTGCTTATATGCCCCCTTTATTTATCCTACGGTTCTGACTTGGTGTACAGGTGAATACTGTAAGAATGGCCCATGTTCTGAATTCTGTCGCTGTACATTTCAAAGGTGCTGTACAAATAGTTATATTGACTACATCCGTCCTAGCTCGCTCATTTCATGTCTTAATCGAAATTACGGATTGCCTCTTATCTACTCGTCATTCCCTTATGCCATAGTTTGTACATCTCAATTGTCAGTAGAAACCACATTTGTTTAAGCAAGTCAGCCATATCAGCTATGTTTTTAAAAAAGGCGGTAAAGGAGGCTGAATGAGCTGTTTCGCTGCCAGACAAGGCTCCGCTGATAGCCAGGTGTAGCGGTGGTAAGGATTCACTCCATGGTGCTGAAAAGAAAGCTCTGCTGTTGGGACAGCTTTATGTAGGCCCTAACAGTTTGTGGGCACCGGTTGTCACCGTTATAGTGCAATTAATGTATTGTTTAGTGTTATGATGTGTAGTGGCCTTTGCTGGCATGCATCAAAAAATAAATAGTCAATGAATTTGAGAGTGGTTACATTTCTCCAGCCCCATCCCTCAGCTTTTTACCGGAACAGGGATGGGAGAGGACGCTTTGTTATTGTTTCGATTGCTGATTGCCGCTTTACATATGAAAATGAAATGCAGCACATAATTGCAGCGAGATAAAGGTAGCCGGGATGTCCAGAGGAAGGTCGTGTCAGGAAAACTCACAAACAAACCCCTTCCAAAACATGCAATCCGGCCCTGGCCAGAATGAACTAGCCAGCCAGGTCTGTTTGAGTGAGTGAGCGAAGCAAGTTCCACTTCCCAGTCTCAACCCCTCAGTATCAGTATCAGCCAGAGAGGCAGGCAGAGGGGAAGACGAGAGAAAGGCTGGAGAGCGGGCCATTCTGGACAGACGTGGGAGGTCAGACGTACACTATATATACAAAAGTATGTGGACACTCCTTCAAATTAGTTGATTCCGCTATTTCAGTTACACTGTTGCTGACAGGTGTATAAAATCAAGCACACAGCAATGCTATCTCCATATACAAACATTGGCAGTACAATGGCCTTACTGAAGAGCTCAGTGACATTCAACGTGGCACCGTCATAGGATGCCACCTTTCCAACAAGTCAGTTCGTCAAATTTCTGCCCTGCTTCCCCAGTCAACTGTTAGTGCTGTTATTGTGAAGTGGAAACGTCTAGTAGCAACAACGGCTCAGCCGTGAAGTGGTAGGCCACACAAGCTCACAGAACAGGACCGCCGAGTGCTGAAGCGCATAACACTCACCACGAGTTCCAAACTGCCTCTGGAAGCAACGTCAGCACAATAACTGTTCGTCAGGAGCTTCAAGAAATGGGTTTCAATGGCCGAACAGCCGCACACAAGCCTAAGATCACCATGCGCAATGCCAAGTGTCGGCTGGAGTGGTGGAAAGCTCGCCGCAATTGGACTCAGTGGAAATGCGTTCTCTGGAGTGATGAATCACGCTTCACCATCTGGCAGTCCGACGGACGAATCTGGGTTTGGCGGATGCCAGGAAAACGCTACCTGCCCCAATGCATAGTATAAACTGTAAAGTTTGGTGGAGGAGGAAAAATGGTCTGGGGCTGTTTTTCATGGTTCGGGCTAGGCCCCTTAGTTCCAGTGAAGGGAAATCTTGACGCTACAGCATACAATGACATTCTAGATGATTCTGTGCTTCCAACTTTATGGCAACAGTTTGGGGAAGGACCTTTCCTGTTTCAGCATGACAATGCCCCCGTGCACAAAGCGAGGTCCATACAGAAATTGTTTGTCGAGATCGGTGTGGAAGAACTTGACTGGCCTGCACAGAGCCCTGACCTCAACCCCATCGAACACCTTTGGGATGAATTGGAACGCTGACTGCGAGCCAGGCCTAATCGCCCAATATCAATGCCCAACCTCACTAATGCGCTTGTGGCTGAATGAAAGCATGTCCCTGCAGCAATGTTCCAACATCTAGTGGAAAGCCTTCACAGAAGAGTGGAGGCTGTTACAACAGCAAAATGGGGACCAACTCCATATTAATGCCCATGAGCAGGTGTCCACATACATTTGGTAATGTAGTGTTTATTCTCTCCTCCCAATCTGGGTGAAGAGGAAGAAAGAAGGAAGAAAAATGAAAGAAAAACGTTGTTAGAGATTAGATTCCTGACATTCTGCATGCCACCTTCTGCAGATCTCTCCTCCCTGTGATGAAGACATGACGGAGTGTTCCTCACACTGCAATAATCATCATCCGCCTCCCCTATTACTATAACGGGGTCCAGCTAAGAGGTCCAGCCCAGAGCCTGCTGAGGAATACAGGAACTAGCATTGTCTCTTTCCTTTCTGACACAGCTTGTTAACATTGTTTACATTTAGCAGCTTGTGTATTAGGTCTATGTAGTGTATGAAAGCACATAATATAATAATATAAATAATATATGCCATTTAGCAGATGCTTTTAATTAAAGCGACTAACAGTCATGCGTGTATACATTTTACGTATGGGTGGCTCTGGGAATCGAACCCACAACCCTGGTCGTTCTCTACCAACTAAGCTACAGAGGACAACTAGGAGCATGCATTATGAAGTATCCCTGGATAGTACTGGTAGTGGGCCATTTCTTATCTTTAGTAGGTGATGTGTTAAAATAGGAAGTACTAATCTAATCCACTGTTTACATCAATCTATAAATTAGATGTAATAGGAAAATGGGGTTTTAAGATGTGGTTCCACTGTTTATATCAATCTATAAATGAGATGTAATAGTAAGATGGGGTTTTAAGATGTGGGTCTTTTATTGAGTGCTCTATAAAATCAGAGCCAGAAAGGGTGCCGGAAGGCTTAATTGATCAATTAATATGCTTACACCAAACTTCAAAAGTATCTAGGTCCATGTTTATTTTATTGCGTGCTCTTGGATTTCATGAGTTACTTAGACTAAGCTATATGTTAACACAAGCTATAGTACTTTGTATAGGACTGCCAAACATGCATAGGGAAATAGAATGGCATTTGTAAGACCCCATCCAGTGTAAAATTTGTAATAAGGTGAAGATGGATGGGCTGTCTGTGGCCACGTGAGCCAGACACGACACTGACATCTAGTGTTTCATTGCGCAACTTCAAAATCAGTTTATCAAGTCTTATCATTAGGAACTGAAGGGGGTAAAAAAAGTCATGATAAATGCCAAGATCTACAATAGCAACCTTTATCAACAAAAAGGAAGATCTATGAAGGATCAGTAGTTAGGCTGCTGTATCAATACCAGTCATTGGATATCCTATGTATGATTATATATTCTGTCACTGACAATAATTCCACCACTAGAATAATCAAAGCAAACAGAACAGACGCCCAAACATCATATTCAGGTGGTGTGGAGGAGAGTGAGACTGTGTTAAAGTCATTTGATCTGCCACCGCTCCCCAAACCACACACAGCACTCAGGCTCTCATCCCAGAGCCTCTTCAGGACAGAAGAAAACAGAGTGATAATTATGCGTGTAAATTCCAGCAATCCGCTCAGCAGCTCGACAGGCTGGTGTTGAGAGGTATGAGAGTGAGAAAGAGAGAGAGAGGGAGAGAGAGAGAGAGTGAGAGAGAGAGAGAGAGAGAGAGAGAGAGAGAGAGAGAGAGAGAATGCGAGAGAGATAGCGAGAAAGAGAGAGAGGGGGGGGGGACAGAGAGAGAGAAGGGGGAGAGAGAGAGAGAGAGAGAGAGAGAGAGAGAGAGAGAGAGAGAGAGAGAGAGAGAGAGAGAGAGAGAGAGAGAGAGAGAGAGAGAGAGAGAGAGAGAGAGAGAGAGAGAGAGAGAGAGAGAGAGAGAGATTACTGTTTAACTGCATGGCTTGAGGGAGGGAGTGAGATTTTGAGACATATCCTCAATAACCCCCCACGCCCACCCTCCCCTAAAACGGTCTCTTCACCTCTGGCACACCATGCTCCATCATGCCTGGGCATATCACAGGTATGCAGCTATACCCATAGTTTAAAAAAAGAACAGAAAAATATGATTGCATATAGAGAAGATGATTAAGACCACAGAGTCAATGGGTCCATCGCAGCGCTACCACATAAGTAGGCCTACACCTGCATTCAATCAAGTCATGGTAAATGTTGCTGATGTTGGCTCAAGCATTAATTACTGTTAAAAGTCAAGTGCAATGCGATTGTCGACATCAAGTCTTTGATTGAATCCTGGCTCTACTCACACTCTTCACCGGGAATTCAATTCACTGGCTTTACTGGCAGGCATTGTTTTGCCTTGGTCTTGTGCTGCCTGCCTGTTGTACTGCCTGCCTTCCTGTGTGTGCATGTGTTTGGTCTGGTACCTATAACTGTGGTGTTTGGTCTGGTACCAATAACTATGGTGTTTGGTCTGGTACCTATAACTATGGTGTTTGGTCTGGTACCTATAACAATGGTGTTTAGTCTGGTACCAATAACTATGGTGTTTGGTCTGGTACCTATAACTATGGTGTTTGGTCTGGTACCTATAACTATGGTGTTTAGTCTGGTACCAATAACTATGGTGTTTGGTCTGGTACCAATAACTATGGTGTTTGGTCTGGTACCAATAACTATGGTGTTTGGTCTTATACCAATAACTATGGTGTTTGGTGTGGTACCAATAACTATGGTGTTTGGTGTGGTACCAATAACTATGGTGTTTGGTCTGGTACCTATAACTATGGTGTTTGGTGTGGTACCAATAACTATGGTGTTTGGTCTGGTACCTATAACTATGGTGTTTGGTCTGGTACCAATAACTATGGTGTTTAGTCTGGTACCTATAACTATGGTGTTTGGTCTGGTACCTATAACTATGGTGTTTAGTCTGGTACCTATAACTATGGTGTTTAGTCTGGTACCTATAACTATGGTGTTTGGTCTGGTACCTATAACTATGGTGTATAGTCTGGTACCTATAACTATGGTGTATAGTCTGGTACCTATAACTATGGTGTATAGTCTGGTACCTATGGTGGTGTGAGATCTGGGGGGTAATGCGTCCAGACTGGCCTGTACGGTGGCCATATTCCTTTGTCTACCCTAATGATGAATACAACACATGTAGGTAATATTGACTCCTGATGGACCTATAGGCATTAGAAGCAGCACACCTCTAGGACAAGCTTCTTCACAGTGGTGTAAATTAAGTAAAAAATACTTTAAAATACTACTTAAGTGGTTTTGGAGGTTATCTGTACTTCATTATTTATATTTTTGACTACTTTTACTTTTACTTCACTACATTCCTGAAGAAAATAATGTACTTTTTACTCCATACATTTCCCTGACACCCAAAAGTACTAGTTACATTTTGAATGCTTAGCAGAACAGGAAAATGGTCAAATTCACACACTTATCAAGAGAACATCCCTGGTCCTGCCTCTGATCTGGCGGACTCACTAAACCACTGTGAGGAACGGGGCAGATTGGGGGGATCTGATTCCTGTTACATCATACTATCCTGCCTGCCTGCCTGCCTGCCTGTGGCCAACAGACACTGACTGTCTGGCTGCACCACCAGACTTATCTGTCTGTGGTCTCGAGTGGCATTAGTCTGGACCCACAGCCATGAGTCACACTTTCTGTTCACCCTGACACAGCCTCTTTCCTGAGGCTGGAGGTTGGAGGCTCCTCCCTCCGCTCTGGCAGCTTCACATCCAGGGGCTGGGAGCTGGGGCTGAGAGCTGGATGGTTGAAAGAGGTCTGAGAGCGGGGTGGTTGAGAGCAGGGTGGGAGTAAGCTGGGGCAGGGAGTGGGGTGGCTGGGGCTGAGTGGGAGCGGGCTGGGAGCGGAGGGGCTGGGGCTGAGTGGGAGCGGGCTGGAAGCGGAGGGGCTGGGGCTGAGTGGGAGCGGGCTGGGAGCGGAGGGGCTGGGGCTGAGTGGGAGCGGGCTGGTAGCGGATGGATGGGGCTGAGTGGGAGCGAGCTGGGAGCGGAGGGGCTGGGGCTGAGTGGGAGCGGGCTGGTAGCGGATGGATGGGGCTGAGTGGGAGCGGGCTGGGAGCTTGGTGGCTTCCCACCTCTTCCCTTCCCTCCCCGTGGCTGGGTTGGGGTTGGCACACCAATGTGCTGTGCCAGGAATGTGCTGTGCCCGCACCTCAATGACGCGTGACACCTTTCCTGTGGTAAGGGGCTGGATGATCCTCTCACTACTGGCTGCCATGCAGGCTGGATCCCCTAAGAGTTAACATACCCCTCCTACCGTACACACTCACTAGAGAGGAGGTTTACCCAAATGGTGTGGGTTGCCCAAAATCTGTTAGGGGAGTGGAGGAGACTGTAGCTGCCCTGCAACACTCAAACTACATACAAACTTTTGCAAAATCACAACTTAGAAAAATAGTTACAATTAGTGGTAGTGTAGATGTTAGAGTATAATGTAGGTATGAAATAACTTTAGATAACTTTTCCAGCAACTTAAAAATATATATGTTTTGAAACAGAGACTTTAGGGGAATGGATTGATGAGGGTGTAAAAGGCTGAGAGCAATCTTGCTTTCCCCCCCACCCATCACTGCCACCCCCTCTCCCCCACACCCTCCCACTATACCCCACACCCCCACCCCTGCAGAGGCAGCTTGGCAAAACGCTCATGTGACCCCCATGAGGCAAGTTCAACATTAATCAATGATGACAACATCCTCAACTGGTCAGGAAGCCCCATTAGAGGGACATAAAGTCAGATTAGTGGTTCATCCCCACTGAAAAGACACTATGGCACCCTGCTGTGCTCCATAATCTAAACCAACAGCTAGCGATCTCTTTCTCTCTCATGAGAATGGGAGTGCTCGGACCACTTGTCCCGGCCGCTGCCGCTGTGTTAGTTAGACGCTCATCTTCATCTGCCAGGCAACCGTTTTCTCTTTCCTCAGTCCATAGAAAGACCAACTAAATAGCAGTTCCTCCTCCTGCATCTCTGTTCACTGATCCAAACACAGGAAATCAGAGAGAGACTAGCTAACTACACTAACACGACCATGATATAGGCCTAGGCTACATCCCAAATGGCACCCTATTCCCTACATAGTGCACTACTTTTGATCAGGGCCCATAGGGATCTGGTCAAAAGTAGTGCACTATATTGTATAGGGTGCCATTTGATACGCACACATAGCCAATCAAGACAACAATACAGCATTGATTAGGGAAGTGGAACAAAGGAGTGAGAGTCATGCCAGGAGATGATGTCATACATCCAGTGGAGCAGGACTAATTATGGAGCAGGACACATTATGGAGCAGGACTAATTATGGAGCAGGACACATTATGGAGCAGGACACATTATGGAGCAGGACACATTATGGAGCAGGACACATTATGGAGGAGGACTAATTATGGAGCAGGACTAATTATGGAGCAGGACACATTATGGAGCAGGACTAATTATGGAGCAGGACACATTATGGAGCAGGACTAATTATGGAGCAGGACACATTATGGAGCAGGACACATTATGGAGCAGGCCACATTATGGAGCAGGACTAATTATGGAGCAGGACTAATTATGGAGCAGGACTAATTATGGAGCAGGACACATTATGGAGCAGGACTAATTATGGAGCAGGACTAATTATGGAGCAGGACTAATTATGGAGCAGGACACATTATGGAGCAGGACTAATTATGGAGCAGGACAAATGATGGAGCAGGACACATTATGGAGCAGGACTAATTATGGAGCAGGACTAATTATGGAGCAGGACACATTATGGAGCAGGACTAATTATGGAGCAGGACACATTATGGAGCAGGACTAATTATGGAGCAGGACTAATTATGGAGCAGGACACATTATGGAGCAGGACTCATTATGGAGCAGGACTAATTATGGAGCAGGACTAATTATGAATGCAAATAAAAAACACTATTAATGCAAACAGGGGGCCTGAGAGAGATATGTGCAACTACTCTGCCCTTCTGTAAACTCCTGGGAACTGGACTTGGCACCTCAGAGTGTGTTAAATTGACCATTATGAGAAAGATTGAAATATGTAAACGATTGCTCTGCCACAATAATGTGTTTTCCCACCAACTAACACACAAGCACAGACACACGCACACACTGCACTTTCACAGATATCAGTTAAACCATGATTATAATATACAAACAGTACAACACAATGATTTCCTATCAGATTGTTGTGAAATACACAGCAATGAATGCCACTCACTGAATGGGCAACCACATGTATTTTTTATTTTTTAACCTTTATTTTACCAGGGGTTAATTCATTATATGGATTCCGTTGCGAAACGTTTTGTCTGTTGCTAAATATTTAGCAACAGAAACTGTTTACTCCAAACGTAAAATGCTTTGCAATAAAAACTGAAGTTTCTATTGGACAAATTAATATACTGTAGGTCTCTCCCCGTTTGGTTCCGTTTGCTCTGTTTGCTTCCGTTTGGTTCCTAGAGTAAACAGTAAACGTTTTGCAACAGTCGAAACGTTTTGTAACCGAATCCACTAAATGAATACACCCCATGTAGATTGACTGAGAACACATTCTCGTTTACAGCAACGACCTGGGGAGTAGTTGCAGGGGAGAGGGTGGATGATGATCAGATTTGTGCCATGGGATCTTTAGTGATGACAGAGTCAGGACACCAGTTACACAGGACAATGTCCCCAATCACTGCCCCGGGGCATTACGATAAAATATAAAATACCAGAGGGATGAGTGCCTCCTACAGGCCCTCCAAAACCACTTCCAGCAGCATCTGGTCTCCCATCCAGGGACCAACCCTGCTTAGCTTTAGAGGCAAGCCAGCAGTGGGATGCAGGGTGGAATGCTGCTACAGATACTATAGTCATCAGTGAAAACCTAATGTGTGAATTCAAAAACAGCTGTATAAGTTTTATACACTATGATGTTAGAGCTGATGCTGCTGATCTTTGACAAAACACCTCTCAAAGACGACCGGGCAGTGAGGGAGAAATCCTGCTCTGTTATGTGACAGGTTTATTGGGCTTTATCATGTTTGAGTTGTGTGGTGAATCATCCAGAGGGGTAGCGAAACACAGATTGATTCATCTCAACTTGAACTCTGAGCTGGGCTCTCCTCATTGTCATCAGAGTACTGTATCACATCTACCACAGACATAGCGAGAAGTGACATACTGTAGACACAACAGCAACAAGCGGAGTATACACACAACAGCAGACATACACGAGTCACACAGACACAACACAAATACATTGAGAGTTCATTGAAAGTTCATTGAGATACATTGAGAGTTCCACAGACACAATTATATGGACATAGACAAAACACAAGATCCACAGACATATCGAGAGGGTTGGTAGACACAACAAGGGGCACACAGACAAAATAAAATGTCAAAATATCCGTTAGATTATAGTGCCCTGATTGATAAACTCCAGGAAAGTTTTAACAAGGCAAATGTCAGTGTGTCAAATATATATATTTTTTAATTGTACACAGTATAAATAGCATGGGGTCCAATGGTAAATCATGTCGTTTTTATAAGAGGAAAGGAAGCCAGTGTGGTGGAAAGTGGTAGAATGGAAATTATTTGTCTTTTTTTTCAAACTTCCTGGTAACAGTAATCAGATTGGTAGCTAAAGGCCTAATTTAGACACAGTTGAGTTGATTGAAATCTTGATAAAATTATAATAAATCAGTAGTTAGAGAGATCATTGAAGTAGTCTCAACACACTGACACAGGGCAAAGCCCAGAGCCATTCACTGAGGACGGAGTGGAGGAAAAGGAAAGGTGAAAGGGGGATACCTAGTCAGTTGTACAACTGAATGCATTCAACTGAAATATGTCTTCCGCATTTAACCCAACCCCTCTAAAGGCTATCTGGAAAGAGCTGCAGTGTGCCAGTTTACACTGTAACCTAAGTAAATACTCAATGAATGTGAAGCCAGCTTCCAGGAAAAGCCTCAGCGAACAGAGCCCAGTGGAGATAGCTGCTAATCTGAGCGTGGAGCAGAAACCCAAACAGTGGAGGACCGCAGGCAGGGCTGGCCACCCGAGCGTGACGGCCAAACACATCAGACACCTTTGGGTGACACCAAACCGCAGGAGGCAAAGGAGCCTGGGATCCACGGAGGGAGCAGCTGTAACCTGCCGTTGAAATAACCCTGACCACACTGAGGCACAGGCTTGCGTCCCAAATGGCACCCTAGAGTGCCTTCAGAAAGTATTCACACCCCTTGACTTTTTCCACATTTTGATGTGTTACAGCCTGAATGTAAAATTGATTACATTTAGATTTTTTGTCACTGGCCCTACACACAATACCCCATAATGTCAAAGTGGAATTATGTTTTTTTTTTTATGTCCACAAATTAATTAAAAATGAAAAGCTGAAATGTTTTGAGTTAATAAGTATTCAACCCCTTTGTTATGGCAAGCCTAAATAAGATCAGAAGCACAAATGTGGTTAAGAAGTTACATAATAAATTGCATGGACTCTGTGTGCAATAATAGTGTTCAACATGTGTTTTACTGACTACCTCATCTCTGTACCCCACACGTACAATTATATGTAAGGTCCCTCAGTCGAGCAGTGAATTTCAACAACAGATTAAACCACAAAGACCAGGGAGATTTTCCAATGCCTTGCAAAAAAGGGCACCTATTGGTAGATGGGTAAAAAAAATGCAGACATTGAATATACCTTTGAACATGGTGAAGTTATTAATTACACTTTGGATGGTGTATCATTACACCCAGTCACTACAAGGACACAGGCGTCCTTCCTAACCCAGTTGCCAAAGAGGAAGGAAACCGTTCAGGTATTTCACCATGAGGCAAATGGTGACTTTAAAACAGTTACAGAGTTTAATGGCTGTGGTAGGAGAAAACTGAGTATGGATCAATAATGTTATAGTTACTCCACAATACTAACCTAATTGACAGAGTGAAAAGAAGGAAGCCTATACAGAATACAAATGTTCCAAAACAATGCATCTTGTTTACAACAAGGCACTAAAGTAATACTGCAAAAAAATGTGGCAAAGCAATTAACTTTTTGTCCTCGATATAAAGTGTTATGTTTGTGGCAAATCCAATACTGAGTACCACTCTCCATATATTCAAGCATAATGGTGGCTGCATCATTACATTTACATTTCAGTCATTTAGCAGACGCTCTTATCCAGAGCGACTTACAGTTAGTGAATGCATACGTTTTTTTTTTTTTTTCATACTGGCCCCGCGTGGGAAACTAACCCACATCCCTGCCGGCCAAACCCTCCCCTACCTTGGACGACACTGGACCAATTGTGCACCGCCCATGGGTCTCCCGGTTGCGGTCGGCTGCGACAGAGCCTGGACTCGAACCAGGATCTCTAGTGGCACAGCTTAGACAACTGCGCCACTCGGGAGTCATATCATGTTATGGGTATGCTTGTAATAGTTAAGGACTGGGGAGTTTTTCAGGATAAAAAAGAAACGGAATGGAGCTAAGCACAGGCAAAATCCTAGAAAAAAACCTGGTTCAGTCTGCTTTCCACCAGACACTGGGAGATTAATTCACCTTCCAGCAGGACAATAACCTTAAACACAAGGCCAAATCTACACTAGAGTTGCTTTAAAGAAGACAGTCAATGTGGCCGAGTTACAGTTTTGTCTTAAATCTACTTGAAAATCTATGGTAAGACATGAAAATTGTTGTCTAGCAATGATCAACAACCAATTTGACAGAGCTTGGAGAATTTGAAAAGAATAATGGGCAAATGTTGCACAATCCAGGTGTGGAAAGCTCTTAAAGACTTACCCAGAAAGACTCACAGCTGTATTCGCTGCCAAAGGTGCTTCTACAAAGTATTAACTCAGGGGTGTGAATACTTATGTAAATGAGATATTTCTGTAATTCATTGTCAATACATTTGCAAAAATTTCTAAAAACATGTTTTCACTTTGTCATTATGGGGTATTGTGAGTAGATGGGTGAGAAAATAATCTATTCAAATCCATTTTGAATTTCGAATAAAACAACAAAATGTGGACTAGGTCAAAGGGTATGAATACTTTCTGAAGGTACTGTATTTCCTATTTACCCATAGGGCTCTGGTCAAAAGTAGAGCACTATGTAGGGAATACAGTGTCATTTGGGATGCAGACAGAGGCACTCCATCTCACCACGGCCTGCAGGGAGATACACGACTATACATCACACTTTAAATACAAGACATAAAAGAGTCTCAGAGTTCCATAGCTGCTGAGAGTTTTACAATGGATCCGCATCCAGACCATATTTCAATATCAACAGGGTCTTAACTGGCATTAAAATACCCATATTCCCGCACAGGGTGAGGGTAAAACAGACGTTATTAATGGTTATTCTGCCAAATAAGATGGGGTGTTCAAAAGAAATGGAACCCACATAGTATTGTGTAAATATTTCTTTTACCATCAGTTTGCCACGCCATTCTCTTGGAAATAACTAAATTGAGCTATATGAAGAAACTGCCACTTGTGATCTGTTAATAATTATAGGCTCTCACTTTCAAGCCCGATTTTACAGCGTTTTGCAACGTTAATCCAATAAATATTTTATTTGTAACTTATTTCATCATCAAAACCATACCACCAACAATATTTCTTTAACCTATAAAAATCTGAGTGAAAAGCATGAATCGGTTCCATCAAAGATTTACGTAAGACTATATTATCAATATACAAATGCCATGTATAGCAGGTAATAGAAGACTTGATGGGATAATTGAAAAGCCTGAGGACTCATAGTGGGGATTCTATTTTAGGCCCCAACCTCTCCAAGTTCAAATCAGTCTTGAGCCCAAAACCCTCGGAAACTGAATTTGGATGCCTGAGTCTCCATCTATTTAAATGATCATATCCTGGAAATCAAAACATAGGGCTTAACATGGGTCTCTGGTCTCTTGGAATTGTCACTTGCTTCTCTCCTTTTCCTTCTGGTCCAAATGTTCAGCCTTTTTCCAAGCTGAACAAGACTCAGAGACAATTTCACATTTCCTTAAAGTGACAAAGTCTGCCAACTGAGAATACCCATTTCCCCCCCCAAAAGTATGTTTCTTGTTTAGATGCAGAGACTATAGATATGAATAAAGTTATGCAGTACTGTGGTTAGTGAAATGAATGTCCTGCTGATATCACATATCACCCATTGATCCTCAACTAGTGGCACTGCCACATCTGTTCATTTAGAACCAGACCTCTAAAACGGTCCTCATGAAGCTATGCTACATAGTACTGTATTATACATAATTGGACATTATAAGCCACTCGGTCAGCTGCCCCATCACCCAGACATGGGTTCAAAGGGTATTTGTTTTCCTACATATTCTATAGCCTTGATGGATTGAGCTTGTTTTGAACAGTGGAACCAGTACAACAGTACCAACAGTGAAAAGCACTCTCCACATTGCACCAGACAGGCTGAACCAGACCAAACCTAATTTAAAATATTTCAAATACTATTTGAACCCAGGTCTGTCCTCAACATGCACACACAAACTCTCAAGCGAAGTTCCAAGGATAATTTTTTCTGAATAAGAAGATAGGCAATTATGGAGACGGCAAAAAGCTTTCTCTCACACTGCCGTCATTTATACTGACAGGAAAACAATAACAGTGTGGTTGCGTCACAAACAAGTGGAAATCACGAATGTGGGTTTCCCCATATTTTTGTTTGTGGAAAATACAGTTTTTTCCACAATCTCAATATGTCACATCTTTACCATCAGCGGCACTACACACCTGCTGCTGTTGTGTTGCCAGTGGGAATATCTATGCTCAGTTTACATGGAGAAATTACTGTATCTAAGTCTCAGCTCATAATTGCCTATAAAAACTAATAATTCGACTAGAGAAATACAACTTTTATCTATCAAAGTAACCTCATAATAACAAGTTGATGATGGTGTCTATTGTGTGTCAGTATTACTTCCTATACCATCAACCATTGGGAGCATGCTACAGTGACACACACACACACCCTAAACCTAACCCTAATTTTACATTTACATTTACATTTTAGTCATTTAGCAGACGTTCTTATCTAGAGCGACTTACAGTTAGTGAGTGCATATATTTTTTATTTTTTTTTACCCTAATTGTTGAAACCCTAACCCTAACCCTAAACCTCTTAGCCTAAAATAGCCTTTGTCCTTGTGGGGACCTGGGAAATGTCCCCAGGAGGGAGAATTTTCCTTGTTTTACTATCCTTGTGGGGACTTTGGGGGATTTCCTGTACCCACGAGGATAGCAATATACACTAAATGAGAAAATGATACAGTAAACAGGAAACATGGGCGTAAGAACTCCAAATACATTCTGCCATTTCAGCTCTAGTCTGGCGTATGTCTGGGGGAATTGTCCTCTGTGCAATGGCATCTATTTCTGGGAAAGACTGAGAAGCAAGCCAGAACTCTATTGCAGCAGCAACAACATCAGCGTAAGATTTGAAGAAGAAAAAACACTCCATAAAATTTGGTAAATAGGATGATAGAGGATAAGGTAAGCAGACAGCCTGTACAGGACAGTTTCACACTCCATTGTCATGTGCTGCCTAGTCTGGTGGAAGGAGGTAGCCTAATGTTAGGGAAAGAGAAATAGAATGAATAGAAAGTCCCAACCAGAACGTTCTATTCATTCTGTTTCTATGGGTTGGGAGGCTTTCGCCGCTTGTAAAAGTGGTCCGCCTGCCAGCTTTTTGTCCCCTTTATTATCTGTGCTTTGTGTCTTGATGATGGCTTTTGCAAGTCATGAATAGGCAACTCTTTTCCATTAAAATAATACCCTCATCAAGAGGGCTCATGCCCACACAGCCATCTATGTGCCAGGCCAAGTTATTCACATCAAGACAGCCTGCGGGGTGCTCGCCAATCAGCAGAATTGTAATTGTTTTTGGGAATCAACTAGTTAGCCATTCAAATAGGCTGGCTAAAGACAGCTTTCCAATGAAAGATGAGGCGAGAATAGGGGAGTGAGGGGATTCAGGAAAGTTTGTGGTAAATTAAGCCTGTCCAAACTACAGCTTTGAAAAATGTAGCCTTCTTGACAAATGTAGGAGGAGGGGAAAGAACCAAGAGACATAGGCCTACTCCTTGAGGAGGGGGGAACCTTGTGACGTGAACAAAGGGAGAGATGGATGCTTTCGAGTCTCAGGGAGATTACACATTTTTACTAACACAATACCTTATTAGCCTCTCCATGACCTTTGGGGATTGGCCTTTGACTTTTAGCCTGACACCGTTGGGCTGTACCCCTTTTGTGAGACACTGTCATGAGTCTTTTCAGGACTAGGCTACTAAAGGTCTGACTGGGATGCCTCTCTTTCTGTGTGTGTGTGTGTGTGTGTTCACACCCTTGGGGGCATGATGGAGGGTGGGGGGGTGGGTTTAATCAGAGGCACCTCCGGTAATCCACTCTCTGTCCATCCATAAAGAGAACAGGGGGAGGGGCGTCAGGGAGAGATGGGAAGTTTTATAACAAGAGGTCAGAATAACTTTGTCCAGGAACACCAGCCTTTATCAAATCCAGTGGTAAATCGGCAGATTAGTCCATTCCACTGTTTTCAGGAAGTCCGCTCCCACCGGCCCAAAAGGCAGGAGATGGATTTAGGAACAGAGTGAGGGATCCAAGCCACTGGGCTGGAGCGAGACTGAGCTGGAGGGCTGCGTGTGTGTGTGTGTGTGTGTGTGTGTGTGTGTGTGTGTGTGTGCGTGTGCGTGTGCGTGTGCGTGTGTGTGTGTGTGTGTGTGTGTGTGTGTGTGTGTGTGTGTGTGTGTGTGTGTGTGTGTGTGTGTGTGTGTGTGGACGTGTTGAACTATACTTGTGAATAGTAAACAAACAAACATTTGACCAACTGGGGACATTTTGTTGGTCCCCACAAGGTCACATGCTATTTCTAGGGGGTTTAGGGTTAAGGTTAGAATTAGTGTTAGAATTAGAGTTAGGTTTAGGGTTAGGGTTAGGAGCTAGGGTTAGTTTTAGGGTTAGGGTTAAAAGCTAGAGTTTGGTTTAGGGTTAAGGTTAAGGTTAGGTTTTCGGGTTAAGGTTAGGGTTGAGGTTAGGGTTAGGGTTAGGGTAAGAGTACGGGTTAAGGTTAGGTTTAGGGTTAGTGGTTAGGGAAAATAAGATTTTGAATGGGACTGAGTTGTGTGTCCCCACAAGATTAGTTGTACAAGACTGTGTGTGTGTGTGTGTGTTTTCCTACCTTATGTGTGTGTGTGTATGTGTGTGTGTGCTCGCGCGTGTGTGTTTCAGGGGGGATGACACACTGAGGAAGAGGGTTCAGGCTCATACACAGAGCTCCAACCAGGACATTCCAATGGTCACTTCTGACTTCCTGGCCACCAGGCTCAGCGTGGACAGATAGAGGGCCAGTTTCCCACTGCGACCCCTCCACGGATAATATGGATCTTGGACACAGTCATCCGTCATGGTTTCATTAAAACTTTTGGGATATTTACATGCCCTGCCAATTTTGCCCTGCCAATTTTGGTAAAAATATGAAATTCCCCCTTAAATAAACATCACACTATTCTTCCCAGAATGTAACACAACCAAAGTCATCATCCTTGGCGTATGATTTACATGCAATGGCCAAAATAAGTTGTGGACATGAACTTAAAATCAACATTTGCTTCTCAATTTGTTCTACAGCATGTTCTAGCAACCTAAACACTGCTTGCCTCCTCGATGTAAAGCCAAGGATCCATTAAGCCTCTGTTTAGCCCTGGGCAGAACCCTGTTAGCTGGCTGTACCTGCTCCCTGTGTCGCCAGCACTCTGCTTTCCATTCAGATGAGGGAAATGGGGCATTGGGGCGATGACAGGGTGTGAGAATTACTAAGCAGTGCTGAAACTGGCCAGGTCCACTCCTTCTCCTCTAAAAGTAGACTTCTGTCAACTCCAGAACGAGCTCGGAGGAGAGACAACACATTAGCAACAGGGACACAAAAGCCCAATGATTTATTATAGCTTTCAGCAGAAATAACTGCCTTCAGGTGTTTCTCCGTCCGAGGAGGAGTAGGATGAGAATGTTGGTGCTGAGAGATATGGTGGTATGAGACGATTCAGCCTGCTGTTGTTTTAGAAGAGCGTGGCTGGGTGCCCGTGGCAGTAGTGCATGCACAGGTGGGGAGGTAGGAGGGGGTTGGGGGAGATAGAGAGAGAGAGAGAGAGAGAGAGAGAGAGGGAGAGGAGGAAGGAAGGATGGAGGGAGAGAGAGAAGGGGGAAGGGGGGGAGAGAGTGAGACTACAGAGAGAGAGGGCGAGAGAGAGAGAGAGAGTGAGAGAGAGACAGAGAGAGAGAGAGAGAGAGAGAGAGAGAGAGAGAGAGAGAGAGAGAGAGAGAGAGAGAGAGAGAGAGAGAGAGAGAGAGAGAGAGAGAGAGAGGAGAAGGAGAAGGAGAGAGCGGGAGTTGCTGGAAGGGGGATAACACATCTCTCTCTCTTGTTTTCATAAACATCTCACATTTACAGCTCACCTCACATGCTGGTGGTTCTTGCCCCTGTCTGTCCTTCCTGATGTATATCTTAACCTAAACATGGAGCCTTCAACTTCTCTGAATCAGAGGTGAAAAAAATTGAAATAAATATTGTTTTCATGTTAGGCAGTGAAATAATTGTGGTCACATTGTCTGACAAAATTGACACAAAAGCCAAAGATTATTATGCAAGGCAGTTTGTTCAGGCAGAGGATTGGAATGGATACTCACTGAGACAATGGAGTGAGAATAATAATCATTTCCTGCATTTACTGATTAACATTCCTGCATATAGCATTCCTGCTTCTTTCAACATAGAGACACCATCACTGGTCTGCTCCTAAATGTGGGCCTCTCTCCTCAGTTGTGTAGCCTACTATACGGTGTATTACAGTTCCCATACACACCTCTGTCTCCCATTACACTATCCATTTCATAAAGGAAGTTAAACCATCAGTAATGAATTGGCCTCTGTTGGGCCTTAACGTGCCACTGTCTTCCCGCCATGCTATGTCCCGAGGAAATTCCTAACCATGTGACAGCGCCAAGCCCGGTTCTGCAACCTCTAACAGAAATAACTCTTGGTTGCGGGCAACTCGCTGTGTTCTGTTTACCAACTAGTCTCAAGCCATTACAGTCAGGGAAGCATACATTTGAACTTCTGTTGACACATGGAGAAACCACTATTTGTTTAATTTCCTCCTGTATGTAAACAAGGAAGGAAGCTTCAGGTCAGGACAACAGGGAAGCAGACAGAAACCACACTGCATTGTGGGATTGACCTCTGTTGATTAGTCAACCCTGCATGCTGTGTGGTGCATCTCTTCCTTAATGAGTGTGGAAGACCAGAGACAGCAGAGCCTTGTGTGAGTATGAAACCCAGCAACACAGAACAAATAGCAGCCTACAATGTGTTGGGCAGGCAGGTTTACTAAACGGATCTGAGATTTGTTTGGGTTTGGCTCTAACACCATGTGACTAATTTGTTTCGTCTGTGTGTTTGTCAGGGGTGATTTCACCTAGCTCTGGGGAGGGGCGATTTAAATTCTTATTTACCAAAAATTGACTTTTAGGATTTGAGCTCAATTTATTTATTTTTTTATTTTATTTCACCTTTATTTAACCAGGTAAGCCAGTTGAGAACAAGTTCTCATTTACAACTGCGACCTGGCCAAAGCAGTGCGGAAAAAACAACAACAACACAGAGTTACATATGGAATAAACAAAACGTACAGTCAATAACACAATATAAAATCTATATACAGTGTGCGCAAATGTAGTAAGTTATGGAGGTAAGGCAATAAATAGGCCATAGTGTAAAATAATTACAATTATAATTTAGTATTAACACTGGAGTGATAGATGTGCAGAAGATGATGTGCAAATAGAGATACTGGGGTGCAATTTAGTGCATCTTCAAGAAAAATAACAGGTCCATTATAAAACGAACAATAAAATCAAATCAAATGTTTTAGGCTCCCTCTATGCCAAAACGAGATTGTGTATTGTTTGTGAAAAAAAGCTTCAATTTTTTACATTCAAATTCTTTCTAATAAGATGATATAATTACTACTCTTACTTAAGCAATAAGGCACAAGAGGCAGTGTTGTATCACTGGGCATTTACTTGTCCTGTATTAGCGGACCAATATAGCCGTCTGTAGCGCGGAATGCCAGTACACTAGCTGCATTTTAATTAGTTTGAGGGTTTTCTCTATTGCCATTTACTTGGATATGTCCATGATAATAACGTTGATGCGTGATTTCGACTGGCTCAGAAAAAGTGGTCTCGTCTCGTCTGAGCACCGTTCACTCTATGTATGGTACTACAGAGATCGAAATTCAAAAGTGAAACATTGTTTCGAGGTCAGACATGTAGAAAGCGAGGCTTATATTAACCCCTGCTGTACCAAACTAAATGCTAGGCTGGAAGCAAGGAGAAGTAATGTGCAAGTTGAGATAAATACAAGAGATGATTCAGAGAGCAACATGAACATGATATTCTTATGGAGGTACAGTGATCATTTTGATACGGAACTGTTAGCAGGCATACAGTAGGTATGTCTGTGATGGCCAATACAGCGCGGCTTGGGATGCTGCTCGTCCAATCAGCATCCAGAATCCAAACAACCAGTTGTATAATGCTAATGCTGGAACTCTACTCCCCAACCTGGTCCTGAAGTGGGATAGGTTTGTCTCCTGACATAACATTACACATGTTCATCCACTTTTGGTTTTAATTTCACACAATTCCCACCAGTACCATGACAGGTTTGAACCTTTCTTACTAAAAATGTCATTGGCAACCCAAAGGAAAAGCAAATATTGAACTAAAACCCTAAAATATAAATAATTTTCCACTCCACTAACAGGACCACACACACTCACACTCTCTCTCACTCTCTGTCTGTCTCTCACACACCCATGAATGCACACACACACACACACACACACACACACACACACACACACACACACACACACACACACACTTCAGATTGACCTTCGTAGCCACATCCTGAAGCTCCTACCTCAGGAGTGTAGGTTTACTCTCTCTGTGGTCCTGGTAGGTGAAGCATGAGGGCACTTGTGCTGTACAGTATTTACCCCTGTCTCTCCATTGCATTGTGCTGTCCTCTCCACTCTCCACCATCCTTACCTTAGTCAAATATTACTGATTTCAAAGGCAAGTTGCTTTATGAAAGTAAGTGTTTTCATATCATACAATATCATACTGTACAAATATACAGTTCACTGTAGTATGGCCTAAGGAATGTCTGAGTCTGCCTTACCCGGAGGTTAAGAGTGCATCTCCATTCCCTTCACAGAGGCACAGAGAGACATAGGCTAACAACTGCAATGGAGAGGGAAAGTAAGAAGAGATAGGTATAGCAACAGCAGATCAGCCCAAGGTCAATTTCTATAAATTTTCTTGGCCAGGCTCCATGGGGGCTGAGGTGGAGGGTGGAGGTTAGGGTCAGGAGGCCAGCCCAAGGCCAGGGACCGAGGGGCTGTGGAGGGGGTAACCCTAGAGCTGGCCTGGCATGGGATCCAGGTAAATTATACTCTCCCTCTCCATCATTATGGCTGAAAACAGTTGACCGAGCAGAAACGTGCTGCTGTAAACTAAGAGAGCACTTAGCGAGAGAGTAATCTCTGAAGTTGGAATGGCGTCCTGGACCCCTCCATGTCTTTGATTCATTTTCAAAGCAAAGAAAATCCATCTGTATTAATGGATGATAAGTGGTCACTTAAATGGTTTAGAGATATATTGTGCATCCAGTTACATGAGGCCTCTATGGGGGAGGGGGGGATTGTTATTACGATAACAATTGCTATAAACTAAAAATAAAGACGTGCAAAGAGGCCTGAAATGCAAGTCATGAAATACTGCGTTAAAACATTTGACTATTTCTCTTTCAATATGATTGGGGGGAAATGAACACCACCCACCTTTCCCAATAGCCACCAAACTGTACTGTAATAACTACTATAGCCCACAAACTCAACTCTGGACCTCGAAGCCAGTTCCACTGCGGTTTTTCATTGTTCCCCTCTAATCAGGGACTGATTTAGACCTGGGACACCAGGTGGGTGCAATTAATTATCAGGTAGAAGAGAGAACCAGCAGGCTCCGGACCTCGTAGGGTAAGAGTTGAACACCCCTGGTCTAGCTCCTTGCATGCGGCCAGCACTGAATCAGCTTGCACATCATCAGCATGCATTCCTGAAGCCCTGCCCAGTGCAAAGGTCTGTTTACACTGCCATAATAACACAATTGTTACAATGGTCTGCATGAAATATGAAATGAAATATGAGAGGTACGGAATCCACTCTGATATAATTGGTTTCATAGAGGAAGGAATTGGCTGTCTTGCTTTGTTTACCATTGGCATACAAAGAAAATCATAATGCTGACAAATGTACATTTTTCCACCAATCTATGGGCATGTAATGACCCGGTGTGGTTTCTTGCCGTATAGCACACTCTTTCAGATGCAATTACATACAGCAAACCTTATTCTTTGAAATAAGCAATATGCAATACTGGTAACAGTGCACTTAGTGTCAAATTGGTGCCCTTTGGATAACTTTGAATGTTGTTATCTTAGATATGCTGAATATGGTACGTGTAGGTTACAATAAAATATTCTAGGGATTCTGAGGATTTAAGACCTTGGAAGACCTTGAAGTATCATATATAACCTCCTATCGCTCTACAGAAGAGACAGCACATGCCTACAACTCTCTTTGACCAACTGCTACATAACTAACGAAAACCCACACAACTGGAGCACAGTGTGTATAAGACATGGCAAAAACCGAAATGGTAAATAAATATGCAATAAAAATAAGAATGTCCATTAAGAAGTATGGGGTGTATTTCTGTCTCCTCCTCATAGGAGACCTCCGTTGAAGAATCTCCTAGTTGTAGTCCTGTGCTGCTGGACTCCTGTCAGTGAATACCTCAGTAAAGGTTTTAATAAAACATGACAAGATTAGACTTGAAAGTGGTCTTAAACATAAACACTTACAATGGGGAGATGTGGATAACTAGGATTCCAGATGTCATCTGTAGCGAAGGTTTGCAACAGCAAGGTTTCCAGCAAATAGGATCCCACAGTGCAGGGTTGGAAGAAGCAGCGAAAAAAAACAAAAAACATCCAGTACTTAAGTTACAACAACAGCAACCAAAACAACGGCCTATTGTACAAAACGTAACTATTTTTGTTGCGTTTACACAGGCAGCCCAATTCTGATCTTTTTTCCACTAATTGGTATTTTGACCAATCACATCAGCTCTTTTCACATAAAATTGTTTTCAGAGCTGATCTGATTGGTCCAAAGACCAATTAGTGAAAATAAATATCACAATTGGGCTGCCTGTGTAAACACAGCCTATGATAGGCCTATATCGTAGTCATCAACAGCTAAACCAAGCCCATGCATGTGAGACACACAAAAGACCAAAGCGTGCCAATAAGCAGTCATCATATTATAGGAAACCGTTGATTAGACTGTTTGCTCACAGTGGAACAAGTCGAATGACACTCCAGGAGCCAGTGGTTTCTGGGCTGTGGCTAGTGGCTGGGGAAACACTGCAGTCTGGCCCTGTGACTGGGGACACACTGCAGTCAGTCTGGCCCTGTGACTGGGGACACACTGCAGTCTGGCCCTGTGACTGGGTACACACTGCAGTCTGGCCCTGTGACTGGGGACACACTGCAGTCTGGCCCTGTGACTGGGGACACACTGCAGTCTGGCCCTGTGACTGGGGACACACTGCAGTCTGGCCCTGTGACTGGGGACACACTGCAGTCAGTCTGGCCCTGTGACTGGGGACACACTGCAGTCAGTCTGGCCCTGTGACTGGGGACACACTGCAGTCTGGCCCTGTGACTGGGTACACACTGCAGTCTGGCCCTGTGACTGGGGACACACTGCAGTCTGGCCCTGTGACTGGGGACACACTGCAGTCTGGCCCTGTGACTGGGGACACACTGCAGTCTGGCCCTGTGACTGGGGACACACTGCAGTCAGTCTGGCCCTGTGACTGGGGACACACTGCAGTCTGGCCCTGTGACTGGGGACACACTGCAGTCAGTCTGGCCCTGTGACTGGGGACACACTGCAGTCTGGCCCTGTGACTGGGGACACACTGCAGTCAGTCTGGCCCTGTGACTGGGGACACACTGCAGTCTGGCCCTGTGACTGGGGACACACTGCAGTCAGTCTGGCCCTGTGACTGGGGACACACTGCAGTCTGGCCCTGTGACTGGGGAAACACTGCAGTCAGTCTGGCCCTGTGACTGGGGACACACTGCAGTCTGGCCCTGTGACTGGGGAAACACTGCAGTCTGGCCCTGTGACTGGGGACACACTGCAGTCAGTCTGGCCCTGTGACTGGGGACACACTGCAGTCTGGCCCTGTGACTGGGGAAACACTGCAGTCTGGCCCTGTGACTGGGGACACACTGCAGTCAGTCTGGCCCATGGACATGTCACACATCTCTTCAGCTGGGTCCCTGGTGGAGGAGGAACAGTGTGTCCAGAACCTGGCCTCCTAAGGGCTGAAAGGGAAACTTCCTGGGGTCAGGCACTATGATCCACTAACTAGCCTGGTCCTCCAGAAAGGAGCTACGTTTGTTTTCCCTGAGGAAACTGTGGCTTTGGGTTTTGTTTAGCTCACTAACCCACCACCCACTCCTCTCGTTTTTATTACAATGAAAGTTCGACTGTGGTGTGTGTGTGTGCAGTGCATGATGCCGTTTTGCATTCAACAACATGTGGTGAACAGCAGAAAACCTGTTTCATCCTGAGCTGGAGATTAGGTTTGGCCCACACAGATGTCAGCTGGGTAGCTAGGCTATAGCCGTCCATGGTGGTGGATGGAAGTTCTTCTGACTCACAACCATGGCTTTGGTGTTCTAAAATGTAGTGTCATTGCCAAAGAGGGTCAATGTTTTGGACCAAATAATGGAACTAGGGGGCGAATCTCCACATTGACAGTATCTAGACAAACGTATGGTAAAATGGTGTTAAGAGTCTGACTTTAAGTCACTGTTTTAAATGTTTTCCTCTAGGACATAACCTTAAGTAAAATAGAGTGTTTACTGTGTAAATTGAACACTATGATTCTGAGAAAAGGGTCAGTGTTCTTCCCTTTACAAGTTATGGCAAGCAAATACAGTGCAGTGATCGTCAACCACTGAAAAATAATGAAAATAACCGTTTTCATCCTTCATAAACGATATCATGGAAAGTCAGTCAGATGAACCCTGTAGCTATAAGCAGGGATTGTTAGAGAGAAGACTCAATTCATGAGGCCATAAAAGGAGAAAATTCTGGTTTGTTTTTCGAAGTCAGTTGCTTGCAATAGAGAGCTCATAAAAACAACATAAAATGCAATGACAGTAGAACATAATGAATTTGACTGTCTGAAAATGCTTTGACTTGGTCGTCTCCATTAACAGAGATTTCCCTAAATGTGCTGGTTGTGACCTAATAGGACAGAGGACTGGTCCAGACTACTGACTGGACATTGGCTGTAATGGTCAGTAATGGCTGGTGGTTTGGCTGAGTCTACTCGTCGTTACCCAGCTCTTCCTGTCCACACACACTCTGTATAGTGAAGGCTTCCTTACTGTGCTGAAAAGAGCTCACCATTCAATGTGAGGTTTCTCTCTCTCTCTCTCTCTCTCTCTCTCTCTCTCTCTCTCTCTCTCTCTCTCTCTCTCTCTCTCTCTCTCTCTCCTCTCTCTCTCTCTTTCTCCCTTTCTCTCTACTCTGACCTTCCCAGGCCAGCCTAGCTGTGTCTTTATATTTAAGGCATTGAGGCTACATCTGAAACAAAAGCTAAATGATGGGTCTGGCTCTTGGAGAGTGCAGTGACCCCGGCGTGTGGTTTCCTTAGGCCAGACCAGAGAGAGGTGAGGTGGGGAGAAGAATTTGCATGAATCTAACTGTGTATTTGAACAAATCCTGACCGCAGCTAATTTGAATGTGTCATTAGCAGGAGGGGGGAGATCTAAACTTGGGCTGGCGGACGACAGAGCGAAAGCCACATATTCCTGAAGATACCACTTGTTTTTACTGGGTTGTTGAGAGATTCTAGGGGGAGCAGCATGGGGTAGACGGCCTCAGGGGTAAGCACTGTACTTGTCACCTCATCAATATCAACCCTCCCCTTCTTCAATCCAAGGCATAAAGTTATTGTGTTCTAACCCACTGTGTTGGCGTTCACACAACCTCTGTCACTTTTGGCTCAGAGGCCTGTGCACTGATGGGTTAGCCGATAGTCAGGCAACACATTATCTTAAGCCAAGCTGAGGTAAATGTATTTTGTTGGAGGCACACAAGACAACAAGTCAATCAAACCACAAGTCATGTCTTCATGAAAAAGTAGAACGCAGATCATCGGCTAATATTCAGGTTATTGTAAATGTCAATGTCATCCTGACAAACTTGCTACTTTGCTTGACAACAGTCAGGGGACTGTTCCGTGTCAACACTGTCACCACAAGGGTACATACTGTGTGCTTCAATGTGCATGAGATGACATCCCTTTTATTGGACTAAATACATAGAGACACAGAGAGAAAGTGAAGCAGAGTCACAGAGAAATAAACAGAGAAAAAAAAGATGGACGACTCCAAAGTAAAACAATCAGTGATGAAGGCTCAGTAGTCTCTTCCTGTGTCTCTGAGCATCTCCTCCAGTTGGGTTGCTGTCCTACTCTATTTAGACCTGGTGGGTGACCACTGTACAAGTACACCATGTATCACTGCTGAAGCAGAGTGTCTACGTTCCAAATGGCACCCTATTCCCTATATAGTGCGCTCCTTTTGACCAGAGCCCTTTGGTCACTGGTCAAACGTAGTGCACCATAAAATGAATAGGGTACCATTTGGGACGCTGAGAGGGAAATTCCTGCCAGAGCACCAGCCCGGTGCATGTTTACCTCTCACAGAGTCTCCTCACCAGCTGTGGCAGGCACAGCACCCAGCCCGGCTTATGGTGATTGTATGATCCAGTATGAAAAAACACAAATATAACCCCATATAAGACAACCATGTTTATGGACGAACGTTGGAAGTTTAGATCCTCTAAGGGAAAAACTTACAGCATGCTAAATTGAAAGGCGATGCCCAGACCAGACCATTTTCAGAGGACAGCCCTCACCAGTGGTGCATGCCTTCTGGTTAGGACTTGTTTGATCCAGTGAGAACTTGAGGCTGTACTGTAACAGTTTGGCCGTTGGCTTCTCAGCCTATGGTTAGCCTCCAGTACAGCATCAGGCCCTGTAGTTCATGTACAGTATGTGATTATGAGCTGTGCTCACTGTATGTGAATTGTATGCATGTATCCATTGTCGAGCTTGTCTTGTTTTGGTCACAGTTCTAAGCACCACAGAAGAACCACATTCTGGTTCTTCTGACGACAATGTAAGATAACTACATTTCTACCCTTCAAATTTCACATAACGTTGCGTGAGGCTCTGACTTAAAAATGTCTATAAGACAATACACTTAATCCTCTTTCTTTCGTCATAGGGGCGGGTATTGCTCAGGAAATTCCACAAAATGTCATGGTACTTGTCCCTCGAGCATCATGGTGCCACGGCTCATTCAAAATCCGGGAAAGTAGACACCAATTCATCAAAGGGTAAGACGAGAGTTCTTACATCTTACATCCACGTCTGGGTTGAGGGGAACCAGCAAAAAGCCACAACTGGAATCATGTTTAAGCCATTACAATTACACAATGAAGACCCTTCACTGCTCCTAGCTGGTCTTATAGGAGAAATCTATCATTGTAGTTCTGAGTGAGTGCTGATGGTGGGTGGGCTGGGAGAAAGGCTGGGTGACATAGCCCTTGGTGTTGCGCTGCTATTGCCTCATCTTCCGGCCTCCAGCCGAATGGCATATCCTTGAGACTAAGCTGTAGAAACCGCCATGGCCGCTTAAAAGCTGGCCAACCAAAAGCATTGCTTTCTCAAAATCCACAAGGTGTCTTAGACCAGGCGTCCTCTCCCTCTCCTACAATTACTAGTACCACACACAGTTAATTTGAAAATACAGCCATAGAGTGCTGAAATCATCCACTGGTAAATCCATTGGTAAACCAGTCATGATTGCCAATGTGCACTTTTTCAAATGATGGGTTTGGTTAAATCTACTACCTACTTCTGCTATAAAATGACCAATGTTCCCCCAGCTGAGATCTATGGTTGACCAGTGGAAAGGTTGCAGGATGCTGGGATTTCTGTCTTGTAAAACATGGCTGTAAGAGCACCTTACTGTAAGACCTCCATAGGTTATTATGAGCTACAGGATCTGGAACATGTAGCCATGGTGCATGAGGTTCCACTGGCTGAACTGACTGTATGGTCAGGAAGACACAACCAGAGAGTAACCAGTGGCCATATAAAGCTGTATAATCAAATCAGTGGCTATTTAAAGCTGTATAACCAAACAAGTGGCTATATAAAGCTGTATAACCAAACCAGTGGCTATATAAAGCTGTATAACCAAACCAGTGGCCATATAAAGCTGTAAAACCAAACCAGTGGCCATATAAAGCTGTATAACCAAACCAGTGGCCATATAAAGCTGTATAACCAAACCAGTGGCTATATAAAGCTGTATAACCAAACCAGTGGCCATATAAAGCTGTATAACCAAACCAGTGGCTATATAAAGCTGTATAACCAAACCAGTGGCCATATAAAGCTGTATAACCAAACCAGTGGCTATATAAAGCTGTATAACCAAACCAGTGGCCATATAAAGCTGTATAACCAAACTAATGTCCATATAAGACCGTGTGACCAGTGGCTCTTAACACCAGTGTCTTCCCACACTCAGTGCACTGGTCAGAACGTGCCTGGGGCAAGGTGCTGTGTGTGGTCCTTTGGTGCTCCCAGGACAGTGCAGTTGTCCAATGGAAACCAGTGGTCAAATACACAATGCACGCAGAAATGTAATAACACCTTCTAAAGTTCAGAAATCATATTTTGAGGAATATGTAGACAGACATCTGACCACATTTTTTTACATTTTAGTCATTTAGCAGACGCTCTTATCCAGAGCAACTTACAGTTAGTGAGTGCATACATTTTCATACTGGCCCCCCGTGGCATTGCAAGCACCATGCTCTATCAACTGAGCTACAGGGGACTAGACCACACACTACAATACATCAACATTTCATTTCAAGGTTGTACCTGTTTCCATGTCCTTGTCAGAACAGTAATGTTGCTAGTGCTCTACAGCGTAGTCGTATGAAATGAAACCAATGCACATTATTTACGACATTGAAATTGCTAGGATATAACAAGTTTGTTAGATAACCCTTAAATAGATATTCAATTGCTGTCTTTCACCGATGTTTATAGTCTAATAAACTTTTATTACTAGTTGTATTGTTACAATGAAACATTAGAAATAATAAAGCACTCAATGTTATGGATGGTTTTGTTGTTTTCTAGTCTGAAACCTAGGAGAGTTTGGCAGGGGATCTGCCTCTAGTCATTGTCCTAGAGAAGAGGAGGACAGGGCAAAGTACGGGCTGATTCGTCCTGTGCGTTCTCCAACCTTGCGACGCACAGAGTCTGCTCTTAATTGTGGCGTAGAGAACATCAGCGAGACTCATTCTATTCTTCATTTTGTCCCCACAGACAGACACAAAACGGGTACAGTAGTTTGTGCAGACTGCATTTTCCACGGGAAACCAGCCACAAGACGAAAAAAGCTATGTACAATGTCATCACACAGGCATTTGAGAAATACCAAAAAGTCTGAGTTTTATTTTTAAAAAATCATCTGTGAGCACAAACAAATGTGGAGCACAAACATGCCTTTTTAATTGAGATGGCAGATGTCCCCGGTGGGTCGTTAGGTGGGGCATCCCAGCCAGGCTCAGCCAGGAGGCCAGGGAGTGGGACTGCTGTGGAAAACAAATCTGTGTCTGGAGTGACCACGACCCTTCATCTCTGTCGCTGCGTCTCACAGACTGGATCTGGGGTTGGAACCCACAAGACTCAAACAGAAATCACTTGGGTTTTGGGGGGGATGTTGTTTACCCAGTTCATCATGGTTGTTGTGTTTGTCTGCCGCTGTCTGAGTTGTAGACACCCAAGGAGTGGTTTCTGTTGACTTTGAAAGTGAAGCCCCTGGAGAACCCAACCTGTAATCCTAAATGACTTCAAATGAACCAGGAGTAGATGTGAAAGTGCATTCATTATGAATAGGAATAAACAAGGAAAACAACTTCAGGAAGTAACTTCATCATGATCTAGGCCTAGTAGCTTAAAGAACCACAGTGGCTTGAGGAATTTCCCTGGGCGTAATGGATACAGGCTATAAGTAAGAAAAAAAATCGGAGTCAGTTGGTTTCGGACTGTTGTGCTTAATTCAGCCAGAGGGGTGCGAAAAAGGATCCCTTGAAGTTCCGGGCTTGCCGTGGTAACGTTGTGGTAATAGGATCTCCTGTTTAATCATTTACTGCAGCGGGGGAACTGAGCGAGTGGTTTCCATTCTCCAGCACTGCTGGTAAACGTTTGTCCCAGTGACCACAACAAAGGAAAGACAAGTAGGGTGGGGGGCCCGGCCCAGAGTTCCCCCCAGTGTGACTGTGGATGGGGGCCCAGCGTTCCCCCCAGTGTGACTGTGGATAGGGGCTTAGAGTTCCCCCAAGTGTGACTGTGGATGGGGGCCCAGAGTTCCCCCCGGTGTGACTGTGGATGGGGGCCCAGAGTTCATCCAGTCTATGGATGGGGATCTCAGGGGATGATGGTTTATTGGGTCCTACAGAGTCCACTAAACCCTTGCTACCCCCAACCCTTCACCCCTATCAACTATCCTAGTTTAGACTAGACATCCCTCGGCCCCGCTAGAAACCAAGCCCCGGCCTCTGGGTAGTGTTCTGACATACTAGTAGTCTGGTGGTTATAGTGTCTGAGGACTTCCCAGGTTTCACCAAGTTTACAAGCTCTAGCTTAGGCCATAATGTTAGCTATTTTGATGGTCAGATTGACGTCGAAAGTTATTCCACACAATTCATTGAGGTCTCTCTAAAACTCTTACATTGTTGAAAGAGATAAAGTGTCTTTTATGAAGCCTGAAAAGGATAGAGCAAAAAGGGATCAGTACATTCAATCACACTGGCAGCAGCATTCATGCTCCCCCACTTCAATGCTACTAAAGATTAGAAGAGCCATTTCCTTCCCTTTGTTCTCACTACGAACAAACAGCTCAGCTCCAAACACTGTGACATATATTTCATCATGAACCGGCAATGGAGGCCACTGCACACTTGAGGTAGGAAACGTATTTCCTTTGTTGAAAGGTGGTGTGTAGGGGGATGGGGGTGCGGCTGCACTATAAGAGTCTCTAAAATCAACAGGGTGGGGGGGTTAGAATCCCCAGACGGACCGACGGACAGCAGCCAACGTTTGGGTGATGGAGTGGCATGGACTGCACCGTTCCCTGGCCAGCGGCCACCTTTTGACTGTAAAGTTTAACCATTAACCACGCTCACTTTGTGCAAACTGATACCAAAACAAAAACATATTGATGGATATCCCTTGCTCCCATTATGAACAAAGAACAAACAGGCATGCTTTTCAAAAGCAAATGTGGCACATTAATAATTATGCAGCAATAGTGGGCCACGTTTTTGTTTTCAGCTTTTGTGCAGAAATTCCTCATGCCTATTTGCCAACTTCAAAGGCCCTGAATTCATTAATATCAGAGACAACCTCATCCTCTGTCTCTGTGTGGTTGCCGGAGAGATTAATAAAGACATTCTGATGCACGGAGTGAAACTAAATGTTAAGCAGTCAAAGATCTAACAATGGCAAAAGAAAAGATGGTGCGAGGGGAACACTATGGCTGTCATTAACGCTAAATGTTTTGTTTCTGACGCCCTAAAACACTTCCCCCAGGGATATTACTGTTGATGCCTATGAACTATTGAGTAACCCTTTGAGTCTTGATTCAGAAAATGAGGGTCTATTAGGGTGTATACTGAGACAGTGGTTTGGAACAATAGCATACAGATGTGTTGTTATGATCAGAAACTTCGCCTTAGGATACATCCCTACACTCTTAGAAAAAAAGGGTTCCAAAAGGGTTGTTTTGGCTGTCCCCATAGGATAACCCTTTTTGGTTCCAGGTAGAACCTTTTTGGGTTCCAGGTAGATGTCACGTTCGTTGAAAGACGGGACAGACCAAGGCGCAGCGTGATATACGTACATGTTTATTCAACTTGATAAACACACGACAAAACAATAAACGAAACGAAACGTGAAGTCCTAAGGTAGATACAACAAACCTTAACCGGAACAAGATCCCACAACTAGACAGTGCCAATAGGCTGCCTAAGTATGGTCCCCAATCAGAGACAACGAGCGACATCTGCCTCTGATTGGGAACCACACCGGCCAACATAGATCCACACATACTAGATCGACAACATAGAAAAAGCACAACAAGGAATATGCACACCCTGACTCAACATATAAGCGTCCCCTGAGTCAGGGCGTGACAGTACCCCCCCCCCCCCCCAAAGGTGCGGACTCCGACCGCACAACATAAACCTAACAGGGTAGGGGCCGGGTGGGCATTCCGCCTCGGAGGCGGATCCGGCTCGGGGCGTGACGACATCTCACTCTCCGCCTCCCTGTTGCGCCCCTGGTCTGGTCTGGACCTCGGCGCGCTGCTTCCCCTCTCCTTCCTCCCACGATACGCCAGGCCCTGTCTGGACCCTGGTGTGGGAGACCCCGAACCTGGAGAGGGGCTGACGTCATGGTCTGGAGCCGCTGACCGGAGCTGGACTAGGCACCGGTGGAGCGGACTGCTCTGGCTCCGGAGTGGAGCCGCTGACCGGAGCTGGATCAGGCACCGGTGGAGCGGACTGCTCTGGCTCCGGAGTGGAGCCGCTGACCGGAGCTGGACTTCACCCCGGTGGAGCGGACTGCTCTGGCTCCGGAGTGGCGCAGCTGACCGGAGCTGAATCAGGCACCGGTGGAGCGGACTGCTCTGGCTCCGGAGTGGAGCAGCTGACCGGAGCTGGATCAGGCACCGGTGGAGCGGACTGCTCTGGCTCCGGAGTGGAACAGCTGACCGGAACTGGATCAGGCACCGGTGGAGCGGACTGCTCTGGCTCTGGAGTGGAGCAGCCTCCGGTGGAACGGGCACGGGCTGCGCCTGACTGGACAAACACACCACTGGTCTGGTGCAAGGAGCAGGCATGGGCCGGACCGGACTAGGAACACGCACCACTGGCTTGGTGCGAGGGGCAGGAACGGGCCGGGCCGGACCGGCAACGCGCACCACTGGCTTGGTGCGAGGAGCAGGAACAGGCCGGGCCGGGCTGGCGACGCGCACCACTGGCTTGGTGCGAGGAGCAGGAACAAGCCGGGCCGGACTGGCGACGCGCACCACTGGCTTGGTGCGAGGAGCAGGAACAGGCCGGGCCGGACTGGCGACGCGCACCACTAGCTTGGTGCGAGGAGCAGGAACAGGCCGGGCCGGGCTGGCGACGCGCACCACTGGCTTGGTGCGAGGAGCAGGAACAGGCCGTGCCGGACTGGCGACGCGCACCACTGGCTTGGTGCGAGGAGCAGGTATGGGCCGGGCCGGACTGGGAACACGCACCACTGGCTTGGTGCGGGGAGCAGGAACGGGTCGGACCGGACTGGCGACACGCACCACTTGCTTGGTGCGAGGAGCAGGACTGGGTTCCTTTATTAACCCCCGCTCCTTCTGCTGCCTAACCAGCTCCTCTCGCCGTGCCTCTACTTTTTCCTTCTCCCTTTTAGCCTCCTGTAGCACCTCCTTCTGACCGAATAACTCCTGCTCCCTCTGAGCCAACAGCCCCCGTAACATGGTGGCCTCCTCTCCTAACCTGCAGATCCGCCCTTTCACGGCCTCCTGCTGCCTCGTCGTCCACACCGTGTGCCCCCCCAAAACATTTTCTTGGGGTTGCCTCTCGGGTCTCCGTTGTCGGCACTGTTGGTGCCGTTTCTCCTCTCCTACCCGGGCTTCCTCCTTCATTGCCTTCTGATAACGGATGGCCTCCTCCTCTGTAATTCTCCCCCAACCGAGGAGGACATCTACTAATGTTACCTCCTGTTGAGTCCCAGGCGTTTGCTCCTTCTCGGCACGCTGCTTGGTCCTTGTTTGGTGGGATCTTCTGTCACGTTCGTTGAAAGACGGGACAGACCAAGGCGCAGCGTGATATACGTACATGTTTATTCAACTTGATAAACACACGACAAAACAATAAACGAAACGAAACGTGAAGTCCTAAGGTAGATACAACAAACCTTAACCGGATCAAGATCCCACAACTAGACAGTGCCAATAGGCTGCCTAAGTATGGTCCCCAATCAGAGACAACGAGCGACAGCTACCTCTGATTGGGAACCACACCGGCCAACATAGGTTCTACCTGGAACCAAAAGTGTTCTACCTGGAACCAAAATGGTTCTACCTGGAACCAGAAATGGTTCTTCAAAGGGTTCTCCTATTGGGACAGCAGAAGAACCCTTTTAGGTTCTAGATTTTCTAAGAGTGTAGTCAGTAGATATAATGGATTTGTGCATGTTGCTTTGCTAGATATAAGATATTAGATTGTTAGAAATTGCTGCTTAGGATGTGTGTGTAACATCCCTAACATGGATAGATGGCCTCTCCTATGCTGTGGGATCCTGTGTCATTGGGCCTATGTTGATAATAATAAAGATTAACTTGCTTTTTGTTGCTTCCCCACAATGAAAGGCCTAATATGTTAACCCCTCTATTAGAGAGAACTTACAACAGTAAATCACAACATTACAAAACCTTGATAGACATGAGAAATGTATATGTAATAAAAATCATCAGATCATGACGGTGTCTTTCCTCACAACCAGTTCCTTGGTGTGAAGTTCAGTGTGTCCATCGGCGACCATCACCAGTCATCGTCTTCTCTCTGTACACAGAACAGGTAATTCATTCTGCCATCCCCTAGCTTAAGCTGAAATGACACCCCTGTTAACTTCCATGTGTATAAACAGAGTGTGTGTGGATAAGTTTGGAGCTTGGCTGAAATGAAGTCTTCCCACTTATCGTACTCCCTCGTCAGTTCAAGTTCAGGTTATTATTACCGTAGGTCTGGGGAGTGATTCGGTAATGAATTACTGGGTGTGATTCCAGTCCATCGGTGTAAAGTGCTGATTGGCAGTGTCAGGCGCTGTGGGCAGGTGCTGTAAACTGTACAAGTTCAAGACAGTGACACGCCTGACACCACTTATCAAAACATACAGTGTGTAATGGTTTCCTTGTAACCAGATGCCAAAACAGGACCTGCATGGTGACTCCCAGAGTGTGATGGAAATGGCACCATTTTTTATCAGAGCTCTATAGGTCCTGACCAGAAGTAGTGAACTATACAGTATAGGGTATAGGGTATAATTTCAGACGAAGTCCAAGTGTTCCAGGGTCAAAGAACGACGTCGCCCGGCCCCATCCCTGTGTGGCGGACCTTCTGAGGCATGAGGACATGTGAAACAGCGCAGTGGGTCCGCAGTGGGACAGTAGGGTGTGTGTACGAAGCCGCAGACAAAACAACACACTGACAGACATAGCAAACTCGCCAGTTGTTTTCACTACATGGAAAACTAAAACTTTTAGGGTCAAGAGGTCAGTGATGTCAGGGTAGTCTTAGTAGAGACATGGCAGGGTGTTGCCATAGCGTCAGGGTTTACAAGCACTATTCTCATAGGATTCCTCAATGAACAAAGTGCAAACACTTACATTGCTCTCTGCTGTAGTGGGGCTAACGCTTTATTTTCCTATCCAAAGATTACAGTTGATCAAAACCTATACAATATATTGAACCTTGACCTTTAACTCGGCAGTCTTGTAAGGTGACACCTTGTTATCCAGCAACTCACAGTATCCTTGCCGATAATTCTACAGTTGTGAAACTGTAAATGTTTTCTGTATCACAGATCAATTGAACCAAAGATGAAGATTTACATACTGTATAGTTTTTAAAAAAAACGTGACCTTTATTTGACTGTCAACCTTGGAATGGGCCTCTATGCAGCTTGCCTGAATGCTGTTGATGCACCCCCCCCCCCCCCCCCCCCATACACACACACACACAAACGCACACACACACAAATAGGCCTTTCACATTTTAAGAACCCAGGCGACAGAGAAAAAAATGCTTTGGAGGAATTTTTATAATTTTCAACAGACAGCCCTTTTGAAGTGGCATTTCCCATTATTGGCTATTTACAAACCTCGCAGCCAGTATGTCATTTGGCACATGGTTATTTTCTTCAATAAACAATGTGCTTTTATTCTTATGAAGAACACATTTGTTTTAAATGTCACCCCGAGCAATAAAAGCAGAATAAAAATGTGTCCGTAATAAATAAAGTCATGCTAAAGCCATCCATCCTCTCATCCCATCATCCCATATGAAAAGAGCCACTTTACAACCTGATGTCACTATCTATGTTAGGGTTGCTCACAACACTATGAGCCACTCAGATCATCTCCCATCCATCCCTCCATATGATATGTGTCTCTCCTCACAAAATAAGGAGCAGCGTTATTCTGTTCTTTTCAGGAGCTACAACAACAGAGACACTGTGCTCTGAATTTTCATGAGTCCGGCACGACTCCCTACTCCCCAATGTGATTGAGCCAGTGTGTACTCTGGCATCAGGGTGAGTTCAGGGCTGGTTGTAGGGTGGTTATGTCTGAAGCAGTAAGTTATGGAGGGTCACAACTCAGGTGTTTTATGTGTTCTTTGGGGTCAAGGTGGATCCCAGTGGGTAATTGGTCCACTGTCTATAACTCAAAACCACAAAGCATTTCACTGATCATATGAGAGGTGATATTGGTAGTGCCATGGCCGGGCTCCACAAAGGCCTGAAGAAAGGAATTAGCTCCATTTGTGTTGAGTTGGTTTTCCACCATGGTAAAACAGTTCAGTCCTGGTTAAAGCAGTAGCAGTAGACTGGGGTCCCGTGTGGCTCAGTTGGTAGAGCATGGCGCTTGCAACGCCAGGGTCGTGGTTTTGATTGACAAGTATGATAAACGTATGCACTCACTACTGTAAGTTGCTCTGGATAAGAGTGTCTGCTAAATGACTGAAATGTAGACAGTGTGTTGTGTTGTATGTGTCTGCCATCTATTGGACAACTGTAGAAAACCCATGAGAAGATGGGTGTATTGTATGTGCTGTACTGTTTAGTTAGATTGAAATTGATCTGTTGGGTGATTTTTACTCCAATCAGTCAACTCAGGTGTTATACTTATTGCATAAATTAGTCCAGGTTCACAAAGCTACATTTCTGAGTCAATACAACCACAGTGAATTAGGGCATCATATCACTGGGCGTCAGTCACTACGCAAAAGTGTCCAAAGTTGCGAGGAATACATCTGAATGAGGTGTCAACCAAATGTCTTCCTTTTTAAATCATAACAATTAACCTGTCATCTTCAGAGTGGATGAAAAACTTCTGTAAGGTCTATTAACTGAAGTATAGATGAGGGCAGGACATTGGCATTCTAATAGTATCCATCTAACAGCAACATTTTTGTGTTTTCTGTAATGAGAAACAGTGGTTTGCAACCTTGATAAAAAAGAAAGAAATACCCCAACATTTATTAAAATAACTCACTTATATCCTATAACATGTGTTGCTGTGGTGGCCAGGGTCGGCTGCCAGGAAAAAGCGGGATCAGGCGAGTGCAGGAGTCTGCCCCAGCACGTGCCTCTCTGGGCCCTGGTGTCTTTCCTGGCTGCTGCCTCCGCCTTTCTTCCTCCACTGAGCCCTCCAGGCCGGGCATCAGGTGACCTCAGCCCCTGCACCCCTTCCTCTCTCCTCTATGAACCAGACACCACCATGACCACTCACACAGAGAGCCCTGACCGCCGCAGTGCCACAGCAGAGTACACAAACAAACAGGCCAAACCAGTCCAGTCCACACAGGTCTTCCCTGCTGCTCTGCTCCCCTGCCATTATGTCAACTCATCAGGCCCACGGCCCATGCTAGCTGGTTAGTCATGGGAGCTTCGTCTTGGTTTCGCAGAGGGAATCTGGCAGGAGATGTTTGCTCATTTGTCCCCACACATGTATGTGGTTTTGTAGTGCAGCAGTGTAGGGAGTAGGGACTGCTGCCCCAGCCTTTCTTACTGTCCATATTATTCAGCTTGTTGGAATCTGTCCTGTCCTCCTCCACGTTATACTCTGTCCAGTACATGCTGTGCATGCTGTCATACTGTACATGTTCGGCTATACTCTCTCGCAGTCCATCTACCCAATGTGTCTATCCTATGCATAGTCCTTCAAATAGTCCCCACGTCCTTCAAATAGTCCCCACGTCCTTCAAATAGTCCCTACGTCAGACGGTTTGCAATGTCCTTCCAGATTGGCTAAATGCCTCTACCTCTGTGGGTACGTCTTTATAGCTTCTTGTGTCATCCATTTTCTTGCACTGTGAACCCGCTGGTCCGAGGAGAGGGAAAGTTTACACACACACACACACACACACCTTGGCTGCGGTCCAAACACGTAAAAGACACACCCTCCTCCACTTACCCTAGCCTTATCCCCTTGGGGGAATCCTCGTGGCCATCTTTGCCGTTGGTCCAAACCATTAACCAAACAAGGGAAGTTGGCAACGTAAACCCCTCAGCCCTCGTTTTTGATCGAGTGGGCGAGTGCACAATTTTGTTCACTCCGGGGGCTGAAACGCCCCATAATTCAATTTGCAATGATTGTACATCCGCTAAGAAAATCAGCCAAAACTTAAAACCAACATCACGATGGAGAAGTCAACATACAAGTGTAGGTAAAAATGAATGTAAATAAGTTATAAATTGTGTTACTAATGCATATGATGGCACAAACATATGATGTTATTGTTTGGTTAGCTTTTGGAAATTGTAGAAATAACACATTTTCCTTCAGATGATCCAGCTAGGCAGGCTAACATCAGCTAGCTAGCTAGCTAGCTATCATACAGTATATTAATAATTATATAGCAAATTTAAGTAGACATATAATCAAATCAAATCAAAATGTATTTGTCACATGCACCGAATACATCAGGTGCATGTGACACCTTACCGTAAAATGCTTACTTACAAGCCCTTAACCAACAATGCAGTTCAAGAAATAGAGTTAAGACAATATTTACTAAATAAACTAAAGTAATTATAATTAGATAGCTATCTCAATTGGTACTGTCAAATTATCACCCAAGGTTAACTGTACTGTGTTCTGTGTACAACAGGGTCAGGCGAGGAGACCAAAACCCTCATTAATCTTCAAGCCGCAAATTAGGAGATGTTCACAGGGAAAAGGAACGCTGCAAAACTGGGCTGGGAGTAAGTGGAGGAACGGGATGGTAGTCAATACTGATGACAACAAATGAAACTTTTAACGTAATAACTTATAAGTAATGGATTAGCAGTAGCACTATAGTAAATGTATGATATTGGTCAACAATCTGGCATGTAAGGAAAATGGTGTTTGCCTTTCACACCAGCGACCCAGGTTCGCTTCCCTGCCCTGCCGTTTGCTACTTTGGTGTCTGAAGTGGGATGGTAGCCATGAGCCACATTACAATTCTCATCAAGTGGGTTAACCCTATTGGTGCGATTCGTAGGGTGTTTGCCTTTCACGCCAATCGACCCGGGTTCGCTTATCTGCCTCGAACTTCCCTAAAATATAATATTTGTGCTGTCAGTTGTTTGTTAATATGTATGAGTACTTAATATGTTGTTGGTTCACTTAATAAAATACTGAACCCAACTAAGATTCTCACTGTAAGTTACAATATTACATTTTAAATGTTATGCATGCTAATTTTAAAAATGCTCAAACAATATCATAATGACATTGTCTTGTTATTGACACCTCATGATGGGACTTGAAAAACCCTCCTACCAGAACAGGGACCGACCAGGCAGATGCCACTGCTGAGAACAGGAGGTGGTTTAAACTAATGCCCCAGGCCCTCCCCCCCAGGCCCTCCCCCCCAGGCCCATATATTTCTTTTTTCTATACTCAAAAAAAGCTTATTTCTCTCAAATTTGGTGCATAAATTTGTTTACATCCCTGTTAGTGAGCATTTCTCCTATTCCAAGATAATCCTTCCACCTGACAGGTGTGACATATCAAGAAGCTGATTAAACAGCATAATCATTACACAGGTCCAACTTGTGCTGGGGACAATAAAAGGCCACTCTAAAATGTGCAGTTTTGTCACACAACACAATGCCACAGATTTCTCAAGATTTGAGGGATCGTGCAATTGGCATGCTGACTGCAGGAATGTCCACCAGAGCTGTTGCCAGAGAATTTAATGTTAATTTCTCTACCATAAGCCGCCTCCAAAGTTGTTTTAGAGAATTTGGCAGTGCGTCCAACTGGCCTCACAACTGCAGACCACATGTAACCACATCAGCCCAGGACCTCCGCATCTGGCTTGTTCACCTGCGGGATCGTCTGAGACCAGCCACCGGACAGCTGATGAAACTGTGGATTTGTACAACCGAAGAATTTCTGACCAAACTGTCAGAAACAGTTTCAGGGAAGCTCATCTGCGTGCTCGTCGTCCTCACCAGGATCTTGACCTGACTGCAGTTCGGCGTCATAACCGACATCAATGGGCAAAGGCTCACATTCGATGGCCACTGGCACGCTGGAGAAGTGTGCTCTTCACAGATGAAGCCTTGTTTCAACTGTACCAGGCAAATGGCAGGCAGCGTGTATGGCGTCGTGTGGGCGAGCGGTTTGCTGATGTCAACGTTGTAAACAGAGTGCCCCATGGTGGCAGTGGGGTTATGGTATGGGCAGGCATAACTACAGACAACAAACACAATTGCATTTTATCGATGGCAATTTGAATGCACAGAGATACCGTGACGAGATCCTGAGGCCAATTGTTGTGCCATTCATCCTCCACCATCACATGTTTCAGCATGATAATGCATGGCTCCGTGTTGCAAGGATCCGTACACAATTTCTGGAAGCTGAAAATGTCACAGTTCTTCCATGGCAATCAACAGCCTGATCAACTCTATGCGAAGG
Organism: Coregonus lavaretus; assembly: GCF_964263955.1. Taxonomy (NCBI): domain Eukaryota; kingdom Metazoa; phylum Chordata; class Actinopteri; order Salmoniformes; family Salmonidae; genus Coregonus; species Coregonus lavaretus. Next base: position 13,790,506 of record NC_140008.1, on the reverse strand, counting down.
AGATGTGTTGCGCTGCATGAGGCAAATGGTGTTCTCACCAGACACTGACTGGTTTTCTGATCCAAGCCCCTACATTATTTAATGGTATCTGTGACCAACAGATACATACAGTATATGTATTCCTATTCTTGTGAAATCCATATTTTTTTTTTTTTTTTTTTATTTCACCTTTATTTAACCAGGTAAACCAGTTGAGAACAGGTTCTCATTTACAACTGTGACCTGGCCAAGACAAAGCAAAGTAGTGCAACAAAAAAAAAAACAACACAGAGTTACATATGGGGTAAAAAAAAACATAAAGTCAGAGATACAACAGAAAATATATATACAGTGTGTGCAAATGTAGCAAGTTATGGAGGTAAGGCAATAAATAGGCTATAGTGCAGAATAATTACAATAGTATTAACACTGGAATGCTAGATGTGCAAGAGATTATGTGCAAATAGAGATAATGGGGTGCAAAAGAGCAAATTAAATAACAATATAGGGATGAGGTAGTTGGGTGGGCTAATTTCAGATGGGCTGTGTACAGGTGCAGTGATCGGTAAGGTGCTCTGACAACTGATGCTTAAAGTTGTTGAGGGAGATAAGAGTCTCCAGCTTCAGAGATTTTTGCAATTCGTTCCAGTCATTGGCAGCAGAGAACTGGAAGGAATGGCGGCCAAAGGAGGTGTTGGCTTTGGGAATGACCAGTGAGATATACCTGCTGGAGCGCAGACTACGGGTGGGTGCTGCTATGGTGACCAATGAGCTAAGATAAGGCGGGGATTTGCCTAGCAGTGATTTATAGATGGCCTGGAGCCAGTGGGTTTGACGACGAACATGTAGTGAGGACCAGCCAACAAGAGCGTACAGGTCACAGTGGTGGGTAGTGTATGGGGCTTTGGAGACAAAACGGATGGCACTGTGATAGACTACATCCAATTTGCTGAGTAGAGTGTTGGAGGCTATTTTATAAATGACATCGCCGAAGTCAAGGATCGGTAGGATAGTCAGTTTTACGAGGGCATGTTTGGCAGCATGAGTGAAGGAGGCTTTGTTGCGAAATAGGAAGCCGATCCTAGATTTAACTTTGGATTGGAGATTCTTTATGTGAGTCTGGAAGTTGAGTTTACAGTCTAACCAGACACCTAGGTATTTGTAGTTGTCCACATACTCTAGGTCAGACCCGTCGAGAGTGGTGATTCTAGTCGGGTGGGCGGGTGCTAGCAGCGTTCGATTGAAAAGCATGCATTTAGTTTTACTAGTGTTTAAGAGCAGTTGAAGGCTACTGAAGGATTGTTGTATGGCATTGAAGCTCGTTTGGAGGTTTGTTAACACAGTGTCCAATGAAGGGCCAGATGTATACAAAATGGTGTCGTCTGCGTAGAGGTGGATCTGAGAGTCACCAGCAGCAAGAGCGACATCATTGATATACACGGAGAAAAGTGTCGGCCCAAGAATTGAACCCTGTGGCACCCCCATAGAGACTGCCATAGGTCCAGACAACAGGCCCTCCGATTTGACACACTGAACTCTATCTGAGAAGTAGTTGGTGAACCAGGCGAGGCAGTCATTTGAGAAACCAAGGCTATTTAGTCTGCCAATAAGAATGCGGTGGTTGACAGAGTCGAAAGCCTTGGCCAGGTCGATGAAGACGGCTGCACAGTACTGTCTATTATCAATCGCGGTTATAATATCGTTTAGGACCTTGAGCGTGGCTGAAGTGCACCCGTGACCAGCTCGGAAACCAGATTGCATAGCGGAGAAGGTACGGTGGTATTCGAAATGGTCGATGATCTGTTTATTAACTTGGCTTTCGAATACTTTCGAAAGGCAGGGCAGGATGGATATAGGTCTGTAGCAGTTTGGATCTAGAGTGTCACCCCCTTTGAAGAGGGGGATGACCGCGGCAGCTTTCCAATCTCTGGGGATCTCAGACGTTATGAAAGAGAGGTTGAACAGACTAGTAATAGCGGTTGCGACAATTTCGGCGGCTAGTTTTAGGAAGAAAGGGTCCAGATTGTCTAGCCCAGCTGATTTGTAGGGGTCCAGATTTTGCAGCGCTTTCAAAACATCAGCTGTCTGAATTTGTGTGAAGGAGAAGCGGGGGGGGCATGGGCAAGTTGCAGCAGAGGGTGCAGAGTTGGTGGCCGGGTTAGTGGTAGCCAGATGGAAAGCATGGCCAGCTGTAGCAAAATGCTTGTTGAAATTCTCGATTATTGTAGATTTATCGGTGGTGATAGTGTTTCCTAGCCTCAGTGCAGTGGGCAGCTGGGAGGAAGTGCTCTTATTCTCCATGGACTTTACAGTGTCCCAAAACTTTTTGGAGTTAGTGCTACAGGATGCAAATTTCTGTTTGAAAAAGTTAGCCTTTGCTTTCCTGACTGCTTGTGTATATTGGTTCCTAACTTCCCTGAAAAGTTGCATATCGCGGGGGCTATTTGATGCTAATGCTGTACGCCACAGGATGTTTTTGTGCTGGTCAAGGGCAGTCAAGTCTGAGGAGAACCAGGGGCTATATCGGTTCTTAGTTCTGTATTTTTTGAAAGGGGCATGTTTATTTAAGATTGAGAGGAAATTACTTTTAAGGAACAACCAGGCATCCTCTACTGACGGAATGAGATCTATATCCATCCAGGATACCTGGGCCAGGTCAATTAGGAAGGCCTCCTCGCTAAAGTGTTTTAGGGAGCGTTTGACAGTGATGAGGGGTGGTTGTTTGACCGCGGACCCGTTACGGACGCAGGCAATAAGGCAGTGATCGCTGAGATCCTGGTTGAAGACAGCTGAGGTGTATTTAGAGGGTATGTTAGTCAGGATGATATCTATGAGGGTACCTATGTTTAAGGATTTAGGGTTGTACCTGGTAGGTTCGTTGATAATTTGCGTGAGGTTGAGGGCATCTAGCTTGGATTGTAGGATGGCTGGGGTATTAAGCATATCCCAATTTAGGTCACCAAGCAGTACAAACTCAGAGGATAAATGGGGGGCAATCAGTTCACATATGGTGTCCAGGGCACAGCTGGGGGCTGAGGGGGGTCTGTAGCAAGCGGCAACAGTGAGGGACTTATTTCTGGAAAGGTGGATTTTTAGAAGTAGAAGCTCAAACTGTTTGGGCACAGACCTGGATAGTATGATAGAGCTCTGCAGGCTATCTCTACAGTAGATTGCAACTCCACCCCCCTTGGCAGTTCTATCTAGACGGAAAATGTTGTAGTTGGGGATGGAAATTTCAGAATTTTTGGTGGCCTTCCTGAGCCAGGATTCAGACACTGCTAGAACATCAGGGTTGGCAGAGTGTGCTAACGCAGTGAATAACTCAAACTTAGGAAGTAGACTTCTGATATTTATGTGCAAGAAACCAAGACTTTTGCGATTACAGAAGTCAACAAATGATAGCTCCTGGGGTGTAGGAGTGATACTGGGGGCTACAGGGCCTGGGTTAGCCTCTACATCACCAGAGGAACAGAGGAGGATTAGAATAAGGATACGGCTAAAGGCTTTAAGAACTGGTCTTCTAGTGCGTTGGGTACAGAGAATAAAGGGGGCAGTTCTCCGGGCATTGTAGAAAAGATTCAGGGCATTATGTACAGACAAGGATATGGAAGGACATGAGTAAAGTGGAGGTAAACCTAAGCGTTGGGTAACACTGAAAGAGATAGTATCTCTAGAGGCATCAATTGAGTCGGTTTCTTTGTGTATTGGTGGAGGGACAAAGGAGCTAACTAAGGCATGTTTAGCTAGGCTGGGGGGTCTACAGTGATATAGTACAATTAGAAATAACCGAAACAACAATAAACTAACCATGTTTGGGCTGAGGCTAAACATAAACAGGATGTAGTACCGTAAAAAGGAACAGTCCAGCAGATATCAGCTGTATAGCTGAGTTATCATAAGGTCCGGTGGTGAAACACTAGTAAGAGGCCACGGCTAGCGTGTGCTAGCGGGCCAGGGCTAGCAGATGGATGGAATCTTCGTGGTTAACGTCGTAACCACATCAGACGATTTCGTCGGCAGACCAGTCGTGTAGGATCGGCGGGGCTCCGCGTCAATACTATGTGGTCCCGTCCAGTTGATAGAGAGGTAGATATCCGGGAGATGGGCCTAGCTCAGGTTGATTAGCCAGACCACAGCGTCCGTTTTGTTGTAGCCAGCTGGTGGCGATGAATCCGGAGTTAAAGGTCCAGTGAATCAGTGATTCCGCGGAAGAACTGATATGTTCTGGGTCGATAACGCGCTGTGCAGACTGGCCGAATATCCGGTGATCAATGTCCAGTGATTAAAATTAATCCCGCGGAAAAAATCCAATGTTCTGGATGAAAACACCTTAGCTGTGGCTAAAAGCAAATAGCAAGTAGCTAGTTAGCTGGCTACGCTAGCTAGCTAGTTTCAACTGGAGATTCTAGATTCTAGATAAAGGTAAGTCAATAATAGAATCCGTTCCACATTGAGTGAGGCGGGTTGCAGGAAAGTATATCTTGTAGAAGGATGAAAAGTCTGATAGGGAAATATGTACGAAAAATGTACGAAAATAGAGTATTTACAGGCTATATACAGACAGACGATAAAAAAACAACTGCACTACCTCGCCATCTTGGAAACTTGAATTTATTTAAATTGACTGATTTCCTTATATGAACTGTAACTCAGTAAAATATTTTAAATTGTTTGATGTTACGTTTATATGTTTCTTCAGTGTAGATGAATGCCATTATCAATCAAACAATCAATCAAATCAAATGTCACAAAGTGCTATACAGAAACCCAGCCTAAAACCCCAAACAGCAAGCAATGCAGATGTAGAATCATGGTGGCTAGGAAAAACTCCCTAGAAAGGCAGGAACCTAGGAAGAAACCTAGAGAGGAACGAGCCTCTGAGGGGTGGCCAGTCCTCTTCTGGCTGTGCCGGGTGGAGATTATAAGAGTACATTTGCCATTAAGGCCAGATTGTTCTTCAAGATGTTCAAACGTTCATAGATGACCAGCAGGGTCAAATAATAATCACAGTGATTGTAGAGGGTGCAACAGGTCAGTACCTCAGGAGTAAATGTTAGTTTTTCATAGCCGAGCATTCAGAGGTCGAGACAGCAGGTGCGGTAGAGAGAGAGAGTGGAAAACAGCAAGTCTGGGACAAGGTAGCACATCCGGTGATGCAGGGTTGTTCTGTTCATTCTTTTCTGTTTACTGTCCTGCAAATACACACACACACACACACACACACACACACACACACACACACACACACACACACACACACACATACAATTGACTGTATACATATATGAAAATTATTTGTTATATATAATTGTTAATAACACGTTAAAGTGTTTTACATGAAGTCTGCTTGTCTGTGTGTACATTTTTAAAAACGTGTTTAACAACTAGGATAGTTACCTTATAGTTTCTGTAATTCATGTTTTGCATACTCTAAGTGCCCAAACAGTTTGGGGAAAGCCCTTTCCTGTTTCAGAATGACAATACCCCATACACAAAGCGAGGTCCATACAGAAATGGTTTGTCAAGATCGGTATGGAAGAACTTGACTGGCCTGCACAGAGCCCTGACCTCAACCCAATTGAACAGCTTTGGGTTGAATTGGAACGCCGACTGCGAGCCAGGCCTAATCTCCCAACATCAGTGCCCGACCTCACTAATGCTCTTGTGGCTGAATGGAAGCAAGTACCCGCAGCAATGTTCCAACATCAAGTGGAAAGCCTTCCCAGAAGAGTGGAGGCTGTTATAGCAGCAAAGGGGGGACCAACTCCATATTAATGCCCATGATTAGTGTCCACATACAGGTGTCCACATACTTTTGGTCATGTAGTGCTACATGACCAAAAGTATGTGGACAAACCAATTCTGTATGGAACTCGCTTTGTGCACAGGGGCATTGTCATGCTGAAACAGGAAAGGGCTTTCGCCAAACTGTTGCCACAAAGTTGGAAGCACAGAGTCATCTAGAATGTCATTGTATGCTGTAGCATTATGATTTCCCTTCACTGGAACTAAGTGTCTAGCCCGAACCATGAAAAACAGCCCCAGACCATTATTCCTCCTCCACCAAACTTTACAGTTGGCACTATGCATTGGGGCAGGTAGCGTTCTCCTGGCAACCGCCAAACCCAGATTCGTCCGTGAATCGTGATTCATCACGCCAGAGAATGCGTTTCCACTGCTCAAGAGTCCAATGGCGGCAAGCTTTACACCACTCCAGCCGATGCGTGGCATTGCGCATGGTGATCTTAGGCTTGTGTGTGGCTGCTCGGCCATGGAAACCCATTTCATGAAGCTCCCGACGAACAGTCCTTGTGCTGACGTTGCTTCCAGAGGCAGTTTGGAACTCGGTAGTGAGTGTTGCAACCGAGGACAGACAGTTTCTATGCGGTACACGCTTCAGCACTCAGTGGTCCCGTTCTGTGAGCTTGTGTGGCCTACCACATTTACATTTAAGTCATTTAGCAGACGCTCTTATCCAGAGCGACTTACAAATTACACCACAGGTAATGTCCTACAAGTGGCTAATACACCTCAAACTGAGACTCAGTGTATGACATTGCTACGAGCAACAGGATGAACCGCGGTGCAAGACTTTGCTGCCACAAAAAAAATGTGCATGTGCACTTCACGCTGCTGCAGCGTGATAGCTGCGGGACAAAAAAAAGCTGAAATTTTTAGCCTTACTCTTAGTTGTTGCAGAAAACGTCCTGATGTACTTGGTACATTGCTGACTCTATCTTTACACATAATTGATTTAGAAATCAGTTGGAAAGAAAACCTGCATGGCCATGGGTACTTTGAGACTAGGATTGGGAAAACATCAGTATACTGCCCTGTTCCAGTGTGGTGGGTATTGACAACTTCTACCCTCATGCCAACCACTCAAATTCTCCCCCACCTCCTACAAAACCCCATACTTCCACAACCACCCTTCCCCGATCCCCTGACCCAGGCTGGGTGGTGGGTCTACGGTGGGGACGTGGAGTCTCCAGTGGCGGGTCCGTCCTGTCCCGTGATATGGTGGAGGACCTGGAGCAGTCATCACTGATGGAGGCTAGCAAGGGGGCGCTGTGTGAGGAGAAGGCTAGGCTGGAGACCCTACGGCTGTGGGTGCTCTGCATCTGGGCAGGCTCTGTGCCCTGAAAGTCTTTCAGAGTCACGGGTCCTAGCTTGTCACTGTAGGCGATTGTGGTCCTGTGGTGGGGATGCCAGGCCACTGAGGTAGGGCAACAGCTGGGCTCTACCTCTAATCTAGAGGCTGGTTTGGTGGGTTTCCTCCTGTCCCAAAGCAACAGACGGCCATCCTGGCCACATGAGAGGAAGAGGGAGTCATCGGATGGATTGCAGGACACACAAGTGACTGGCTTAGAGTGAGCGTTATGTGTGCTGACCACCTCCCCCTGACTAAGGTCCCAGACTTTGATTCGGCAGTCCATACTGCTGCTGACGGCGTGGTTTGACCCAGCAGGGCTCACGCTGGTGACGATGTGATCATGCTCGAGTTTAGTGAACCGATTCACCAGCAGACTATCGTCCTCCGCTAGCTCCCACAGCTCAACAGCACCCGAGTCAGATGCAACTAGGATGCCCCTCTCTGAAACCCACTTTGCCTTTGTGACCCCAGCCTCTGTCTGCACACCAGCCTTGCAGAAACCCTCGTTGGGAGACTGCTTGGGGTCACTGTAGACCCAGATGGAGCCCAGCCAGCATCTGCCCGTCAGACTGGAGGCCCCCAGCAACAGGCTGCCATCTGCCCTGTACTGCGCCGAGTCCAAATGCTTCTCCATGCACGCCGGGGCATTTGGGGGTATGTTCCATCTGTTTTCCTTGATCATATTGGTATTTACTGTACTTTTCATCCAGGCAACTCTGAGTCTGATTCACTCAAGCTAGTGTAGCTAAGTGTTTGCAATGCAAATTATTTTATCCTTTATACAATAAATGTTTTAACTTTAACTAGATAGTCTAGAAAACACAGACTAATAAACTAGCTACCAGATTTAGGTTAGCCTAGGTTTTTAACTTCTATTCTTGAATTATATTATTTTTCATTGCTCCATTGTTCATGCCAGAAATGAATGAACTCAAACAGCACACCACACCACTTCGCGGCTGAGCCGTTGTTGCTCCTAGACATTCCCACGTTCCCACAATAACAGCACTTACGGTTGACCGGGGCAGCTCTAGCAGGGCAGAAATGTGCCAAACTGACTTGTTGGAAAGGTGGCATCCTATGACGGTGTCACATTGAAAGTCACTGAGCTCTTCAGTAAGGCCATTCTGCTGCCAGTATTTGTCTATGGAGATTGCATGGCGGTGTGCTCGGTTTTATGCACCTGTCAGCAACGGGTGTGGCTGAAATAGTCGAATCCACTAATTTGAAGGTGTGTCCATATACTTTTGTACATATACTGTATCTCCCTCCTCAGTACCTTTAGAGCTGTCAGTGTAGACAGGCTGGATCCTGTAGATGGGCTGGGATCCTGTAGACAGACTGGGATCCTGTAGACGGGCTGGGATCCTGTAGACGGGCTGGGATCCTGTAGACGGGCTGGGATTCTGTAGACGGGCCGGGATCCTGATGGATGTCCCTCCTTCCTCCATTGTCTTTTGAAGCATTTGGAGGCTCTGCCTGGGCCTTAGCCACAGTGATGATTACAGCCCCATCATTAGACAATTACTGACATCTGCTCTGTTCCACTGCTCTGTCTCATGTCCATTAGCCTGACTTAGAGGGAATAGAGTAGAGACCCCTTCTTGTTCAATGACAAACCTAATTGGGGATGTGGTTCCTTGTTCCTATGTACCCCTCCTCTCTCCACCGACTCCCCCTTTTTCTCCACTCTCAACCAATGTACCCATAATGACTTCTGTCCCACTTTCCCTCCAAATGTACACAAGTTTAATTCATCAACCATTCTAAAGCTTTCACTTACCAACACACAAAGAAAAGGCTTCACAAGTAAAAACAAGATGGTTTATATAGTACCGTAACACCTTTCGCAATGTATACAGTAAGAATAGGAAATGTAATACACATCATTACCCCATGGGTTAGTGTTACATTCAACTGTTGAATCCTTTCATGGTTTTTCACATCTCCATGTCTACGCATGCATTTTAAATTCACAATCACATTCTATAGTCTTGGGCATGACAGCATGCTTACATTATGTGATACAGTTTATGAGTCTTCACGTCAAGCTCCGTAGGCCAGGTGCATGCATCCACTCATGGCTTGGCTTGTTACATCAACTTATATTACAGGTAAACTTACTGGGAAGTGCTTTAGTTTCATACAATAACAAAAGCAACTAAGCAGCTAGTGGTCTGTTTATCTTCATCGAAAAGGAACGAAAGTTAACTAAAGTTAGTACAATGTGTGTTGGTTGTATCAGGAATTCCCTTTATTGGACTGTCCAATGGTATGCACATCCTGTTAGTTACACACCTAAATAATCTTCCTTTTCTCCTTTCTCTTCATGTTAGGAGGGTAAAGTTATAGGACTATGGTAGTACTGTGTGGTAGTAGTGTGTAATTGATAATACTTTGTGGCTATGTGTAGTGGTGTTGGTAGTACTGTGGTAGAACTGTATGGCTATGTGTTGTGGTGTTGGTAGTACTGTGGTAGAACTGTATGGCTATGTGTTGTGGTGTTGGCAGTACTGTGGTATAACTGTATGGCTATGTGTTGTGGTGTTGGTAGTACTGTGGTAGAACTGTATGGCTATGTGTGGTGGTGGTGTGTGTCCTGTACTCAGAACCAGAACTCGGAGACGAAGATGTGGACGCTGACGATGTTCCGATGAGACACCACCCCAGAGGTGACGTAGTTCATAGCCAGCTTCAACACCATGTTCAGCGGGCCAATCAGAGGCTTCACTTGTCGGACAACACCTAAGGGAGACAGAGGGATAGTCAGAGAGAGAAGGGTACCAAAGGTATTGAAGGAGGGTGTAAAGAATGATGACTGACCATCAAGTTAGAATGATAAAACTATTTTATTTAGCTAGCAGTAGCCCTTACAGGGGGTAGGAAACCTTTTATGGGGGGTAGGAAACTTTTTACAGGGGGTAGGAAACCTTTTACAGTGAGTAGAAAACCTTTTACAGGGAGTAGGAAATATTTTACAGGGGGTAGGAAATATTTTACAGGGTGTAGGAAACCTTTTATAGGGTGTGGGAAACCTTTTACAGGGAGTAGAAAACATTTTACAGGGGGTAGGAAACATTTTACAGGGAGTGGGAAACCTTTTACAGGGGGTAGGAAACAGGGATGGAATTTTAGGATTTTTGGCACTGGCCAGCCGGGCTCATAGACCATGATTTCTACTAACACGGGTGACATTCAGGTCCAAAATCTGTGCCAAGCGATGTTTGAAAAAACCTGTCGGGGTAGTTTGACAAATTTTGTGTTTAATTTCCATCCCTGCATGTGCAGCCTTTGATGTTATTGATCATAAATAGTTATTGAAGAAACTCACTTGCTATGGATTTACATCACCTGCCATCACATGGTTGGAGAGTTATTTATCCAATAGAACCCAGAGAGTGTTCTTCAATGGAAGCTTCCCTAACATCAGATATGTACAGTGTGGTGTCCTTCAGGGCAGTTGCCTTGGGCCGTTACTCTTCTCTGTTTTTACAAATTATTTGCCACTGATCTTACACAAAGCTAGAATGACTATGTATGCGAATGATTCCACACTCAACATATCAACACCCAAAGCCAGTGAGCTCAGTGAAATTCTAAATAAGGAGTTACAGTCAGTATCAGAATGTGTGATTAATAACAAACCGGTCTTAAATACATCTAAAATTAAAAGCTGTGTATTTGGTTCAAAACATTCTGTAAGACCTAAACCTCAGCTGGAGATGTGTTTAAAGGGTGTGACCATTGAGCAAGTTGATGAAGCTAAACTCCTAGGTATACAGTGCATTCGGAAAGTATTCAGAACCCTTGACTTTTTCAACATTTTGTTACGTTACAGCCTTATTCTAATATGGATGAAATTCATGTTTTTCCTCATTAATCTACACACAATACCCAATAATTAGAAACTGAAAACAGGTTTTTAGAAATGTATGCCAATTTATTAAAAATAAAAAACAGAAATACCTTATTTACATAAGTATTCAGACCCTTTGCCATGAGACTCGAAATTGAGCTCAGGTGTATCCTGTTTCCATTGATCATCATTGAGATGTTTCTACAACTTGATTGGAGTCCACCTGTTGTAAATTCAATTGATTGGACATGATTTGGAAAGGCACACACCTGTCTATATAAGCCCCCACAGTTGACAGTGCATGTCCAAGACAGGATTGTGTCGAGGCACAGATCTGGGGAAGGGTACCAAAACATGTCTGCAGCCTTGAAGGTCCCCAAGAACACAGTGGCCTCCATCATTCTTAAATGGAAGAAGTTTGGAACCACCAAGACTCTTCCTAGAGCTGGCCACCTGGCCAAACTGAGCAGTCGGGGGAGAAGGGCCTTGGTCAGTGAGGTGACCAAGAACCCGATGGTCAGTCTGACAGAGCTCCAGAGTTCCTCTGTGGAGATGGGAGAACCTTTCAGAAGGACAACCATCTCTGCAGCACTCCACCAGTCAGGCCTTTATGGTAGAGTGGCCAGATGGAAGCCACTCCTCAGGAAAAGGCACATGACAGCCTGCTTGGAGTTTGCCAAAAGGCACCTAAAGGACTCTCAGACCATGAGAAACAGGATTCTCTGGTCTGATGAAACCAAGATTGAACTCTTTGGCCTGAATGCCAAGCGTCACGTCTGGAGGAAACCTGGCACCATCCCTACGGTGAAGCATGGTGGTGACAGCATCATGCTGTGGGGATGTTTTTCAGCGGCAGGGACTGGGAGACTAGTCAGGATCGAGGGAAAGATGAACGGAGCAATGTACAGAAAGATCCTTGATGAAAACCTGCTCCAGAGTGCTCAGGACTTCAGAATGGGGCAGAGGTTCACCTTCCAACAGGACAACGACCCTAAGCACACAGCCAAGGCAACGCAGGAGTGGCTTTGGGACAAGTCTCTGAATGTCCTTGAGTGGCCTAGCCAGCGCCCGGACTTGAACCCGATCGAACATGTCTGGAGAGACCTGAAAATAGCTGTGCAGCAACGCTCCCCATCCAACCTGACAGAGTTTGAGAGGATCTGCAGAGAATAATGGGGGAAGCTCCCCAAATACAGGTGTGCCAAGCTTGTAGCGTCATACCCAAGAAGACTCAAGAAGCTGCAGCTGGCTCAACACAGAGCAGCAAGCCTTGCCCTTAACTGCACGTACAGAACTAACATCAACAACATGCATGCCAGTCTTTCCTGGTTTAGGGTTGATGAGAGATTAATTGCTTCTCTTCTAGTTTTTATGACACACAGACACACTCTAACACACACATTATGTTTTAAGTTGTTTGTATATCGTTGTATTCTAAATTAGTGTGGCTGTCCTTGTCTATCAGTGTATCAGTGTTTTGTTACTTGTCATGTTGTGTGTTTTATTTGTGGACTCCAGGAAGAATAGCTGCTGCTTTGGCAAAAGCTAATGGGGATCCCAATAAACCAATAAACCAAAAAACCTCATATGATGACAGGAATGTCAAACCTCTTCATGTGAATCTGGCTTTAAATTCTCTCCTCCATCCTTCTCTTCCTCCATCCATCCACCCATCCCCACCTTCCTCCCTCCACCCTCCCCTGGAGGACGGGAGAGAGCGCAAGAGACTCTCCTATCACGGTAACAACATGGGGAAAACACACCACGACCGCTGCAGACTGAGACCCAAGAATGACCGAATGCACATGGAATTTGTTGGAAGCTTTTTTTACGTGAACATGCGATTACAGGGTGAAAGAACGCCAATGTTTATCCAGGCTGTCAGCGGGCCCTTTTCTCTGTGGAGGGCTGGTGACATTTCAGCTCAGTCCTGTTTGAACAGCCATCGTCCAGCGTGCAGCCAGGCAGCACAATCACTGCACTGTCCTTTCACTGTTTTCACTGTTTTATTTCTCTCTCTTGTTCTCTCTCAACGGTTTTTCTGTTTCTCACACACAGGGAGACAGGTATTAGATGAAATAGGTATTGGTCACAAAGTACTAAAATATATTGAATGCTATAAAGTCCATCAAAACTACAGCACGATTAATAATCTTCAATCAAATCAACAAGATGTCACGGCATCATTCAATGTGACTCATGGAATGCCTTTGTCCCACAATTGTCATAACATTTTGTCATGTTCACCACAGGGAAAACGATGATGATCAAGTGTGAGCTGGTTGCTGCAAAATGTCCTCTGGGACGGACACTGACATGGCTATGATCTAGATCCTCTATCCCATTATTTTATTTTCTCTTCTCCTCTCTTCCCTTCTCCCTGTCTCCTCTTCCCTTCTCTTCCTGAGGGGGCCAGCCTGATGTTTGTGGCACCATCTTTGTGGCCCGCGAGGGTAAATGAGTCCCATGTGCTGGACGATGGGGAGCGGAGCATTCTCAGTCACGCAATACAGCCATTGAGGCAGGCAGGCATTCTTTCAGGGATCCATCTTTAGGATTCAGTTAGAGGAGCTCAACCAGAGTCAGTCTCACTGAGCCTCCCCTCTCATCCCTTCTCCCCTCACCCATCTCCCAGTCAGTCTGGATCCCTGCGGCCACACAGAAGATTCCAGCGATAAGCGCCTGAAGAGTGTGGAATTGGGCCCTTTTTTACCAGGGTTGCCCCCTTGTTTTGGTGTTTTGGGACTGTTGCATAGTGACACAGGGCTGAGGGGCTGAGAGGAGGGGGACGACGGTTTTATTGTTTCCAAACCGTCAGCGCCATCAGAGAGGAGGAACCTCTGCATGAACTCAACGACAGTAATGTTCAGAAAAATAAAGGACATGGAAAAACAGATTGGAGCTTTGCGTATGAAAAAAATATTATCATCACTAGCGAATGGAGGTGGCATGCTGATCGGTAATATGGCGCCATATATTCATTCAACACAGAGAGATAATTTAGACATAAAGTTGACTGCATGTGAGTAGTTGACATACAACAAGATATACTACCAATGCAATATCTGCACTGTGTGAGATGCCTGTGAAGCAACAGAGTTCATAAAGTTCAAATTCGTTCATGTAACTTCGATGTCAATCAGTTCACAGGGTTCAATACTGGATGAACCAGAAGACCCAATGAAGATGCGCGAGAGCGAGGCGAACAAAATGAAACATATCATTATAAATACAGTATGGAGCACCACAATACGGCCTGGATTTCACAATAGCCCTGTTTTATTGGAAATAGAGCGATGGTTTCAGATCATAAATGTGACCCGAATCCAATCGAGGCTCTAGATGTTTTCCATTACAGGGGTCAGTTAGGGCCAAGTTCGCTGCTGCCACAAACAAAGTCTCTCGAGGACAATGTTTCAATTAAAATCAGAGGGACAAACAAGCGAAAATGTTACATTATTATTAAATTTGCATTATATAAAGATATATATTACACAACGTAGATTTCAACTAAGTGTTGCCATGAGCATCCACAGTCGAAAAACTCCTCAAATGACTAAATTAGCAGCAGCTAATGGGGATCTTTAATACAGTTGAAGTCGTAAGTTTACATACACCTTAGCCAAATACATTTAAACTCTGTTTTTCACAATTCCTGACATTTAATCCTAGTAAAAATTCCCTGTGTTAAGATCACCACTTTATTTTAAGAATGTGAAATGTCAGAATAATAGTAGAGAGAATGATTTATTTAAGCTTGTATTTATTTCATCACATTCCCAGTGGGTCAGAAGTTTACATACACTCAATTAGTATTTGGTAGCATTGCCTTTAAATTGTTTAACTTGGGTCAAACGTTTCGGGTAGCCTTCCACAAGCTTCCCACAATAAGGGGTGAATTTTGGCCCATTCCTCCTGACAGAGCTGGTGTAACTGAATCAGTTTTGTAGGCCTCCTTGCTCGCACACGCTTTTTCAGTTCTGCCCACACATTTTCTATAGGATTGAGGTCAGGGCTTTGTGATGGCCACTCCAATACCTTCACTTTGTTGTCCTTAAGCCATTTTGCTTCAACTTTGGATGTATGCTTGGTGTCATTGTCCATTTGGAAGACCCATTTACGACCAAGCTTTAACTTCCTGACTGATGTCTTGAGATGTTGCTTCAATATATCCACATCATTTTCCTTCCTCGTGATGCCATCTATTTTGTGAAGTGCACCAGTCCCTCCTGCAGCAAAGCACCCCCACAGCATGATGCTGCCATCCCCGTGCTTCACGGTTGGGATGGTGTTCTTCGGCTTGCAAGCAACCCCCTTTTTCCTCCAAACATAACGATGGTCATTATGGCCAAACAGTTCTATTTTTGTTTCATCAGACCAGAGGACATTTCTCCAAAAAGTAAGATCTTTGTCCCCATGTGGAGTTGCAAACCATAGTCTGGCTTTTTTATGGTGGTTTTGGAGCAGTGGCTTCTTCCTTGCTGAGCGGCCTTTCAGGTTGTGTCGATATATACGACTCGTTTTACTGTGGATATAGATACTTTTGTACTTGTTTCCTCCAGCATCTTCACAAGGTCCTTTGCTGTTGTTCTGGGATTGATTTGCACTTTTCGCACCAAAGTACGTTCATCTCTAGGAGACAGAATGCGTCTCCTTCCTGAGCTGTATGACGGCTGCGTGGTCCCATGGTGTTTATACTTGCGTACTATTGTTTGTACAGATGAACGTGGTACCTTCAGGCGTTTGGAATTTGCTCCCAAGGATGAACCAGACTTGTGGAGGTCTACCATTTTTTTTCTGAGGTCTTGGCTGATTTCTTTTGATTTTCCCATGATGTCAAGCAAAGAGGCACTGAGTTTGAAGGTAGGCCTTGAAATACATCCACACTTTAGTGTCCTAAGTTTCCAATTGACTCAAATGATGTCAGAAGCTTCTAAAGCCATGACATAATTTTCCGGAATTTTCCAAGCTGTTTAAAGGCACAGTCAACTTAGTGCATGTAAACTTCTGACCCACTGGAATTATGATACAGTGAATTATAAGTGAAATAATCTGTCTGTAAACAATTGTTGGAAAAATTACTTGTGTCATGCACAAAGTAGATGTCCTAACCGACTTGCCAAAACTATAGTTTGTTAACAAGAAATTTGTGGAGTGGTTGAAAAACAAGTTTAATTGACTCCAACCTAAGTGTATGTAAACTTCTGACTTCAACTGTAAATACAAATACAAATACTAAATGACAGTTATGTTACATTTGTATCTGTCACGGTTTCGGCCGAGGCTGCTCCTCCTCCTTGTTCGGGCAGGCTTCGGCGGTCGTCGTCCCCGGAGTACTAGCTACCACCGTTCGATGTTTCATGTTTGTTTGGTTTTGTCTGTTTGTACACCTGTCCCTTGTTAGTGTTTGATTTTGTTTCCTATTTAGTTATCGTGTGTTGGGTCAGGTGTTATGTGTGATTGTTTTTTTGTCAAGCTGTTGCTCTCTGTATTTACTCTCGTGTTTTGTTGTTTTTCGAGAGTCCGCACTGTGTGCGCTATCGTCGTTTTACGCACTGTGTTTATTGTGCGTAATTTGTATTTAGCCTCCCGGTTGGGTTGGCTGTTCGCCTGTTTGGTGCTGCTTTCGTTTACTAAATTCTGTTCACGAACGCCCGTGTTTCCTGCGCTTGATTTCCACACCGCATCTACACTCAGCTACTGACAGAATCACACATCAACCCATGGAATCAGCAGGAGCAACCGCGCCAACGGACATCATGGAGGACCGTCTTCGTGGGCAGGAGGACAGGATCAACCAGATCGGTCACGCCCTGGATCGGGTGATGAACACTCTCCACCGATGGGAAAGCAGCGGGGTACCCACGCCCCCACCTACCGGACCATCCCCATCGGTCAGTCCTCCTGTCCCCCTTCCGGAACCCAGCGGGATTCGGCTCTCGCTCCGGCTCCGCTGCCGGGTGTCAAGGGTTCCTGCTGCAAGTGGAGCTCTACCTCGCCACCGTACACCCGGCGCCCTCGGGACACGAGAGCGTCTCCGCCCTCATCTCCTGTCTCACCGGCAAGGCGTTGGAGTGGGCCAACGCCGAATGGAGGAGAATAGACGCCGCTACTATTACCTATGCGGAGTTCTCCCGCCGCTTCCGTGCCGTGTTTGACCATCCACCAGAAGGGAAGGCGGCGGGGGAGCGTCTGTTCTACCTCCGACAGGGGATGAGGAGCGCACAGGATTTTGCTTTGGAGTTCCGGACTCTAGCGGCAGATGCAGGGTGGAATGAGCGGGCCCTCATAGACCACTTCCGCTGCAGCCTCCGGGAGGACGTCCAGAGAGAGTTGGCGTGCAGGGATACCACGTTGTCGTTTGACCAACTGGTCGACATGGCCATTCGGCTGGACACCCTGCTCGCCACCCGTGGACGTCCCGGGTGGGGGTTGCCCATTCCACCTTCCGGCACCTCCGAGCCGAGCCCTATGGAGCTCGGAGGTGCTGGCGCTAGAGAACGGAGGAGTAGGAACCCGAGGGGGGCCGTTCCCTGCACCAACTGTGGCCGTGGAGGGCACACCGCGGCTAGGTGTTGGGGAAGGTCCCCCGGTGGAGGTGAAGGCAGGCCACGCATTGGGGAGTCCTCCCAGGTGAGTAGGCGCCTACTTACCCAGAGCTTTCTGTCGTTCACATAACCTTGCCTGTTTGTTTCCCACAGGTTGCACCTCGTTCCCAGCATAAGGCGCTAGTAGATTCAGGCGCAGCTGGGAATTTTGTAGATCGCCAGTTCTGTGTAGAGTTAGGGATTCCTCTCCTTCCCGTTGATAAGCCTTTCCCTGTACATGCCCTAGATAGCCGTCCGTTAGGATCTGGGTTAATTAGGGAGGTCACAGCGCCCCTTAGGATGAAGACGCAGGGGGGTCATGAGGAGACGATTCAGCTCTATCTGATTGACTCTCCTGCGTATCCGGTGGTGCTGGGACTTCCCTGGTTGATTACCCATGATCCTACTATTTCGTGGCGAGAGAAAGCTCTTAAAGGGTGGTCTGTTCAGTGTGAGGGGCTATGTCTGGGTGTTTCCATAGGGGCGACCTCGGTGGAGAGTCCAAATCAAATGCCCGCACTGCATATTCCCCCCGAGTATGAGGATTTGACACTGGTGTTTAGTAAGACAAGGGCGGCGCAGCTGCCGCCTCATAGACGGGGGGATTGTGCGATAGATCTCCAGTTAGGAGCAGCACTCCCGCGGAGCCATGTGTATCCCTTGTCTCAAGAGGAGAGGAAGGCGATGGAAACTTACATCGCCGAGTCTCTGAGACAGGGATACATACGGGCCTCCACTTCACCCGCTTCCTCGAGCTTCTTTTTTGTGAAGTTTGCGCCCGTGTATTGATTACCGCGGTCTCAATCAGATTACGGTGAAGTACAGTTATCCACTTCCTCTGATTGCGACTATGACGGAGTCATTACACGGTGCTCAGTTCTTCACAAAATTGGATCTCAGGAGCGCATATAACTTGGTGCGCATTAGAGAGGGCGATGAATGGAAGACAGCATTTAGCACGACCTCCAGTCATTACGAGTATCTCGTCATGCCATATGGGTTAATGAATGCTCCCTCAGTCTTCCAATCCTTTGTAGATGAGATTTTCCGGGACATGCAGGGGCAGGGAGTAGTCGTGTACATAGACGATATTCTGGTGTACAGTTCTACCCGAGCTGAGCATGTAGCCCTGGTGCAGCGAGTGTTGAGGAGACTGTTGGAGCATGACCTATATGTCAAGGCAGAGAAATGTCTGTTCTTTCAGAAGTCGGTCTCCTTTTTGGGTTATCAGTTGTCTGCGTCAGGGGTGAAGATGGAGGTTGACCGGGTGTCAGCTGTGCGTAATTGGCAAACCCCAACCACTGTGAAAGAGGTGCAACAGTTCTTGGGTTTTGCAAATTATTACCGGAGGTTTATCCGGGGTTTTGGACAGGTGGCAGCTCCCATAACGTCTCTGTTGAAGGGGGGTCCGGTGCGCTTGCGGTGGTCAGCTGAGGCGGACAGGGCTTTTGGGAGACTGAAGGACCTGTTTACCTCGGCGCCGGTGTTGGCGCATCCGGATCCCGCTTTACCATTCCAGGTAGAGGTAGACGCGTCCGAGGCCGGTATTGGGGCCGTCCTCTCACAACGGTCTGGCACACCACCTAAGCTCCGCCCCTGTGCCTTTTATTCTAAGAAGCTCAGTCCGGCGGAGCGGAATTATGACGTAGGGGACAGGGAGCTGTTAGCCGTGGTAAAGGCCCTAAAGGTGTGGAGGCATTGGCTTGAGGGGGCTCAACACCCTTTCCTCATTTTGACGGACCACCGTAACCTGGAGTACATCCGGGCAGCTAGGAGACTGAATCATCGCCAGGCCCGCTGGACTATGTTTCTAGCCCGGTTTGTGTTTAAAATCACTTACATCCCTGGGTCCCAGAACGGGAAGGCAGATGCCCTGTCTCGGCGGTATGACACGGAGGAGAGGTCCGTTGAGCCCACTCCCATACTACCAAAGTCTTGTCTGGTGGCACCGGTGGTATGGGAGGTCGATGCAGAGATCGAGCGGGCGTTACGCACCGACCCAAGTCCTCCACAGTGTCCAGTGGGTCGGACGTACGTTCCGCTCGAGGTACGCGATCGCCTCATTTATTGGGCTCATACGTCCCCCTCCTCTGGACATCCAGGTATCGGCCAGACAGTTCACTGCCTTAGCACTAAGTACTGGTGGCCAACGTTAGCCAGGGATGTGAGGGTTTATGTCTCCTCCTGTTCGGTGTGTGCACAGTGTAAGGCGCCCAGACATTTGCCCAGGGGTAAGCTACAACCCCTGCCCGTTCCACAACGACCCTGGTCCCACCTCTCGGTGGACTTTGTTACAGACCTTCCCCCCTAGAATACTACCATCCTGGTCGTTGTGGATCGGTTCTCGAAGGCCTGTCGTCTCCTTCCCATGCCGGGTCTCCCTACTGCCCTACAGACCGCTGAGGCTCTGTTTACCCATGTCTTCCGGCATTATGGGGTACCCGAGGATATAGTGTCTGATCGAGGCCCCCAGTTCACCTCCAGAGTGTGGAGAGCCTTTATGGAACGGTTGGGGGTTTCGGTGAGCCTTACCTTGGGTTACCACCCGGAGAGTAATGGGCAGGTTGAACGTGTCAACCAGGATGTGGGTAGGTTTCTGAGGTCTTATTGCCAGGGCCGGCCGGAGGAGTGGGCGAGATACGTTCCGTGGGCCGAGATGGCGCAGAACTCTCTCCGCCACTCCTCCACCCAACTAACCCCTTTCCAGTGTGTGTTAGGGTACCAGCCGGTTCTGGCACCTTGGCACGAGAGCCAGATCGAGGCCCCTGCGGTGGATGAGTGGGTGCGGCGCTCGGAGGAGACATGGAACGCTGCCCACGTCCATCTGCAGCGGGCCATCCGTCGGCATAAGACGAGCGCCGATCTCCACCGCAGTGAGGGGCCTGTATACGCACCTGGAGATCGAGTCTGGCTCTCGACCAGAAACCTGCCCCTCTGCCTGCCCTGCCGGAAGCTGGGTCGGCGGTTTGTGGGGCCATTCAAAGTCCTGAGGAGGTTGAACGAGCTGTGTTACAGGTTAGAACTGCCTATTGATTACAGGAATATTAACCCCTCGTTCCATGTGTCTCTCCTCAGGCCGGTGGTAGCTGGTCCACTCCAGGACTATGAGATAGAGGAGACTCCTCCGCCCCCGTTGGACATCGAGGGGGCTCCGGCGTACACTGTGAGGTCCATCCTTGATTCGAGACGCCGGATGGGGGGTCTCCAATATCTCGTGGAGTGGGAGGGGTACGGCCCGGAGGAGCGGTGCTGGGTGCCGAGGAGGGACATATTAGACCTGTCCCTGCTGACCGAGTTCCATCGGGGTCATCCTACGCGCCCTGCTCCGCGTCGTCCTGGTCGTCCCCGAGGCCGGGATCGGCGCACGGCTGGAGCCGCGCGTCAAGGGGGGGGTACTGTCACGGTTTCGGCCGAGGCTGCTCCTCCTCCTTGTTCGGGCAGGCTTCGGCGGTCGTCGTCCCCGGAGTACTAGCTACCACCGTTTGATGTTTCATGTTTGTTTGGTTTTGTCTGTTTGTACACCTGTCCCTTGTTAGTGTTTGATTTTGTTTCCTATTTAGTTATCGTGTGTTGGGTCAGGTGTTATGTGTGATTGTTTTTTGTCAAGCTGTTGCTCTCTGTATTTACTCTCGTGTTTTGTTGTTTTTCGAGAGTCCGCACTGTGTGCGCTATCGTCGTTTTACGCACTGTGTTTATTGTGCGTAATTTGTATTTAGCCTCCCGGTTGGGTTGGCTGTTCGCCTGTTTGGTGCTGCTTTCGTTTACTAAATTCTGTTCACGAACGCCCGTGTTTCCTGCGCTTGATTTCCACACCGCATCTACACTCAGCTACTGACAGTATCTCTTAGTCCAACATGATATTATAGGAAAACATAATCCTGTCACGTTTTTGCAAAACAGAAAACTTCACAGTATTCTGTATATAAACTCAGCAAAAAAAGAAACGTCCTCTCATTGTCAACTGCGTTTATTTTCAGCAAACTTAACATGTAAATATTTGTATGAACATAACAAGATTCAACAACTGAGACATAAACTGAACAAGTTCCACAGACATGTGACTAACAGAAATGTGTCCCTGAACAAAGGGGGGGGGGGGGGTCAAAATCTAAAGTAACAGTCAGTATCTGGTGTGGCCACCAGCTGCATTAAGTATTGCAGTGCATCTCCTCCTCATGGACTACACCAGATTTTCCAGTTCTTGCTGTGAGATGTTACCCCACTCTTCCACCAATGCACCTGCAAGTTCCCTGGGGGGAATGGGGGGAATGGCCCTCACCCTCTGATCCAACAGGTCCCAGACATGCTCAATGGGATTGAGATCCGGGCTCTTCGCTGGCCATGGCAGAACACTGACATTCCCGTCTTGCAGGAAATCACGCACAGGTGGCATTGTCATGCTGGAGGGTCATGTCAGGATGAGCCAGCAGGAAGGGTACCACATGAGGGAGGAGGATGTCTTCCCTGTAACGCACAGCGTTAGTCCGATGATGCTGTGACACACCGCCCCAGACCATGAAGGACCCTCCACCTCCAAATCGATCCCGCTCCAGAGTACAGGCCTCGGTGTAACCTCATTCCTTCGACGCGAATCCGACCATCACCCTTGGTGAGACAAAACTGCGACTCTTCAGTGAAGAGCACTTTTTGCCAGTCCTGTCTGGTCCAGCGACGTTGTTGCCGGTGATGTCTGGTGAGGACCTGCTTTACAACAGGCCTACAAGCCCTCAGTCCAGCCTCTCTCAGCCTATTGCGGACAGTCTGAACACTGATGGAGGGATTGTGCATTCCTGGTGTAACTCGGGCAGTTGTTGTTGCCATCCTGTACCTGTCCCGCAGGTGTGATGTTCGGATGTACCGATCCTGTGCAGGTGTTGTTTCACACCACAGCGAGGACGATCAGCTGTCCATCCTGTCTCCCTGTAGTGCTGTCTTAGGCGTCTCACAGTACAGACATTTATTGCCCTGGCCACATCGGCAGTCCTCATGCCTCCTTGCAGCATGTCTAAGGCACGTTCACGCAGATGAGCAGGGACCCGGGGCATCTTTCTTTTGGTGTTTTTCAGAGTCAATAGAAAGGCCTCTTTAGTGTCCTAAGTTTTCATAACTGTGACCTTCATTGCCTACCGTCTGTAAGCTGTTAGTGTCTTAACGACCGTTCCACAGGTGCATGTTCATTAATTGTTTATGGTTCATTGAACAAGTGTTTAAACCCTTTACATTGAAGATCTGTGAAGTTATTTGGATTTTTACAAATTATCTTTGAAAGACATGGTCCTGAAAAAGGGACGTTTCTTTTTTTGCTGAGTTTATGACTTGGTCAATAAACTGCATTCATTGGAAAAAGATGTCACATGGTCGATGTTTTTGTCAATACATTGCATTCAATGGGAAAAGACGAGTGTCGCAGGGGTTAGGGTTAGACATACAATTCTATGGGCAAATTATCTAGAGACTCAGACAAACAGACAGACAGACAGACAAACAAACAGACAGACTGATACATACATTCACAGACAGACAGAGCTTCAAATTTCAATTAAATCACAAATAATGTGACCTATATCCTCTTCAGAATTCATTCTAGTAAGGCTCTTAGTTTCTGCAAGACCATTGTGTCCAATGGAGGTGAAAAATGCTTTTGGGTCAATTCAATTCAAATTTCAAATGCCGGGTCATGACCGTCCCTCGGTAACAAATATGTAACCTTTGTAACCCTTTGAAAATGCCCCCCCCCCCCCATAATGGTTATGTAAGGGCTGTAGGTAATGCTTTTCTGTGGAAGAATGGCCTTGTTCTTTGTTGGATCAAGTTTTACTGTGAAGAGTTAATTTCACATGTTTACGTGTAGCCTTGCGTTCATCGGAATAATCTGCTTAACAATCCCATACATTAATTGTGTTCCTAGCCTCAACCATTCTACCGATGTCACTCAAAAGAACCTTAGCTCTAGAGCAGGCCACCTGGTACGGCAACTGCACCGCCCACAACCGCAGGGCTCTCCAGAGGGTGGTGGGGTCTGCACAACGTATCACCGGGGGCAAACTACCTGCCCTCCAGGACACCTACAGCACACGATGTCACAGGAAGGCCAAAAAGATCATCAAGGACCACTACCATCCGAGCCACTGCCTGTTCACCCCGCTATCATCCAGAAGGCGAGGTCAGTACAGGTGCATCAAAGCTGGGACCGAGAGACTGAAAAACAGCTTCTATCTCAAGGCCATCAGACTGTTAAACAGCCATCCCTAGCACAGAGAGGCTGCTGCCTACATACAGACTTGAAAATCACTGGCCACTGAACACTAGAAACTTTAATAATGCCTCTTTAATAATGTTTACATATCTTGCATTACCCATCTCATATGTATATACTGTATTCTATACTATCAATTTTTTTTTTCTTTTCACCTTTATTTAACCAGGTAAGCCAGTTGAGAACAAGTTCTCATTTACAACTGCGACCTGGCCAAGATAAAGCAAAGCAGTGCGATAAAAACAACAGCACAGAGTTACTTATAGGGGTAAACAAAACATAAAGTCAAAAATACAACAGAAAATATATATACAGAATGTAGTAAGTTATGGAGGTAAGGCAATAAATAGGCCATATTACAAAATAGTTACAATTTCGTATTAACACTGGAATGATAGATGTGCAAAAGATGATGTGCAAATAGAGATACTGGGGTGCAAATTAGCAAAATAAATAACAATATGGGGATGAGGTAGTTGGGTGGGCTAATTTCAGAATGGCTGTGTACAGGTGCAGTGATCGGTAAGCTGCTCTGACAACTGATGCTTAAAGTTAGTGAGGGAGATAAGAGTCTCCAGCTTCAGAGATTTTTGCAGTTCGTTCCAGTCATTGGCAGCAATGTTGGCAGCATGTTTACATATCTTTCATTACCCATCTCATTCTATACTATCTATTGCATCTAAGCCTATGCCACTCTGATAATGACATTGTTCCTCCATATATATATATATTCTTGTTCCATTCCTTTACTTAGATTTGTGTGTATTAGGTTTTTGTTTTGGAACTGTTAGATATTACTTGTTAGATATTGCTGCACTGTCGGAATTAGAAGCACAAGCATTTCACTACACTCGCAATAACATCTGCTAACCATGTGTATGTGGCCAATAAATTAGAATTAGATTTGATTTGAAGTGAGGCTTACCTTACTGCCATGTAGTGGGGGGAGGGGCACATTTATATATAAAAAAATGAGGGTTAGGATTATATCTAAGGTTGAGACCCTAACCCTAGCTTCATGTTCATTACCAGCTCAACCCTAACCCTAACTCTAACCCCAACCATGTCCATTCCCAGCTCAACCCTAGCTTCAAATTTTCATCCAGTCCTTACCCTAACTCAACACTGTAAACCCCAATGTGCTGCCATTACTCAAAACTGTGGAAACCTGTTGCACTACCATATCAGAGTACAGCTACTTGAAGTGATGTTGTAGTGGTTTTTCAAATTGATAGAGTCACTGTGACCCTGTAGGGGTCCAGATTTGAGTTGTATCAGCTTGAAAATGTGGAGTAAGTCAACAAAGGTTAGAAGTACATTGGACTTTAAGCTTATTGTTAATTAAATGCTGAATGTATTAGTGACTTGAACTCTAAACAGACGTGTTAAGAAATGTTTAATATTAAGTTGATTGTACTTAGAATACAGACATTTTGTAACCCATTTGCAGGTCTGATGTGGCTTGTAAATGATAAGTCTCAGGCCACTTTTTAAAACTAGGCCTTTCCAAAACTTCCCAGACTTTCCAAAAATCCTGGTTGAAGTATTTCGGATGTGGCACGGCTTGCAAACTATTACGGACTACAAAGGGAAGCACAGCCACGAGCTGCCCAGTGACATGAGCCTACCAGACGAGCTAAATTACTTCTATGCTCGCTTCGAGGCCAGCAACACTGAAGCATGCATGAGAGCATCAGCTGTTCCGGACAACTGTGTGATCACGCTCTCCGTAGCCGATATGAGTAAGACCTTTAAACAGGTCAACATTCACAAGGCCGCAGGGCCAGACGGATTACCAGGACTTGTACTCCGAGCATGCGCTGACCAACTGGCGTGGAACGCTGCCCACGTCCATCTGCAGCGGGCCATCCGTCGGCATAAGACGGGCCCCCCCCCCCCCCCCGCTTCTCCTTCACACAAATTCCGACAGCTGATGTTCTGAAAGAGCTGCAAAATCTGGACCCCTACAAATCATCTGGGCTAGACAATCTGGACCCTTTCTTTCTAAAAAATAGCAGCCGAAATTGTCGCAACCCCTATTACTAGCCTGTTCAACCTCTCCTTTGTAACGTCTGAGATCCCCAGAGATTGGAAAGCTGCCGCGGTCATCCCCCTCTTCAAAGGGGGTGACTCTCTAGATCCAAACTGTTACAGACCTATATCCATCCTGCCCTGCCTTTCAAAAGTTTTTGAAAGCCAAGTTAACAAACAGATCACCGACCATTTCGAATCCCACCGTACCTTCTCTGCTATGCAATCCGGTTTCCGAGCTGGTCATGGGTGCACCTCAGCCACGCTCAAGGTCCTAAACAATATTATAACCGCGATCGATAATAGACTGTACTGTGCAGCCGTCTTCATCGACCTGGCCAAGGCTTTTGACTCTGTCAACCACCGCATTCTTATTGGCAGACTAAATAGCCTTGGTTTCTCAAATGACTGCCTCGCCTGGTTCACCAACTACTTCTCAGATAGAGTTCAATGTGTCAAATCGGAGGGCCTGTTGTCTGGACCTATGGCAGTCTCTAT
Source organism: Coregonus lavaretus (assembly GCF_964263955.1). Classification (NCBI taxonomy): domain Eukaryota; kingdom Metazoa; phylum Chordata; class Actinopteri; order Salmoniformes; family Salmonidae; genus Coregonus; species Coregonus lavaretus. The sequence goes on along the minus strand of NC_140008.1, from coordinate 13,764,146 downwards.
GGGGGTGCCACAGGGTTCAATTCTTGGGCCGACTCTTTTGTCTGTGTATATCAATGATGTCGCTCTTGCTGCTGGTGACTCTCAGATCCACCTCTACGCAGACGACACCATTTTGTATACATCTGGCCCTTCTTTGGACACTGTGTTAACAAACCTCCAAACGAGCTTCAATGCCATACAACACTCCTTCCGTAGCCTCCAACTGCTCTTAAACACTAGTAAAACTAAATGCATGCTCTTCAATCGAATGCTGCTGGCACCCGCCCACCCGACTAGAATCACTACTCTCAACGGGTCTGACCTAGAGTATGTGGACAACTACAAATACCTAGGTGTCTGGTTAGACTGTAAACTCTCCTTCCAGCTTCACATTAAGCATCTCCAATTCAAAGTTAAATCTAGAATCGGCTTCCTATTTTGCAACAAAGCCTCCTTCACTCATGCTGCCAAACATGCCCTCGTAAAACTGACTATCCTACCGATCCTTGACTTCGGCGATGTCATTTACAAAATAGCCTCCAACACTCTACTCAGCAAATTGGATGTAGTCTATCACAGTGCCATCCATTTTGTCACCAAAGCCCCATATACTACCCACCATTGTGACCTGTACGCTCTTGTTGGCTGGTCCTCACTACATATTCGTCGCCAAACCCACAGCTCCAGGCCATCTATAAATCACTGCTAGGCAAATCTCCGCCTTATCTTAGCTCATTGGTCACCATAGCAACACCCACCCGTAGTATGCGCTCCAGCAGGTATATCTCACTGGTCATCCCCAAAGCCAACACCTCCTTTGGCCGCCATTCCTTCCAGTTCTCTGCTGCCAATGACTGGAACGAACTGCAAAAATCTCTGAAGCTGGAGACTCTTATCTCCCTCACTAACTTTAAGCATCAGTTGTCAGAGCACCTTACCGATCACTGCACCTGTACACAGCCCTTCTGAAATTAGCCCACTCAACTACCTCATCTCCATATTGTTATTTATTTTACTCATTTGCACCCCAGTATCTCTATTTACACATCATCTCTTGCACATCTATCATTCCAGTGTTAATACTAATTGTAATTATTTTGCACTATGGACTATTTATTGCCTTACCTCCATAACTTGCTACATTTGCACACACTGTATATATATTTTCTGTGGCATTTTTGACTTTATGTTTTGTTTTACCCCATATGTAACTCTGTGTTGTTGTTTTTATCGCACTGCTTTGCTTTATCTTGGCCAGGTCGCAGTTGTAAATGAGAACTTGTTCTCAACTGGCTTACCTGGTTAAATAAAGGTGAAAAAAAACATGCCTAAATGACTACCGACCCTTTGAAAGGCTGGTCATGGCTCACATCATCACCATTATCCCATTATCCCAGAAACCCTAGACCCACTCCAATTTGCATACCGCCCCAACAGTTCCACAGATGATGCAATCTCTATTGCACTCCACACTGCCCTTTCCCACCTGGACTAAAGGAACACCTACGTGAGAATGCAATTCATTGACTACAGCTCAGCGTTCAACACCATGGTGCCCTCACAGCTCATTACTAAGCTAAGGACCCTGGGACTAAACACCTCCCTCTGAAACTGGATCCTGGACTTCCTGACGGGCCGCCCCCAGGTGGTAAGGGTAGGTAACAACACATCTGCCACGCTGATCCTCAACATGGGGCCCCTCAGGGGTGCGTGCTCAGTCCCCTCCTGTACTCCCTGTTCACCGATGGCTGTATGGCCAAGCACGACTCCAACACCATCATTAAGTTTGCCAACGACACAACAGTGATAGGCCTGATAACCGACAACGATGAGACATCCTATAGGGAGGAGGTCAGAGACCTGGCCGTGTAGTGCCAGGATAACAACCTCTCCCTCAACGTGATCAAGACAAAGGAGATGATTGTGGACTACAGGAAAAGGAGGACCGAGCATGCCCCCATTCTCATCGACGTGGCTGTAGTGGAACAGGTTGAGAGCTTCAAGTTCCTTGGTGTCCACATCACCAACAAACCATCATGGTCCAAACACACCAAGACAGTTGTGAAGAGGGCACGACAAAGCCTATTCCCCTCAGGAGACTGAAAAGATTTGGCATGTGTCCTCAGATCCTCAAGTCTAGGTCCAAAATGCTTCTTAACAGCTTCTACCCCTAGCCATAAGACTCATGAACAGCTAATCAAATGACTACCCGGACTATTTGCATTGTCCCCCCTCCCACTCTCTGTTTATTATCTATTCATAGTCACTTTACCTCTTCCTACATGTACATATTACCTCAATTACCTCAACTAACCTGTGCCCCCGCACATTGACTCTGTACCGGTACCCCCTGTATATAGCCTCGCTACTGTTATTTTACTGCTGCTCTTTAATTATTTAATTATTTATATATATATTTTTTTTTTTAAGTTTTTACTTAACCCTTGTTTTTCTTAAAACTGCATTGTTGGTTAAGGGCTTGTAAATAAGCATTTCACTGTAAGGTCTACACCTGTTGTATTCGGCGCATATGACAAATAACATTTGATTTGGTTTGATTTGATTTCCTGCTTATTCCCTCCTGTTTCCAGGAATCTTCCAACCGGGATTTCCGTAAAATTTGGGAAAGTTACCAAAATAAATTACAACCCTTCCTGCAAGTCACATTATGCTGGCTTGCAAAGTGATGTGTAATTTCTGTTGGAATCCAGCCAGAGTTAGGATATCCAACAGTTGGAATATTTATTCACTCAAAACCAGCATTCATAATGACTGCCAGGGTTAGGAATATTTGGAAGAGACTACCTAAAGCAGGGGACACGTACATAGGATTGTTTACCGTTCGCCAGCCGAGAGCAATTAGCACCTCTAAACAGAGTGTCATCAGTAAATCTCTTTTGTGTTCACACAGCAAAGACATTGAAGTTGTCAGCCACAAAGCCTTGTTAAAATACTCCAAACCAAAAGGTGGCAGTAGCGTTGTTTGGCAATGCATGTCCGTATGTGTTGCTTAGTTAGCCAATGTTAGCAAGCTAGCTATCTGCACTAAAGTTGCTATTTTGTAGAAATCCCTTATTGATACTAGCCAAATGATCACAGATAGATAACTACCTAGCAAGAGGGCGAAGAAACAATTTAATTTACTCTCCATAATCCCATACTGCCAGTGCCAGCCCATAACCAAATGCTTAGCTGGCTAGCTAGCATTAGCATATTCGCTAGCTAGCACAACATAGCTAGCTAGCTAGCTAAGGACATTGCACTAGCTCAGCAGCTAATACAGGCAGCTGTTTCATGGAAACTAATCCATTGTGATTTCATTATAATGTCAATACTAGCTACAGAGGTCAGATAGCTAGTTTGGAGGAAGCATTTAGTGTTGTATGCATTGCATCTGTGCACTTACTTAGCTACCATCCCATAGTCTACATTGCATATGAAGTGTGGCTGACTAATTACATTTAACCGCGGATGTAGAGAGGAAATGCCCTCTTTTTTCCTTTTTGTTGTCACTCCTGTTGGCTCCCCCTCGTGGGGGTTCGTGATCTCTGACTGGCTCAAAGTCATATTATTGGCTACTGACGAGCATTGCGATTCTACAAGTGGAATCGGCTGGTTGGCGCTAGCAGGTCGGCACGCAGCAGGTACCGCTTTTGTTCTAGCAAGAGAAGGAACGGCCTCCCACTGTGATAAGTACATATCGGCAGTCTGTCGATAGTGAGATTCTCGGTGTGTTTCATGCTTAAGCCATTTAAACTGGAACAACCATTTCAGTAACGGATGCAAAAAATGTAACTAACTGATTGGATTAGTTTAGAAAAATTTGTTATTTATCTTTGTGTAGCATAAGATTAATCAACCCTACACTTAACCCCAAGCCTAATCTAATTATGAATTAATTAATTTGCCCCTGTCCCCGCCACATGGCAGAAAGGAAGCATGCCCTAGAGTTAAGGTGCTTTTGAGTAACATCGGAAGAACGGTTGAGGCTAGAAACACAACTCATATATGGGATCGTTCAGCAGACGCTCCCGATGAATGCAAGCCTACACGTGACCATGTGAAATTAACTCTTCACAGTGAAAACTTGGTCCCACAGACGACAAGGCCTTTCTTCCATTGAAGGTTTTACCTACAACCCTTACATAACCATGACCCCCCCCCCCCCCCGTGTTTAGGTTCAGCTTCCTGTGGCTATGGGAAGTGGCTTAATTCATTCTCAACATGGTCCTTCATTTTCTCCCTGCAGTTACACAAAAACACTTTATTCAACCCTCTGTGGAACAGTAAATTCTTAACATAAATACTTGAAACTCAGGGCATTGTTAAAGAGTGTACCCTGTGGGCCGTGCATTGAATTTCAGCTTCCTATGAATAAAGGAAGGGACTTAATTGGAGGTCAAAGGGGCATTTTCGAAGGATTACATTTTACATATTTGTTACCAGAGGATGGTCATGACCTGGCATATGAAATGTGAATTAAATTGACATTGACCCAAAAGCATTTTCAACCTCCATTGGACACAACGATCTTGAAGATGTAGAAACTAAGAGCCTTATAAAGAGGATATCGTTCACAATATTTTAGATTGACTTTATGAAACTGCCTGCCTGCCTGTCTGTCTGTCTGTGAGTGTATAGGTATGTCTGTCTGTCTGTCAACCCTATGACACTCGTCTTTTCAAAGTGAATGCAATGCATTGACAAAAACATCTTACTGTATATTGTGATGTTTTCATTTTTGCAAAAACATGACAAGATTGTGTTTTGAGGCTGATGCTGGGCTGCTCAGTCCTTTCTCAGGTACCATGCTCAGTTCTACTGTCAGCAGCTTACTTGTAGTCATTGATCAGTGAGGTACAGCAGCTATCTGAGCTGTAGATTCTAGTTGTTCCTCTCAATCATCCCATGTTTTAATTGCGCAGTCAGAGCAGTTCAGATTTGACACCTGAAGAGGAGCCTCATAAGGGCTCTGCGCGTCAGCATGTTTCACATCCACAGCACACAGAGTACTGTATCCTCCATGAAGGCAAGGCATCTACAGTGACACCTGGAGCTCAACATACTAGCTATGAACCTGAGGTGAAACCAAACCACCACAACCACATAATCACTGCAAACATTTCACTCAGTCACGAGCTGTGGTGAGGTGAAAGCCTAACCACAAAGCTAACAGGTTTTACTTTGATACAATCATATCGTCATTACTTGAGGTGCAAACCTGTACACATAAACAATGAAAATACCAGATCTCTCACTGATATCATCTCTCCTCTACTTTGCGTATCTAGTTCATTCCAGGATCTGATGGTAGGCTTACAGTACGGCTGAAAGCACTCTGCTCTGGTATCCCTGGGAGTCGGGAGCGTGTCGTTCCGTTCCTGAGGTAGCGTATCTGCCGCAGGGTGCAGAGGTGACCCCACCATGTTCCAACCTCCATCAAACACACAGCCGCACAAACCCCCTGTTCCCCCAGAACATTCCACCACACCATAAAATAGCCCGTAATTAGAAAATAACCTTAAATGCATGGCAGAAGAGCGAGACGACACTGCCACAAAACAAAGTGAAGCAAATGCCAGGAGGCATTTGTCAACCTCTATGGCTGCGAGGGCTACAATATTGAAGGGTTATACGTAAACAGTACAATTTCGGGGTTTTCTGGTTTCTACAACTCGGCGAGGAAGTGTATGACAAAATCCTAAATGAACGGGTTTAACACCAGAAACAAATGAAAAGTATGCGTCGGCCTCACCACAGTATTGTATAATCACACGCTGGCCGTGGTACGATGCTTGCTCAGTGCTGTAAAACCATTGGACAGGGGCCAGGCAGAGCACACCATTGCCCAGGCCCAGGCCCAGGCCCAATCCGCTCTGAGGAAAGCCTAGGATTAGCATACAGGCTCCTTGGGGACCGGACCGTAGGGCACGGGCCTGACTGGCCTTTCTTGTGTGTTTGGTATAGCTCCTGATCACAACCAACTGACTGATGGTTGGGCAGTCCAGCCAGGCTGTCTAAACAGTCCCTTGACCACTCCAAAGGGGACGTGAGCGCTGCACACCCCCGGTCTGAAAAGCGAGCTTGTGTGGTTTGGTATTTCAAGGTCAATTAGCGATGACTGAGTCATAGTTACAGATCTCTCCCAAATGAACCGTGGGGCCGTGCTGGACGCATGCAGTCCTTCTCCACTGTTGTGACATCATTGAAAAAGTTGCTAGCTGGAAGGAAAAGGTTTTTGCTTTTCTTGGACTTTCTATTTTCAGTGGTTGTTTGATGAATGAGTAACATTGATGATATAGTAGCATATGGGCAAATTTTAAGGTAACAGAATGATGCTGAGACAGATGTAAAGTTCGGTTACAGAATGACCGAACAAACTGCACAAACTGTCATTCAAACTTTGCATCTGTACTGTAATTCTTCTTCTTATTATTATTATTATTCACTCTGTCACCGTGGAATTGCCCATGTACCATTATCTTCATCGTGACCTTCACATCGTAATAAAAGTGACCTTATACAGTAACCTAACCACCGCTGAGGAACAGAGGACAGAGTAGACGAAAGCACTCTATCTACATCTCGAAACACAGCATTAAAACATCCAATGTCAAAGATTATGCTGGATTTGGTAGACTTGGTAACAGATTCCTCAACGCGTATATCCTAGTGAACGTTTTTTGGATCAATTTTTGATGAACAGATACGGTATGCCAGTATCCCCTGACACCTTTTATCTGTATTGATCAAAAAGACATACAGTTTAAATAAAGTGATAATAAATTAGTCAAATATAAATATTCAAAATAAAGCTGAAATACGCAGCAGCGTGGCTGTGGAGATACTAGGGAGGGATGATGAACAAGTCAATACAAATCAAGTGGAAAGCAAAGGGGAGGTAGAACATTACATAGCTAGCTATGTCTGGCAAATTCTATGAATACACAGCAAGAATCCATGGTGTGTCAATGTGTGTGTACAGTATGTGTGTGTGAGGGTGTGTGTAGGCATACAGTGTATGTGCAGGTGTGAACAGAGGAGTGCACATATAAATACAGCACATTCTGAAAGTATTCAGACCCCTTGACTTTTTCCACATCTTGTTACGTTACAGCCTTATTCTAAAATGGATTAAATAAATTTTCTTCCTCATCAAACTACACAAAATACCCCATAATGACAAAGCGAAAACAGGTTTTTAGAAATGCTATGAGACTCGAAATTGATCTCAGGTGCAACCTGTTTCCATTGATCATCCTTGAGATGTTTCTACAACTTGATTGGAGTCCACCTGTAGTAAATTAAATTGATTGGACAGGAAAGGCACACACCTGTCTATATAAGCTCCCACAGTTGACAGTGCATGTCAGATCAAAAACCAAGCCATGAGGTCGAAGGAAGTGTCCGTAGAGCTCCGAGACAGGATTGTGTCGAGGCACAGATCTGGGGACGGGTACCAAAAAATGTCTGCAGCATTGAAGGTCCCCAATAACACAGTGGCCTCCATCATTCTTAAATGGAAAAAGTATGGAACCACCAAGACTCTTCCTAGAGCTGGCCACCCGGCCACACTGAGCAATCTGGGGAGAAGGACCTTGGTCAGGGAGGAGACCAAGAACCCGAGGGTCACTCTGACAGAGCTCCAGAGTTCCTCTGTGGAGATGGGAGAACCTTCCAGAAGGACAACCATCTCTGCAGCACTCCACCAATCACGCCTTTATGGTAGAGTGGCCAGACAGAAGCCACTCCTCAGGAAAAGGCACATGACAGCCCGCTTGGAGTTTGCCAAAAGGCACCTAAAGGACTCTCAAACCATGAGAAACAAGATTCTCTGGTCTGATGAAACCAAGATTGAACTCTTTGGCCTGAATGCCAAGCGCCAATTCTGAAAGAAACCTGGCACCATCCCTACGGTGATGCATGGTGGTGGCAGCATCATGCTGTGGGGATGTTTTTCAGCGGCAGGGACTGGGAGACTAGTCAGGATCAAGGGAAAGATGAACGGAGCAATGTACAGAGAGATCCTTGATGAAAACCTTTTCCAGAGCGCTCAGGACCACAGATTGGGGTGAAGGTTCACCTTCCAACAGGACAACAAATATAAGCACACAGCCAAGATAACGCAGGAGTGGCTTCGGGACAAGTCTCTGAATGTTCTTGAGTGGCCTAGCCAGTGCCCGGACATGAACCCGAAAATAGCTGTGCAGCAACACTCCCCATCCAACCTGACAGAGCTTGAGAGGATCTTCAGAGAAGAATGGGAGAAACTCCCCAAATACAGGTGAGCCAAGCTTGCAGCGTCATAACCAAGAAGACTCAAGGCTGTAATCGCTACCAAAGGTGCTTCAACAAAGTTCTGAGTAAAGGGTCTGAATACTTATGTAAATGGATATTTCTGTTTTTTATTTTGTAAAAATTTGCTACAAAATCTAAAAACCTGTTTTTGCTTTGTCATAATGGGGTATTGTGTGTAGATTGATGAGGGGAAAAAACAATTTAATCCATTTTAGAATAAGGCTGTAACGTAACAAAATGTGGAAAAAGTCAAGGGGTCTTAATACTTTCCGAAGGCACTGTACATTCTGTGTGTGCATGTGTGCGTGTGAAACACTATCAAACATCAGTGTAGACCACCCCGGGAAGAGAAGGCGTTGTGTGTTTGGCTGTGCTGTGGGGTTGTCGGGTGGAGAAGACACTGTTTTGATTAGCTGTACTAATCCCCTCAGTGACAGGCAGGCATGGATTCCTCATGGGCTTGGCCTGCTCTGGTGGGCCTGCTGATGCCATGTCATAATTCATGATCATCCCCTGACAGACAGACAGACAACCTCTCTCTCTCTCTCTCTCTCTCTCTCTCTCTCTCTCTCTCTCTCTCTCTCTCTCTCTCTCTCTCTGCCGCGAGGAGGCTTTCTCTGCTTATCACACTATATAACCTGCAGATTTCTGTTCTTAGTTCCCTCCATACTAATACACTCAACCACAAGCTAGAGTACGTCTGAAATGCCACCCTATTCCCTATATAGTGCACTACCTGTCTTTCGACCAGGTAATAGCATAGGGTTCCATTTAGGAAGCACGCCTGAAGCCCCACTGTGTCCTTAACACCTGCTCTGACACACCAGGCCCAAATTCCACCAGCTGCTGTGAACTGCTCCATTGACCGCCACCAGCACATAAAGTACCTGACCAGTCACATACAGTGACAGACACTCCTTCATTCATGGAGCTAACGGACACAGTGGGCCTGTCACCTCCATGCCAATGACATCGTAAATAGGCCTTTCATATTTTTTTACATTTACATTTTACGTCATTTAGCAGACGCTCTTATCCAGAGCGACTTACAGTTAGTGCATACATTATTCCTTTTTATTTTCATACTGGCCCCCCGTGGGAAACGAACCCACAACCCTGGCGTTGCAAACGCCATGCTCTACCAACTGAGCTAGCTCCCATATTGTCTGGCTATAACTCAGAACCACAGAGGCATATTTCTACCTGCGTTCTAGAATGGTTGGAATCTTGCTGTGGCGTCTCAGTCTTCAGTCCAGTAAGTGCCCCATTGACTGAAGGTTTGATTTACTAAGATACTAGCGTCACCAAAGGTTGAGGTTTAGGAACTTGCCTGTGATGGTTTGCTCACTTCCCAACTCTCACGGTGGCCAGAGGGAAAAGTGTTGCCCTTCTGTGAAAAATATGCTACTTCTTCTAGTATCCATCCTTATCCTTATTCTTCTCCCACATATTTCACACGTTGCTACATTAGCCTCAGCCCCAGCCCCATTCCCACCCACAGTCTCAGCCCCATTCCCACCCACAGTCCCAGCCCCAGCCCTATTCCCACCCACAGCCCCATTCAAACCATAGCTACCTCTGCCTGCTAACAGGAGCATGACGTGAGCTCAGTCCATCCACATCATGCATTCACTGGGAGTGTTGTTAAGACAATATTAATCCCACTGTGAAAGTGTGGCCTGGCAGACAAAGTCAAACAGGGGGAACCACCAACACCATGGAAGATGAATGGAGAGACCACCACCAATCTGTAGCACGCCAAACACAAACACACACACACACACACACACACACACACCACCACCACCAACACATGCTGCATCACAGGAAAGCCCCTGATTCCGGACCCCCACCTGCTCCCCATGCTGTAGACCACAGAACCGCAGAACCCTTGTTTTTAAAGGGAGTAGCTCTGCAGTTCACCTGCTGGCTGCCAGAATCAATCATCCTATTATCATAATTTCCCTTCAAACAGACGTCGTCCTCAAACAATCTGCCCTAATCAGAAGTGCATGGATGACAGTGCAAGACAGTCTGAGTAATGCATACCTCTTCCTTCACTGTTTGTCTTTCCGAATATGCATCATCTGATGTGCCAGAGATGTTGTCTTAGTGATGACATACCACGAAGGTGGATCTACTTCAGCTCTACCTGCAGGGGCGTAAGACTCAGTAAGACGTCTGCTGTGTGGTCCTGGCTGTACGTGGAGCTAGGCTAGTCACTGGGCTCCAGGACATTGGATTCCGTGATTGTATGATTGGTTGTGATCATGTTTTCCTGAGCATTGAGGGGCTGTTGTGTTTGCACAGATGTGGCTGGCTGTCAAGGCTGTCACCCAGACTGACAGAGCTGGGAAAACCTCTCCTGTAACACTGATGGATGACTGGGGAAGAGTGGTTCAGCTCTCTTGCAGTGTTTGGCTCGTTGTATAGCCAGTGTGTGTGTGTATGGGTGAGACTGTGCGTCAGTGTGTGAAACAGAGAATCAACTCAATCATTCTCCCAAATTAGCAGTGTACCAAACTTAAATGGCTTACCCTGGTCAAAGCGGTCAGTCTATTAAAAACACGATTGGTGAATACAAAGGAGGATTTTCCTCTTGTTCATAAAGTAGATTCTTACGCAACTCTTACAGACAGCCTACACGTCAGCTAGCTACAGAGCCACAGAGCTACAGAGCTACAGAGCTACAGAGCCACAGAGCCACAGAGCCACAGAGCCACAGAGCTACATAGTTACAGAGCCACAGAGCCACAGAGCTACAGAGCCACAGAGCTACAGAGCCACAGAGCTATAGAGCCATAGAGCTACAGAGCTACAGAGCTACAGAGCCACAGCTACAGAGCCACAGAGCTACAGAGCTACAGAGCCACAGAGCCACAGAGCCACAGAGCTACAGAGCCACAGAGCCACAGAGCCACAGAGCCACAGAGCCACAGAGCTACATAGTTACAGAGCCACAGAGCCACAGAGCCACAGAGCTACAGAGCCACAGAGCTACAGAGCCATAGAGCTACAGAGCTACAGAGCTACAGAGCCACAGCTACAGAGCCACAGAGCTACAGAGCTACAGAGCTACAGAGCCACAGAGCCACAGAGCTACAGAGCCACAGCTACAGAGCTACAGAGTTACAGAGCCACAGAGCTACAGAGCCACAGAGCCACAGAGCTACAGCGTTACAGAGCCACAGAGCTACAGAACCACAGAGCCACAGAGCCACAGAGCCACAGAGCCACAGAGCTACAGAGCTACAGAGCTACAGAACCACAGAGCCACAGAGCCACAGAGCCACAGAGCTACAGAGCTACAGAGTTACAGAGCTACAGCCACCAGCCAAACGAACCAGAGCAGAGCACCACCACTGAGTTCCCACGGGGGGCCAGTATGAAAAATGTATTCACTCACTAATTGTAAGTCGCTCTGGATAAGAGCGTCTGCTAAATGACTAAAATGTAAAAATGTAAATTTTTTTGAATAAACCAAATCCTATAGCTGATCACGACATGGACACCACACTTCACAGCAGACAGTCACTGACCAAAGCCTCGTCAGCAGAGCCACTCAACATGGACGACTATGGCTAACATGCGAGAGCTGCATCCAATAAGCATCCCAAGGGTTTGGGAGAGAAGTGGCTCCTCACAAACAAGGCAGCAAGGTCTTTCATGTGGTAGCCATATAAAGCGCTCTAATGCTCAACGAGACACTGAGGGCTGGTGGGGGGAAATGGAACAATACATTTAACCACATGAATCACTAGGGCCCATGATTACTTCTGCACATATTCGTACACACACTCTCTTGCACATGCACGCACGCACGCACGCACACACACACACACACACACACACACACACACACACACACACACACACACACACACACACACACACACACACACACACACACACACACACACACACACACACACACAGCGAGACACACATATACACAAGCATTGGTCACACACATTCTCTCACAAACACACACATTTAACTTCTGAGGAGGGGTGACGTATGTCCCAAGTACCAAAGGTTAGCTCAACACACACACAATTATACCCCCCCCCCCACACACACACACACACACACACACACAATTATACCCCCCCCCCCCCCCCCCCCCACACACACACACACAATTATACCCCCCCCCACACACACACACACACACACACAATTATACCCCCCACACACACACACACACACACACACACACACACACACACACACACAATTATACCCCCCCAGTAACAAAATGATAACCACAAAACTCAATAGATGATATCTGTACTCTACCCACTGGGCACACACTGGTTGAATCAACGTTGTTTCCACGTCATTGGAATAGACGTTGAGAATTTACATCTATGCCCAGTGGGTATTGTGTGGTTGTTAGACTAATAATCTTTGTGTACACTCGTGTGTGGGCACATGTGTCTGCATGTGTGTACACATATATGGGTGTGTTTGTATGTGTGCAGTGTGAGACCTTGCGTGTGCACATAGCATATGAGCTGATGACTGCTTGGCCCTCTCACTCTCCACTTTGTTTACACTCTCTTAATCCCTCTCCGTTCTGGGAAGAGACAGATGTACGTAGCACAGGAGGTTGGTGGTACCTTAATTGGGGAGGATCGGTTTGTGGTAATGGCTGGAACAGAATTAGTGGAATGGCATCAAGTACTTTAAAAACATGGTTTCCATGTGTTTTGATGCCATTCCATTGACTCCGTTCCCTCCCCTCAGCAGCCTCCTGTGGTAGGTTGTGACAGGCCATCCCTTCATCCATCAGCACAGTGTGTATCTCTCACTCTCTCCTTCCACTGCCCGCATCCCTCCATCCTCCCATCGCAGAGCCAAAACAATAACATCCAGGCAGGCCCAACTATGTGTCATCCCCGGGCCCAGTACACCCCCGTCCTCCTGGAGCCAGGCTTCGGTTCCTCTCTCCCAGACACAGTGAGCAGCACTGGATCCTCACCAGACCAGTGGAGGGTAAAAGGATGTGCTACTACACTACAGAGGCTCCGCATGCAGTCACACCCACCGAGGCTCCTCTCTTCTCTGTTCTACAGCAACAGACTTGGATCTGATCCTTGGTTGAGTGGGTTAAGTGGGGTACCATTACCGTCTCAAGGCCTGTATAAGGACTAGTGTTGCAAAGCTACCGGTAATTTACCAAAGTTCCTGGAATATTCAGGAATTTTGGTAATTAACAGAAAATCTATGTCAATCTATTGTAACTTTGGCAATTTATACTTGAATAACTCTTAAAAACTTTATTCATATATAGTATTCATTTGTTATATCTGTGTCCATATTGTCCATGAGTTTCTAGTAGATAGACCATATGGTTCAATAATAAATAGCCTAATTAATGGAAAAAGCATCTAATTAATAATGGCATTATTTTAAATTAACTCTGCAACTCTTCCAACAATTGACTGTGTTCACAACTGCCACCAGTTTGACGCCAAAACATTGACAACAAATACATATAAAAATAGTAAAATACATAAAAGTGTGTAAAAAATATATAAAGGATATTTCATGCTGAAACCCTCCTATTAAACACCAATTGTATTCACTAAGTTGATGGTTTGTATATTTAGGATCATGTTTTACAGCTTTGTCATTACAGTGAGGGAAAAAAGTATTTGATCCCCTGCTGATTTTGTACGTTTGCCCACTGACAAAGAAATGATCAGTCTATAATTTTAATGGTAGGTTTATTTGAACAGTGAGAGACAGAATAACAACAAAGAAATCCAGAAAAACGCATGTCAAAAATGTTATAAATTGATTTACATTTTAATGAGGGAAATAAGTATTTGACCCCCTCTCAATCAGAAAGATTTCTGGCCCCCAGGTGTCTTTTATACAGGTAACGATCTGAGATTATGAGCACACTCTTAAAGGGAGTGCTCCTAATCTCAGCGTGTTACCTGTATAAAAGACACCTGTCCACAGAAGCAATCAATCAATCAGATTCCAAACTCTCCACCATGGCCAAGACCAAAGAGCTCTCCAAGGATGTCAGGGACAAGATTGTAGACCTACACAAGGCTGGAATGGGCTACAAGACCATCGCCAAGCAGCTTGGTGAGAAGGTGACAACAGTTGGTGCGATTATTCGCAAATGGAAGAAACACAAAATAACTGTCAATCTCCCTCGGCCTGGGGCTCCATGCAAGATCTCACCTCGTGGAGTTGCAATGATCATGAGAACGGTGAGGAATCAGCCCAGAACTACACGGGAGGATCTTGTCAATGATCTCAAGGCAGCTGGGACCATAGTCACCAAGAAAACAATTGGTAACACACTACGCCGTGAAGGACTGAAATCCTGCAGCGCCCGCAAGGTCCCCCTGCTCAAGAAAGCACATATACATGCCCGTCTGAAGTTTGCCAATTAACATCTGAATCATTCAGAGGAGAACTGGGTGAAAGTGTTGTGGTCAGATGAGACCAAAATGGAGCTCTTTGGCATCAACTCAACTCGCCGTGTTTGGAGGAGGAGGAATGCTGCCTATGACCCCAAGAACACCATTCCCACAGTCAAACATGGAGGTGGAAACATTATGCTTTGGGGGTGTTTTTCTGCTAAGGGGACAGGACAACTTCACCGCATCAAAGGACGATGGACGGGGCCATGTACCGACAAATCTTGGGTGAGAACCTCCTTCCCTCAGCCAGGGCATTGAAAATGGGTTGTGGATGGGTATTCCAGCATGACAATGACCCAAAACACACGGCCAAGGCAACAAAGGAGTGGCTCAAGAAGAAGCACATTAAGGTCCTGGAGTGGCCTAGCCAGTCTCCAGACCTTAATCCCATAGAAAATCTGTGGAGGGAGCTGAAGGTTCGAGTTGCCAAACGTCAGCCTCGAAACCTTAATGACTTGGAGAAGATCTGCAAAGAGGAGTGGGACAAAATCCCTCCTGAGATGTGTGCAAACCTGGTGGCCAACTACAAGAAACGTCTGACCTCTGTGACAACAAGGGTTTTGCCACCAAGTACTAAGTCATGTTTTGCAGAGGGGTCAAATACTTATTTCCCTCATTAAAATGCAAATCAATTTATAACATTTTTGCCATGCGTTTTTCTGGATTTTTTTGTTGTTATTCTGTCTCTCACTGTTCAAATATACCTACCATTCAAATAATAGACTGATCATTTCTTTGTCAGTGGCAAACGTACAAAATCAGCTGGGGATCAAATACTTTTTTCTCTCACTGTATATATATTTTTTATTTTTAAATCATCTTATTTAATGATTTCATATATTTTACATGTGATAAGGCCACACAGAGGGCCAGAGATTATTACAGACATCTGTGATCATTTGAAGTACCCAAAAGGGCCACTAGATGTCATGTGATAGATTACAAAAAATACTTGAAAGATACCAAAATTCTGGTAATTTACTGGTAAATGTTGAAGGTTTCCAGTATTATACCCTCCTTTGCAACCCTAATAAAGACTGATATTTGTCATAGAAATGTACATACGCACATGAAAATATATTATGCCCATCCAGACTGCTTGATATGCAAAAGTATAAGCCATCTCTGTACATTATAGACACAATAATCTGTTGGGGAGAAGAAAGGCTTTGTTGCTTAAGGAGTGGAAAAAACATGGCGGTCAGTAAGTGAATTAAATGGTGCAGAAGAGTGGGACAAACTGATGCCAAATGTTTGGTGGAGAAAGAAGAGAAAGCCGTCCTTCATTGGTCTAGAAGACAACCCAAAGGACAGCTTCCTAGAGGATGGAGACATGAAGGGCCACAGAAGACGTTGCCAGCTACCAAATGCCACCAGGGTGCAAATGGCATTAGAAGAGTTAGTCCGATGTACTTATGTCACGGAAGCATCCTTATGATGGAGAAGTTCATGCTTCTCAAACCAAAGCTTCTCTTTCTTCTTCTTCTCCTCAGCTCTCACATGGAGACACACACATGCGTTTGGTTTGTATATATAAAAAAAGCCCTTACGCAATGCAAAATTAGGTCAGAAAACCGCTTGTTTGAACATCTATCCAGGGAGGCCTCGGAACTAGTGATTGGCTGCTATTGTTATTTGGCCCTTGTGACTTGATGAGTTACTCAGACCTCAACTCAAGTCAAACGACGTATGGCCTAGCTAGCTGCATCCCTTCGCTCCTTCTTTCTTTCCACTCACCCACGATTACACCGTGCTCCTGACGCTTGACGATGTCGAAGGAGTTCTGGACATTTCCCTCCAGGATGTCGAAGACGATGTCGGAGCTGATGTGGGGGGAGGAGTGCGCCGGCGACATGGTTCTCAGGAAAACTATCTCTGTTGGAAGAAGATAACAATTAGAGACAAAAGAGCTTTACAGAGCTTTAAACCCTCATAATCAGGCTGGGATTGCAACGGCCAGGCTCGTGCCAACTTCTCCTCGGAGGAAGACAATAAAATGGGAGGCAGCTGAGCTTGGGGTTTATTGTGTGCAGAGGGGGTCATGACAGGGATGAGGAACTGTTGTTCAGTTGGAGGCCTGCAAGTCCTAAACACCCCGACGAGGAGCTTATGAGAAACAACAAGGACTTAACTTCCCATGAAGTTGAGGAGGAGTGCATCTGAAATGTGCACCACATGTAGGACTTAGGTTGTCTCGGTTTGAGATTTCAGTCTTGGAGGTGTGTTTCCTGACCCATTCCGCATTTGGTTAATGATATTTGTCCCCCATGAGACACTGTAGACGAGGAAGCCTATTTCACGTTTTCAAAATTCCCAGAATCAATCTAAGAAATCTCAAGAAATCTGTAATAAATGTTTACGTTTTTGCTGAGGATGTTCTCGTTGTGCAATTTTACATCTAACTAAGATGTTTGGTGCAGTATTTCTCAAGAGAGCAATCACCGCAGCTGTTCATCCCATGTTAGTGGACAAATGGAGATCGTCAAATCAAAACCCAACATTAATTTACCCATTGTGACGCATGGATGTTCCAAACTCCGTTTTAGACGAGACTGACTTTATGACCAAAATTATCCCATTTACACTTTGTAGTCAATTTTGACACTAGAATAACTGTTTCTGACTCATATTGATGTCACATAGGCCATTTTCAAAGGGATTAGTTGCTTTTGAAAGGCAGTCGTTCTTTAAGCATTAGCTGATTTTGGGCAAGTAAGTAAGTAGCCTTGCAAGAGCCTTGGATTTTGCCAGCCGAAACAGCTCATTATGAAGCGTGAGGCAGCTTGATGTATAAGCACACCCCCTGGACAGGAGGCTAGTCTATCCCATGGACTTTTTTGGGCAAGATGTTTTGGACATCAAGGTAACATAAAAAGGAATATACTTACAAGTATGTTTTCACATAACATGCTGGCAGTGAAAAAAACATTTGATGTGATAAAAAGTGTGATGTAATCTAAATAAGTGCATGAGAGATCGCCCCCTACCTTCTGGCCTGGTGAACTCCCTGAAGGTAGGCATGGAAATGAAGGTGTGGGAGATGGAGTGTACAGGGTCCAGGACACAGCTGATGTCATTGGGCTGGCACGACTTCACACAGCGGACGGTGTCTGAGCGCTCGACCCTTGCCCTGCTGAGAGAGGACACATTTAAGTCATTTAGCAGACGCTCTTATCCAGAGCGACTTACAGGAGCAATTAGGGTTAAGTGCCTTGCTCAAGGGCACATCGGCAGATTTTTCACCTAGTCGGCTCGGGGATTAGAACCAGCGACCTTTCGGTTACTGGCACAACGCTCTTACCCACTAAGCTACCTGACACACACACATGCACACACCCACACAAACTCTGACCTTTAGGGAGAGATTATAAAAAGCCTTAGGCACAAACCGCCTTCAGTTCCTCCCCTGAAGCTCACAATGACAGGGCATCCTATTCCAAGGGAGAAGTATACTGCACAATCAAGAACACAGCAGGCAACAACCGCAACACAAACACAATCTGTCCAACTACAGCGGGGAGGCTGGAGAAAGTATTCTACATCAAAAACATCAGTACTGTATCTGGCTAGCAAGAATGATAAAACAACGACGGCCAAAGATCACACAGTAGCCAGAGTGTAGCTGGCTAGTGGAGGCTCTGGTTGCCATTGATTGTTTGGTTTCTGATGCAGTGGTTGTGTTGTGTGGGGAGAAGAGAAGTGAAATATGAAATACTACGAGGAGATGGGAAAATATTTGGATTTGTTGAGCGTGTCCCCGGCTTCGTATCCGATAATCTCTTGAGGAGAATTTATGGGACGAGGGGGGTTCTAAAAGTCTCCTAAATTGTGAAGAACATGACTAGACAACTCCCAGAGCGCTCCGAGCTGCTCTCATCCCATTATTTAAGACTCTGTTTATTTCACAATCTAATCAGTGGCAGCTTAGGGTGAGGGGAGACCCCGCTGAAACAAATGCCACCCACCCACATACCTACAGCTACAGGACCGCTACGCTGCCAGGAACCTGTCCTGGAATCTGAGAGGAACTGCTTCTCTGCAGGCTTTCACCCCCAAGCACCAGGGACAGAGACCCCTATTTAAATCATCATTGCCCTGGGGAGGTCCTGGTTATGAAACATATCAAGACAAATTCTACAACTCAACATCAGCCATAATCTCCTCCGCTTGGTGGGGCGTGAGGTTGTGCCATGCTCTACCGAACGAACTCTGCTTCTCCATGAGTCTAAACAGACAAGATACCGTACATGCAGCTTATACAGTTGATAATGTCTGGTGTGGATGGGCTTCAAACGGAAGGTAACGCAAGGTAATGCCAACAGACAAGTAGCTGGCCAGTGCATACATGATTTGGCTCTGGTTTCCAAGAGTAACATGTATAGGGTACAGTGAACGTCCACCACTGCTCCAGTGTAATGTATAATATAGCTACATCATGACTCATTGTCAATGCCTCTCTGTCTCTCCTTGTGGGACCTATAAGCTGCAGCTCAACCCCAGGCCAGAACCCGGCTCGGGTTGCACAGCTCCTTTCATGGAGAGAGGGGAGAAGCCCCTAACAAAAAGTCAAGCCGCTGCTGGGTAGGGGCTTGTAATTAGCAATTAGCGCCTGGGTACAAGTTTTGCTTTGGTCCCGGCCAAAGCCACAAATGTTCTTCTAGTTTATAATACCTCGGCCTGCAGCAGCAGTGAGACGAGAGAGCAGGCCCTGGAAGATTGGGCGAACGCTCTGCTCCGCTAGGCCACGGAGTGAATTTACAAGATTATGATGACCCAGGGTGAACTGGCCCTCTCACAGAGCGGGGTACATCAAAGACTAGACAGCAAGTAGAGAGAAGGGCTAATTATGCCCTTTGTGTGTGTGTGTGTGTGTGTGTGTATGTGTGTGTGTGTGTGTGTGTGTGTGTGTGTGTGTGTGTGTGTGGGTGGGTGGGTGCCACAGGAGGGCCATTGCATTCCCCTGTCCTCTCATCTCTCTCTTCACCTCACGTGGCCCAGAGAGACCCAGCCCTACAGAAAAAAACCAATACTTCAAGACCAGAAAGAAAAACAGACTGTTGGATGGAATGGAAGTCCTCTGGTCAAGCGCTGCAAAGTCCTTTTATTTTTTGGGTAATTATTATTTATAGTCGGCAGATTGATAACGCCCCAACACAAACACTGCAGGGCATCGTTCATTCTCCGAGCGGTGATGTTGCGCCGCCACAAATTGTTCAGACCACCGGCCAGAACCCAGATCCCAATAACTCACTGTCAGAGTAGAGAAAAAAACGAATTGTGCTTTACAGATGTAGGATCTTCATTTGAGCCAGTTTTCTACAGAAGGAAACTAATCTTGCAGCAACAGGAAATGTGAATTATTGTGTGGATTATAATTAATTGACATTTTTGAAGGGGTTGATACATTTTTCATAAGGGAAAATCAAGTCTGAAATCTCAAAGTGGAAATTACAAACTTCAGAAGCCTTTTTAAACCTCAAATACACTACAGGTTTTAGATTTCCTGAGTTGTAGAAAAGTTATCCTGCAACAGGGTGATCAAATTAAAATCCTTCATCTGTAGCTGTGCACAGACCACCATGTTTTTATTTTTAAGGATGTCCCGACTAGACAGGTGTATCCTTACTGCCCTGACAGGTCAGGAGAAACCTGGGACCCATGGATGAATTTACAGTTATTGTAAGACGCAGCCCAGACAGGCTCTGACTAGTGGCCTAACAGCATGTTAGGCTATTTATACTCTTTCTCTGTACCTCGCATATTTCCAAGTCTTCCACGACTGCATCCTTCGCCTGTCACTTACTCTGGCTTGCCTTTGAGTCACTGTCTGCTTGGTTTTACACCCTCAGTATGCAGTGGAATATATCTGTGCATTTCACATTATTCCTAAAATATCAAGTAGTCTAGGTCAGGATGTGAGACCACATTAGAAGGATGTGGATCCACCAATTAACTGCTTCCACCAAATCAACCATTACTTGACAGTGCTAATATGCTATTTCATATGCTATTTAAAACACTGATACTCACCTACTGGAATATCACAGTTCTATTCAACAGATGTACCTATGCCACTGAAAATACGTTTTCACAAACCACATAATCTTACCCCAAACATTAAGTGCATACTTGCTTTACAGGTCATAGTTCCCCCAGCTATGTATTACTGAAATAAAAAATTCTATCTCTGGTGCTGTCCACAAAACATATGTTAAAAAAATGTGTCAGAATTGAACGTCTATTGTGTCTATTCCAATTTTAATACAAAACATTTCATTAAACAAATCAACCATTAGATAATGTTGGACTACAACTACACCATGCAAATGATAATTCACATACAGTAATCAATTGGCATCCCCAGGCCACTACCTCAATACCCTGCCCTAGAGTGCCACCTAGCGGCTATTCCAACAGAGTACATTACATTTTGCCTATTTTGCGGGCCTATACTTGGAATAGCTACAGTAATCAAAAAACCACAATAAGACCAAAAACAAGGACACAAATTACAGAAAAATGCTGCTTCTGGTCTATGTCAACTGTGTATGAGCTTGCTTATCATGGAAGTGTTTGCTCTTTTTTGGCTGTTATTGTTGTTACTCTATGCTACTCCCCTCTACTCGGGGATGGCGTTATAGGGTAGGATGGGCTGCTCCTGGACAACAAACACCAGGACTTTGGCTAGGTAGGTGCTGGTGGTGCCGTAACGCAGCAGTCTCATCTCCAGAGACAGCTCAAAGTCCTGCGGCTCTGTGATGGGCCTCGTCACAGCCATTACACCACCAGAGGGCACTCTCTGCGCGCTGAAGAAGTCGCCTTTGTTGCCGCCGACTATGGCAATCTGGACGTGGTCTCCGGGCACGGTGTTGGACGGGCCCATGCGGAAGACGTTGGTGGGCACGGGGATGTTGGTGGGGAAGGTGAGGTGGTAGTAGGTTATTCTCAGAGGCGAGGCCAGGCACTCGCTAGTCTGATTGCAAAGCAAGCGTTCACAACGACTGTAAGAAGAGAGAGGGGCAAGAGACAGGACAGGACAAGACAAAGACAGACAGATAGAACAAACAGAAAACAAAAGAGAGGTATAAGTTTGATTTGCCGTGCATGGCATGCTGGTAGCTGGGTGGGGCTAGGTGGGTAGGGACAAAGTCAGCCTCATGTGTTTCTGTGGACCAGTAGGTGTCACACTGCCCCCTGTAGGGTCATGCAAGAACATCTCAAGGAAAGTATTACATTTTGTCATTCAACTGCCTGCATTAACAGAACATGCTTTGACTGAATCCTAAAACTGAAGTCATTAAGCATCAACATTGGGCATGCACAGCTTCAATAGAGAGGTAGGGGTTGGAGTTGGAGTTGGAGTTGGAGTTGAGGTTGGGGTTGGGGTTGAGGTTGGGTTTGGGGTTGAGGTTGGGTTTGGGTTTGGGGTTTAGGTTGGGTTTGGGGTTTAGGTTGTGTATACACTGTAGAACAGTGGCCATAAAATAACTTGTGCCTGATCCACACTTTAGGACCAACCTGACCATACTCTGCTGGCAGGGATGTTTTTCGTTTCACAATGCTTAGCCAGGCCAGCACAGTAATGCTTGCCTTGACTGGACTCAGTTTGGCTCAGTAGTGTGAAAAGGGTTGTTCTCCTGATTAACAAGGAGTTACATAAAGTCATCCCCCTTGGTCAATGAGAACTTAACTGAGAACTCCATACCTGGTGACCTTGTGATACTGTGAACTAAAAACAGGCATATACCCCCAGTATTCGAGAGAGAGACCTTAGGTAGGTAGGTAGGTACTCACTTCTCCCCTGCTCGGCGATAGTTGGGTGGACACTCAAAGAACAAGCATCTGAATCCACCCTGCACGTTGAAGCAGCTCTCTGTCTCAGAGCAGGTGTGTGTCCCTGTCACACACTCATCAACATCTGAACAGGAAGAGAAATTAATCAATTCAGAACCCAAAAAATTTACAATCCTATATATTAAACATGAAAACTCGGCTCAAACATCGGTCTCCTGCGCGTCACGAGACCGCTGAGCTAAAGCCTAGGCATTAGCAATGGGAGCTAATGCAACTCTTCAGGTCTCAGGCTACTCATTACAGAAGTTTGGTTCACAGAATTATCACTGTTACATTTTATTCATTTAGCAGACGCTCTTATCCAGAGCAACTTACAGGAGCAATTAGGGTTATGTTGCTTGCTCAAGGGTACATCAACATATTTTTCACCTCGGGGATTCAAACCAGCAACCTTCTGATCTGAAGAATGACCATAACCCCCATGCTGAGAACCCCTAAACCCCCATAAGGAGCAAGGACTTACCCTGGCAGCTGCGTCCGTTGGGGGCCAGGGTGTAGCCGGTGGCGGGGCAGTTGCAGTGGAAGCTCCCGGGGGTGTTGTGGCAGCGGTAGGAGCAGATGTGACCCCCGGTGGGCAAGGCACACTCATCAATGTCTGGAGAGGAGGTCAAAGATCAGAGGTCAAACAATAGAGGATATAAAGGGTACAGGAAGTCAAGACAAATAATACCTCTGTAATGGGGCTCCTGATTAGGTTCCACAGTAGGCTATGGCTCATTAGATGTGTTCTATCATCTCCTACCTTCACAGTTGATGCCATCCCTGTCACTGAGCTGGTAGCCACGGCGACAGTAGCACTGGTAGGAGCCGTACACGTTGGCACACTCTTGACTGCAAGGGCTGCTCTCGCATTCATTTAGATCTACACACAACAATGTAACTCAGTTAGATAATACTAGTAATCTATACACAGTACTGCACATGAGCTTGAGCAACAGGAGAAAGAGAGAGAGAGAGAGAGAGAGAGAGAGAGAGAGAGAGAGAGAGAGAGAGAGAGAGAGAGAGAGAGAGAGAGAGAGAGAGAGAGAGAGAGAGAGAGAGAGAGAGAGAGAGAGAGAGAGAGAGAGAGAGAGAGAGAGAGAGAGAGAGAGAGAGAGAGAGAGAGAGAGAGAGAGAGAGAGAGAGAGAGAAAGAGAGAGAGAGAGAGAGAAGAGAGAGAGAGAGAGAGAGAGAGAGAGAGAGAGAGAGAGAGAGAAGAGAGAGAGAGAGAATACATTTATAAAACACATGACCACAAACTTCAGTAAGGCAAAACAAGAGATGGCCAATGAGAGAAGCTCAGATTTAAACACCTCTATTAACATTGGGAAGGCTGCCTTACCATCACAGTTCCTGCCGTCGCTGGCCAGCTTGAAGCCTTGGGTGCAGCTGCACTTATAGGACCCCACGGCATTCTCACACTTGTGGGCACAGAGGCGCCACTGGGTAGTGCCTGCACTCATTGATATCTAAGACACAGAAGAAAAGGACACTAAGTTGAATATCTACAGCAGGGTTCCCCAATTGCCAGTTATTTTCTATTTTATACTTTTTTGGGACATAAAAGACTGTAAAAAACACCAGCCAAGTCAGCTCCAACTGATTTTAATTTAGGAAATCTGTTCCAAAGTATTCCCACGCATAATAGAGAGATATATGTCATCGTATACAAATGTAAGCAAGGTTTGAAATGATTATGATTTAGTCAAATATTATATCTGTTTGGGCTTCTTGCGGTCAATTTGCTGTCTACAAATTATTTGTAATTATGTTCCAGCCCCCTGATCATCCACTCAAGAAAAAACCGGCCCACGGCTGAATCTAGCTGATGATCCCTGATCTACAGTATATAAGAAACCGAAGCAAGCACAGACCCAATCTTCGGTAACCTTTAACTTGAACCCTTTGTCATAAGACCTACATAACACTGTGATTATGATGACATACCAGATGTCATAAACAGTCATGACTATTGGTGTTCTGCTTATGTCAACTGACACTACACTGTCCTTTTACTACTAGGTAACTACAAGGAGTAGGAAGTCAGTGTGTACCTTCGCAGACGCGGCTGATGCTGTTGAAGATGAAGCCAGTCTTACACTCACAACGGAACGATCCTACCAGGTTGATACAGCCATGGCCTGCACACGCTCCATCAGGACCTTTACACTCATCGATATCTACACCAGGGCAGAGAGAGAGACCACAATAAATTACAGGAAGAAACAAATGCATCGGCATGCAGAAGGATAGCGAGGCCACTAGAAATACATGGAAATGTAGGTTACAGTGTCAGGTTCCTAATGCTAACCAATGGAGGTGAACATGGTAGAGAACCATGTCTATCAGTGCTGAGGTGGTTACAGGGGATGTTGAGGCTGTCTACTATAGCCCAGGACAGGGATCTTGTGGAGGCCTTATGCCCCGACTGGTGCGATGAGGCCTCAGTATGTAAATGAAGCAGCCGTACGTACCCACGCAGCGGTTGCCGTTGTCGTTGAGGTGGTATCCCCGGCCACAGTTGACAGAGTTCCTCTGGCAGGTGAAGGAGCCCACCGTGTTCATACACAACTGGCCAGGGTGGCAAGGCCCCGTCTGGGCCAGACACTCATTGATGTCTGTGGTAGAGGTCAGAGGTTATACATATGTAATGTACACTACCGGTCAAAGGTTTTAGAACACCTACTCTTTCAAGGGTTTTTCTTTATTTTTACTATTTTCTACATTGTAGAATAATAGTGAAGACATCAAAACTATGAAATAACACATATGGAATCATGTAGTAACCAAAAAAGTGTTAAGCAAATCAAAATATATTTTATATTTGAGATTCTTCAAATAGCCACCCTTTGCCTTGATGACAGCTTTGCACACTCTTGGCATTCTCTCAACCAGCTTCATGAGGTAGTCACCTGGAATGCATTTCAATTAACAGGTTTGAGCCAATCAGTTGTGTTGTGAAAAGGTAGGGGAAGGTACAGAAGATAGCTCTATTTGGTAAAAGACCAAGTCCATATTATGGCAAGAACAGCTCAAATAAGCAAAGAGAAACGACAGTCCATCATTACTTTAAGACATGAAGGTCAGTCAATACGGAATATTTCAAGAACTTTGAAGGTTTCTTCAAGTGCAGTCGCAAAAAACATCTAGCGCTATGATGAAACTGTCTCTCATGAGGACTGCCACAGGAAAGGAAGACCCAGAGTTACCTCTGCTGCAGACGATAAGTTCATTAAAGTTGCAAGCTTCAGAAATTGCAGCCCAAATAAATTCACAGAGTTCAAGTAACAGACACATCTCAACATGCCTGTGTGAATCAGGCCTTCATGGTCGAAATGCTGCAAAGAAACCACTACTAGAGGACACCAATAAGAAGAAGAGACTTTCTTGTGCCAAGAAACACGAGCAATGGACATTAGACCGGTGGAAATTTGTCCTTTGGTCTGGAGTCCAAATTTGAGATTTTTTGTTCCAACTGCCGTGTCTTTGTGAGACGTGGTGTGGGTGAACGGATGATCTCCGCATGTTTATTTCCCACCGTAAAGCATGGAGGAGGAGGTGTTATGGTGTGGGGGTGCTATGCTGGTGACACTGTTTTACCAATTAGGAGAGTGATGGAGTGCTGCGTCAGATGACCTGGCCTCCATAATCCCCCGACCTCAACCAAATTGAGATGGTTTGGGATGAGTCGAACGGCAGAGTGAAGGAAAAGCAGCCAACAAGTGCTCAGCATATGTGGGAACTCCTTCAAGACTGTTGGAAAAGCATTCCAGGTGAAGCTGGTTGACAGAATGCCAAGAGTGTAAAAGCTGTCATCAAGGCAAAGGGTGGCTATTTGAAGAATCTCAAATATAAAATATATTTTTATTTGTTTAACACTTTTCTGGTTACTACATGATTCCATATGTGTTATTTCATAGTTTTGATGTCTTCACTATTATTCTACAATGTAGAATGTAGAATAAAATAGTAAAAATAAAGAAAAACCCTTGAAAGAGTAGGTGTTCTAAAACTTTTGACCGGTAGTGTATGTATGTATGTCAGAGGGCACTGTGGACGGTACATTGAAGTTACTGTGTTTGGGGGTATATGTGGGATGGATGGGGTGATGTGTTGTCCTGGTGATGTGTTGCCATGGTAACAGGGTTCTGATGCTAACCGATGCAGCTGCCCAGGGCATCCTGGATGTATCCATCGCCACACTGGTTCTTGGGCCGACAGCGGAATGACCCCTGACTGTTCTGACACATAAAGTCTGGGGCGCAGTTGTGGGTGCCCGACTCACACTCGTCAATGTCTGGGGGGAAGAAGGCATGTTGTACGACAGCATCAGCAGATTTACATGATATTAAAATGTATGTGATTCAAATCTATTCTCATAAATACTCAACAATAGCTTCATTGTAAATTCTATAGATAGATAGATGGGTGGATGGATGGATGGAAGGAAGGAAGGAAGGAAGGAAGGAAGGAAGGAAGGAAGGAAGGAAGGAAGGAAGGAAGGAAGGAAGGAAGGAAGGAAGGAAGGAAGGAAGGAAGGAAGGAAGGAAGGAAGGAAGGAAGGAAGGAAGGAAGGAAGGAAGGAAGGAAGGAAGGAAGGAGGAGGGAAGGAAGGAAGGAAGGAAGGAAGGATGGATAGACAGACAGTCAGACAGACAGAGAGACAGATAGATAGATAAAGTCTGTATCCAGTTTATCATGGATGTATGAATCATGAATCATACATATTGATCTTTGCATATTCCCTCTCCCCTGTAGGAGGTGTTGTGTTGCGACCTCTGACCTTTGCAGTTGTTGCTGTCGGTAAGCTCGTAACCGGTACCACAGCTGACCTCTCTTTGGCAACGGAATGACCCCAGCGTGTTGATGCAGCGCTCGCCTACTCGGCAGTTACTGGCACCCAGCAGGCACTCGTTTATATCTGAGAGAGAGAGGGAGAGAGGAAGAGGAGAGGATAATATGGAAGGCGTATCTAAGAGGTAAGATATCCTAGTCCTGTGGAGATACTAGATGAACAGGGATTTATTCCAACTGATTTACTATTCAACAAGATATGGCTGCTGCCTCCATTCCACCCACCTTCACAGTTCTTCCCATCTGGTTTGAGTTTGTAGCCTTTGAAGCAGGCACAGGTGCCGTTGCCCACACATTCCTGTGCACACTTCGCTAATCCTGTTGAGAACAGAAAATGTGCACATTAAAGTAAAATATTTTTTCTATTAGAGTACTTATGTTTCTGACTTACTCTGTGAGGACAGTCAGCTAATAACATGTCAAGGTCATGTGTGGACGGGTTGTTTGTACCATTACTGCACTCATTCAGTAAAGGATTATCCTTGACAGTGAGGGTCTTGTTGTCTTTGTCAGAAACTGTGGGGGATAAAAAAATAAAAGATTGACCAGTACAGGCAAAAACTGTTTGCAAACAAGGAGTGTTGAAACCATTCATCATGACAATGTAGGTCTTTACTAAAACAGCAGTAAGAGCCATGTCTCCTAATAGCCACCAGATGGCAGTGTAGAACTAGATGAATAATAGTCCATATCTCCTGTCACTCCCTCCACCTCTCTACTCCACATTTTCCCTCCTCCCTGCCCTCTCTATTACAACACCTCCCATTCCCCCCTCCCTCCACCCTATCCTCTCCCTCCACCCTCTCCTCTCCCCCACCTCCTCTCCCTCCACCCTCTCCTCTCCCTCCACCCTCTCCTCTCCTCTCCCCCACCTCATCTCCCTCCATCATCCTCTCCTCACCTCCTCTCCCTCCACCCTCTCCTCTCCCTCCACCTCCTCTCCCCCTCTCCACCATCTCCTCTCCCTCCACCCTCCTCTTCCTCCACCCTCCTCTCCCTCCACCCTCTCCTCTCCCTCCACCTCTCCCTCCACCCTTTCCTCTCCCACCACCCTCTCCTCTCCCTCCACCCTCCTCTCCCTCCTCTCCTCTCCCTCCACCCTCCTCTCCCTCCATCCTCCTCTCCCTCCCTCTACCCTCTCCTCTCCCTCCACCCTCTCCTCTCCCCCCCTCCCCTCCCTCCACCCTCTCCTCTCCCTCCCCCCTCTCCTCTCCCTCCACCCTCCTCTCCCTCCCTCCATCCTCTCCTCTCCCTCCACCCTCCTCTCCCTTCCTCCACCCTCTCCTCTCCCTCCACCCTCTCCTCTCCCATCACCTCCTCTCCCTCCACCCTCTCCTCTCTCTCCACCCTCCTCTCCCTCCACCCTCCTCTCTTACCCAGATTGTTGTTGGTCTCCACATCGGGGGCTCCGTCATCGCAGCAGGCCCGGGACACCAGGCCACACTGGTAGCCCAGAGACAGGCTGTGGTCACAGGGCAGACCCTTCTCCTGAGCAGCCCGGCCCAGCAGACAACAGTCACAGCACATCTGGAGGAGTCAGACCATAGACATGACTACTCAATGTATTTATATGCATAATTTGGCCAGATGGACAGACTGACGGACAGAGGGAAATTACTCCACCACCACTTCACAACTTCACCAATCACCATCATCTGAAGGGGAAATGTCTGGGCTTGACTCGGGGAAGGAGTCTGGCTTCCACCAGTTACCACAGCCACAAAGTCAAAATTGGCTATATTGTAAAAATTCATGAAATCAAAACATAGCTTTTTGGTCTTAATTTAAGGTTAGGGTTAGGCATAAGGTTAGCAGTGTGGTTAGGGTTAGGGTTAGGTTTAAAATCACATTTTAAGAAGATAAATTGTAGAAATAGGAGGTGTTTATGACTTTGTGGCTGTGGTAACTAATCATGACCGAGGAGTCTAGTCTGAGTGTGTCTGTCTATCTTCTCTGTCTGTGTGTGTCCTTGAGGATGTCATAATATGGGTATTGGGTGGTGGGGTTGTAGTCTGGTAGTGTACTGAGAGATTTTAGAGGGAGCTAGAAAATGAGCATGCTATGGTTTATCCCCCATTCTAAACTCATCCTGTACCTCCTTTCTCCCATTCATAAAATGCAGCACACCTTAATGCAATCAGCCGACACCTGCATTTCAGGGAGGTTGAGGATCAAGTTAAGACATGTTGCTGGCTGCACTAACAACAATCTCATTCTCCTGGGCAAATATACTGTGGCTCCCTTGGCAAAGCTCTGCAAGGGCCTTGACTGATGCCTTGATGTGCTGTAGTGTGTTGATGGGGTGCTATGGTTGTGCAGGATCCTGAGGAGGAATACAGCCGGGTATAGAGCGCCTAGCTTGGCAGAGAGCCTGTAGTAGACAGTATCTTATGTGAATGTATAATCTACCTGACAGCAACAAGCTCGATTCCTTATTTCTCCCCAGAGTGACATGTTTCATCCTGCTCACCAGGATCGCACACACACGGATGCATGCACACACACGTACGCCCACACACGCACACACACTCAAGCACATTCACTCTCCTGCAGAAATTGCACGTCGGTGCTGAACGTAAAGTTTTTGAAGCAGACAATTAATTATTCTCTGACATACACTTTTTATACACACACACACACACACACAAGTATTTGTGCTATGTATACACATATGCACACACACACACTCTCTCACACACACTCTCTCACAGACACACCTTGGCAGTCTTGGTCTCGCAGGTGCTTCCAGGAAACTGGGTGTCACAGCCCCCCTGGTCTTTGGCCATGTTGATGCCGTTGGTGCAGATAGAGTCCTCTAGTACCGCCGCGCAGCACTGCTCCTGTACTATCCTGTCAGACAGGAACAGGAAAGACACAGGAAACACAGTTTATTCTTAACTCCATCACTGGGCTCCTTAGTGGAATAGAGCGCTGTCTCAAAGTGCTTCCTATTAAAAAGAGCCCCGGGCATGCCTAATAGGGATCTATTCATAGTCCTGCCTGGTGCAGCTGCTGTAAGTGGGTTGAGTGATGAAGGAAGGCCCTGTGTGAGCTCAAGGTGGATTAAAAAGTTGTTTGCGTTTACAATTTTCACTTTATCAGTTGGGTAAATGTACGACTGCCTTCATTTGGCTTACCACACCCCCACTGTTATGGGTACAGTGAAGCTAACTTAAGAATTGATTATTTACAGTAACTATTTTAACCCACCCACCTCCCCATTGGATGTCCCTCCCCTGATTGGCACAGAGGGGTGCAGAGCTGCAACACTTCCTGGATAAGGTCGGAACATTTTTACTTTCCCAAAATTCCCATGTTTTCCAGAAATCCTGGTTTCGATTTTGCATCCCTTTTCCTGGGCAACATTACTGGAATACATCCCTCTCTGGGTGAATGGCCAGCCTGAGTCTGGACCAGCCTATCTAGGATGCCTGAGAACTTACAGACAGCTGGATGACCAGTGATATCCACCTCTCTGACCAGTCTCTCCAGTTGGAGTGGCTTGATTAGCCATTTTACAGTAAAACCAGAAATGGTTGCCATCCTGTAAGAATTCCAAGGGGAAAACTGAGGTAGACTAAAAGCTGTGCGAGTCTGCTGTAAATAATCAGATCTGAAATGAGAGTGAGAACAGGCAGCACACCTCTTTACTGTACACAGTCAAGCTTTATCAGACAGAGACTGGGGTTGCTGTGCTTTGCCGCCAATGGTCTGCTCCTCTGAGGGAGTACAATAAGTTAAGGGGTGCTTGTGTTTGTCTGTCTCTCTGTCTGGTCTGCCTCTGGTCTGTCTGGTCTGTCTGTCAGGTCTGTCTCTGGTCTGTCTGTCTGGTCTGTCTCTAGTCTGTCTGGTCTGTCTCTGGTCTGTCTGTCTGGTCTGTCTGTCTGGTCTGTCTGGTCTGTCTCTGGTCTGTCTCTGGTCTGTCTCTGTTCTGTTTGTCTGGTCTGTCTCTGTTCTGTTTGTCTGGTCTGTCTCTGTTCTGTTTGTCTGGTCTGTCTCTGTTCTGTCTGGTCTGTCTGTCTGTATGTCTGGTCTGTCTGTCTGTCTGTCTGTCTGTCTGTCTGTCTGTCTGTCTGGTCTGTCTGGTCTGTCTGTCTGTCTGTCTGTCTGTTCTGTCTGGTCTGTCTGTCTGTCTGGTCTGGTCTGTCTGTCTGTCTGTCTGTCTGTCTGTCTGTCTGTCTGTCTGTCTGTCTGTCTGTCTGTCTGTCTGTCTGTCTGTCTGTCTGGTCTGTCTGGTCTGTCTGATCTGGTCTGTCTGTCTTTCTGTCAGTCTGTCTGTCTGTCTGTCTGATCTGGTCTTTCTTTCTTTCTTTCTTTCTTTCTTTCTTTCTTTCTTTCTTTCTTTCTTTCTTTCTTTCTTTCTTTCTTTCTTTCTTTCTTTCTTTCGTTCTGTATGTCTGGTCTGTCTGGTCTGTCTGTCTGTCTGTCTGTCTGTCTGTCTGTCTGGTCTGTCTGGTCTGTCTGTCTGTCTGTCTGTTCTGTCTGGTCTGTCTGTCTGGTCTGGTCTGGTCTGGTCTGTCTGTCTGTCTGTCTGTCTGTCTGGTCTGTCTGTCTGTCTGTCTGTCTTTCTGTCAGTCTGTCTGTCTGTCTGTCTGTCTGATCTGGTCTTTCTTTCTTTCTTTCTTTCTTTCTTTCTTTCTTTCTTTCTTTCTTTCTTTCTTTCTTTCTTTCTTTCTTTCTTTCTTTCTTTCTTTCTTTCTTTCTTTCGTTCTGTCTGTCTGTCTGTCTGTCTGTCTGTCTGTCTGTCTGTCTGTCTGTCTGTCTGTCTGTCTGGTCTGTCTCTGTTCTGTCTGTCTGTCTGGTTTGTCTGGTATGTCTGTCTGTAGGGAGGGAGTGAAATACATTGTCTGTTTTACAAGATTGAGTAAAGAACAGTACAGTACAGCACTTAGATCCCCTCTCCACTCCACTCCTGTAACTGGTTCCAACAAGCCTCTGTCTTTATCAACCCTCTTACCAGAAATGATCTCTTTTTCCTTATAAACTACAACCGCACTCATGCCGCCTCCGCAGGACCTTTTAAGGGCACAGCCGGGCTCCTGTTTTTCTTTTCTCTTCTTGTCTTTTTTTCAGTGTCTGAAATAATCCCTCCGATTTCCTGTTCTTCCCCCTCTCCAGTCCTCTCTTTGAGTATAGTTTCACCTCAGTGGTATTTCCTGGATTTGGCAATACCCCCTCTCTCTAAACCCTAAACCCAACCCCCAACCCCCCACTCAACCAGAAACCATCACCCTTCCCCCTCACTCTATAATTTGAACAAATTCTGTATCACTTGGGTAGCCAATGTAAATACATGTGCCACCAGAGAGCAGATTGAGCAACATATCTCCTCCTTATTGGCCTTGAACCTGTGGCAGCACACCTTCTAATATTACTACCAGAGCTGTTATTACTGTCATTATTACTAGTGTAATGTCCCCTGCTCTCACGTCAAGTCAATAATGTGGCTGCGGATTTATGACCGGGGTAAGGTAAAGTAATCTCACATTATGGCCTACCACAATACATATTGCCCTATAGTCTATCGTTACAGCTCTAAGTTAACCCAATAGGACTAATACTGAGGTAAGCACTTCCCACTATGGGCACAGAGGTAAGACCATAGAAATATAATCTACTTTCTATCTATTGTAGTCATTATATTTATATGGGTAAGAGAGCCCAGTAAGTACAGTAGTGGGGTCACCTGCATGTGGTGGACTCGGAGATGAGAGGGAGGGCTGTGCAGTCCTGTTTATCAATGCCCCGGTCCCGACCATCCTTACAGCACTCCTCTATTGACATCTGTTTTCCACCTGTGGATGGACAAAACCACAAACAAACAGTGGGTTATAGGCTTATGTTGTATGTTGTGACCGGCCCTAGTGAAGAGTGAGGCAGCAGGTAACTGAAAGGTCGCTGGTTCAAATCCCTGAGCAGACTAGGTGATATGTCAATGTGTCAATGTGCCCATAAGCAAGGCAATTAACCCTAATTGCGCCTGTAAGTTCTTCTGGATAAGAGTGTATGCTAAATTACTAAAATGTAATGTAACAGATTGCTTCAGTGTGGGAAATCTAGAGACCCCAAATGGGGTGTGACTGAAGCTGCTACATTCTATTTCTTTGGTTTTAGCCTGCTGAGCTAAAGCCCAGGCATTAGCTCTGAGAGCTAACGCTAGACTTCAGGGCTCAGGCAAGGTTACTCATAATGCACAGAACCACCTTCTAGGTTACATAAGGTGACAGTCAATCTAAGGGATAAGAAACTCTCTAACATTACTTAGAACTACATTGATAGAGCAGAACAGATGGAGGTTTCAAGCCATGTTTAGCATACAATGGAGTCTATTCTCTTGCATGAATAATACAACATTATTTAGAATGATTATGCAAAGCATGTTTACCAAATGTGCAAAAAATCTTAGCCAAACTAAAATATATTGTTTTACCCAATGCCACTCACACTCTCACACTATTAATAATGTGTCTTCCAAGTGATTGAAAAACAAATTCAGAGCTGTTATAGGAATGTTTTTAAATGCCCATAAGCATTTTGCCAGCGATACTGAATGATGGATATGTTGTGTAGAAATAAGAGAGGCTTTACGACTGGAGCTGAACCAACTTTGTGGCGCTCCGTCTGTTTTTTTCATGTGGATTAAAGAGCTCGGAATGCCTCAACTCTGTAAACAATTCAGCCATCGCAATCAGATCAAATACATTAATCTCCTTGTGGTTAGCGTGATTTGCCAAACGTGAAATAACTCTGGCAGGTTGGCTGGTCCTTTCTTGCCTTAGGCATAAACAAACCTCTGCCTGCCATATTGGTACTATCAATATAAGTCCTCCAAAAGAACAATATAAGTCCTCTTGGTTCATCCAATAAACCTGTTGTTGATTCGTAGCCTAGTCGAAACTATAGGAATAATAGTGAATAAAACCACTGACAATAATAACAGCCATCGTAGAGGATCATAGAGATGTCTAACTTCTAATTCTAGCTTCGTAGACCAGTCAACAAAATAGGATCAGAAGTTTCAACTAAGGGAGGACAAGTGTCTGGATGTGTCATCTTTAATTTATAGTTCCATAAAAAAGTAATAAAATAACAATTTAGAGTTCCAATTATTTCTGCCAGAGGGAACTTGTTTTATATCTTTGAATATGGGAAGTACAGATAGGGGCCAAAGGTGTGAATATATTAACTTAATGTAAAAAGAATATGGTCATTTATGTGAAGCAAATTACATAACTGTCAACATTGACCTTGAGAGATACGGATATGAAAGTGAATTTGGGCAGATTCACAAAAAGCAGAAACTTAAAGTCAATATCATTGTAAATCAAGAGCAAAGTGTATCATCAAACAAATACAGACTAGGTAGTCAAGATGCATTACCACGCCAATAAACACTATTTTGCTGACTCACTGAACGAGCCTGTTGTGGCCAACCAGACTAACAACTGCAACAGTCGAGCTCCTCGTCCCACCATGTCCTAACTGAGTCATAACCCACTGGGCACAGACGTCAGTTCAACGTTTTGATTTACATTCACTAACGTGAATTCAACGAGAAATCAACAACAAATGTCACCATGTCATTGGATTTAGGTTCAAAATTGAGTGAAAATAAGTTACGCATATAAAAGTGAAGAAAATACATTTGCTGGAACAGCAGGGAATAGTAGGAATGGTCAAAACCTACTGTGGTAAACAATTCTCCCTGCTCGGCTGCCCCCCAGGCCAGTTTTGGCCGGTCTGGCCTTTTTTCTTTTTCTTGACCATTACCACTGGCATTAACTGACGTCTCCTTGCCAAAACACCCTGGAAGCTGGAACCCTCAGTATGTCTTTAGAAAGATCACACACAAAAACAGAATGCATCTTGCCAGCTCCCACAAAGCACAAAGCTCTATGAGCTTCCCTTCCCAGCTCAGAGAAGGCATAGCATGAGCATGTCATAGAATCTCAGTTTCTTCTGACGGGAAGAGATGGTCACATGACTCTCGCGTCCTGCAGTTCTGGTGTTTTCTCACTCCACTCTATACTGATAACTAATCCTAACCCACAGTGCATGGCAGGACCATTCCTCAGCCACCGCAGTCCGCAGCCTGCCCCCTTTCCCAACTAATTGAATGAGCAGAGCGTAATCTACCCTCTATTATTTTATCAAACAAGGCAACCCAGCGGTTGCAGAGGAGAGGAGACCTAGCAGTCTACCCTGCCTGTCCACGTGATGCATTGTCTGTCTGCAGAAAAGGCTGATTTCCATCTTGGAACGTGGTGTGGGCTGTCATGACTCCTGTCTGGGTCTGGGTCTGGCAAGAGAGAGAGAGAGAGAGAGAGAGAGAGAGAGAGAGAGAGAGAGAGAGAGAGAGAGAGAGAGAGAGAGGGAGAGAGAGAGAGAGAGAGAGAGAGAACATTGCTGGCCCAAGTCTAGACTCCTCATGTAAATGCTGCTTGATGAGCTCAGTGGAGCCCCAGTCCCTCAGCCTCAGCCCACAGCAATGGCACATCAGACAGACCCAGACATTGCAGCAGCACAGTCCACTTCCATGGCCCACATCCTTTATCTAACACACTTTAGTCAGTTTACCTTATTGTCATCGTAGTGACACAAATTACCTTATAAGTACTGAGAATTTTGATCATTATTGCAGGTAGACACCTGTCACAAAAGTCTGTCATTGACACATTTCACTCGACCTAATACGTCTTTGGCTGATGGTTGAGTCTATGATGGTTGAGCTGATACAAAATTTTTATAAATGTACATGGATGTTCCATAACCTGCTCCTATGGGGCCAGCTTCAGATCTTCAGTCAGTCTACCCTGACCCCGTACCTAATGGAGTGATACCCCACCCTGACCCCGTACCTAATGGAGTGATACCCCAAACTGACCCCGTACCTAATGGAGTGATACCCCACCCTGACCCCGTACCTAATGGAGTGATACCCCACCCTGACCCCATACCTAATGGAGTGATACACCACCCTGACCCCATACCTAATGGAGTGATACCCCAAAGTGACCCCGTACCTAATGGAGTGATACCCCACCCTGACCCCATACCTAATGGAGTGATACCCCACCCTGACCCCTAACCTAATGGAGTTATACCCCAAACTGACCCTATACCTAATGGAGTGATACCCCACCCTGACCCCGTACCTAATGGAGTGATACCCCAAACTGACCCCATACCTAATGGAGTGATACCCCACCTTGACCCCGTACCTAATGGAGTGATACCCCACCCTGACCCCGTACCTAATGGCGTGATACCCCACCCTGAACCCGTACGTAATGGAGTGATACCCCAAACTGACCCCGTACCTAATGGAGTGATACCCCACCCTGACCCCGTACCTAATGGAGTGATACCCCAAACTGACCCCGTACCTAATGGAGTGATACCCCACCCTGACCCCGTACCTAATGGAGTGATATCCCACCCTGACCCCATACCTAATGGAGTGATACACCACCCTGACCCCATACCTAATGGAGTGATACCCCAAAGTGACCCCGTACCTAATGGAGTGATACCCCACCCTGACCCCATACCTAATGGAGTGATACCCCACCCTGACCCCATACCTAATGGAGTGATACCCCACCCTGACCCCTAACCTAATGGAGTTATACCCCAAACTGACCCTATACCTAATGGAGTGATACCCCACCCTGACCCCGTACCTAATGGAGTGATACCCCAAACTGACCCCATACCTAATGGAGTGATACCCCACCTTGACCCCGTACCTAATGGAGTGATACCCCAAACTGACCCCGTACCTAATGGAGTGATACCCCAAACTGACCCCGTACCTAATGGCGTGATACCCCACCCTGACCCCGTACCTAATGGAGTGATACCCCACCCTGACCCCGTACCTAATGGAGTGATACCCCACCCTGACCCGTACCTAATGGCGTGATACCCCACCCTGACCCCGTACCTAATGGAGTGATACCCCACCCTGACCCCGTACCTAATGGCGTGATACCCCACCCTGAACCCGTACGTAATGGAGTGATACCCCAAACTGACCCCGTACCTAATGGAGTGATACCCCAAACTGACCCCGTACCTAATGGAGTGATACCCCACCCTGACCCCGTACCTAATGGCGTGATACCCCACCCTGAACCCGTACGTAATGGAGTGATACCCCAAACTGACCCCGTACCTAATGGAGTGATACCCCAAACTGACCCCGTACCTAATGGCGTGATACCCCACCCTGACCCCGTACCTAATGGAGTGATACCCCACCCTGACCCGTACCTAATGGCGTGATACCCCACCCTGACCCCGTACCTAATGGTGTGATACCCCACCCTGACCCCGTACCTAATGGAGTGATACCCCAAACTGACCCCATACCTAATGGAGTGATATCCCACCCTGACCCCGTACCTAATGGCGTGATACCCCACCCTGACCCCGTACCTAATGGAGTGATACCCCAAACTGACCCTATACCTAATGGAGTTATACCCCACCCTGACCCCGTACCTAATGGAGTGATACCCCAAACTGACCCCATACCTAATGGAGTGATACCCCAAACTGACCCCGTACCTAATGGAGTGATACCCCAAACTGACCCCGTACCTAATGGAGTGATACCCCAAACTGACCCCGTACCTAATGGAGTGATACCCACCCTGACCCCATACCTAATGGAGTGATACCCCAAACTGACCCCATACCTAATGGAGTGATACCCCACCCTGACCCCGTACCTAATGGCGTGATACCCCACCCTGACCCCGTACCTAATGGAGTGATACCCCAAACTGACCCCTAACCTAATGGAGTGATACCCCACCCTGACCCCGTACCTAATGGAGTGATACCCACCCTGACCCCGTACCTAATGGAGTGATACCCACCCTGACCCCGTACCTAATGGAGTGATACCCCACCCTGACCCCATACCTAATGGAGTGATACCCCAAACTGACCCCGTACCTAATGGAGTGATACCCCACCCTGACCCCGTACCTAATGGAGTGATACCCCAAACTGACCCCATACCTAATGGAGTGATACCCCACCCTGACCCCATACCTAATGGAGTGATACCCCACCCTGACCCCGTACCTAATGGAGTGATACCCCATCCTGACCCCATACCTAATGGAGTGATACCCCACCCTGACCCCGTACCTAATGGAGTGATACCCCACCCTGACCCCATACCTAATGGAGCGATACCCCACTCTTACCCCATACCTAATGGAGTGATACCCCACCCTGACCCCATACCTAATGGAGTGATACCCCAAACTGACCCCATACCTAATGGAGTGATACCCCAAACTGACCCCGTACCTAATGGAGTGATACCCCAAACTGACCCCGTACCTAATGGAGTGATACCCCACCCTGACCCCGTACCTAATGGAGTGATACCCCACCCTGACCCCGTACCTAATGGAGTGATACCCCAAACTGACCCCATACCTAATGGAGTGATACCCCACCCTGACCCCGTACCTAATGGAGTGATACCCCACCCTGACCCCATACCTAATGGAGTGATACCCACACCCTGACCGTTGACTCTCTCCCGCACAGCATGGAAGCTGAGAAGAGGAGCGAGGGGTGCTGATAGGTGTTGGGGGGAGGGTATAGCCCCTGTGCGACATTCCCAATTACATTGAATTCAATGGAGATGGGGTGATGTCAAATTCTTTCCTAGGGCCAGAATTTTTAGGCACACCACTGGCAGGCTGTGAAAGTGGCCTCGTGTGAAAGTGGCCCCATGTGTGGAATTGGCCCCAGGTGTGTCCAGCGGACCCTAATATGGGTCGTCTCATGCTTCTGTGACCCCTGGAGGGGCCTTTAAAGGTCTAAATCAGAGCTCCTCCCCCCCGACCAGCCAACGCTCAGTGGGGTACTGCTTAAGTGCCTCCAGACTCATTTGACACACTGTCATAGTGTAAGGAGAGACCTGACCTGCGTCTGTCTGGCTGGCTGGCTGAGCAGCAAGCCTCTTGAGCACATCTCTATACTGCGTATTCTAAACTTTAAAGCCTTGTTACTGTTAGAGCTTGGGCAATAATTTCCTTCTGTAATATTGTGAGCGGCAGGTAGTCTAGCGATTTAGAGCATTGGGCCAGTAACCAAAAGGTTGCTGGATTGAATCCCAGAGCCAACTAGCTGAAAAATCTGTCGATGTGCCCTTGAGCAAGGCATTTAACCCTAATTGCTCCTGTAAGTCCCTCTGGATAAGAGAGTCTGCTAAATGACTAAAATGTAAATAGCATACTGACCTCTCACCGATTACAAATATTAGTCCTGGCAGTAGTCTGACCAATCTCTACCAACAAAATTAGTCCATATTATAAACTACACACAATGCATTTCATCACTGCCAAATCACTTTAGGACAAGTTGCGAATGTTGAAACCATCCTTTAAGCTAGGAATCATGTGCAGATGTTTTACTGGCAAGATACACACAAACACAGAAGGCACACACACTCACAAATCAAAATCAAATGACACACACTGAACAGCATGTGACACAGTAGGCTACATGATCTTACTGTAATATAACTGACATAAAGTGTTCATAAAATTACATGTAAAACTTAATGGAACATTTGGTTATCTCCAGTGGTACCCGACCTCATCTCTGCCCACACAGTGATACTGCAGTAAGGTGTTAAGCTTGACATATCTACCATGCCTGTGTGTACTTATAGGAGTAGTTAGTCTACTGTATGTCTATACCAGTGGAGGCTGCTGAGGGGAGGACAGCTTATAATAATGGCTGGAATGGAGTGAATGGAATGGGGGGCCAGAATGAAAAATGTATGCACTCACTAACTGTAAGTCGCGTGTCTAAAATGTAAATGTAAATGTATCAAAAACATTCCATTCCATCCATTAGACTCCATTCCAGCCATTATTATGAGCCGAGACTATACAGTATGCGGTACATCACGCATGGGCATGGATTGATTCTCATGGTTAGAATTACATCTTGTCACAGTAGGCTACTATCCTGAAGCAGAAAGGTAACTTACCTTGTCCTTTGAGAACTCCAAACAGAGAGAAAAGTATAACTAACCCGGGACCCATTGGAAGGAGGAGAGATTCTTGCTAAACTAAAAAAAGTGTTCAACAGTCAGATCTGTAGTATTCTGCCTTAGGTGTGGACCAACAGCACAGTTTCTCACGGACACGCAGATTTTCAAGCGAAAGGTAGACAGACTGTGAGCTCACGCTGGGCAGGAGTATGCGTGTGGGTGATGTGGCTGAATGAATCGCAGCGTGACTGTCTCCGAACGAGCATCTAATTATCTCGCTCAGAGGGGCGGGCTGGGGCCATCGCAAGTGACGAGCAAAACCTTTTTAAATAAAAGTTCAGAAACCCTAAATGGAGAGTATTGATTTAGACATTACAGTATTATACTTCCTCTTATTAACTACCAGGTTCTTATGACACAATTAAATTTAATTCAAGTCATTTTATTGACTTCCATTAGCTAGGCCTACTGACAGATTTAAAGTAGCCCTAAATATCAATGTATTCTTCTGACTGAATAATACGACACGTAATGGCGACATTGATTGACACTGTCCTCCAACTTCGATTACTTTAATTCAGACGTATGTCTGTGATAGAATGATCACACTGATTACTGAAGAAGACCTGGACTCCACTCCGTAGTGATTCTGTGGTTATCTAAAAATATGTTGTGGCCATGTCCAGACTGCAATACATAAAATATTTTGAATTAGTCGGTAAAAATAAATACAACTAATTCTAATGCATATTCCATATTTTGCAACATTTACGACCATCCTCCTCCGCAGACAGACTTGATATTTGAGGTTCACAAAATTGCTCCTAAGGAAAATGATAGATTTCATTGAAGCGTATGTTATTTCATCCTCTCAGACTGTGACAGACGTGTGTGTGTGTGGGGGGGGGGGGGGGGGGGGGGGGGGAATAACCAAATGGTGAAACAAAGCACATTCCGATGTGGGAGAGATACAGTGGGGGAAAAAAGTATTTAGTCAGCCACCAATTGTGCAAGTTCTCCCACTTAAAAAGATGAGAGAGGCCTGTAATTTTCATCATAGGTACATGTCAACTATGACAGACAAATTGAGAATTTTTTTTCCAGAAAATCACATTGTAGGATTTTTAATGAATTGATTTGCAAATTATGGTGGAAAATAAGTATTTGGTCACCTACAAACAAGCAAGATTTCTGGCTCTCACAGACCTGTAACTTATTCTTTAAGAGGCTCCTCTGTCCTCCTCTCGTTACCTGTATTAATGGCACCTGTTTGAACTTGTTATCAGTATAAAAGTCACCTGTCCACAACCTCAAACAGTCACACTCCAAACTCCACTATGGCCAAGACCAAAGAGCTGTCAAAGGACACCAGAAACAAAATTGTAGACCTGCACCAGGCTGGGAAGACTGAATCTGCAATAGGTAAGCAGCTTGGTTTGAAGAAATCGACTGTGGGAGCAATTATTAGGAAATGGAAGACATACAAGACCACTGATAATCTCCCTCGATCTGGGGTTCCACGCAAGATCTCACCCCGTGGGGTCAAAATGATCACAAGAACGGTGAGCAAAAATCCCAGAACCACACTGGGGGACCTAGTGAATGACCTGCAGAGAGCTGGGACCAAAGTAACAAAGCTTACCATCAGTAACACACTACGCCGCCAGGGACTCAAATCCTGCAGTGCCAGACGTGACCCCCTGCTTAAGCCAGTACATGTCCAGGCCCGTCTGAAGTTTGCTAGAGTGCATTTGGATGATCCAGAAGAGGATTGGGAGAATGTCATATGGTCAGATGAAACCAAAATAGAACTTTTTGGTAAAAACTTAACTCGTCGTCATACCTACTGTGAAGCATGGGGGTGGAAACATCATGCTTTGGGGCTGTTTTTCTGCAAAGGGACCAGGACGACTGATCCGTGTAAAGGAAAGAATGAATGGGGCCATGTATCGTGAGATTTTGAGTGAAAACCTCCTTCCATCAGCAAGGGCATTGAAGATGAAACGTGGCTGGGTCTTTCAGCATGACAATGATCCCAAACACACCGCCCGGGCAACGAAGGAGTGGCTTCGTAAGAAGCATTTCAAGGTCCTGGAGTGGCCTAGCCAGTCTCCAGATCTCAACCCCATAGAACATCTTTGGAGGGAGTTGAAAGTCCGTGTTGCCCAGCGACAGCCCCAAAACATCACTGCTCTAGAGGAGATCTGCATGGAGGAATGGGCCAAAATACCAGCAACAGTGTGTGAAAACCTTGTGAAGACTTACAGAAAACGTTTGACCTGTGTCATTGCCAACAAAGGGTATATAACAAAGTATTGAGAAACTTTTGTTATTGACCAAATACTTATTTTCCACCATAATTTGCAAATAAATTCATTAAAAATCCTACAATGTGATTTTCTGGATATTTTTTTCTCATTTTGTCTGTCATAGTTGACGTGTACCTATGATGAAAATTACAGGCCTCTCTCATCTTTTTAAGTGGGAGAACTTGCACAATTGGTGGCTGACTAAATACTTTTTCCCCCCACTGTATATGGACCATTTCCTCTCGACCTGAACTGCCAGTGTTAGGCTACTGTTCGATAACAGTTTAGTTGATTAGTTTACATGCTAAAAATCATAACATGTAAATGCGACAGAGGCTTTTCATAAGTTTGTGTTCACCACACATTTTCTGAATGACTAATTATTTGCCATGGGCACTTGATTAACCACTCATCAGGTTTCTCAAACTGTTAAAGGGCACAATCAGACATCCCTTTGAAAGCTACTCACAAGCGCGTGCGCGCGAACACACACACACACACACACACACACACACACACACACCCTCTGCCGTGTGCCAAGATTTGCAAGGAGGTAAATAATTGATAGATGGCATTATAAACCTTTTATACCAAACTAAGGTTTTCTGCAAATTCAATCAGTCTGGCTTTGGGTATGCATGGTGAGAGAGCCAAGAGTAAACAATCCTCTAATCACAGCCATGTGTCGTCGTCCCCCCGCTAGAAACATCTCTGAGTGGCCATGCATGGCTAATACTAGCACTCTATTGGATGGGCCTCCCTGTGCTGCTAAGGCTAGTTACTATAGAAATGCCATGTACCCTTGCTGAAATGAGGAGAGTTGCAAGTGTCAACTAAGTGCATCCTGGCAACTTTTTAGAGAAAAATACACCAGTACTGTCACCTTGTAAAACAATTACTTCTAAACAATTATCTTAGACAGGAGTGGCAAAATATAGAGGCAAGTTTAGGATGCACTGTTACACAATAAGAGTATCACGTTTCCACAGACTGCATTCACATCACTTGGCTGTGGCGGCATTGGAAAGTAGAGCAAAAACGACCTTCATCTTTAGATATCAACCAGAAGGCAACACTTATACTGTTGGTATATATCCTTATCTTATCTCCTGTCTGGGTTCATGTGTGTGGGGTGGGGTAGGAACACAGGACCAGTGTAAAGATATGGCCATAAAAGGATGCCTTGTGAGGAGGACCAGACTCAAACCCAGATGCTTAGGATTTATTTGAGATACTATTCAAACAGGTAGGGTTTCATGTTTTCGGAAGATGAGCAGGGACTCTGCTGTCCTGACATTAGGGGGAAGCTTGTTCCACCATTGGGGTGCCAGGACAGAGAAGAGCTTTGACTGGGTTGAGCGGGAGCTGCCCTCCGGTAGGGGTGGGAGGGCCAAGAGACCAGAGGTCACACACACCCCACTTTCCCCTCCCCTCTCCTTTTTACCCTTTAACGAGAAACAGCAGCTCAGGGCAAACTCAGAGCTCTTAGGTAGAGGAAATTAGAGTGGCTGAGATCAATTTTAAATGGTGCTAATCTTCTAGAGGGCACTGAAGTCCTTTTGAAGCACAACCCGACTTGTCTTGCACTCTCCATGTCACCCAGCATTGGGCCACTAACATGTCCTGTACTGTAGGTTATCTGGGCCTGCCCTTTGGGGCCTCATGTCATGATTAATTACTACAGTTCACTTATAGAGAATTAGCTATTATCCCTTTATTAAACTATTCACACTGTGATAGACCTATTCATCACCAATATATTACATTTCCTTCACCCCAGAAAACATGTCTTACTGTAAATTCTGAATGAATACCATGTAGACACCAAACAGCAATAAGAATCATAAAGTAAGATATTGGACATTGTTTATTTTACCCTGTAAACAGCTGCAAGTATTTTTTATGAATAAAATATTTTGGTTTTCAGAAGTAGCTATGGTCTGAAGTCATGAGAAAACATGGCAAACGAGAGGTTATTTGGGACTGCATGAGAAACAAAACACATTTTGTTGAATCTTTACTTGCCTGGTTTAAATCAATGATCATCGTAAGTATTTACATATACTGCATAAAAATCACTACAACAATGTAAAATTGAAATACATTACATATTGAATGGCTCATTGACAAATGACAAAACAATGATGGAACAAAGACAAAGTTCTATTGTTGAGAATAATAA
The DNA here is from genome assembly GCF_964263955.1 of Coregonus lavaretus. Lineage (NCBI taxonomy): Eukaryota > Metazoa > Chordata > Actinopteri > Salmoniformes > Salmonidae > Coregonus > Coregonus lavaretus. The sequence continues at coordinate 13,719,209 of NC_140008.1, read as the reverse complement.
AGTAGGCCTTGTCTCATGCTACCAGCCATCACACTGTAAACTAGAACTAGAGTCAAGGCTACTGTAGGCCTGAACAACTAGACCTCGCACAGCTGACATGTTCATGAAACTAACACTTCATACAGTCTTGCAATAACAACTGAAATAGTCTTATGTTTTATCAGGCTGGTTTGATACCTTTGACGTGTTTTCACTTTACCAACCTGGATTAACCTCGTCACAGTTCTTATTCCCCAGAAGATACGCAAACCATGTTACAAGAACCAGATCCACACAGGCTGCTGGATTATCTAACACCTTATTTTTCTGTTTTCATATTTGATACTCAGGTTCTTTAGTCATAGCAACACTGTATTAGTACAGCATTAATGTAAACCAGTCTAAACCAGTCTAAACCAGGTATAGTAGAAGGAGGAGAGGGTTTTGGTACCCTGCTTCACTGTTCTTTTGTGCAAAATGATTCGATCACAGAACATGGAGGGAGTATTTTGGCACGTCTAAGAAAGTCTGACTTTCTCAGAGGATAATATTCATTACTAGTATAGGCTAGTACTGGCAGTGTTATTGACTGATAAAAGTCGATGAAATGACGATGTGTGCACTCATACGGTCTCTTCCTCTCCCTTTGGTGAGTTTAGCTGAGCAGGAGTAGGAGTACACACCTCCTGGGTCTCAGAGCACCTGCGCTGATGCTTTGCATGCTGGGAGCTCTCCTCATCAGGGGTTGTGGGAGGGGGAGGAGAGACGGGAGGGGTCACAGGACTGATGACCTCAGACTTGACCTCTGGAAACATCCGCTCAGGGTAGAGGAACTTCAGCTGCTCCTCAAAGAACCTCTCCAGGTTTCTCCCTGCAGTGGCAACCTCAGTGTCAGCCTGGCATGGGAGAAAAGAGACAACAGATGTATGTGGTTGTTTTACCTCCTAACTCATTCTGGATAAGAGTGTCTGCTAAAACTAACATGTAAATGACAGAAACATTGTAAAAACAGTCCATCCACACACATTAACAGAGTAATTAACCCATCTGTGTAAACTAAGGCAAGAGGCCTCTTCTGGAGAGCGTTAGTGCCGTCTAGTCTACCTCATTGAATGCTGCAATATTCCTGAAGATGAGTCGGATGTCTGATACAAACTCAGCAGGTGTCTGGTAGCAGGGGCTCTGCCTGGATTCCAGCTTGCTCTTCACAATGGACAGAACCATCGGCGTCTTTGGGGTCTGCTGGTTCTCTGGCATTACCTACAGAAAAATACAGAGGCTATCACAATATACAAAACTATAAAAAGTGTTTCTCTCAATGTCCCTTTTCATGGCTATAAAGTGGATGATAAACCAAGGAGACATTTCAATCCAAAAACAGGCCTCTCATAACCTCTCTGTATTGACCAATAGACATCTTTAAGTACAGTAACGGTAAGCCTATGTCAGTGTTTCCCCTATATTCATTTAGCAGCGCCAATCCAAAAATATGATTACAAAAAATGTAATATTTCTACCGAGATGCGTTTTTAAGATCACAGTGACAAGTTACAACATTTATATTTGTAGCATTTGATGCATTCAGAGTCTTTTGGGGGTTTTCAATTAGGTAAATGCAGATGGGAAACCCCGTGATTCAGCCGATGTATTTAAAGCCGCTATGCTGCATCAGTTAGGCTACAGGTTATAATGCTTTTAAAGGGGAAATAATATTTCAGATGGTGTCAGCATAATTCAAATTTCATTCATTTTGGAGTAGAATGCCCTTTTAAAAAGTCACCTTCTCACAGTTGTTGTACAAACAAAAATTCCCGGGGGGCATGCCCCACCCCACTACCTTTGCTGAAAAAAATCCTAGGTGAAACACTGCTCAGTATGTGATTTTATCCTAGGATGTTTTTTCCCTGCGTTTGATTGGTTAAGGTGGGGCCAGGCCCTGTGTTGTCAGTGTGCTGCTGTGGCTGCCCCTCTTGCCCAATCACAAATCAACCCTGAGCACCTACCCCCTGGCCTATGCACTGAGAGACTTTTATCGGAATAAGCGGCCAAAGAGCAAGGTGGAGCACGGCGCTTGTAACGCCAAGGTAGTGGGTTCGATCCCCGGGACCACCCATACACAAAAAAAATAAAAATAATGTATGCACGCATGACTGTAAGTCGCTTTGGATAAAAGCGTCTGCTAAATGGCATATTATTATATTATTATACAGATGTTAGATCTTAATTTGACCTATATTGCCACAGTAAAATAATCCTGGAGCAACAGGATTTAAACGTTTAGTCCATAATGTTGCTTGATCGGTGGTTAGTATTCAGACCTCTTGACTTTTTCCACATTTTGTTACTTTACAGCCTTATTCTAAAATTGATTAACTTGTTTTATTTCCTCATCAATCTACACACAATACCCCATAATGACAAAGCAAAAACAGGTTTTTAGATTTTTTTAGCACATTTTTACAAAATAAATAACTAAGATATTACATTTACATAAGTATTCAGCCCCTTTACTCAGTACTTTGTTGAAGCACCTTTGGCAGTGATTACAGTCTCGATTCTTCTTGGGTATGACGCTACAAGCTTGGCACACCTGTATTTGGGGAATTTCTCCCATTCTTCTCTGCAGATCCTCTCAAGCTCTGTCAGGTTGGATGGGGAGCGTCGCTGCATAGCTATTTTCAGGTCTCTCCAGAGATGTTTGATTGGGTTCAAGTCTGGGCTCTGGCTGGGCCACTCAAGGACATTCAGAGACTTGTCCCGAAGCCACTCCTGCATTGTCTTGGCTGTGTGCTTAGGGTCGTTGTCCTGTTGGAAGGTGAACTTTCACCCCAGTCTGAGGTCCTGAGCGCTCTGGAGCAGAATTTCATCAAGGATCTTTCTGTACTTTGCTCCGTTCATCTTTCCCTCGATCCTGACTAGTCTCCCAGTCCCAGCCGCTAAAAAACATCCCCACAGCATGATGCTGCCACCACCATGCTTCACCGTAGGGATGGTGCCAGGTTTCCTCCAGACATGACACTTGGCACTCAGGCCAAAGAGTTCAATCTTGGTTTCATCAAACCAGAGAATCTTGTGTCTCATGGTCTGAGAGTCTTTAGGTGCCTTTTGGCAACCTCCAAGTGGGCTGTCATGTGCCTTTTACTGAGGAGTGGCTTCTGGACACTCTACCATAAAGGCCTGATTGGTGGAGTGCTGCAGAGATGGTTGTCCTTCTGGAAGGTTCTACAATCTCCACAGAGGAATTCTGGAACTCTGTCAGAGTGACCATCGGGTTCTTGGTCACCTCCCTGACCAAGGCCCTTCTCCCCTGATTGCTCAGTTTGGCCAGGCAGCCAGCTCTAAGAAGAATATTGGTGGTTCCAAACATCTTCGATTTAAGAATGATGGAGGCCACTGTGGTCTTGGGGACGTTCAATGCTGCAGACATTTTTTGGTACCCTTCCCCAGATCTGTGCCTCGACACAATCCTGTCTCAGAGCTCTACGGACAATTCATTCGACCTCATGGCTTGGTTTTTGCTCTGACATGCACTGTCAACTGTGGGACCTTATATAGACAGGTGTGTGCCTTTCCAAATCATGTCCAATTAATTGAATTTACCACAGGTGGACTCCAATCAAGTTGTAGAAACATCTCAAGGATGATCAATGGAAACAGGATGCCTGAGCTCAATTTCGAGTCTCATAGCAAAGGGTCTGAATACTTATGTAAATAAGGTATTTCAGTTTTTTATTTTTTATACATTTGCAAAAATGTCAAAAAACCTGTTTTCGCTTTGTCATTATTGTTTGTAGATTGATGAGGGAAAAAAATAATTTAATCAATTTTGGAATAAGGCTGTAAAGTAACAAAATGTGGAAAAAGTCAAGGGGTCTGAATACTTTCCGAATGCACTGTAACCGTGTGTTAGTGTGGGTTTTCAGTGAATTTATGTAAATCATGAAGCTCATCTGCATTTCATGCGGTGCAGGAAAATTATTAACAACAAAAGAGTGATCAAATTAAGATCCTAAATCTGTACCTATTCAATTCTCACATCTCCTCTGTAGCTCAGCTGGTAGAGCACGGCGCTTGTAACGCCAAGGTAGTGGGTTCGATCCCCGGGACCACCCATACACAAAAAATGTATGCACGCATGACTGTAAGTCGCTTTGGATAAAAGCGTCTGCTAAATGGCATATTATTATTATATTATTATTATCTCCACATGGATGTAAAGGTAAGGAGTTACTTTTTGTGATTGTGCATTAGTCTCTCCATTCGCCAAGGGGGTCTAGCCTGGGATTGGGCATTAGTCTCTCCATTCGCCAAGGGGTTCTAGCCTGGGATTGGGCATTAGTCTCTCCATTCGCCAAGGGGTTCTAGCCTGGGATTGGGCATTAGTCTCTCCACTCACCAAGGGTGATCTTGCCTGGGATTGGGCAATTGCCTCTTCACTCACCAAGGGGGTCTAGCCTGGGATTGGGCATTAGTCTCTCCATTCGCCAAGGGGTTCTAGCCTGGGATTGGGCATTAGCCTCTCCACTCACCAAGGGTGATCTTGCCTGGGATTGGGCATTAGCCTCTCCACTCACCAAGGGTGATCTTGCCTGGGATTGGGCATTAGCCTCTCCACTCACCAAGGGTGATCTTGCCTGGGATTGGGCAATTGCCTCTTCACTCACCAAGGGGGATCTAGCCTCCTGGAAGTCAGCACTGAGCTCACTGCAGTACATCTTCAGCAACAGTCTCTCACATTTCTGCAGAGAGAGAGAGAAATACAACACACCTTTACATTACATCAACCCCAGAGCTGATGTATTGTAATAAGATTACATTAACACTTTATACAGAGATAAACACCTCAGGTAGGCCTGATAAATTATTGTCTCTTTAAAGTACAGTAAAGTACAATACTGACCCTTTTGTCCACAGGGCAGAATCCTCCCTCAGAGTCTGGTTCCTCCTTCACTGTTCTGGGTTCTAATCTGCTGATGTCACAGTCATACACCACCTCAGGCACTGACAGGTCACGGCAGAATGAGCAGAACCACTCCCCACTGAAAGAAAAACATCAGCAGGCCAATAGAAACTAGAGTGTAATAACAACATTACAGCATCTATTTCAGATAACCAATCCATTTAATTTAATCCCATTTAAAGGCAGTGCATTAGGTACAATAGGTAATCTCACCCAGTGAGGGCCGATGTGAGTGCAAGCTTTTGCTCCAACCAAGCAGAAACACACCCGATTCTACTAATCATTGTCTGTAGAATCATGTGTGTTCCTGCTTGGCTGTAGCAAAATGCCTGCACCCACTCGGGCCCACCAAGAGTAAGATTATCCACCTCTGTCCTAGGGCCTACAGTACCTGGGTAATCTGAGGAGGGTGGGGATGTGGCAGGAGAGGTGGAAGACTTTGGGACACTTGTCACAACACAGCAGCAGCTCTCCTCCATTCTGACACACAGCACACCAATCCTCATTAGGGTCCTCCTCTGGAGCTGGGCCCCGACTGCCTAGCTGCTGCTCTGCCCCCAGAGAGTGGCTCTGCTGTGGGGCTTGACTCGGGTCCCCTGACGGCCGTGGAGGCTGTGGTGGGGTCTGGGCCTTTTCCTCTGTGCTCTGAGGAGAAATCTGAACTTGTTGTTCCCCTCTATCTTGCCGACAGGTTTGGGCCTGTATCCCCGTGCTGCTGTCTGGGAGGTTGGGTCTCAGGTTACTCTGTACCTGAAACACACAAACAAACACGCATACTTAACAGAACACTCAAAAACAGAACAGTGACCTCTCAGGGATCACCCAACAGCAATCCTGGCATTGAACACTATAATGACATCACAGTATATCATTACTGTGCTGTTACCATCTAAAAATACTGTGGCTCAAAGACAAATAAATCACCCATACCATTTCAAGTAACACATGCAATAAGATGTACATGTAATCATTATCATTAGTTTATTTCCAGTCCATCCATCTGTCCTCTTACACAGCTGATGTCGTCCTCTGGCTCGTCTTTGATGATGATGATGGGTCCAGGCGATGACCTTCGTCTCCTCTTGGCAGCTGATCCCCCAGCTCCATACGCCTTCTGCTGCATCTCAAGAGGTTTCCAGGAAACAGTCCTTCAATCAGCCAATCAGAAGGAAGGTGAGAGAAAGAGAAATTGAAAGAATGGCACATTGGAGATTATTATTATTTTTTAAATCAAAATGTCATGCCTGTATAGAATTCATGAAGAATGAGAAATCATCATCTTACCCTGGTTTCTCCTCACAGGATATAGCAGTTAGTCCTGCATGATGGTGTCCTTGTGCTAAAGGAAGATAAATTGTATTCCTCATACGTCTTATACAGGGATGGAAGTTAAGCTAGCCTGCTTGACCGTGGCTAGTACTTTTCAGACCGGGCTAGTAGAAAATGTGCCAAACTAGCCCGCTGACTAGTGAAAGTTTTGTCTTTTCAAATATCCCATAGAATAGATTTTGAACCCGGGCTAGTAAACATTGATGTCTACTAGCCCGGCTGGACAGTGCCCAAAATCCTGAAGTTCCATCCCATGTCATATATACAAGAAGTATTGTATGTGTTTTCTTATATTTCGTTGTGTAGTATTAGTAGAGTAGTACACAACACCAATACATACCAGTTCTGTATGGGAGGGAAGCTGGTAGGGTCTGAGGGAAGTTGGGTCTTATTATCTGGACAGGGCCTCCAGGGTGCTTGTTGTGATATGCAGACTCCATCTAAAGATTTCACTACATCAATTAAACTGCTAACATTCTGATTCTTAACAACATAATGTTACAGATTGATATGTGGATGTGAATTGGAGCTACAGTTACGCTAAAATATACTGGCACCCTTGCATGATTCACTATTTCTTCTCAAATACATTTAAATTGAGAAAATGTTTGGTGTTCTTCACGTGTATATGTTTGATTTACACCTGCACATGACCCCCCAAAAATTATCTAAACTGACATTTAGATTTTTCAATTCAAATAAAATACAATTGCCTGGACTACATTTTTCGGAATTCAAATGAATAGGTTGGAGGCAGGTGATTGTGCTTTACTGTGGAATTTATCTCACCTGAGGTAAGTGGCAGGTGCCTACAGGGTAAAAATAGCCATTCAACTCAGTTTTGAATAGAGGAAACAGAACATTCTGCTCCATTGCACTCCATTGTAAAGTGCAAGGGTGCCAGTATATTTGAGCGCAGCTGTATGTACCTGCTGCTGTCGTGAGTGAGGAGAACTGAGGCTGCCGTTGCTAGGCAGTGGTGCATTGTGGGAGAAGTGAGGCATTGGGTTGAATACATCCATGTGTTTGAGTGCATAGCTGCTGGGGCTGCTCACCAGGCCTCTCAGTGATTGGACAGCCTGTGAGTGAGACAGACATACAGTTGGAGACAGAGTCAGACAGAGCAATTCCATCAACAATAAATGTCATATCTCTTCTTATGAGTCGATGGTGGTGACAGACAGATGAAATGGTGTGTCGTCAGTCTGTGATTGGTTATGTCTGGGATAGTAGCCTGTGATTGGTTATGTCTAGGATAGGAGCCCCTGGCTTTCACAACACAGAGCAGAACAGAAGACGGAACACAAACAAGCCACTTGTGAATGTTCCAGAACGCTTTGCTTAAGCACTTTGTTTTGAAACAGCCTTCTTTGTTTTGGTCTAGGTCCAAGCCTGCAGGTGCAACAGCCAATGGTGAACAGTTTTTACTTTGGGGAGAAAATGCATAGAAACTGGAATTTTGAGTTCCACAGACAATATGATAAGGGGTTATATAACTAAAGATGTGATACACTGTTTTGTCAGAAATGTACTCATGAAATAATGAGACTAGACATTGCCCTGACGTAAATAGCCTATTTCAACCATTCCCTCCTGACACTGTATATAATTCAACAGTGATGACACATTATAAAGTCAAACTAAACACAAGGCCTAGTGTATAAATGATCTATAACGTGGCTCTGTTATAAAGAACAGTGCTTCAAGGCTCCACCTCAACAGCTTGTTCACATCAACCATGACGCAACTCTTGTCTGAAATCTACAGGCAGTGGATTGTCCTCTTGATTTGCCTGTATTTTAGAGCTAGTATAAAACAGCCTTAGCCCCAGACTAAACACTGTAGACAAGACATATCTATCATCATCTCTGGAGGCTTTGGGCCTGTTCTGTATCACATGTGAGCAGCTGCACTTGGAGATTTAGCCCTTTTTTATATCCATGTTTTTTATTCATATGATTCAAACTGATCTTGACAAGTCAAGACATAAATTGCCCAGGATGTGAAGGCTGTCTGCTCCATTTGGGACGACGTCATCCACTGTCTGCGCCTGTTAAGAATCCCTGTCAATCAAACTGACACACGCACGGACGAGCACACTCTTTCCCACCTGGGGCGGATATCCAGGGCTTGGCAGGGTGCTGGTGGGACTGAGATGGATTGCAGGGGGGGCAATGAACCTCCGGCCCTGCTGGGGCATGGGGGGGAGAATCTGGGAGGGAGAGCCACCCTGGAGGGGCCCTGGAGGGGGTCTCTGGAGCCGCATGCTCTGGTACCAGGCCCAGGGTGGGGTCTGGGGCTGCCAGTGGGGCTGCTGGGCTAGTTTCTCCACCTGCATCTGGAGCTGAGCCAGGGTGTTGTGGTTGTGGGGGGGCAGGCGGGGCTGGGAGAGGCCTGGGGGCAGGCTGTTGGGGGAGCCTGAGGGGCCCTGCCCAGGATGGGGGAGTTGATGAGGGATGCCCTGAAAGCCGCCCAGCTGGGGGCCTGGGACATTCTCCACCACTAATGAGCCTGAGGGAACAGGAAGAGAGAGTCGGCTTCAGCATAACATGCATAACGAAAGAGCTAATACACTGACCTGGTACCTATCTTTTATTTCAAGAACAAACTGCGCCATACCAAACCCATCCAGTATTACTAAGATTATTACAATACTACTACTACCACCATTAGTGCACACTGCAAATACTAATTTACTACCACTACAAGAACTACTACTACTACTACTATTTCTCCCTGTCCAACAGATAATGTTCTCCCCCAACATAAAACACTGCAATTTAAATGTTTCAATGAAATAGAGTTGTAAGATTTCAGTGTAGCCACTCTCATTGAGCTTTCTCGCTTACCCAGATCGACATTTGAAGCCCAGAAGCCTGATCGACACTGGAAACGCACAGTGCTCTGCGGTACAAACGAGGTATTGCATTTAGCCCGCAGGAGGTTTCCGATCTGAAACAGAATCTGCAGCAGAAGGGATGTTATTAATAATTTGGAGAAACGCTGAGAAAACACAAGGCATATGTTCTGCATTTCATCAATGCTTTACACCATGGGCTCCTGTCTGGCTTTAGGGATAGTGGAAGCCTTGGAGCCTGTGGATGGAGGCTGAGGGAGAGTACGGGAGAGAGGCCTTACCAAACGTTTGCAGTACAGGAGAGCTGTGCCACCGTTCCTAGCTGTCGCCCATTTTGTGAAGTTGATCACGTGATCCAGGTGTCTGGACAGATAGCCAATATCCTCCTTCTGCTTCTTCAGACCGCTCTCATGATCCTTTGTCAGGCCCTTCAGGGGATAGGAAATAAATGGAGAAGTCAGAATCTGGGGAGAGGCTCTAAAGACACTCCTGACCTCTAAAACAACTAACCAAAATCTAAAACTGACCCCTACTTTAACCAAACCTTAACCTAATTTAACCAATTCTGGAATTAAATATCGTTTTGCTGGTCAGGAGTGTCCGTATAGCCTTTTCCCAGAATCAGTGGCATTTCAACACTGCCTTCAGGGTAAGCTCCTGTCATGACAATCAAAACATTTGCAGGCCTTTCCATTTCCTCCTACTCTCTGCACTCATAATGAATACAAAGAAACCTGACAAATCCTAGTCGGCCTACCTATGGAAACATGAGAATATACAGAATCATCATAATGTTAGAGATGTGATTATGATCATACTGTACCTCAAGCTGATTGACAAGAATCTTTCCCTTTCTGTTGATCTCTAGTATCAAACTACAGATCGACTTCTTGATTTCATTGTGAACTGATATGCGGTTCTCATCAACTTGAAGGAGTCTGAGAAACATGAAAGACATGAACAAATTCATCTTACTAAACAAAAAATGTATTTGAATTTGCGATGGAAGGACATAGTGTTCCCATTTCACTATACATTTTGTACATATACAGCAAGCATAGAGATTCTCAGATGCAAAATAAAATGCATATTGTACCCATTGTTTATGGAGTTTGACACATCTTCGATGACCTTCTTTTTTTCCTGCAGCTGACGATTCATATCCTCCATGTAATGTTTGTGATTCTTATAGGCATCCTCCAGAAACTGGTAACTAAGTAACATACCATAGTTAGCTAATTCGTTGTTACAAAATAATTGAAATCAACTTGAATATTGAACAGCTTTAGTCACAATCAATCAATCAATCAATTAATAGAGTGGGGGAAAAAAGTATTTAGTCAGCCACCAATTGTGCAAGTTCTCCCACTTAAAAAGATGAGAGAGGCCTGTATTTTTCATCATAGGTACACGTCAACTATGTAGGATTTTTAATGAATTTATTTGCAAATTATGGTGGAAAATAAGTATTTGATCACCTACAAACAAGCAATATTTCTGGCTCTCACAGACCTGTAACTTCTTCTTTAAGAGGCTCCTCTGTCCTCCACTCGTTACCTGTATTAATGGCACCTGTTTGAACTTGTTATCAGTATAAAAGACACCTGTCCACAACCTCAAACAGTCACACTCCAAACTCCACTATGGCCAAGACCAAAGATCTGTCAAAGGACACCAGAAACAAAATTGTAGACCTGCACCAGGCTGGGAAGACTGAATCTGCAATAGGTAAGCAGCTTGGTTTGAAGAAATCAACTGTGGGAGCAATTATTAGGAAATGGAAGACATACAAGACCACTGATAATCTCCCTCGATCTGGAGCTCCACGCAAGATCTCACCCCGTTGGGTCAAAATGATCACAAGAACGGTGAGCAAAAATCCCAGAACCACACGGGGGGACCTAGTGAATGACCTGCAGAGAGCTGGGACCAAAGTAACAAAGCCTACCATCAGTAACACACTATGCCGCCAGGGACTCAAATCCTGCAGTGCCAGACGTGTCCCCCTGCTTAAGCCAGTACATGTCCAGGCCCATCTGAAGTTTGCTAGAGTGCATTTGGATGATCCAGAAGAGGATTGGGAGAATGTCATATGGTCAGATGAAACCAAAATATATATTTTTGGTAAAAACTCAACTCGTCGTGTTTGGAGGACAAAGAATGCTGAGTTGCATCCAAAGAACACCATACCTACTGTGAAGCATGGGGGTGGAAACATCATGCTTTGGGGCTGTTTTTCTGCAAAGGGACCAGGACGACTGATCCGTGTAAAGGAAAGAATGAATGGGGCCATGTATCGTGAGATTTTGAGTGAAAACCTCCTTCCATCAGCAAGGGCATTGAAGATGAAACGTGGCTGGGTCTTTCAGCATGACAATGATCCCAAACACACAGCCCGGGCAACGAAGGAGTGGCTTCGTAAGAAGCATTTCAAGGTCCTGGAGTGGCCTAGCCAGTCTCCAGATCTCAACCCCATAGAACATCTTTGGAGGGAGTTGAAAGTCCGTGTTGCCCAGCGACAGCCCCAAAACATCACTGCTCTAGAGGAGATCTGCATGGAGGAATGGGCCAAAATACCAGCAACAGTGTGTGAAAACCTTGTGAAGACTTACAGAAAACGTTTGACCTGTGTCATTGCCAACAAAGGGTATATAACAAAGTATTGAGAAACTTTTGTTATTGACCAAATACTTATTTTCCACCATAATTTGCAAATAAATTCATTAAAAATCCTACAATGTGATTTTCTGGATTTTTTTTTCAAATTTTGTCTGTCATAGTTGACGTGTACCTATGATGAAAATTACAGGCCTCTCTCATATTTTTAAGTGGGAGAACTTGCACAATTGGTGGCTGACTAAATACTTTTTTCCCCCACTCTATATAAAATCAATATTTATTTAAATAGCACATTTCATTCAAACAAAAATGTGCTTTTAGATATATAGATTTTTAAAATCAATAGGGGCTCATCAGTATTCAGTACTTGTGGTCCTTATGCTTGAGTAGCTGACAGTCTCGACAGGTTGGTAGATCACAGGTCTCACAGAACAGCTTCAGGGGCTCCTGCTTGTGGATTTCACAGAACACTGGCCTCTGAGTGGAAACACCCACAGACTCTGGAAAACCAATAGGAAAGCATTTAAAAGCCAGAAGTTAATCTTACTGTAATCAATTCCGATCTTTCAGGTACTGTACAGGTATGCAATTCATCTCAGGCTTTTTGTACTGTATAGGAGGATGTGAACTTTATTTTCATTGAATCAACAATAATATAATGTAAATACAGTTTCTGGTTGTTGTAGGTATTTCCTTGACAATCGTTGCTGCCACAGTCAGACAGGAAGCTGTACTGTACCTTGAGACACATCCCCCTTCTGTCTGATGGTGTGGTCTTTGGTGAACTTGACCCTCTGGTGGGCCTCCACGCAGGTGGCACACATGAACTCCACACAGTCCACACAGAAACCTGTAGTCTCTGTGTTGTCCTCACAGCTCATACACAGCTACGGACAGGGAAGAGAGTCCAGTCAGACATAAACATCTACAGAGAGACAGGTATACAGACCAGTCAGACACATACAATTGAAGTTGGAAGTTTACATACACTTAGGTTGGAGTCATTAAAACTAGTTTTTCAACCACTCCACAAATTTCTTGTTAACAAACTATAGTTTTGGCAAGTCGGTTAGGACATCTACTTTGTGCATGACACAAGTAATTTTTCCAACAATTGTTTACAGACAGATTATTTCACTTATAATTCACTGTATCACAATTCCAGTGGGTAAGAGGTTTACATACACTAAATTGACTGGGCCTTTAAACAGCTTGAAAATTCCAGAAAATGATGTCATGGCTTTAGAAGCTTCTGATAGGCTAATTGACATAATTTGAGTCAATTGGAGGTGTACCTGTGGATGTATTTCAAGGCCTACCTTCAAACTCAGTGCCTCTTTGCTTCACATCATGGGAAAATCCAAAGAAAACAGCCAAGACCTCAGAAAAAATTTGTATACCTCCACAAGACTGGTTCATCCTTGGGAGCAATTTTCAAAAGCCTGAAGGTACCACGTTCATCTGTACAAACAATAGTACGCAAGTATAAACACAATGGGACCACGCAGCCGTCATACCGCTCAGGAAGGAGATGCGTTCTGTCTCCTAGAGATGAACGTACTTTTGTGCGAAAAGTGCAAATCAATCCAAGAACAACAGCAAAAGACCTTGTGAAGATGCTGGAGGAAACAGGTACAAAAGTATCTATATCCACAGTAAAACGAGTCCTATATCGACATAACCTGAAAGGCCGCTCAGCAAGGAAGAAGCCACTGCTCCAAAACCGCCATAAAAAAGCCAGACTACGGTTTGCAACTGCACATGGGGACAAAGATCGTACTTTTTGGAGAAATGTCCTCTGGTCTGATTAAACAAAAATAGAACTGTTTGGCCATAATGACCATTGTTATGTTTCGAGGAAAAAGGGGGTTGCTTGCAAGCCGAAGAACACCATCCCAACCGTGAAGCAAAGGGGTGGCAGCATCATGCTGTGCGGGTGCTTTGCTGCAGGAGGGACTGGTGCACTTCACAAAATAGATGGCATCATGAGGAAGGAAAATTATGTGGATATATTGAAGCAACATCTCAAGACATCAGTCAGGAAGTTAAAGCTTGGTCACAAATGGGTCTTCCAAATGGACAATGACCCCAAGCATACTTCCAAAGTCGTGGCAAAATGGCTTAAGGACAACAAAGTCAAGGTATTGGAGTGGCCATCACAAAGCCCTGACCTCAATCCTATAGAAAATGTGTGGGCAGAACTAAAAAAGCGTGTGCAAGCAAGGAGGCCTACAAACCTGCCTCAGTTACACCAGCTCTGTCAGGAGGAATGGGCCAAAATTCACCCAATTTATTGTAGGAAGCTTGTGGAAGGCTACCCGAAACGTTTGACCCAAGTTAAACAATTTAAAGGCAATGCTACCAAATACTAATTGAGTGTATGTAAACTTCTGACCACTGGGAATGTGATGAAATAAATAAAAGCTGAAATAAATCATTCTCTCTACTATTATTCTGACATTTCACATTCTTAAAATAAAGTGGTGAGCCTAACTGACCTAAGACAGGGAATTATTTACTAGGATTAAATGTCAGGAATTGTGAAAAACTGAGTTTAAATGTATTTGGCTAAGGTGTATGTAAACTTCCGACTTCAACTGTACATAGCTACTGACAGTCAGTCTTATTACTTTCAACGAAAGTTAAGTCAAATGTGAACTTGAACTTATTATGCCTCAGCACAAACAGAATATCGGTTAGAAAGTAAACATTAGAATTTAGAGCCTGAAATCTGCCCAAGGCAAAACTGTGTGTCTGTGGTAGTGACATTGATATTGGAGATAATGCGAAGCTTCAGCTTTCCCTCTGTATAATGCTCATGAGCTACTAAGCTGACAAACACCTGGCATCTTGGTGAAATGGCTTGGTAACTGACTGAGAGATCCAGGCTGCTGAACAAGCTTTGCTTGGGTTACCCCTAGTCTATTTTTACAGGGGAGCCATGAGTCAGGCAAGTGAGACTATGTCCAATAATACACAAAGGAATGTACATTCCAGCAGTAACCTATATTGACCAGTATTTCCACCCACCTGAACAGTCCTCTCCACGGTGCTGCTGGAAGCCTCCACTGAGTCCCTCACAAAGAAGTTCTCCATCACGTCCACCTCCATACACTCCTGTCTGCACACTGGGCAGCGAATCACATTCACTGTAATTGGGAAGATGGACAGACAAACACATCATGCATACATAGTGAATGAAGTTCCACACACAACGATAATGATTAAATATATCCAAGAAAGCACAAGAACATGTGCCCAAAGAGATAAGACTCACTCCCTCCCTCAAACCCCACTCTTCCAAATCCAAAGCCAGCTCATCACATGTCTGAAATTGTAATTGTGCATTAAATTCCTCTTGGTAGATGCAATGACATAAAATGCAGATTCATTGTTTTAAATACATCACAGATAGGATGCAATAGTGGGTTTTGCACTTGTCTTGCACAGACTATGCAATTTTACACACCCGGATGCACCTTCACTTATACAGTCATTGGGATGCACTGTCTCGCGTATCTATTGTTTGTAAACATGAGCAGCTCACGTGGTTTCGTCGAGCTGTTAGTGTCTGGCATTGCCAAATTCCTGGAAGGCGACGGCAAACACTTCTTACAAAAAGAGTGGAGACATGGCAGAAGTTTTGGTTCTCGACTGTGAAAGTTAAAATGACACACGGGACAAGTGTCCAGAAAATTCAAGGTGCCTGTCTGCTCGTTGCAGGCGTTCGTGTTCTCCTGAACTGGCATACTCTCTGCTTCGTTCTCCACAATAATGACAGCATCATCGGACTCTGCACCTTCATCCATCGCTGCTATACTTTTATTAAAACAACACTGAGAAAGAAGAACCCCTGTCTATCTATGTCACCTTGCAGCGAGCTATCCAAACATGCAGGTATTCCCAAAAATGTCCATTCAAAACAATATAACTAGTCTAGACATCCTTCGTTCTCGTCGGTGTTGTGTTGCCTCTGGAACGCTCCAATGTCTCCTTTGGTCAACATCCGCGTGCAGATGAGATCCCTTTTGTCAAATGCTTTCAGATATTCAGCATAATCAGCAGCGCAGCACTACGCATTTATAACTTAATTAAATCCCTTGTTTGCAGACACACAACAAATATATAAGCTATTTGTGTGATTGTTTGCAGGCTACAGTACTGTACAACAGCGCCTATGAATTAAATCCAATCCAGATGCTGCTTGTATATTTCTCCCAGACAGCTTCTCCGCGCGCAAGCTGCGGTATCTGAAATGGGTGGGGTCATGTGTAGTAAAGCACTGTGATAGGAGGGAAATGTGTGCTCCTTTCAAGCGCGCGCTTGTTCCCATAAATTGAATTAATTTAGGGACTTGTCCGTCACTGAATTTCTAAACCATTGTCTCACGTCTGGTAGCGCAACGGCCGTCTGCACTGATGTCGTGTCGCGTTAGAATGACGCCATCTGACGGAAGACAATGGAGACCGTTCAAGTGTGGGTGTCACTTGTTTTTATATTGGTCATAGGAGAAGGCTCTGTACATGTATGATGTCCCTGGGACAGCAATCATATAAACATATATTTTTTAAATTGCACAATATAAATTCCAAATGAAAATATAAAAATATTGAGCGAATCACCCTAAACTGCAAAAGTTTATTCCATACTGTAATTTTATTTTAAAGGTAGACTCAGCAATATGACATAGATGCAGAAAGTAAACAGCATAGTGGGTAAATTTCCACAATAACTAAGAGCGTGAGGCTCAACTTCTCCGCTGTTTTGGTGCGTGAAGTGAACCTGTGCACATGCGAAGATATCTGCGGTTCTGCTCGTGGCAGTTGGCAGCTGAGTCTACCTTTAAGGCCTTCCCACACTGTACATCTGATTCAGTCTTTTACGATTATTACATGTCACACTGTGCGATGTTACCAAATTCAAATCTTGATATCAACCTGGCCAGATTGTATGCTTTGCTTCAGTTTTGTCGTTGAATTCTGCGATTGGCTTGCAAGGCTACAGTGCCTTCAGAAAGTATTCAGCGGTGCCTGGTTTCCTCCAGACGTGACGCTTGGCATTCAGGCCAAAGAGTTCAATCTTGGTTCATCAGACCAGATAATATTTTTTCTCATGGTCTGAGAGTCCTTTAGGTGCCTTTTGGCAAACTCCAAGTGGGCTGTCATGTGCCTTTTACTGGGGAGAGGCTTCCGTCTGGCCACTCTACCATAAAGGCCTTATTGGTGGAGTGCTGCCGAGAGGGTTGTCCTTCTGGAAGGTTCTCCCATCTCCACAGAGGAACTCTGGAGCTCTGTCAGAGTGACCATCAGGTTCTTGGTCACCTCCCTGACCAAAACCCTTCTCCCCCCATTGCTCAGTTTGGCTGGGTGGCCAGCTCTAGGAAGAGTCTTGGTGGTTCCAAACTTCTTCCATTTAAGAATGATGGAGGCCACTGTGTTCTTGGGGACCTTCAATGCTGCATACATTTTTTGGTACCCTTCCCCAGATCTGTGCCTCGACACAATCCTGTCTCGGAGCACTACGGACAATTCCTTCGACCTCATGGCTTGGTTTTTGCTCTGACATGCACTGTCAACTGTGGGGCCTTATATAGACAGGTGTGTGCCTTTCCAAATCATGTCCAATCAGTTGAATTTACCACAAGTGGACTCCAATCAAGTTGTAGAAACATCTCAAGGATGATCAATTGAAACAGGATGCACCTGAGCTCAATTTCGAGTCTCATAGCAAAGGGTCTGAATACTTATGTAAATAAGGTATTATTTTTTGTGTTTTCTTTTAATACATTTGCAAAACGGTCTAAAAACCTTTTTTCACTTTGTCATTATGGGGTATTGTGTGTAGATTGATGAGGATTTTTATTTATTTAATCCATTTTAGAATAAGGCTGTAACGTAACAAAATTTGGGAAAAAGTGAAGGGGTCTGAATACTTTCTGAATGCACTGTATGTCTGGATTTTATTAGAGCTTTGATCAGCATGAAAAACCTGGTGCTACCTGAGCCTGATGAGCCATATATTACATTCATTTTATGAGCCCTACATTAATGACATTTAATGAGCCTGAGCCCAAAAAAGCCCAAATGATTGTGCCATTATCCAATATATACAGTATATGATATAGGCTACTGCACATTACGCACAACATCTCTTGGGTAAATAAAGGAAACTAGCTTCAGTAGGCTAATATTTTTTAATGTGAACTATATTACTGTACTGTATTGTATTATACTGTATTATATGGACTGGAATTAAGCATAGTTCAAACCATGATATAGCAGATGAGAACATGCAATTCTGGTGCATCACATGCAGCCTCAAAGTTCCAAGTATAGGGTAGCGACTTAGATTAATTTAGAAATATAATAGGGCCTATTATAATTAGTAGGCGCATGTATACCTTTCATAATCTTTTCCCTAATGTTATTAGCCTACCCCCTCTTTCTCTCTCTATTGTTCCTTCATTCCTTCCTCGCTTTCAACAGTTCAATTAAATATGTTTTGTTGTCCTTATCTTCATTATTCTAATGACATCCTTGAATAATATAGTACTAGAATTAGATGAAGAAGAGTTTCACTTATCTTCACAAAGATTGAATGGTTATGGGTCTGAATAAATAACTACTATAGCCTACTGCCATTGTGCATTTGCTCTTCTTTTAAACTACCTGTGAGTTCTATTGGCTGCTGTATTTAACATTCAGCAAAAAAGAGCTTGCATCCCTTTTCGAATAGTCTATTGGTAAAAGAAATGCTAAAAAAAAAAGCTATTCTATTCTAGTCTAGCTTTTCATGCATGGGACTCCAAGATCTAAGGAGCGTTTTTTTAAGGATAGGCCAGCGGAGCACAGGTGCTTGCATATTGCCAAGACACAGAGGCTATAAATTAGAAGCTTATTATGAATAACCCATCATTAATTAGCTAAATATAAGGCTAATACTGCATTTAATGTATTACCTGAAAGAGGTAGGCTATGACATGTACAGTGGGGAAAAAAAGTATTTAGTCAGCCACCAATTGTGCATGTTCTCCCACTTAAAAAGATGAGAGAGGCCTGTAATTTTCATCATAGGTACACGTCAACTATGACAGACAAATTGAGAAAAGAAAATCCAGAAAATCACATTGTAGGATTTTTTATGAATTTATTTGCAAATTATGGTGGAAAATAAGTATTTGGTCACCTTCAAACAAGCAAGATTTCTGGCTCTCACAGACCTGTAACTTCTTCTTTAAGAGGCTCCTCTGTCCTCCACTCGTTACCTGTATTAATGGCACCTGTTTGAACTTGTTATCAGTATAAAAGACACCTGTCCACAACCTCAAACAGTCACACTCCAAACTCCACTATGGCCAAGACCAAAGAGCTGTCAAAGGACACCATAAACAAAATTGTAGACCTGCACTAGGCTGGAATGACTGAATCTGCAATAGGTAAGCAGCTTGGTTTGAAGAAATCAACTGTGGGAGCAATTATTAGGAAATGGAAGACATACAAGACCACTGATAATCTCCCTCGATCTGGGGCTCCACGCAAGATCTCACCCCGTGGGGTCAAAATTATCACAAGAACGGTGAGCAAAAATCCCAGAACCACACGGGGGGACCTAGTGAATGACCTGCAGAGAGCTGGGACCAAAGTAACAAAGCCTACCATCAGTAACACACTACGCCGCCAGGGACTCAAATCCTGCAGTGCTAGACGTGTCCCCCTGCTTAAGCCAGTACATGTCCAGGCCCGTCTGAAGTTTGCTAGAGTGCATCCAGAAGAGGATTGGGAGAATGTCATATGGTCAGATGAAACCAAAATATAACTTTTTGGTAAAAACTCAACTCGTCGTGTTTGGAGGACAAAGAATGCTGAGTTTCATCCAAAGAACACCATACCTACTGTGAAGCATGGGAGTGAAAACATCATACTTTGGGGCTGTTTTTCTGCAAAGGGACCAGGACGACTGATCCGTGTAAAGGAAAGAATGAATGGGGACATGTATCGTGAGATTTTGAGTGAAAACCTCCTTCCATCAGCAAGGGCATTGAAGATGAAACGTGGCTGGGTCTTTCAGCATGACAATGATCCCAAACACACCGCCCGGGCAACGAAGGAGTGGCTTCGTAAGAAGCATTTCAAGGTCCTGGAGTCTCCAGATCTCAACCCCATAGAAAATCTTTGGAGGGAGTTGAAAGTCCGTGTTGCCCAGCGACAGCCCCAAAACATCACTGCTCTAGAGGAGATCTGCATGGAGGAATGGGCCAAAATACCAGCAACAGTGTGTGAAAACCTTGTGAAGACTTACAGAAAACGTTTGACCTGTGTCATTGCCAACAAAGGGTATATAACAAAGTATTGAGAAACGTTTGTTATTGACCAAATACTTATTTTCCACCATAATTTGCAAATAAATTCATTAAAAATCCTACAATGTGATTTTCTGGATTTTTTTTCCTCATTTTGTCTGTCATAGTTGACGTCTACCTATGATGAAAATTACAGGCCTCTCTCATCTTTTTAAGTGGGAGAACTTGCACAATTGGTGGCTGACTAAATACTTTTTTTCCCCACTGTATATATAGGGCTATTTATCAATCTACAACAGGATTATCTATTTTGGATGCAATTTGTTTATGGAGAGTGAGAAAGACTGTGAGAGAGTGCTAGCGCGTGCACTAATTTAAAGCAACGATATTCAAGTGATAGGCTGTTTAAAAACTCTGCAGCTGCAATTTAATCTTTACAATTAAAAAACAAGGTGACCCCCGAAAGCCAGATGGTGATGGGTAATTAGACGTGCATTCGGTCTTTATATTATTGTACCATACGCTATGCTGCAGCAAATGTAGGCCTACCTGTCACAAGACAAAAAGTTACCATGATGAGATGGTACTGTAGGTCTACATGCAATGTGAACTGCACTCCATACTGAGATGGGCTGTCTATCCCCACACTGAGCATTGATTCATCATGCAGAGGTTGTAGAGAAGCCAGATTTAAACATTGCATATAATTTAACAGTTCCATTTCACGCCACCCTGTTCATATAAATAATTTATTATAATTTACCGGTTTCTCGCAGTTATTTATCCCAGGAAAAGGGAGTGGTTTTGGGTGGTAAATCCCGGTGAATCTCGGTAACCGGGTTCCCGCCATTCAACCATAGCCTGTATCTTTGTAGTGATACACCATCCAAATTGTAATTAATAACTTCACCATGCTCAAAAGGTATTTAGCGTCTGCTTTTTTATTTTTACACTATCAATCGGTGCCCTTCTTTGCAAGGCATTGAAAAACCTTCCAGTTCTTTGTGGTTGAATCTGGTGCTTGAAATTCACTACTCGATCGAGGGACCTTACAGATAATTGCATGTGTGAGGTACAGAGATGAGGTAGTCATAAATAAATAAAATGTAATCATGTTAACCACTATAATTGAACACGGAATGAGTCAATGAAACTTATTATGCGATTTGTTAAGCACACTTTTACTCCTGAACTTATAACATAAAAAAGGGGTTGAATACTTGTTGACTCAAGACATTTCAGCTTGACATTATTTATTTTTACAAACAGAATTCCACTATGACATTGTGGGGTATTGTGTGTAGATCAGTGACACAAAACCCAAATGTAATCGATTTTTAATTCAGGCTATAACACAGCAAAATGTGGATAAAGTAAAGGGGTGTGAATACTTTCTGAAGGTGTACAGTGCCTTCAGCCAACGTAGTCAACTGCAGAGGTGCATTTGTGTATTTGATCTGTGCTAGCATGTGGCAGCACCAGCAGTGCAATCCTCCTTCTATGTACAAATGAAGTGAGTTCGGAGAAACTGAAAGTATGCCTCTTAGAAATAGTTTTCACATACAAACTTTATATGTCCAAATTTAGAATCAAATAGGCTTCCCAAAAATAACATGGTCGCTGTGGTGGAACGTTTATTTTGATTGGCGATTTTGTGCATTTATCAAATTCCCATCAGGTAACCTAATTTCAGATGTGTCATGTAAACAAGAGTATTAGGTAAATCGTTCTTCTTGCAAAGCATGTAAACCAGGGGTGTTAAACTCATTTTGCCCTGGGGGGCGCATTCGGTCTTCAACAAGGTCCAGAGGGCCGCACTGAAATGTGTTATATTTCCTCACCATCAAACACCCATGGGCCGGATTGGACCGTATGTTTGACACCCCTGATGTAAACGTTTAAATCTACTATTATATTAATCTGACTATTCACAATAATCATATTATTGTGTGCATACTCAGTGCCGGCCGTGTTCCTATTGGTCAGTCTACATATTATTTTGGTCCTCTGTAGCTCAATTGGTAGAGCATGGCGCTCGTAACGCCAGGGTAGTGGGTTCGATCCCCGGGACCACCCATACGTAAAAATATATGCGCATATGACTGTAAGTCACTTTGGATAAAAGCGTCTGCTAAATGGCATATTATTTATTTTTTACGGGATCGGCTCATAACACCAGCCACACTACACGATAAAGGCTCCACATTTCTGACACTACCAGAACTTTGTCGGAGCCTACGACCGCATGTAGTGGTACTTAATCGGCAGACCTAGACCCTGTCACACTGAACGAGCCAAAACGTCTGACAATCGTTTACAACATAAGAATTTGCCCACAACGTGGCCATTTTTCTTGAAACGGCAAAATCGTGGCATATATTTTTTTTTTATTTCACCTTTATTTAACCAGGTAAGCCAGTTGAGAACAGGTTCTCATTTACAACTGCGACCTGGCCAAGATAAAGCATAGTAGTGCAATAAAACAACAACACAGAGTTACATATGGGGTAAAAAACATAAAGTCAGAAATACAACAGAAAATATATATACAGTGTGTGCAAATGTAGAAAGTTATGGAGGTAAGGCAATAAATAGGCTATAGTGCAGAATAATTACAATAGTATTAACACTGGAATGCTAGATGTGCAAGAGATTATGTGCAAATAGAGATACTGGGGTGCAAATGAGCAAAATAAATAACAATATAGGGATGAGGTAGTTGGGTGGGCTAATTTCAGATGGGCTGTGTACAGGTGCAGTGATCGGTAAGGTGCTCTGACAACTGATGCTTAAAGTTATTGAGGGAGATAAGAGTCTCCAGCTTCAGAGATTTTTGCAATTCGTTCCAGTCATTGGCAGCAGAGAACTGGAAGGAATGGCGGCCAAAGGAGGTGTTGGCTTTGGGAATGACCAGTGAGATATACCTGCTGGAGCGCAGACTACGGGTGGGTGCTGCTATGGTGACCAATGAGCTAAGATAAGGCGGGGATTTGCCTAGCAGTGATTTATAGATGGCCTGGAGCCAGTGGGTTTGACGACGAACATGTAGTGAGGACCAGCCAACAAGAGCGTACAGGTCACAGTGGTGGGTAGTGTATGGGGCTTTGGAGACAAAACGGATGGCACTGTGATAGACTACATCCAATTTGCTGAGTAGAGTGTTGGAGGCTATTTTGTAAATGACATCGCCGAAGTCAAGGATCGGTAGGATAGTCAGTTTTACGAGGGCATGTTTGGCAGCATGAGTGAAGGAGGCTTTGTTGCGAAATAGGAAGCCGATTCTAGATTTAACTTTGGATTGGAGATTCTTTATGTGAGTCTGGAAGTTGAGTTTACAGTCTAACCAGACACCTAGGTATTTGTAGTTGTCCACATACTCTAGGTCAGACCCGTCGAGAGTGGTGATTCTAGTCGGGTGGGCGGGTGCCAGCAGCGTTCGATTGAAAAGCATGCATTTAGTTTTACTAGTGTTTAAGAGCAGTTGGAGGCTACTGAAGGATTGTTGTATGGCATTGAAGCTCGTTTGGAGGTTTGTTAACACAGTGTCCAATGAAGGGCCAGATGTATACAAAATGGTGTCGTCTGCGTAGAGGTGGATCTGAGAGTCACCAGCAGCAAGAGCGACATCATTGATATACACGGAGAAAAGTGTCAGCCCAAGAATTGAACCCTGTGGCACCCCCATAGAGACTGCCATAGGTCCAGACAACAGGCCCTCCGATTTGACACACTGAACTCTATCTGAGAAGTAGTTGGTGAACCAGGCGAGGCAGTCATTTGAGAAACCAAGGCTATTTAGTCTGCCAATAAGAATGCGGTGGTTGACAGAGTCGAAAGCCTTGGCCAGGTCGATGAAGACGGCTGCACAGTACTGTCTATTATCAATCGCGGTTATAATATCGTTTAGGACCTTGAGCGTGGCTGAAGTGCACCCGTGACCAGCTCGGAAACCGGATTGCATAGCGGAGAAGGTACGGTGGTATTCGAAATGGTCAATTATCTGTTTGTTAACTTGGCTTTCGAATACTTTCGAAAGGCAGGGCAGGATGGATATAGGTCTGTAGCAATTTGGATCTAGAGTGTCACCCCCTTTGAAGAGGGGGATGACCGCGGCAGCTTTCCAATCTCTGGGGATCTCAGACGTTATGAAAGAGAGGTTGAACAGACTAGTAATAGGGGTAGCGACAATTTCGGCGGCTAGTTTTAGAAAGAAAGGGTCCAGATTGTCTAGCCCAGCTGATTTGTAGGGGTCCAGATTTTGCAGCGCTTTCAAAACATCAGCTGTCTGAATTTGTGTGAAGGAGAAGCGGGGGGGGCATGGGCAAGTTGCAGCAGAGGGTGCAGAGTTGGTGGCCGGGTTAGTGGTAGCCAGATGGAAAGCATGGCCAGCTGTAGCAAAATGCTTGTTGAAATTCTCGATTATTGTAGATTTATTGGTGGTGATAGTGTTTCCTAGCCTCAGTGCAGTGGGCAGCTGGGAGGAAGTGCTCTTATTCTCCATGGACTTTACAGTGTCCCAAAACTTTTTGGAGTTAGTGCTACAGGATGCAAATTTCTGTTTGAAAAAGTTAGCCTTTGCTTTCCTGACTGCTTGTGTATATTGGTTCCTAACTTCCCTGAAAAGTTGCATATCGCGGGGGCTATTTGATGCTAATGCTGTACGCCACAGGATGTTTTTGTGCTGGTCAAGGGCAGTCAAGTCTGAGGAGAACCAGGGGCTATATCGGTTCTTAGTTCTGTATTTTTTGAATGGGGCATGTTTATTTAAGATTGAGAGGAAATTACTTTTAAGGAACAACCAGGCATCCTCTACTGACGGAATGAGATCTATATCCATCCAGGATACCTGGGCCAGGTCAATTAGGAAGGCCTCCTCGCTAAAGTGTTTTAGGGAGCGTTTGACAGTGATGAGGGGTGGTCGTTTGACCGCGGACCCGTTACGGACGCAGGCAATAAGGCAGTGATCGCTGAGATCCTGGTTGAAGACAGCTGAGGTGTATTTAGAGGGTATGTTAGTCAGGATGATATCTATGAGGGTACCCATGTTTACGGATTTAGGGTTGTACCTGGTAGGTTCGTTGATAATTTGCGTGAGGTTGAGGGCATCTAGCTTAGATTGTAGGATGGCTGGGGTATTAAGCATATCCCAATTTAGGTCACCAAGCAGTACAAACTCTGAGGATAAATGGGGGGCAATCAATTCACATATGGTGTCCAGGGCACAGCTGGGGGCTGAGGGGGGTCTGTAGCAAGCGGCAACAGTGAGAGACTTATTTCTGGAAAGGTGGATTTTTAGAAGTAGAAGCTCAAACTGTTTGGGCACAGACCTGGATAGTATGATAGAGCTCTGCAGGCTATCTCTACAGTAGATTGCAACTCCACCCCCTTTGGCAGTTCTATCTAGACGGAAAATGTTATAGTTGGGGATGGAAATTTCAGAATTTTTGGTGGCCTTCCTGAGCCAGGATTCAGACACTGCTAGAACATCAGGGTTGGCAGAGTGTGCTAACGCAGTGAATAACTCAAACTTAGGAAGTAGACTTCTGATATTTATGTGCAAGAAACCAAGACTTTTGCGATTACAGAAGTCATCAAATGATAGCGCCTGGGGAGTAGGAGTGATACTGAGGACTGCAGGGCCTGGGTTAGCCTCTACATCACCAGAGGAACAGAGGAGGACTAGAATAAGGATACGGCTAAAGGCTTTAAGAACTGGTCTTCTAGTGCGTTGGGTACATAGAATAAAGGGGGCAGATTTCCGGGTGTTATAGAAAAGATTCAGGGCATTATGTACAGACAAGGATATGGAAGGATATGAGTAAAGTGGAGGTAACCCTAAGCGTTGGGTAACAATGAAAGAGATAGCATCGCTAGAGTCATCAATTGAGTCGGTCTCCGCGTGTATAGGGGGAGGTGCAAAGGAGCTATCTAATGCAGGTTTAGCTAGGCTGGGGGGTCTACAGTGATATAGTACAATTAGAAATAACCGAAACAACAATAAACTAACCATGTTTGGGCTGAGGCTAAACATAAACAGGATGTAGTACCGTAAAAAGGAACAGTCCAGCAGATATCAGCTGTATAGCTGAGTTATCATAAGGTCCGGTGGTGAAGCACTAGTAAGAGGCCACGGCTAGCGGGCCAGGGCTAGCAGATGGATGGAATCTTCGTGGTTAACGTCGTAACCACATCAGACGATTTCGTCCGCAGACCAGTCGTGTAGGATCGGCGGGGCTCCGTGTCAACACTAGGTGGTCCCGTCCGGTTGACAGAGAGGTAGATAGCCGGGAGATGGGCGATGGGCCTAGCTCAGGATGATTTGATTAGCCAGACCACAGCGTCCGTTTTGTTGTAGCTGGCTGGTGGTAGCTAGCTGGTAGCGATGAAATCCGGAGTTAAAGGTCCAGTGATTCAGTGATTCCGGCGGAAAAACTGATATGTTCTGGGTCGATAACGCGCTGTGCAGACTGGCCGAATATCCGGTGATCAATGTCCAGTGATTAAAATTAATCCCGCAGAAAAAAATCCAATGTCCTGGGTGAAACACCGCTAGCTGTGGCTAATAGCAAATAGCAAGTAGCTAGTTAGCTGGCTAGCTAGTTTTAACTGGAGATTCTAGATTCTAGATAAAGGTAAGTCAAGGTAAGTCAATAATAGAATCCGTTCCACATTGAGTGAGGCGGGTTGCAGGAAAGTATATCTTGTAGAAGGATGAAAAGTCTGATAGGGAAATATGTACGAAAAATAGGGTATTTACAGGCTATTTACAGACAGACGATAAAAACACAACTGCACTACTACGCCATCTTGGATATGATGGCTAAAATCGTACAGTCCTTTAGTTCAACTGTCATTCACCCTACTTTGTGGGTTTTCTGGTCCATTTTGCACTGAGTGACACAGAGAGCAGAACACTAGGCAGGTCATTTTGCACTCTGGATTATTTTTAGCTAAGAACAAATTCTTATTTACAATGACGGCAAAACCCAGACAATGTTGGGCCAATTATGCACTGCCCTATGGGCTTTCCAATCATGGCCGGATTGTGATACAGCCTGGAATCGAACTAGGGTCTATAGTGACGCCTCTAGCACTGAGATACAGTGCCTTAGACCGCTGCGCCACTCGGGAGCCCCAAGTAGATTAAAGGTAGCTCAGTAGATAATACATCAGCCATTAAGTTTCCTAGATAGGTAAGCCCCAGCCTCACCTCTCTCATAGTCCAGAGACCAGGGATGGGCAACTTTGATGGGGGTGGGGGTGTAATCGGACATTTTAATTGTATGTGTCCACATAACTGAGTGTGACTAACCTTGTGAAACTGTGTGAAACTGTCCTATTATAATCTCCTGTTCTTGGGAGTATCATCCTGTGTTGCAAACCAGCTTGCTCATGTGTCCTTCTATAGATAAAAGGAGAACTGAGAGTCCCGCCCAAGAAACATAACTCACCATGAGAGGCCGCAGTAGCTTGCGGGTCTGCATACCCACATCCATACCTACACATGCAGTCAGAGCCGGCCCTAGTCTTTTGGTGGGGCCTTTTGGTGAGAAATACTGCTGATAAACAACCACATTTCGAAATTGCACCTTGTGTATTCTACTATTCTAATGCTCCACAGTAAGTGGAGACCCGACTGAGTTCCAAAAATAAATACAATGTTTTTTTGTTTTGGGAAATTGTTCCGCCAGCCTACAAAAGGGAGGCCGCATCCGCCAGTTGCCCATCCTTGGTCCAGACCAATGATTTATATATACACTAGATGACTGATAGGTGGCACTGTGTTGAAGCCACTGTGCCTCCATCTTGGCACTGCCCCACCCTTGTAAAAAAATATTTTGGAAGCTATAGAAAGGCATTTATCAATGTCTACACTCGTTTTTGACACATTTATTATATTACAGACACTTTAATACACACTTTTAAATTATATTATGTGAGCTAAACATAAATATATATGAAAACATTTTTTTATTTTTATTACTAATGTTACTGTCCCCACTACAACAACAAAAATACTTCAATACATGTAATTTAATCCTTGAAATATTTTATTGAAATACTGTAGAATTCCATTAATTCCTATGGAGGACTGCTCCTACTGGGGAGTGCCAATATGGCCGACCGATGGCTTCAAAGCCTCTCAATGGCCAAAACATACCATCAGCAATCCAGGGTTTATATGCACCATTGGTCCAGACAGACAGACTCAGAGATTAACCTGACTGCTGAGAACCACACTGATCTTCTCAGTGATGGGAACCAGATTGGGGCTAGGGACTTATGGAGACCCACGGACGGTAAGAGAAACCTATTTTAAAAAAGAGCACCAGGAGCATGATTTGATTTGACCTATTTTATTATTATAGTGTCTTGCATATTTAGGATGCCCATGCACAGTGTGCATGGGGGGAAACTATTTGACAAAGACGAAACTCCAGCACGAATACTTTGCACATCAAGAGAACCATGACATAGTTTGTGGAGTATTCAAGAATACCACTGTCAGTGTTGGAGTTTCTTCTCTTTCAAGAATGTATAGAATACCTGCCAGCCTGATTTGGATCACATAATTAGGATTTTCTAACCTGTTAATCTCATTCCCAGACACGTTTAGCCTGGGGACGAGGTAAGCCACCTGTAAACTAGAATGTTTTGAGAATCAAGGATCCACGTGTTTCAAATGAGCACGGAGCCCATGTTCACTGATGTTATTGACCGGTTAATCATGAACTATTACTAGTAATAAACAGAGAAGGCCCTAGATAATGTATCTGGATTCAACATAAAAATCTACTTGATCAGTGTTTTTTCCTTGTAAATTCAGTATCTTAACTATGTTTTTTGACAGACATCCAGACGCACAGCGTTAAACTGTGAAGGATAGAATAGATATGGGATACAGACACTTTGATGGGCTTTGGTGTATCTCAACGAGCACGAAGTAGGTCAAGCCATAAGAGAGAAAATTGCAGATGGAACCGTCAAAAGAGAAGACATATTTTACTGTGGAAAGGTGACGTTCTTTTAATGCTTGTTGATTTAAACACTTCAATGTCACTTAAAACGTTCTATCGCGGAACAATCGTATACTTTAAAGGCTAGTTTCCCTGGCACAGATGCCTATGTTCAATGGCGATTCACAGTTTAAAGTGCTTTTTAGTCCAGGAATAAGCGTAATCTTTGTCCAATAAACTTGTCCTAAATGTATTTTAAATATATTGGATGACATACCTTTGTATTTGTTTGTATTTTGGAGACCTTTCTATTGGTTCCATTGCAGCACGCAAGCTCAATCAAGCACAGCTAAAGCATTTGACATTATTTCAAATAGTATTTGAACCCAGGTCTGGTTGGTCATAGTGAACTCCTACCCACAGTGCATTTGGAAGGTATTCAGACCCATTCCCTTTTTCCACATTTTGTTACGTTACAGCCCTATTCTAAAATTGATTAAATAAATAAAAATCCTCATCAATCTACACACATTACCCCATAATGACAAAGTGAAAACAGGTTTTTAGAAATTGTAGCACATCTATTAAAAAGAAAACACAGAAATACATTATTTACATTAGTATTCAGACCCTTTGCTATGAGACTCGAAATTGAGCTCAAGTGCATCCTGGTTCCATTGATCATCCTGGAGATGTTTCTACAACTTGATTGGAGTCCACCTGTGGTAAATTCAATTGACAGTGCATGTCAGAGCAAAAACCCAGCCATGAGGTCGAAGGAATTGTCCGTAGAGCTCCGAGACAGGATTGTGTCGAGGCACAGATCTGAGGAAGGGTACCAAAAAATGTCTGCAGCATTGATTTCCCCAAGAACACAGTGGCCATCATTCTTAAATGGAAGAAGTTTGGAACCACCAAGACTCTTCCTAGAGCTGGCCGCCCGGCCAAACTGAACAATCGGAGGAGAAGGGCCTTGGTTAGGGAGGAGACCAAGAACCTGATGGTCACTTTGACAGAGCTCCGGAGTTCCTCTGTGGAGATGGGAGAACCTTCCAGAAGGACAACCATCTCTGCAACACTCCACCAATGAAGCCTTTATGGTAGAGTGGCCAGACGGAAGCCACTCCTCAGTAAAAGGCACATGACAGCCCACTTGGAGTTTGCCAAAAGGCACCTAAAGGACTCTCAGACCATGAGAAACAAGACTCTCTGGTCTGATGAAACCAATATTGAACTCTTTGGCCTGAATGCCAAGTGTCACGTCTGGAGGAAACCTTGCACCATCCCTACGGTGAAGCGTGGTGGTGGCAGCATCATGCTGTGGGGATGTTTTTCAGCGGAAGGGACTGGGAGACTAGTCAGGATCTAGGGAAAGCTAAACGGAGCAAAGTACAGAGAAATCCTTGATGAAATCCTGCTCCAGAATTCTCAGGACCTCTGACTGGGGCGAAGGTTCACCTTCCAACAGGACAACAACCCTAAGCACACAGCCAAGACAACGCAGGAGTGGCTTCGGGACAAGTCTCTGAATGTCGTTGAGTGGCCCAGTCAGAGCCCAGACTTTAACCCGATCGAACATCTCAGGAGAGACCTGAAAATAGCTGTGCAGCGACACTCCCCATCCAACCTGACAGAGCTTGAGAGGATCTGTAGAGAAGAATGGGAGAAACTCCCCAAATACAGGTGTGCCAAGCTTGTAGCGTCATACCCAATACTCGAGGCTGTAATCGCTGTCAAAGGTGCTTCAATAAAGTACTGAGTAAAGGGTCTGAATACTAATGTAAATGTGATATTTCCGTTTGAATTTTTAATACATTTGCTAAATTTCTAAAAACCTGTTTTTGCTTTGTCATTATGGGGTATTGTGTGTAGATTGATGAGGGAAAAAAAACTATTTAAGCCAAAATGTGGAAAAAGTCAAGGGGTCTGAATACATTCTGAATGCACTGTATCGCACCTATGGAACACCTTCCAGGATGTTGAAGGCCCTGTTTTACTTTTCACTCACTGAGGATGAAATGAAAGCAATTGAAGAACAAAAACATATTTTTTGTGGAGCTTCTTATTGAGGTATTGCTCTATAGGTATTGATACAGTAAGTGTGTTGTTGTTTTTTCCCCCAGGTGGAGTGACCATTGAATATTAAGCCTGCCAATATAATTCCATGCATTCCTTTAACCCTGGCATATAATATTTTTTATATGATTTTTTATTTATGACGTTTATTTGGCAGGGACAATGTACAACAAAACATGCGTTTCAGAGTATGAGAAGTGATGCATTGCACCAGATTTAAATGACAGCTAAGTTATATCTGCAGTCCCTGAACACTGAACATGTTTCATTGTTTTTATTTAACCATACTGTAGTAGCCTACATTTCTTTGAGTTAAGGGGGCAATCTTGTTTACATTTCTATTTAATATTTTCTATGATTTAAATTATATTCTGATTTAATCTCTTTAGTTTGTGTTGGAAAGGGAAAAGTTAACCATAGAAATAAGAATGAATTATATCATCATGACTGGTGGCCATTGCGAGTGTACCCATAGGAGCAGAGCAGGAAGTAAAAGCATGAAGTAAAAGCCGGAAGTGTACCCATCAATATGTGCTGTGATTTGTTGAATCAACTCAAATGACATTACAAAAAAATACATTCCATCGCATGAGCCACATCAGTTGGCATCATTTGAATGAAAATTCTACATTACCATGGAAATTATTACTTAACAATACCAGGAAGCCATTACGAGTGTACCCATGAGTTTACCAGTCAAATTGCCAGGGTTAGAGGTTCCAAACCCGTTCTATTCATTCTTATTTCTATGTGTTAACGCTGAAGATAAAAAAATATCCAATCAGGATTTTTATTTGGTGGTCTCTGGGGGGGGGGGAATCTAGCTAGCTAAGTCATTCATTGGCTAGGCCCTCAGAAGCTAGAGAGAAGGCATCTGATGTTCAATTGTATTAGGGCAGAATTTTGGAGTGACAGGGAAATCAACCAGTCACATTTTGACTTGTAATGGGTGAGACCGTTTTTAGAATATTTTCTTCCGCCTTCTCGAAGGCCTAGACACCTCACTCCTGAGAGCGTGAGCAGTAACCAGTTTTTCTCGCAGTCTAGCTAGCTTTTGTTGTTGCTAGTGTGCGGTGGCTGCAGCCACAAGTGTTGTAAAGGGGGATGTTTTTGCTAATTTGTTAACATCGCCCTTCAAGATTTACTTTCAAGAAGTTAATTTAGAAATGATCATCATTTAGTGAGTGGCACAGTTTTTTGCAGCTCTCTTGCTGTTAGCTATCTCTTTGAAGATAATATGTGTGAAACATTTTTGCATTTAAACTTTAGATCACCAGTTACTTTGTGTGCTGAACGTGATAAAATATATTTGGAAGTAATAGTTGAAATGACAGTGACCGTAATCTGCATACTGTTAAAAGCAACCCATTCATAAGCAAGTAGGCCCCCAATCATAACAAAAACACAACCATTAAGCATTTACAAATGGAATTAAGGTAGCCGGTTAGGAGACAGTTAAGGTTAGGAAAAGGGTCAGGGTTAGCGACAATGCTCTCCTAACCTGCTACAAAAATCACTTTGTATCAAAGTGGCGTGAAAAGAGGGTGTCCCAGTTGTTTAGGCAGTTGTTGTTGTTGCTGGTCGCATTATTGCATTAGCATCGAACAGCCCCCGCGATATGCTACTTTTCAGGGAAGTCAGGAACCAATATACACAATCAGTTAGGAAAGCAAAGGCTACTTTTTTCAAACAGAAATTTGCATCCTGTAGCACTAACTCCAAAAAGTTTTGGGACACTGTAAAGTCCATGGAGAATAAGAGCACCTCCTCCCATCTGCCCACTGCACTGAGGCTAGGAAACACTGTCACTACAGATAAATCTACGATAATCGAAAATTTCAACAAGCATTTTGCTACGGTTGGCCATGCTTTCCACCTGGCTACCCCTACCCCGGCCACCAGCTCTGCACCCTCCGCTGCAAATTGCCCATGACCCCCTCGCTTCTCCTTCACCCAAATTCATATAGCTGATGTTCTGAAAGAGCTGCAAAATCTGGACCCTTACAAATCAGCTGGGCTAGACAATCTGGACCCTTTCTTTCTAAAATTTGCAGCCGAAATTGTCGCAACCCCAATTACCAGCCTGTTCAACCTCTCTTTCGTATCGTCTGAGATCCCCAGAGATTTGAAAGCTGCCGCGGTCATCCCCCTCTTCAAAGGGGGTGACACTGTAGATCCAAACTGTTACAGACCTATATCCATCCTGCCCTGCCTTTCGAAACTATTTGAAAGCCAAGTTAACAAACAGATCACCAACCATTTCGAATCCCACCGTACCTTCTCCGCTATGCAATCTGGTTTCCGAGCTGGTCATGGGTGTACCTCAGCCACGCTCAAGGTCCTAAACGATATAATAACCACGATCGATAAAAGACAGTACTGTGCAGCCGTCTTCATCGACCTGGCCAAGGCTTTTGACTCTGTCAATCACCGCATTCTTATTGGCAGACTAAATAGCCTTGGTTTCTCAAATGACTGCCTCGCCTGGTTCACCAACTACTTCTCAGATAGAGTTCAATGTGTCAAATCGGAGGGCCTGTTGTCTGGACCTCTGGCAGTCTCTATGGGGGTGCCACAGGGTTCAATTCTCAGGCCGACTCTATTTTCTGTGTATATCAATGATGTCGCTCTTGCTGCTGGTGACTCTCAGATCCACCTCTACGCAGACGACACCATTTTGTATACATCTGGCCCTTCATTGGACACTGTGTTAACAAACCTCCAAATGAGCTTCAGTGCCATACAACACTCCTTCCGTGGCCTCCAACTGCTCTTTAATGCTAGTCAAACTAAATGCATGCTCTTCAATCGAACGCTGCTTACACCCGCCTGCCCGACTAGAATCACTACTCTCGGCGGGTCTGACTTAGAATATGTGGACAACTACAAATACCTAGGTGTCTGGTTAGACTGTAAATTCTCCTTCCAGACTCACATTAAGCATCTCCAATCCAAAGTTAAATCTACAATCGGCTTCCTATTTCGCAACAAAGCCTCCTTCACTCATGCTGCTAAACATGCCCTCGTAAAACTGACTATCCTACCGATCCTTGACTTCGGCGATGTCATTTAAAAAACAGCTTCCAACACTCTACTCAGCAAATTGGATGTAGTCTATCACAGTGCCATCCGTTTTGTCACCAAAGCCCCATATACTACCCACCATTGTGACCTGTACGCTCTTGTTGGCTGGCCCTCACTACATTTTTGTCGCCAAACCCACTGGCTCCAGGTCATCTATAAATCACTTCTAGGCAAATCCCTGCCTTATCTTAGCTCATTGGTCACCATAGCAACACCCACCCATAGTATGCGTTCCAGCAGGTATATCTCACTGGTCATCCCCAAAGCCAACACCTCCTTTGGTCGCCATTCCTTCCAGTTCTCTGCTGCAAATGACTGGAACGAACTGCAAAAATCTCTGAAGCTGTAGACCAGGGGTGTCAAACTCATTTTAGCTCAGGGGCCACATGGAGGAAAATCTATTCCCAAGTGGGCCGGACCGGAAAAATCATGGTATATATAACTTAAAAACAACAACTTCAGATTGTTTTCTTTGTTTTAATATGATCAACATACAACATAAAGCTGGAGCCTGAGGACAGTGTGTCCAAAATAGTACAAGCACAACATCACTATTAATCATAAAACACGTCAAGTTTATTTGAAAATTCTAAAGAAAAAGAACACACAAACACACAATGCCTCAGTGATTAACAGAACTGTTTCACAGATCACAGAACTATATCAGGGTGTCATTTCTCAGGCAGAAATGTAGATAAAAATAATGAAATCCTGTTCCCCAAACAAGTGCAAGAACCACAGAGTCAAGAATAGGTTAAATATACAAATAAAATAAAATATATTAAAAACAATAGCACATCAACATAAAAACATATAAACATAAATCTGAAAGCGTTGCTCAAACTCCCGTAACAGTCCAGTTATTTTATCTTTGAAACGCTTCATGTCTGCCACATGTTGGGTCGCGCACACATTTTTCAGACAGGGGAAGTGAGCTGCATCACCACCGGCAAGTTGCGTCTCCCACAATGACAGCTTCAACTTGAAAGAACGTATGCTGTCATAATACTGCGTGACAACTTTGTTGCGCCCTTGCAGCTGTTATTCAGGTGCTCTGTAACATCCACCATAAATGCAAGGTCCGGCATCCATTCTGCGGAATGAAATTCTAACACTGGTTTGCCCTTTTCTTCCATGAACTGTTCCATTTCTTCTCGTAAATCAAAGAAACGCCTCAGCACAGCACCTCGGCTTAACCATCTTACCTCAGTGTGGTATGGCAGGCCATAGATGTGGTCTTTCTTTCTGAGAAGGCTGTCAAACTGACTGTGATTCAGGCTTCTGGATCGGATGAAATTAACAGTTTGGATGACCACCTTCATGAAGTTATCCATCTTTAATGACTTGCAACACAAAGCCTCCTGGTGCAAAATACAGTGAAAAG
The DNA here is from genome assembly GCF_964263955.1 of Coregonus lavaretus. Classification (NCBI taxonomy): domain Eukaryota; kingdom Metazoa; phylum Chordata; class Actinopteri; order Salmoniformes; family Salmonidae; genus Coregonus; species Coregonus lavaretus. Next base: position 13,683,665 of record NC_140008.1, on the reverse strand, counting down.
TCAAAATATCACGTCCTCCATTTGCAGATTGCACTTTCTCTCTGAACTTTGTCACAACGCCTGCTTTTTTCCCGATCATTGAGGGCGCACCATCTGTAGCCAGGCTGACAGCGCGGGACCAGTCCACTCCGACCCTGTCCAGCGCGCCGACGAGTGCGGTAAAAATATCAGCTGCTGTCGTTGTATCTGTCATCGGCACCAACTCCACGAACTCCTCGGTGACGGTCAATGTGTCATCAACTCCGCGGATGAAAAAATGGCCAGTTGTGCAACATCTGTAATGTCCGTGCTTTCATCAATTGCAACCGAAAACGCAATAAATGACTTTACTTTTTGCTTCAACTGGCTGTCCAAATCCACTGAAAGATCGGAAATCCTGTCTGCAACTGTGTTTCTTGTCAGGCTGATATTTGCAAAAGCCTGCCGCTTTTCAGGGCACACAATCTCCGCTGCCTTCATCATGCATGTTTTTACAAATTCACCCTCACTAAATGGTTTTGAAGCCACTGCGATTTCATTAGCAATGAGGTAGCTAGCTTTCACTGCAGCGTCACTGATGTCTCGGCTGTGAGTAAACACAGACTGCTGTTTCTTCAGACCCGCCAACAGTTCATTCACCTTCTCTCATCTCCGCTGTCCTTGAAAGTTGTCATATTTGTCGGCATGAAGACTCACATAGTGGCGACGAAGGTTATATTCTTTCAGCACTGCAACATGCTCTGAACACACCAAACATACAGCTTTCCCATTCAATTCCGTGATTAAATAGGATGACCATTTTTCTTGGAACACTCTGCACTCTGCGTCCACTTTTCTCTTTTTTGACAGAGACATATTGGGGCAATGAGGGTGCCAAAGCACATAATGTTAAAAGTAGAAGCCGTAATAAATATCGCGGGCAAAACAAAGTAGCTCATTGGCTGCACGTGCTTGACCTACTTGCTCTGCCCCGGTATAAACAGTTTGCTTGCTTAACACAATTGCTATTGCGCCATCCAGTGGACGCAATTGGAACAGCAGTTTATTTTATTGAAAAATTGCAGCGCATTTTTATACTTAAAAAAAATATATATATTTTTTTTTATTTTTTTTATAAATCATCTCGCGGGCCGGATTAAACCCGTTTGCGGGCCTGATCCGGCCCGCGGGCCGTACGTTTGACACCCCTGCTGTAGACACTTATCTCCCTCACTATCTTTAAGCATCAGTTGTCAGAGCAGCTTAGCGATCACTGCACCTGTACACAGCCCATCTGTAATTAGCCCACCCAACTACCTCATCCCCATATTGTTATTTGCATTGTTATTTATTTTGCTAATTTGCACCCCAGTATCTCTATTTGCACATCATCTTCTGCACATCTATCACTCCAGTGTTAATATTATTTTGCACTATGGCCTATTTATTGCCTTACCTCCATAACTTACTACATTTGCACACACTGTATATAGATTTTCTATTGTGTTATTGACTGTACGTTTTGTTTATTCTATATGTAACTCTGTGTTGTTGTTGTTTTTACCACACTGCTTTGCTTTATCTTGGCCAGGTCGCAGTTGTAAATGAGAACTTGTTCTCAACTGGCTTACCTGGTTAAATAAAGAAAAAAAAAGAAAAAAAGAATCCATGCCAGGCATGTGAGTGACAGACAGCTCAGGCATTCATTCTTATTTCTATGCATTAATAATAATATTTAGCACTAATGCATTTGCCTAAGGCCTGTTTTTATTAATTCATGATGTTATCAAAAAGCATTGCTACTTCTGCATTAGTGCTAAATATTATTTTGTGTGCATTAAGTGATGATGCTTCAGTTATTTGTCTTGATTTTTTAGTTTGAAGTTTGACATTTTGTAAGATTTTTTCCCCCACTGAAGGTCCAATAGTCACGTTTCACCACTGCCTATCATAACCCAACATATAAGCTTGTTTTACTCCACTGTTTATAAACAGTGTTGTAAAAATATTCTGTATAGCCTCAAAACATGGGTAAAACTTTAATGTTGATATAATAATAATAATAATATGCCATTTAGCAGACGCTTTTATCCAAAGCGACTTACAGTCATGCGTGCATACATTTTTGTGTATTGGTGGTCCCGGGGATCGAACCCACTACCTTGGCGTTACAAGCGCCGTGCTCTACCAGCTGAGCTACAGAGGACCATATCATGGATGGTCAGTCCTTGCATCCAAAGCTCTGTATATGAATTTGAGAGTTGTTACATTTCTCCAGCCCCTTCTCTCAGCTGTTTACCAAAAACAGGAGGGGTGTCTGCTTTGTTATTGTTTGAATTTCATATTTGGGCTTTAATTCTGTCATTTGGACAGTAACAAAAGGCCACCAGGGGGCTCTACTTGACAATGAATGAAAACCAATGACTAGAAATCCTGATTATCCCATCACTCTGTACTTTGACATTAAAAACTGTGCCTTAGTTGTGTTTAACACATTTAACAAATAATAATAATAATCAGAGACTGCAGAAGTATCCCTAGTTTTAGTTATAAGACTAGTATTAGTTATAAGAATAGTCTTAGTTATAACACTAGTCTTAGTTATAACACTAGTCTTAGTTATAACACTAGTCTTAGTTATAACACTAGTCTCATAACACTGTTATTAGGCTACATCGCGGCCCCTACTGTTTGTGCTGCAGACCAAAAAATGCACTTCAAGTTGACCTCTGAGTGAGAACTCTGGTGTAGTGTGAGTCACTCTCTTGACCTGTCAGTAGAAGGCTGGCTGTACAGATTCATGCAATGCTGTAAGGAGATGGGAGTGTATCAGCATGACCGGTTTAGTGTGAGAGAGTCGATTGTAACCATAACATAACCTGACATAAATCAAATTTCACTTAATCATGCATTGACGTCAATGGGAGTAAAAATTCAGTTGACAATCTGGTTCGCCAAAATCATAGGTGTCGAACTGTCACTCAAAACAGTTTTGGAATTGATTTATCTTTAACCCATCCTGCCTTATCATTACATTTACATTACATTTACATCATTTAGCAGACGCTCTTATCCAGAGCGACTTACAAGTTGGTGCATTCACCTTATGATAGCCAGTGGGACAACCACTTACAATTTTCTTTATTATTATTTGTTTATTATTATTATTATTATTATTATTATTATTATTATTATTATTATTATTTCTTTTTTTTTATTTCTTTTTTTTATATATTTTGTGGGGGTGTGGGGGGGGGGGTAGAATGATTACTTTTATACTATCCCAGGTATTCCTTAAAGAGGTAGGGTTTCAAGTGTCTCCGGAAGGTGGTCAGTGACTCCGCTGTCCTGGCGATGTGAGGGAGTTTGTTCCACCATTGGGGTGCCAGAGCAGCGAACAGTTTTGACTGGGCTGAGCGGGAACTGTGCTTCCGCAGAGGTAGGGGGACCAGCAGGCCAGAGGTGGAAGAACGCAATGTCCTCGTTTGGGTGTAGGGACTGATCAGAGCCTGAAGGTAAGGAGGTGCCGTTCCCCTCACAGCTCCGTAGGCAAGCTCCATGGTCTTGTAGCAGATGCGAGCTTCAACTGGGAGCCAGTGGAGTGTGCGGAGAAGCGGGGTGACGTGAGAGAACTTGGGAAGGTTGAACACCAGACGGACTGCAGCGTTCTGGATGAGTTGTAGGGGTTTAATGGCACAGGCAGAGCTGCCTAGCCAACAGCGAGTTGCAGTAATCCAGACGGGAGATGACAAGTGCCTGGATTAGGACCTGTGCCGCTTCCTGTGTAAGGTAGGGTCGTACTCTGCGAATGTTGTAGAGCATGAACCTACAGGATCGGGTCACCGCTTTGATGTTAGCGGAGAATGACAGGGTGTTGTCCAGGGTCACGCCAAGGTTCTTTGCACTCTGGGAGGAGGACACAACGGCGTTGTCAACCGTGATGGCGAGATCATGGAGCGGGCAGTCCTTCCCCGGGAGGAAGAGCAGCTCCGTCTTGCCGAGGTTCAGCTTGAGGTGGTGATCCGACATCCACACTGATATGTCTGCCAGACATGCAGAGATGCGATTCGCCACCTGGTTATCAGAAGGGGCAAAGGAGAAGATGAATTGTGTGTCGTCTGCGTAGCAATGATAGGAGAGACCATGTGAGGATATGACAGAGCCAAGTGACTTGGTGTATAGAGAGAATAGGAGAGGGCCTAGAACTGAGCCCTGGGGGACACCAGTGGCGAGAGAACGTGGTGCGGAGACAGATTCTCGCTACGTCACCTGGTAGGAGCGACCTGTCAGGTAGGACGCAATCCAAGAGTGAGCCGCGCCGGAGATGCCCAACTCGGAGAGGGTGGAGAGGAGGATCTGATGGTTCACAGTATCAAAGGCAGCAGATAGGTCTAGAAGGATGAGAGCAGAGGAGAGAGAGTTAGCTTTAGCAGTGCAGAGAGCCTCTGTGACACAGAGAAGAGCAGTCTCAGTTGAATGACCAGTCTTGAAACCTGACTGGTTTGGATCAAGAAGGTCATTCTGAGAGAGATAGCAGGAGAGTTGGCTATAGACGGCACGCTCAAGAGTTTTGGATAGAAAAGAAAGAAGGGATACTGGTCTGTAGTTGTTGACATCGGAGGGATCGAGTGTAGGTTTTTTGAGGAGGGGTGCAACTCTCGCTTTCTTGAAGATGGAAGGGACATAGCCAGCGGACAAGGATGAGTTGATGAGTGAGGTGAGGTAAGGGAGAAGGTCTCCGGAAATGGTCTGGAGAAGAGAGGAGGGGATAGGGTCAAGCGGGCAGGTTGTTGGGCGGCCGGCCATCACAAGTCGCAAGATTTCATCTGGAGAGAGAGGGGAGAAAGAAGTCAAAGCATAGGGTAGGGCAGTGTGAGCAGGACCAGCGGTGTCATTTGACTTAATAAATGAGGATCGGATGTCGTCAAACTTATTTTCAAAATGGTTGACGAAGTCATCCACAGAGAGCGAGGAGGGAGTGGGAGGAGGAGGAGGATTCAGCAGGGGGGAGAAGGTGGCAAAGAGCTTCCTAGGGTTAGAGGCAGATGCTTGAAATTTAGAGTGGTAGAAAGTGGCTTTAGCAGCAGATACGGAGGAAGAGAATGTAGAGAGGAGGGAGTGGAAAGATGACAGGTCCGCAGGGAGTCTAGTTTTCCTCCATTTCCGCTCGGCTGCCCGGAGCCCTGTTCTGTGAGCTCGCAATGAATCGTCAAGCCACGGAGCAGGAGGGGAGGACCGAGCCGGCCGGGAGGATAGGGGACATAGAGAGTCAAAAGATTCAGAGAGGGAGGAGAGGAGGGTTGAGGAGGCAGAATCAGGAGATTGTCATTATCATGTTGGGTAAGTCAATGCATACATTTGACAGTCTCTGTACCCTAAATGACCCTATATGACCTTGGTTGTTTGTTATTCAAGTTGACTCAGTTGATGCTGACGCTGAACAGTGTAATGCTATCTGAATGTTTGTAATGGTTTGTTCTATTATGTCTGTATTGATAGTTCTTCTGTTATGTCTACTGTTATGATAGTCTGTTATCTCTATTGTTATGATAGTCTGTTATATCTATTGTTATGATAGTCTGTTATCTCTATTGTTATGATAGTCTTTTATGTCTATTGTTATGATAGTCTGTTATGTCTGATTTCTGTTGTAGGTGAGGTGAATGTCAGGTCTTTCTCACATTTGATTGGTCAAAGGGGATTTGGGCCAGATTCAATCAAATCTACCATAGCAATGTTTACGCAGTGTCTTTGTGTACAAAACTGCTGCCCCCCACACCATGCACACTTTATTCTGAACACTGGAAGCACCTGTGAGGGGACTACTGCCTAGCCTCGCAAGCCGCCTGATCTCACGAGCTTACAGAACCCAAAACCACTTGGTTTCACAACAGAAAAATATATGTTTAATGACCATAACCACTAGACTGAGTGCCAGTCTGTTTCTGCTGTCTTGCCAACTCCTTATGGAATTTTCATGATAAACATGTAACAATGAGTGACAAGGAGTTGGCAAGAGAGCAGCAAGTGACTGTCATTCAGGGCAGGCTACATAACCACTAGCTTAACCCTTACCAATCAATGTGTAACTGACACACTGACTAAGCTATAGATCCCTCAAACTCAACTCTGGACCTCAAAGCCAGTTCCACTGTGTTTTTTAATTGTTCCCCTCTAATTAGGGACTGATTTAGACTGTGTGCAATTAACTATCAGGTAGAACAGAGAACCAGCAGGCTCCGGACGTCGTAGGGCAGGGTTTCCCAAACTAGGGATGTGGGGTCACCTGATTTGAAAATGGGATCGCGAGAGAAAATGTGCGCTTGGTTCAAAGAACTGGGGTTATGTCAGTAACCTCCGGTAGCCGCTAGATACGGTTGTAATGAACAGAGTGGTTTCTGTTTTCTTCCTACAAATGTGGCTCTATCTTTTCAATGGTTTAAGCAAAAAAATATTATGACCCCATCACTGAAAGATAAGACTCTCAGGAACACGTGCGTACGTACTGTTTCCCTCTACTATGCCCACAAACTATTAGAACCTAGTGGACAAGACCAGGCACTAAATCAGACTAGGGGGAAAATAACATTTACATTTGACATTTTAGTCATTTAGCAGACACTCTTATCCAGAGCGACTTACAGTTAGTGAGTGCATACATTTTTCATACTGATGTTATTTTCTACACAGAAGTTCATACAACATTATTGCCTAGTGATCTTCTGAACTTCCCAATACCTTTCTGATGCATTTCAGTCACTTCAAACTATACTGTCTTCATGTTGAAATACTGTCAAAAATACTGTCAGACTGATTTGTAATGGACTGTCATAGCCCAAATTTAAAAAAAGTAAACGTTGGCCGTTGATTACATAACTTTCTTTACATGGTGGGGTCACACATTTTTTTTTCATATCAAAATGGGGTCGAGGCCAAAAAAGTTTGGGAACCCCTGTTGTAGGGTAAGCGTTGAATACCCCTGCTATAGATGGTATTGGGATAGAGACAACAATTCAATTACATTTACGCCATTTAAGTGCCTTGCTCAATATTTTTCAAACCAGCGACGTTTTGGTTACTGGCCCAACACTCTTTACTGCTAGGCTATCTGCCGCCCTATTAGAAATAATGTCCTATTATCTCTGTAATGAATGTTTCCATACTTTTCATAGTTTTACATATCCCTCAATGCCCAGCTAAGCCACTGTATTTCAAATCATTTTGAGATTGTCTCATACTCTTAAATGCATGGAGTACTCATCACAATACTACATGCTTTTCAGCCACTGACTGTACAGTCGTGGTCAAAAGTTTTGAGAATGACACAAATATTAATTTTCACAAAGTCTTCTGCCTCAGTTTTTATGATGGCAATTTGCATATACTCCAGAATGTTATGAAGACTGATCAGATGAATTGCAATAAATTGCAAAGTCCCTCTTTGCCATGAAAATGAACTTAATCCCCCCAAAACATTTCCACTGCATTTCAGCCCTGCCACAAAAGGACCAGCTGACATCATGTCAGTGATTCTCTCGTTAACACAGGTGAGAGTGTTGACGAGGACAAGGCTGGAGATCACTCTGTCATGCTGATTGAGTTAGAATAACAGACTGGAAGCTTTAAAAGGAAGTGGTGTTTGAAATCATTGTTCTTCATCTGTTAACCATGGTTACCTGCAAGGAAACACGTGCCGTCATCATTGCTTTGCACAAAAAGGGCTTCACAGGCAAGGATATTACTGCTAGTAAGATTGCACCTAAATCAACCATTTATCGGATCATCAAGAACTTCAAGGAGAGAGGTTCAATTGTTGTGAAGAAGGCTTCAAATCAAATCAAATCAAATCAAATTTTATTGGTCACATGCGCCGAATACAACAGGTGCAGACATTGCAGTGAAATGCTTACTTACAGCCCTTAACCAACAGTGCATTTATTTTAAACAAAAAAAGTAAGAATAAAACAACAACAACAAAAAAGTGTTGAGAAAAAAAGAGCAGAAGTAAAATAAAGTGACAGTAAGGAGGCTATATATACAGTAAAATAAAGTGACAGTAGGGAGGCTATATATACAGGGGGGTACCGTTGCAGAGTCAATGTGCGGGGGCACCGGCTAGTTGAGGTAGTTGAGGTAATATGTACATGTGGGTAGAGTTAAAGTGACTATGCATAAATACTTAACAGAGTAGCAGCAGCGTAAAAAGGATGGGGTGGGGGGGCAGTGCAAATAGTCCGGGTAGCCATGATTAGCTGTTCAGGAGTCTTATGGCTTGGGGGTAGAAGCTGTTGAGAAGTCTTTTGGACCTAGACTTGGCACTCCGGTACCGCTTGCCGTGCGGTAGCAGAGAGAACAGTCTATGACTAGGGTGGCTGGAGTCTTTGACAATTTTGAGGGCCTTCCTCTGACACCGCCTGGTATAGAGGTCCTGGATGGCAGGGAGCTTTGCCCCAGTGATGTACTGGGCCGTACGCACTACCCTCTGTAGTGCCTTGCGGTCAGAGGCCAAGCAGTTGCCATACCAGGCGGTGATGCAACCAGTCAGGATGCTCTCGATGGTGCAGCTGTAGAATTTTTTGAGGATCTGAGGACCCATGCCAAATCTTTTTAGTCTCCTGAGGGGGAATAGGCTTTGTCGTGCCCTCTTCACGACTGTCTTGGTGTGTTTGGACCATGATAGTTCGTTGGTGATGTGGACACCAAGGAACTTGAAGCTCTCAACCTGTTCCACTACAGCCCCGTCGATGAGAATGGGGGCGTGCTCAGTCCTCTTTTTTTTCCTGTAGTCCACAATCATCTCCTTTGTCTTGGTCACGTTGAGGGAGAGGTTGTTGTCCTGGCACCACACGGCCAGATCTCTGACCTCCTCCCTATAGGCTGTCTCATCGTTGTCGGTGATCAGGCCTACCACTGTTGTGTCGTCGGCAAACTTAATGATGAGACAGGGCGCCCAAGAAAGTCCAGCAAGCGCCAGGACCGTCTCCTAAAGTTGATTCAGCTGCGGGATCGGGGCACCACCAGTGCAGAGCTTGCTCAGGAATGGCAGCAGGCAGGTGTGAGTGCATCTGCACGCACAGTGAGGCAAAGACTTTTGGAGGATGGCCTGGTGTCAAGAAGGGCAGCGAGGAAACCACTTCTCTCCAGGAAAAACATCAGGGACAGACTGATATTCTGCAAAAGGTACAGGGATTGGACTGCTGAGGACTGGGGTAAAGTCATTTTCTCTGATGAATCCCCTTTCCGATTGTTTGGGGCATCCGGAAAAAAGCTTGTCCGGAGAAGACAAGGTGAGCGCTACCATCAGTCATGTGTCATGCCAACAGTAAAGCATCCTGAGACCATTCATGTGTGGGGTTGATTCTCAGCCAAGGGAGTAGGCTCACTCACAATTTTGCCTAAGAACACAGCCATGAATAAAGAATGGTACCAACACATCCTCGAGAGCAACTTCTCCCAACCATCCAAGAACAGTTTGGTGACGAACAATGCCTTTTCCAGCATGATGGAGCACCTTGCCATAAGGCAAAAGTGATAACTAAGTGGCTCGGGGAACAAAAAATCAACATTTTGGATCCATGGCCAGGAAACTCTTCAGAACTTAATCCCATTGAGAACTTGTGGTCGATCCTCAAGAGGCGGGTGGACAAACAAAAACCCACAAATTCTGACAAACTCCAAGCATTGATTATGCAAGAATGGGCTGCCATCAGTCAGGATGTGGCCCAGAAGTTAATTGACAGCATGCCAGGGTGGATTGCAGAGGTCTTGAAAAAGAAGGGTCAACACTGCAAATATTGACTCTTTGCAAAAACGTAATGTAATTGTCAATACAAGCATTTGACACTTATGGAATGCTTGTAATTATACTTCAGTATACCATAGTAACATCTGACAAAATTATCTAAAAACACTGAAGCAGCAAACTTTGTGAAGACCAATACTTGTGTCATTCTCAAAACGTTTGACCACGACTGTACATACATCACCATTTATACTAAACAAAAACGCAACATTTAACAATTTCAATGATTTTACTTAGTTACAGTTCATATAAGGAAATCAGTCAATTGAAATAAATAAATTAGGCCCTAATCTATGGATTTCACATGACTGGGCAGGGACGCAGCCATCGGTGGGCTTCGGAGGGCATAGGCCCACACACTTGGGAGCCAGGCCCACCCACTGGGGAGCCAAGCCCAGCCAATCAGAATCAGAGTTTTCCCTACAAAAGGGCTTTATTACAGACAGTAATACTCCTCAGTTTCATCAGCTGTCTGGGTGGCTGGTCTCAGACAATCCCGCAGGTGAAGAAGCAGGATGTGGAGATCCTGGGCTGGCGAGGTTACACGTGGTCTGCGGTTGTGAGGCCGGTTGGACGTACTGCTAAATTCTCTAAAACGTCGTTGGAGGCGACTTATTGTAGAGAAATGAACATTCAGTTCTCTGACAACAGCTCTGGTGGACATTCCTGCAGTCAGCAGGCCAACTGCATGCTCCCTCAGACTTGAGACATCTGTGGCATTGTGTTGTGTGACAAAACGGCACATTTTAGAGTGGCCTTTTATTGTTCCCAGCACAGGGTGCACCTGTGTAATAATCATGCTGTTTAATCAGCTTCTTGATATGCCACACCTGTCAGATGGATGGATTATCTTGGAAATGAGAAATGCTCACTAACAGAGAAGTAAACAAATTAGTGCACAAAATATGAAAAAAATAAGCTTTTTGTGCATATGGAACATTTCTGGGATCGTTTATTTCAGCTCATGAAACATGGGACCAACACTTTACGTGTTGCATTTATATTTTTGTTCAGTATAGATGTGTAATCATGACCTCTTGGTGCAACAAACTAGTTCAATTAAGATAAAGCAGGGCTCTATGGGAATCTTTATGAGCGAACCTTCCAACTGTGTCTCACAGTCAGACTACAGATCAGGCCCAAACTGCCTTCCTTCACGACAGGAGACATGGAGCTGCATGCTTAAACCTCCTAATGAACAGCATGGTTGTTATGAACAGGACAGGCTGATTGTAACAAGGAGAGACAGGGCAGCGTCTTCAGCCTGGCAGACAGACACAAGTTGAGTCCCAAATAGCACCTTATTCCCTATATAGTGCACTACTTTTGACCGGAGCCCTATGGGCCCTCGTCAAAAGTAGTGTACTACATAGGGAAAATGGTGTCATTTGGGAATCTGATCAGCGACCTGTGGCAGTACAGTGAAGAACAGTAGGAAACTAACTAAAATGGGGGAGAATGAAGGGAAATACAATTAATTGTTGTTGGAACCTTTTTATTTTTGTATTTATTTTTTTAGGGGGTAGATCAGCTTTAATATTGCAGATAGATTGTAACCTCCATCAATGTAATTGTCTGCATCACTTCCAATCCCCCATACCTTTTTTTTTCTCGCAACTTTGGAAGTATGCTTGGGGTCATTGTCCATTTGGAAGACCCATTTGTGACCAAGCTTTAACTTCCTGAGTGATGTCTTGAGATGTTGCTTCAATATATCCACATCATTTTCCTTCCTCATGATGCCATCTATTTTGTGAAGTGCACCAGTCCCTCCTGCAGCAAAGCACCCCCACAGCATGATGCTGCCACCCCCATGCTTCACGGTTGGAATGGTGCACTTCGGCTTGCAAGCGACCCCCTTTTTCCTCCAAACATAACGATGGTCAAAAAGTACGATCTTTGTCCCCATGTGCAGTTGCAAACCAAAGTCTGGCTTTTTTATGGCGGTTTTGGAGCAGTGGCTTCTTCCTTGCTGAGCGGCCTTTCAGGTTATGTCGATATAGGACTCGTTTTACTGTGGATATAGATACTTTTGTACCTGTTTCCTCCAGCATCTTCACAAGGTCCTTTGCTGTTTTCTGGGATTGATTTGCACTTTTCGCACCAAAGTACGTTCATCTCTAGGAGACAGAACGCGTCTCCTTCCTGAGCGGTATGACGGTTGCATGGTCCCATGGTGTTTATACTTGCATACCATTGTTTGTACAGATGAACGTGGTACCTTCAGGCATTTGGAAATTGCTCCCAAAGATGAACCAGACTTGTGGAGGTCTACAATTTTTTTCCTGAGGTATTGGCTGATTTCTTTTGATTTCCCCATGATTTCAAGCAAAGAGGCACTGAGTTTGAAGGTAGGCCTTGAAATACATCCACAGGTACACCTCCAATTGACTCAAAGATGTCAATTAGCCTATCAGAAGCTTCTAAAGCCATTACATCATTTTCTGGAATTTCCCAAGGTGTTTAAAGGCACAGTCAACTTAGTGTATGTAAACGTCTGACCCACTGGAATTGTGATACAGTGAATTATAAGTGAAATAATCTGTCTGTAAACAATTGTTGGAAAAATGACTTGTGTCATGCACAAAGTAGATGTCCTAACCGACTTGCCAAAACTATAGTTTGTTAACAAGAAATGTGTGGAGTGGTTGAAAAACAAGTTTTAATGACTCCAACCTAAGTGTATGTAAACTTCCGACTTCAACTGTACATACATATATACACATACATATACATTTCCTTTTTTAAAATATATTTCCCTTTATTACTTTCCAACCCCACCACCCCTTCCCTAATTGGAGTAAACTAGTGAACAACAATGCTTAGGCCTCTACTTCCAGCTTATACATACTATATACATTTTATGGACACAGTCAATTTTACAATAATGATATTTTGTTTGTTTTTACTCCTGAACATCCTCTACCCTCTCCTCTCCGATCATTTTCATGATGTCCATCCGGTGTTGGACCCTTTTGTACTCTTTATGTTGTTTTAGACTGGTGGAAATCACCAAGTGTGACAATTATTCTGGACAAGGTCTTGGGCCATTTTTTAAACAAAGGAATGTGTGGGCAATTAATGAAGCTTTCCTGGCAAACAGGACTGAACGACTGAACTATGATGACCTGAAGCAGCTGTTTTTGCTTTGATTTTGCACATCTAGACCTGACACTGTGTTGACTCCCTTTATCATGTGTAAGTCGACCTTCAAAACATATTATACTACCTGATCATGTGCACTTGAGGAAGTGGATGGAGTATGTTGATGTCATGGTCATTCTATATTAGATTGATCTAGGCATACCCATGGTTTGAAGGCGGGCAAGCATAGGACATGAAACCACCTTGTCCAACTGACAATGCTCTCAATTGTACTTATAGATGTATCCTGTTTAGATTATTAGGTCCTTGTATAGGGAGTCATGGTGACACAGCAAACAGTTTAATGATAAGAGGAAGGATCCAATGTCAAGCTACTACAAGCTGCATGCTTTAGGTTAACTCTGCCAAAGGTTACAACTACCAATGAAACGCCATCCCATCCGTTTGGCAGAAAAATGTGTTGGTGGTGTAACACAATTTCATTGACAACAGTATTGGTTATGTTAGTTACTGTCAATGCTGTCTTCTGTAAACCGCTATAGGGCTGTCTACTGGTCATTATCTTTACAATGCACAGGACCTCTATGCCTAGAGTATGAACTAGGGGCAGTTTGGTGGTGGAAGGGTTGAGCTTCCCCCTATACAATGTAAAGCACTGGGAGGAATCGTAAGCATACCCTCCCGTTGTCCTAGGGTCAAAATGACCCGCCACTGTGTTAAACCAACTTTATTTAATTTTTATATTTTTTGGATCATTTGTGAGAAGGAGGCAGTGATACTTTCTTTAAAGTCTCACTGCCTCCTTCTCACAAATGATCCCCAAAATATAAAAATTAAATAAAGTTGGTTCAACACAGTGGCGGGTCATTTTGACCCTAGGACAACGGGAGGGTTAAAGATGTAGATTATAGATGTAGTAAAATCTATTATGCAGATAGATCGTTTGTTGATTTCACATGGGGTTAATTCCTGGAAAGCTAGATAGTTATCTGGCAAAGCCAAGCTGTATCTCTAATTTACGGTCGCTCCAAGACCCTGAATACAACAAGTACAACTAAGTTAAACAACTGCAGGTTGAGGGAAAGCAAACTTCTATGTCCTTGACTAGAATACTAATACAATTTGAAAAATAAAAATAAAATGCCCTCACCCCGAAAGAACCTGCAAGGCAGAACATGCCAGAACACGTCAACCCCAGAAAAAGCCTCTGGATTGTTAAGACCCACAACCTTCAAACAAATGTCCTGAACTGGGCCACTCTAGCCCCATGCAGTGGGAAAATGTTGTGAATGGGGTGCTGGGCCTGTGAGGAAGGGATCCGGTCTATTTTCCGGGGGATGAATCGGGGATGTGTTTGGGAGCAGGGGCTTCACTAAGCAGGAGTGATGTTTTAATTACAATCAGTCAGTGCAGACAGCTTAGAAATCTCACTTGACTGGAGGAATATATGATGGGGTTGGATGGGGCTCTTTGGGGTGCAACGGTGTGTGTGTGTGTGTGTGACTGCGTGCATGCCTGTGTGCGTCAGTCTGTAATGTATTTAGGGAGATCTATAAGTCTGAACACAATATTGAACCCAGTCCCACCTCCCCCTCTCACTATAGACCGAGAGAGAGATCCTGGGAGAATGTGTGTTTTCCAAGGTTATGCAATCGACCCACCACACTGAGAAGGCACAGACCTCTAGTGTGCTGCATTGAGCGTGTGTGTGTGTGTGTGTGTGTGTGTGTGTGTGTGTGTGTGTGTGTGTGTGTGTGGGAGAGTGTGTGGGGGTTTCTGAATGGGACTAGAGGAAGGGGGGCTAGAAGAGGGTGCAGAGCAAAGTTGACGAGAAGCTCATTGAAGACTGAACTAAAGTTTGGAGTTACAGAGATCCCCGCCCCTCCATGCACGTTATATAGTGCAACCTGGACACCAACAGGCCAATATCTGGCTAACCATTCAAACCATAAGGCTGTCTTTACATCACTATGAAAGGTGAGTACGCACTGGGTGAAGCAAATATGCTTACTTTTCCATGCATGTGTACTGGTGAAAGCATCATGCACAATTACAGTGGCATATTTCCTGCTTCATTTTAGGTTGGCATGAGTTTGCGTTCTTCTAAAAATAACTGTTTGTTGAATGGTTAAGTTTGATGAATATTCAGTGAGTATTGTTGAATCCTAGATGTTGGCTCTGCGCCATGCTTGGTTTGTCTTTATGAAGATATCCCATCTGGTCTGATGATGCTTCCTTATTGAGGCATTTGGTGACCCATTATTTGGCACTTTTTTGATGTATAATAATGAAAACTGTCGCTGATGTTGGAAATAGTCTAGATGTTGATCTATTGAGAGGAGCTAATGTCCAGGGATCTTATCCAGTCTTTATGATATGCAAGTCATGGATATACTCTAAGAATGTAAGGTTCACAAGTCTTATGTTGTTGACCACTTTTGGTGATGAGGTCCATAACCACTCTGTTGACAGGTTGCTTAACAAATGTGTGCAGATTCAGTTGGATCGATACAAATGCATTGAACATCTAAACCAATTTAAATGCAATGTGTTACTGTATCATTAGAAACAATACCCACTGCCCTGGTTAACCTTGGCTAATGAATAACGTAGGATTCATGCATGACTTACCTTGCCCTTTTGTCTTTAGAGTTAAATGTATATTGGGTTGGGTTATGTTCCATTTGTCAATGTACCCTACATAAGGAGCTGTTATGTCACCTTATATAAGGATATGTTATGACACCCTCCATAAGGAGCCGTTATGTCACCCTCCATAAGGAGCTGTTATGTCACCCTACATAAGGAGCTGTTATAGCACCCTACATAAGGAGCTGTTATGTCACCCTACATAAGGAGCTGTTATGTCACCCTACATAAGGAGCTGTTATGTTACCCTTTATACACCCTTTATATAGTATGACATCAGTTTTTAGATGATTTGTTATGGATCCATGCCATGCTTTTGAAGACTTTGTGTGCTATATAAAGCATTTATAAGTTGTAGTTAGTTTGAAGTGGGACCATCCCCTCAAACCATTATGCAATTACAAAATCATTACTAAACTACTAAACTACTAAACTACTGTAGTATGTAAGTCCATGTTGTTGCAATATTGTTGCTAGAGTTACTGAATAAATTCTAAACATGAATACAGTGAGATCATTCATATGTAATGTGTTACCATTATAGATGCAGCCAGAGCCACAGGAGAAGTCATTCCTACTGTATGTTGGCCATACTTAGCTACTGGATAATGGGACCGGTCTAGAATATTATAGTTTTTTTTCTGTCAGATGGCCAAAGTGAGGGGCATACAAATAGATTGAATACAGTAATAGTTTTTAATATAATGTTCTGGTTCTTAAAACATTCCGCTTTTTTGCTTTGTTAAACGTGGCCCTACTGTAGCAACCAATCAGATCTGAACCTGTGGTGGAAATCAATTTCATTGTTTACATTTTCACTGGTGGTTTTCACTCAGTTGTGTCCTTAACTGATCCAGGACCTTGTACCTTGTACATTCTGACCACAATCAGTATGATGGGTTTTCACCCAAATCCAAGTGTTGACTTGACTTATCTCAAACAAACAAAGAGACTCAGATATTGGAGAATGTAAACATTTACGTACAGTATCACACACAGTCTTACCTAAACATAATTTCAGACAGATGTGTTGAATAATTTGATCAGAGATGTTAATTTATCAAACGTTTTTATAATTTCGTAACAGGTTTGGTAATGGGTTGCATAATTGAAATCCAATACACCTGCCAGGCAATCTGAAACTGCTACATTCTTGTAGTATGTTGGAATATTTCAGGTAACTGTGATCATGCTTTGCATTTTCCACTGTACTGACATTGACAGTTAACATGTGCATTAACCTGATGTTTGGAGATTTTACAGTCTGTCATCTGTCAGCGTGTCTAGAACTGATTGACTGAGTATTATTATGTTATGAGCTCTTAATGAAGAAGCACAGAGACAATGCATTAAGAACACTGAGTGTACAAAACATTAGGAACACCTGCTCTTTCCATGTCATTGACTGACCAGGTGCATCCAGGTGAAAGCTATGTTCCCTTATTGATGTCACTTGTTAAATCCACTTCAATCAGTGTAGATGAAGGGGAGGAGACAGGTTAAAGAAGGATTTTTAAGCTTTGAGAATATTGAGACATGGATTGTGTATGTGCGCCATTCAGAGGGTGAATGGGCAAGACAAAAGATGTAAGTGCCTTTGAACAGGGTATGGTTGTAGGTGCCAGGCACACTGGTTTGAGTGTGTCAAGAACTGCAAAGCTGCTGGGTTATTTACGCTCAACAGTTTCCCGTGTGTGTCAAGAATGGTCCACCACCCAAAGAACATCCAGCTAACTTGACACAACTGTGGGAAGCATTGGAGTCAACATGGGCCAGCATCCCTGTGGAACGCTTTCGACACCTTGTAGAGTCCATGCCCGATGAATTGAGGCTTTTCTGAGGGCAAAAGAGGGTGCAACTCAATATTAGGAAGGTGTTCCTAATGTTTTGTACACTCAGTGTATATCAATTGGTTGTTCGAACCACCTAAAACCAATTTAGGGTTAAATGATGTTAATAAGAGCTAGAGCAGGCTCTCACCCCTGGTGGGTGTGGTGACATGCTGAAACGCCCTCAGACAAGTTTATGAACATTTAGTTCCAAAATTCAGATACTTTTCTGTTTTGTGTGTCAACACTAAGGGTATCGTTCGGAGCTTTGTGGCACACCTATGCCTACTAGGCAAAAACTGTCAGGAAAATAGGGCTGTTATGAATAATGGTGATTCTGTTGGAACTTGCAGTCGAATTCCTCTGACTATCATCGTTATGATGCCAAGAATCATAATCACCTATATTCACAACAGCCAATGATTATCTGACAATTTCATTAAACAAATCATATGGAGAAGATTTCCCGAGGTGGCGGCGTAGGAGAAGAAGATCTGAGGGCCACCATCAATCCACACCTGCAATAGGAACACCACATGATTAAACAGAAATGAACAAACACGCACCCAAACCCACACACAGATTTTCACACAAGAGTAGGAACACAACATGAACAGAAATATACGCGCACAGTCAAATAATAACCCCTGGGTTTTATGGGGAAAACACTGCAGCTGAGCAGTCACTACTTCACAGCTCTATTCTCTTTTCTGAAGCACATACAGATTGGAACCCAGGCTAGGTCTGTGAGAGGTTTTGCTGAGAAAGTGACTTCCCGTTATCCTCTGGTAACCTCTAGTCTGAGCCTCCTAACCGTAATAATAAAATTGAAAAAATGAACATATTTGCCTTTTTCATCCTATTTATCGAATATCGGTGGAATTATCGGCCTATATCGGTAAAAGGACCAATATCGGCCAATTTAATATCGGTGAAACAATATATCGGTCTGGCTTTAGTTAAGGGTTTTGCTTGTTTGTGACGTATAACACTTTAATGAAGCATGAAAAAAAATCCTTCATCTATCTATCTATGATTAAAATAACTAACTGTAGCCTAAAAACACACCATGATGAAACCCTAACATCATGGTTAGCTATATTGTGTTGTGTTTTGAAAATCAAAGTGATGACTAATGGGTAGAAAGCAGCTTTGAGACTTTCCATCAGTAGACAGACAGAAATAGTGATATCCAGTAGTCAGACAGAAAGAGTGGAAAGAGTGATATCTAGTAGTCAGACAGACGTAGAGATATCCAATAGGCTGACAGAAAGAGTAGAAAGAGTGATATCCATTAGGCTGACAGAAAAAGTTATATCCAGTAGGCTGACAGAAAGAGTGATATCCATTAGGCTGACAGAAAGAGTGATATTCGTTAGGCTGATAGAAAGAGTGATATCCCTTAGGCTGACAGAAAGAGTGATATCCAGTAGGCTGACAGAGAGTGATATCCATTAGGCTGACAGAAAGAGTGATATCCGTTAGGCTGATAGAAAGAGTGTTATCCATTAGGATGACATAAAGAGTGATATCCAGTAGTCCGACAGAAAGAGTGATATCCATTAGGCTGACAGAAAGAGTGATATCCGTTAGGCTGACAGAAAGAGTGATATCCGTTAGGCTGATAGAAAGAGTGATATCCATTAGGATGACATAAAGAGTGATATCCATTAGGCTGACAGAAAGAGTGATATCCAGTAGTCAGACAGAAAGAGTGATATCCAGTAGTCAGACAGAAAGAGTGATATCCAGTAGTCAGACAGAAAGAGTGATATCCAGTTGGCTGACAGAACGAGTGATATCCATTAGGCTGACAGAAAGAGTGATATCCGTTAGGCTGACAGAAAGAGTGATATCCAGTAGGCTGACAGAAAGAGTGATATCCAGTAGGCAGACAGAAAGAGTGATATCCAGTAGTTAGACAGAGTAGAAATAGTGATATCCCCTGACTATCCATACATTTTAAAAACAAGAAATTCTGCCGTCTGGTTTGCTTAATATAAGGAATTTGAAATTATTTATAATTGTACTTTTACTTTTGATACTTAAGTACTGTATACTTTAGCAATTAAACTGACTTTTGACACTTACAGTGGCTTGCGAAAGTATTCACCCATTTACATTTAAATTTTAGTCATTTAGCAGACGCTCTTATCCAGAGCGACTTACAGTTAGTGAGTGCATACATTTCTTTTGGGGGGAGGGGCATTTTTCCTATTTTGTTGACTTAAAACCTGTAATTAAAATTGATTTTTTGGGGGGGGTTTGTATCATTTAATTTACACAACATGCCTACCACTTTGAAGATGCAAAATATTTCTTATTAAGAAAAAACAAGAAATAAGACCCCCCCCCCCCCAAAGTCAATACTTTGTAGAGCCACGTTTTGCAGCAATTACAGCTGCAAATCTCTTGGGGTATGTCTCTATAAGCTTGGCACATCTAGCCACTGGGATTTTTGCCCATTCTTCAAGGCAAAACTGCTCTAGCTCCTTCAAGTTGGATGGGTTCCGCTGGTGTACAGCAATCTTTAAGTCATACCACAGATTCTCAATTGGATTGAGGTCTGGGCTTTAACTAGGCCATTCCAAGACATTTAAATGTTTCCCCTTAAACCACTCGAATGTTGCTTTAGCAGTATGCTTAGGGTCATTGTCCTGGTGGAAGGTGAACCTCCGTCCCAGTCTAAAATCTCTGGAAGACTGAAACAGGTTTCCCTCAAGAATTTCCCTGTATTTAGCGCCATTCATCATTCCTTCAATTCTGACCAGTTTCCCAGTCCCTGCCAATGAAAAACATCCCCAGAGCATGATGCTGCCACCACCATGCTTCACTGTGGGGATGGTGTTCTCGGGGTGATGAGAGGTGTTGGGTTTGCGCCAGACATAGCGTTTTCCTTGATGGCCAAAAAGCTCAATATTAGTCTCATCTGACCAGAGTACCTTCTTCCATATGTTTGGGGAGTCTCCCACATGCCTTTTGGCGAACACCAAACGTGTTTGCTTATTTATTTTTTTAAGCAATGGCTTTTTTTCTGGCCAATCTTCCATAAAGCCCAGCTCTGTGGAGTGTATGGCTTAAAGTGGTCCTATTTTTTCATTTCACTTCACCAATTTGGACTATTTTGAATGAAATCCAAATAAAAATCAATTTAAATTACAGGTTGTAATGAAACAAAATAGGAAAAACGCCAAGGGGGATGAATACTTTTGCAAGGCCCTGTAAGTATGTTTAAAACCAAATACTTTTGAACTTTTACTCAAGTAGTATTTTACTGAGTGACTTTCACTTTTAATTGAGTCATTTTCTATTAAGGTATCTTTACTTTTACTCAAGTATGACAATTGGGTACTTTTTCCACCACTGGTAGTCAGACATAGTGATATCCAGTACTCAGACAGAAAGAGTGATATCCAGTAGTTAGACAGAAAGAGTGATATCCAGTAGTTAGACAGAAAGAGTGATATCCAGTAGTCAGACAGAAAGAGTGATATCCAGTAGGCTGACAGAAAGAGTGATATCCAGTAGGCTGACAGAAAGAGTGATATCCAGTAGTTAGACAGAAAGAGTGATATCCAGTAGTTAGACAGAAATAGTGATATCCAGTAGGCTGACAGAAAGAGTGATATCCAGTAGTTAGACAGAAAGAGTGATATCCAGTAGTTAGACAGAAAGAGTGATATCCAGTAGGCTGATAGAAAGAGTAGAAAGAGTGCTGTCCAGAAGGGTGCCAGAAAGAGTGATATCCAGTAGGCTACCCACTGTAGTCAGTCAGTGAGTCTGTTGAAGTGCAGGCCTTTATGAGAGAGGTGAATGCTGGCCCAGTGGCTTGGCTTGAGGCTTTATGAGAGAGGTGAATGCTGGCCCAGTGGCTTGGCTTGAGGCTTTATGAGAGAGGTGAATGCTGGCCCAGTGGCTTGGCTTGAGGCTTTATGAGAGAAGTGAATGCTGGCCCAGTGGCTTGGCTTGAGGCTTTATGAGAGAGGTGAATGCTTGGCTTGAGGCTTGGCGTGCTCAGTTCTCCTCAGTCTTGGCCTTCATTTCTGACAGCCCCCTAGCTTTTCTATAAACAGCTATCTGCAAAGCGCCTGTCCTGTTACTAAAAATGAGGCAAATATTTATTCTCACCTAGTAAAAAAAGAAGTGGGGCCTGCGCCCCTGGACTGGAGTCTGGAGAGGTCTCAGTGAGGAGGAATTTGGCTTGTGGGTCACGCTGCCCCCGTGGCCGACACTGAGCCTGTGAAAAACCAAGGTGAAGTGTGATCAGGCTCCCTGGCAGCCTGGAGATCTCCTCTCTATGCCGTCCCAGCAGCACAAAGAAGCCCCTTGCCAATAAGGGGCTCCAGTTCTTTATGATACCAAGCCTTCATTCCCACCAAATACCTTCTGAAAACAAGGGGCTCTATTTTTACCGCTGGCCACAATTTGGCCCAGGCTCAAAAGATGTTGTCTCCACTCTCCCTTCCATCCCATCCACCCTGTCCTGCTCTGCCAGCGATAGGCTGAGCTAAGAGCACATTCTCAAAGCTTATGGCACAGCGAGGGTGCCATCTCTCCTATTGTTGCAGACCTAAATTCAACTCTCTCTGCCGAGAAAACAGCCATCTTATTAGACCCAGGAGAGCCAGGTCGGAATGGCCCTGGTTTTGGGGTAAGGGGGGGAGGATTCTTAGAACAGTCCTCTCCCGCAGGCCGAACATTCATTTGTTTTGTTTGATCTGTGACGTGATGGCTACTGGACAAGCCAAGTTGAGAGAGGGAGAGAGGGAGGTCAGAGAGAGAGAGATAGAGGGTGTGAGCGAGAGAGGGAAAGAGCGAGGGGGGAAGAGAGAGAGAGAGTGAGGGAGGGAGCGAGCGGGAAGAAGAGAGAGGGGGAGAGAGGAGTGAAAGAGAAAGAAACAGAGAGAATGAAGAAGTGAGGGAGAGGGAGGGGCAGGCCTTGTTAATGAGATATGACAGCAGTGAGCACGGTCAGTGAGCTGTCTGTTTCCTCTTTCAGCATCACTGGCCCTAAACACCGTTGGGCCATGAGTTGGGAAGCTCAAACAAGCCGTCACGTAAGACCCAATTTTTACTGACTGGACCCCTTCTAGACAGGGAGGGACAGAGTGTACAAAACATTAAGAACACCTTCCTAATATTGAGTTGCACAGGGATGCTGGCCCATGTTGACTCCAATGCTTCCCTCCCACAGTTGTGTCAAGTTAGCTGGATATTCTTTGGGTGTTGGACCATTCTTGATACACACAGGAAACTGTTGAGCGTGAAAGACCCAACAGCGTTGCAGTTCTTGACACACTCAAACCAGTGCACCTGGCACCTACTACCATACCTCGTTCAAAGGCACTTAAATATTTTGTCTTGCCCATTCACCCTCTGAATGGCACACATACACAATCCATGTCTCAATTGTCTCAAGGCTTAAAAATCCTTCTTTAACCTGTCTCCTCCCCCTCATCTACACTGATTGAAGTGGATTTAACAGGTGACATCAATAAGGGATCATAGCTTTCACCTGGATGCACCTGGTCAGTCAATGTCATGGAAAGAGCAGTTGGTCTTAATGTTTTGTACACTCAGTGTATATGACGTGTCAGTGTTTGACACTTTCTTGCGTGAGAACTACAGAAATGTCTTGAAATTCTTCCTTCTCTCACACCTCTTGCTTCTTGACCTTTGTTCCAAACACTCAAAGGGGATGTATGCACAACTGAAGGGCCCCCTATAACCTCCATGTCCTTGAGGCTTGTACTCCTCCCATTGTTAATTTCAAGGAGCCTTAGGGACTGTAAAGTTGTGTTTGCTTTATGATGGGCCCGTTGATCTGGGAGTGGTGTGATAAAGGCACACAGATACTACAGGAGAAGAAACCCCTTCCCTGCTCAATATCACTACACAGTGAATGCAAGACTTTAGGCTGTGGGGTTAGCCTATATAATTATGGAAGGTAGCGTTCCTCTCCCTCACAGTGTCTCACCTCTCCTCCACTCACTCCAATGTGGTGCTTCTTCAGGCGACATGGAGAGCCTGCCCAAGATGGACCCCTCCAACGACCACAGTCGGCCCCTGGACATTGTGCCACAGAGCGATGAGAAGATGAAGGAGAGGGGTCAATGGGGCAACAAGGTGGAGTTTGTCCTATCTGTCGCCGGGGAGATCATAGGACTGGGCAATGTGTGGCGCTTCCCTTACCTGTGCTACAAGAACGGAGGAGGTGGGTGTTAACCTTTTACTGCAGTGGGCTAAATCAGGGTCACACAGAGGGTTTATTGGTAGTCTTAAACAAATCTACTTTGATACAAAAGTATACACCTCACACACATGGTTATGGGCTTAAAAAAAAGAAGACACCTGTACCATGTCAGATATAGAGTTGAAATGTATTCCATTTTGAGTTTGCATCCCAATATTACACTTTATATACATCACAGAAGACTGAAATATAACAAAACCGTTTGACATAGAAACACCGGATTTTCAGACATTAAAACAAATATATATGTTTATTAATAATGTAATTATGAAAAATATTAATAACATTCCACCCATGAGGCCACTAGGTCATTTGACTGCAGGAAAGGACTACCATCATAGTGCTCAGTGACAACATGTCACATCATTTTGTTCATATTATCGGTTCATAATTGTCCTTCAGTACTATTGATCAGGACAACTGTGACTGATGTCATATCCATATCATTGAAGAAATATCAGTTTAGCTACTATTTTGCTGTTAACTGACCCAAAGCCTGTTGTTATGAACTTAAATGGCACTGGAGCCTTTGAGGACATTGTGTTTTAATGCTATAAACAGTTATGAAGGGCATGGAATCTGGGATGAGCAGTGGGTAAAACCTCAAAAGTGCTAATTTGGAGGTATGTAAATGGTTGTTGAGCAATAAATCCCCCTAATAAATTGTGGATAACAATTGCTATTTTCAGACTGATATCTGTTTCTGCTTCTGTGCTGCCAAGCCCAGACTCATAAAACATATCAAACATGCAGTCCAGTAGTAGCAAACAACACAACTGTTTGCTTTGAGAGAAGTCAAAACATCGACACTCATTTCCTGGAATTTATTATATCCCACAATATTATGGAGGTACCAATTAAAACAAGTTTTTCATAACGACAGGCTGGATGTTTTTTTAATTGCTCATTTTAAACTTCATTGTTTTTATATCTGTAGAACGTTAGGGTGAAGATAATGTATCATTTTATCAGAAAACAATTGTTGATGCATAGGCATTATGTCTAGCCCCCATTTCTCATATCTTGGTAAAATGTCATCGTTAGCTAGCTTGGCTAGCATTGTAACAGCAAACTCGCCATTGTCCAAATTATTGACATTATTATTCAAATTACTGTAATTTGATCAACATTTTCAAATAATTTGGAAAATAAATAAACATAATTCTCACATTTCACAAAGTTACTCCTCATTCTTCTGGAGAATGTTCTCCAAATCGGGGTCTTCCGTCCGCCATTAATTGTAATGGAAGTTGCGCCGCAAGGTCTGTGGATATCATACCCGGCAAAGGATACGTTGGATGCTGACTTTAAAATTGGACAAATCAATGTAGCATTTTAGAGTACCTTTGAGACACTGCAATTTAAACGTCCGACCTTGAAATGCTGCCTCAAAAGGCATCATCCTTGTTGATTGCATATGTCATCTGACCTCATATCAAAATTGAGTTCTAGTGCTTGAGTCGACACCTTGATAACTTCTCTACTCTCCCCCTCTCCTCCCAACAGGTGCTTTCTTCATCCCCTACCTGATCTTCCTCTTCACGTGTGGGATCCCAGTATTCTTCCTGGAGACAGCTCTAGGACAGTACACCAGCGAGGGAGGCATCACCTGTTGGAGGAAGATCACTCCACTGTTTGAAGGTGATCCTCCTCTAATATCTACTGTCTATGACGCAATGCCTTTCTTCATGGATTTACTAATTTGGATGTTCCTGTGAAACTACATCTGGCTTTTCAGTTATAGTACAGTTACAAAACATTTTGTCAGAACTACATTTTGTTTAATGTGCACTGCATATTAATGCCTTTCAAGGACAGGGTTAAAGGGAAAATCCACCCAAAAGCTATCTTTTGGTATTTTGCATCATCATGTTGCTTCTTGAAAGTGCAAAACATTTTGGGACTGTATTAAAAAAATGGACTAAATGGACTAATTTAAAAATGGACTAATTAAAAAAATACCAAAATATAGTTTTTTAGTGGATTTTACCTCTATCTACTCCCATGTCTACTACTTGTCTGCATAACTGAATTGAATAAAATATAAATGTGTAGAACTTTTTGCCTTAGTGTGTGAGTGCATGTGTGTGTTAGTGCGTGCTTGTCCGCCAGTATGTAGTAGGAGGGGGTTGATGTAATGGTTGGCATGCCACTGACACTGGCAGACTTCCAAGTATCCAATGCTTTCATCATTCAATTGGCTCCTAATAAGGACAATATAACTGTAGACATTCACACAGGAGCCAGAGAGGCTACCGGATGGGAAATGGTAGAGTCGGCAATGTGAATGAAGTCATGGTTTTCATGCGTGTTGTTGTATTCAACATTGAAAGCCATTGTCATAGCTAGCCACAATGCTCCACTTGTCCTTGGTCCTCGCTGCAGGAGTGGGCTACGCCACACAAGTCATCGTGGCTCTGTTGAACTTCTATTACATCATCGTACTGGCCTGGGCCATTTTCTACCTGTCCTACTCCTTCACCTGGGACCTGCCCTGGGCCTCCTGCAACAACACATGGAACACAGGTCAGAGATCCACCATATGCTCAGTGGACGTTTTCCTTATTCAATCTTGTCGAAGCTCTGCCTCAAGGGAAGAAGGAATATGATTGGTTGGATGAAAGCTCACCGGCAAGGTTGCTGGTTCGAATGTTACTCAACCCCTAACCCTAACCAATTGGGATTACTTAAACTGAACCAATCATATTTATTGCCTAAACATTCAAATTGTTTCTGCCCTCGAGGCAGAGCTGCCCTCAAAACACGATTGTATAAGGAAAACTCCAATATGCCACCATATAGAGAGAGAGGTTGAGCTGAAACATCCAGTATTACGCTCAATCAATCAAATGTATTTATAAAGACCTTTTAACATTAGCAGTTGTCAAAAAGTGCTTAAACAGAAACCCAGCCTAAAATCCCAAAGAGCACCTTGGTGGTGTCCCATGTAGCCTTACCTAACGTTAGAATATGGTTGGGTTCCCTAGAGAAACCATATAGCCAGTGTCCTCACTGAACTTGTGTGTGAACTTGTTGTGCATCTCTGTTCTCAAGATTCCTGCATGGAGTTCCAGAGGAGGAATGACTCTTTCAATCAGCCACGTCCGAACGCCACGTCTCCTGTCATTGAGTTCTGGGAGTAAGTACTAAGAGTCTATTGTTTCTCCATCTCCTTAAGGAGCCTGGGTAGCATACTGTTTATTCCTCAGCCAACTGGCCGTTGTCTTGCCAACTGGTGTTGCGCTGCTGAATACAAAAACAGGATGGCTTGAAGCTAGTCTTCTTTATGGGTGATTTTAAGAGCTGTTGTGTCCTTACAGATACCTCCATAATGTACATGTTTGCTCTGTAATTTCAGAGCTTACTAATCATGTTTGATTATCTGTAAATAGCAATCACATATGTATCCACTTATAGTCATCTCATGTTATCTGTTCCCTTGTGTGTTTGTGATTGTGTAGGCGGAGGGTTCTGCGTATCTCATCTGGCATAGACCATATAGGATCTCTCAACTGGGACCTGGTGCTGTGTCTGGCCATAGCCTGGGTACTGGTTTACTTCTGTATCTGGAAGGGAGTCAAGTCCACTGGCAAGGTAAAGGAATCTACTCTAGATGATGTCTCTGTGAGCCTCCCTAATACCGTTTCTGACCAGGAAGAGCCTCAGGGACCTATCTATATTGATTGATTGAGTGATTTTATTTGACAGTTTAAGAAATACAAATACACACAGTACATACATTTGAAAGATTTAACAGGGATAACACAAAATCAATTATTTATTTCCATTGTGGTCCCTTAAAGTGCATGGTGCAATACATTACATAGATACAGACATGAAAATGGTTATACGGTTCGGTCACCAGACAGCTTTTGACATACTTAAAAAATATACGTTTTGGTCGGCATAGCTTTAAGTTGTTGTGGTAGTTTGTTCCACTTAACAGCACCGGTATATAGAAAGGTGTTCTTACCGGAAAGGCTCTTAAATTCCAAAAGTCAATAGCAGAGTCTCTGGCAATGAATAGGACCAAGAGTTGCTACTGGTCTGGTCACTTGTTCAGGATATATTCTAAGTATTTATACACATTTTCTTAATGTTACTTAACACCTTTGGACAGCCAAGTACTCTAGGTATGTGGTCCTGTTGTAGTCTGGCAGATAACGTGATACAGTAGCTGAGATGACTACACTCTTAGAAAAAAGGTTTTTTTGGTTCCAGGTAGAACCCTTTTTGGTTCCAGGTGGAACCCTTTTGGGTTCCAGTTAGAACCCTTTCTACAGAAGGTTCTACGTGGAACCCAAAGGGGTTTTACCTGGAACCAAAAAGGGTTATCCCTATGGTGACAGCCGAAGAACCCTTTTAGGTTCAGATAGCACTTTTTTTACTAGAGACCATTCATTTACTCTTTTGCTTCTTGTTATGAATAGACACCTGGTTAACCCGCTATGTTGTAAATTGCTATCTGTGATCCTTGGTGCTGTACTGTATTGCACTGTGTATACTGTAGCCATGTGTATGTACAGTACAACCCTAACCCTGTTCCCCTCAGGTTGTGTATTTTACAGCTACCTTCCCGTACATCATGCTGTGTATACTGCTCATCAGAGGGGTCACCCTGCCTGGAGCCTTCATAGGAATCAAGTTCTACCTCTACCCAGACTTGGGACGCCTGTCCGACCCACAGGTATGCACACACAAACACACACACTCACACATGTTGTACGTACACACGCATCCCGACCATCACATCTGTGGGAAGTGGAAAAACCCCACAGTGTGTGTGGACACAGTGTTTGACACGATGACCCTATAGACTGACTGACCCAGCGCTCCTCTGACCTCTGCCTGTCAGCAATAGAACACCTCACAGTCACACCTCTTGTGTATGCCCAAGGTTACTATAGTTACTGTAGAACTGTGTTCCTGTATATAGCACTTGGACAATGAATGATTCACTTCATTAGATGAGCTGTTGAGTGAGTAATACTAATATGAAAGTGATTATTATACTGTGATTAGGAGGAGTGGTGCTTTGGGAGTGATGTAGGAATGTGCTCCAACGCCTTGGGAGCTAGCGGAATATCATCAAGAATGTTATCAAGATGGATCATTAAGAAATAAAACCTTGTCTGATCAAGAGAGCAGAACATGACATGGGAAAAAGCAGGAGGACATTGTCTTTTAAAATAATGCTGTGCCAGAGAATGACGGAATCTGTAAAGTTGGCAGTCCCTATAAATATTTGACGAGTAGACGAGTGATGAATGTCCATTGAACAAGGGCATGAGGAATGTGGTCAGCATAGCGCCTGGGCTAGTTCTGAGAGAGAGAGAGAGAGAGAGAGAGAGAGAGAGAGAGAGAGAGAGAGAGAGAGAGAGAGAGAGAGAGAGAGAGAGAGAGAGAGAGAGAGAGAGAGAGAGAGAGAGTAGAGAGTAGAGAGAGAGTAGAGAGAGAGAGTAGAGAGAGAGAGAGAGAGAGAGAGAGAGGGGTCACCCCCATCAATCAGATCACAGTCTACTTGAACAGAGCAATACTCAATCATGAGTCATGAAAGCCAAAGGAACTGCATAATATTAAGAAATGCTATAGATGGAAGGAAAGTAGTGTCAAAAACTAGTAGGCAACAACAAATTCAATCCCTTTTAGACAACTTCCTGGGGGAAAAATACTTTCACTGCAATAGTGAAGGTGTAAACTTGCCAATAGAAAGCCTAAACAGTACATTTGATCATCAAATCTAACAATTTCAAGCAGACAACCTAAGAAAATTAACAACAGTGACAAGAAAGAAATTGAGAAACCTATCCAACCAAGAACATTGAGACCCAGAAAACAGTCCATTTACATTTTAGTAGATGCTCTTATCCAGAGCAACTTACATTTTCATACTGGTCCCCCACGGGAATCAAACTCACAACCCTGGCGTTGTAAGCGCCATACTCTACCAACTGAGCCACACAGGGTCGTAGAGTACAGAAATATAATAAGAAAAAGGAACAGCACGTCAGAAATCAGCTCAATGTAATTGAATAATCCATAGAATCTAACCACTTCTGGGCAAATGGTAACACACTAAACAAACAACAACATGAAGAATGATCTTTCCTTCCCACCATATTGTGAAAATAAAAATATACAGTACCAGTCAAAAGTTTGGACACACCTACTCATTCAAGGGTTTTTCTTTATTTAATTTTTTTTTTACATTGTAGAATAATAGTGAAGACATCAAATCTATGAAATAACACATATGGAATCATATAGTAACCAAAAAAGTGTTAAACAAATCAAAATATATTTTATATTTGAGATTCTTCAAATAGCCTCCCTTTGTCTTGATGACAGCTTTGCACACTCTTGGCATTCTCTCAACCAGCTTCATGAGGTAGTCACCTGGAATGCATTTCAATTAACTGGTGTGCCTTCTTAAAAATTTATTTGTGAAATTTATTTCCTTAATGTGTTTGAGCCAATTCGTTGTGTTGTGACAAGGTGGTGGGGGGGGGGGGGGGGTATACAGAGGATAGCCCTATTTGGTAAAAGACCAAGTCCATATTATGGCAAGAACAGCTCAAATAAGCAAAGAGAAATTACAGTCCATCATTACTTTAAAGACATGAAGGTCAGTCAATACGGAACATTTCAAGAACTTTGAGTTTCTTCAAGTGCAGTCGCAAAAACCATCAAACGCTATGATGAAACTGTCTCTCATGAGAACCGCCACAGGGATGGAAGACCCAGAGTTACCTCTGCTGCAGAGGACAAGTTCATTAGAGTTACCAGCCTCATAAATTGCAGCCCAAATAAATGCTTCACGGAGTTCAAGTAACAGACACATCTCAACATCAACTGTTCAGAGGAGACTGTGTGAATCAGGCCTTCATGGTCGATTGCTGGAAATAAACCACTACTAAAGGACACCAATAATAAGAAGAGACCTGCTTGGGCCAAGAAACACGAGTAATGGACATTAGACCGGTGGAAATGTGTCCTTTGGTATGGGTCCAAATTGGAGATTTTTGGTTCCAACCGCCGTGTCTTTGTGAGAAGCGGTGTGGGTGAATGGATGATCTCTGCATGTGTATTTACCACCGTAAAGCATGGAGGAGGAGGTGTTATGGTGTGGGGGTGCTTTGCTGGTGACACTGTCTGTGATTGATTTAGAATTCAAGCCACACTTAACCAGCAGGGCCACCACAGCATTCTGCAGCGGTACACCATCCCATCTGGTTTGGGCTTAGTGGGACTATCATTTGATTTTCAACAGGACAATGACCCAACACACATCCAGGCTGTGTAAGGGCTATTTTACCAAGAAGGAGAGTGATGGAGTGCTGCATCACATGACCTGGCCTCCACAACCCAATTGAGGTGGTTTGGGATGAGTCGGACGGCAGAGTGAAGGAAAAGCAACCAACAAGTGCTCAGCATAAATGGGAACTCCTTCAAGACTGTTGGAAAAGCATTCCAGGTGAAGCTGGTTGAGAGAATGCCAAGATTGTGCAAAGCTGTCATCAAGGCAAAGGGTGGCTATTTGAAGAATCTCAAATATAAAATATATTTTCATTTGTTTAACACTTTTTTGGTTACTACATGATTCCATATGTGTT
This sequence comes from Coregonus lavaretus, assembly GCF_964263955.1. Classification (NCBI taxonomy): domain Eukaryota; kingdom Metazoa; phylum Chordata; class Actinopteri; order Salmoniformes; family Salmonidae; genus Coregonus; species Coregonus lavaretus. Next base: position 13,652,456 of record NC_140008.1, on the reverse strand, counting down.
ATTTCATAGTTTTGATGTCTTCACTATTATTCTACAATGTAGAAAATAGTAAAAAATGAAGAAAACCACTTGAATGAGTAGGTGTGTCCAAACTTTTGACTGGGCTCCTTAGTTCCAGTGCAGGGAAATCTTAATGCTACAGCATACAATGACACTCTAGACGATTCTGTGTTTCCAACTTTGTGGCAACAGTTTGGGGAAAGCCCTTTCCTGTTTCAGCTTGACAATGCCCCCATGCACAAAGCGAGGTCCATACAGAAATGGTTTGTCGAGATCGGTGTGTAAGAACTTGACTGGCCTGCACAGAGCCCTGACTTCAACTCCATCGAACACCTTTGGGATGAATTGTAATGCCGACTGCGAGCCATGCCTAATCGCCCAAGATCAGTGCCGACCTCACTAATGCTCTTGTGGCTGAATGGAAGCAAGTCCCCGCAGCAATGTTCCAACATCTAGTGGAAAGCCTTCCCAGAACAGTGGAGGGTGTAGCAGCAAAGGGGGGACCAACTCCAGATTAATGCCCATGATTTTGGAATGAGATGTTAGACGAGCAGGTGTCCACATACTTTTGGTAATTTAGTGTATCAACCGTAGATGCTTTTACATCCACCCTCCCACCCCCCTACTGGCGACCAGAGAAAAACCTCCCCATATCACCCCTTCCCTGTGGGCTGAAAGCAAATAAATAAAACATAAAATATATATGTATACACACTGAGTATACAATACATTAATTACACCTGCTCTTTCCATGAAATAGACTGACCAGGTGAAAGCTATGTTCCCTTATTGATGTCACCTGTTAAATCCACTTCAATCAGTGTAGATGAAGGGAAGGAGACTGTTTAAAGAAGGATTTTTAAGCCTTGAGACACTTGAGACATGGATTGTGTATGTGTGCCATTCAGAGGGTGAATGGGCAAGACAAAACATGTATGTGCCTTTGAACGTGGTATGGTAGTAGGTGCCAGGCACACCGGTTTGTGTCAAGAAATGCAAAGCTCCTGGGCTTTTCACGCGCAACAGTTTCCTATGGGTATTAAGAATGGTCCACCACCCAAAGGACATACAGCCAACATGACACAACTGTGGGAAGCATTGGAGTAAACATGGGCTAGCATCCCTGTGGAACACTTCATCATTGGATGGTTCGTAATTGGGTTTCCCAAGGGATTCCATAGGCTAGCATAGCTGACCTAAGTTGTAAATATAGAAAAAAGGAGTTGCCTGGTAATGTACAGTATATGTGTCTGTCGAATCTCGGAATGTTCTCAAACCTATACTGTCCATGATATCAGCAAAGGTACGGATTCCACGTTTTGATCATTGGGGGGATGCAAAAGGCTGCCTTCCAGATCGCAAGGCATTATTGTGAATTATTGGAATATGGGCATGCCATTTTGAGTCCGAGTTACATTGTTTTAAAATGTTGCGGCAAATAGAAATTATGTGAGCAATAATAGGACCAAAGCGTAGGTTACATTGTTTAAGGGATACAGTGGTTCCTCAATTAAACGTTCCGTAATACTACGGTGTGGTAAGGTGTTTTACTGTGCTTGCAGTTAATGCTTGTTCCAACCACCAGAGGGCATCTTTGTGCACATCTACTCCATTTATTAATCAGGGCTTTTGAAGCTGAGCAAAGATAACCATGCCATGCGATAGTGAATACACTTCATGATTAAAATTGAAATATATATTTCATTGTAGGCCCATAGGAAGAAAAAAATAAATAGATCGAGCCAGCCAAGTCCCATAATAGTGTATGAAATATTCAGATGGTTAATGGCCGACATTTGGTATTTTCAATTAAATCTGGTCGTTTCAATTCAAATGTGACTCGTTCCATTCTCCATTCTCTTTTTGATATTATGTCATGGCCTTTCTTTATACATTATTTTCGTTGTTGCCCGTTCTCCGTATAAAAGTGCTGTATGGGTTTTGACTGACAGCCATTATAAACTTCAGCAACAAGAAGATGCCCCCATCCCTCCTGCTAATTGGGCTACTTTTGAACATATGTTGTTGTCTGATTGAGGGAAATGCTGTAAATCGAGATGCCACCAGATGCTTCTTTCTATTGTTGTTATCTATTCGGTAACATTCCATAATCATTCATTCATTCAGAAGGTTAAAACCCAATATGCATGCTGAGCTTGCTCCTGTCCTCGCTCAGATGACTGACCGCAGCATCTATCCGTAGCCTAAACTGCATTTTCACACCTAGCCGAGCTATTACACTATCCTTTTGTAAATATTTGGAGGTGTAAATGTTTTTGTCCGAGAATCTCTCTCCTCTTGCGCTATAGAGTCCTGCATGGGTTTCAAAAATCAGCTGGCGGGAGGTCCTGGAGTGGAGAGAGAGCTTGGGTAATGGCGCAATTACACTTGACATTTGGACTGACGATTTTCCAAAAATAGGATACTTGTGCCCTACACTCCTTTACATAAACAAAGAGTGGGTGCTCGTGGAGCGGGTGCAATTCACCACAAAATGGGACAGTTCCCAGCGCAGAACTGAAGATAACAGAAGGCCAGCTATTCTGATAGAATGCTTGTGGGGATCTTGTTGATTTCCTCTATGCTTCAAAGAGGCCACACTTGCAATGGAGGAAAGCAAACAGGATACTCTTCACCTGGTAATTGTGTCTTCGAGGGGAAGCAAGCTGACCAGGCACGGTGGATGACATCGTTTTTCTGCACAGCAGTGAATGGACTGTTTTTGAAGTTATTGTTTCAGTAGCTTTATTTGTTGGCTAATTCAGGCTTTCGTTTAAGTGCTGAATATGATATTTTTGCTAATTAAATTGGCTACTTCTTTGTCGAAAGTTTTTTTTTGTTGTTGCTTTATTTGTTGTCTAATTCAGGCTTTCATTCATAGGCCTTACGCAGGCCATGGGCCTAAAGCGGTGTGGCTGGTAAAAGTTTCAGTAGGCTTATACTAAATAAATGTAGAATTTTTGCAGCCTATATTCGACTCTGGGAATTGTTTATACAACGGGTTGTTCTAATCCTGAATGCTGATTGGTTAAAATTGCATTCCAGCCGGTGTCTATTCCACAAGTTACCACCGGCTAAATCTATGACTTTAATTGCCTATTTACTCTGTTCTATCTGACTGCGCAACCCACAGTCTCATCAGCCCAGCCAGTCAATTTATAAACTTGATATCCACTATAAAAAGCATCTAGACATTATCACATTTATTTTAGACTAACATTTAGTTTTCAACAGCGGAGATTTGTATTAACCTTGCTGTCTGTCTCTCCAACATTTGCAACATTGTTTCAATATTCAAATTCGATCTCAAATTCGATCTCCCATAGTAATGAACATGTCGGGAGTCAGGACGAGACAGACAGGCAGGCAGCGTTTCTCAGCCAGTCGAAATCATGAATCAGCTGGCATCATTTTTATGGATATATACAAAGAAATGTCAATGGAAAAAAGGTAAAACGAAACAAAGTGCAGCTAGTTTGCAGTCTTTCCAGCTTCAGTTTGAAATGATCGTGTTAGCTGTGTTGTTGGCTAGCTCCTCTGAACAACAGTGTCCTGACGAGAGAGCACATTTTCTATGTCAGGCGAAAGCGTGCCTCATTAGCTCATTGTTATGGATGCATCCCAAAAAATGTCACTAGAAAACAGTTTAAACAAATGCAAATGCAGCTACTGTTGTTATTATGGCTGCACTGTTTGACGTGACTGTAAGTTAGCCGTAGTTGGCTGGCTAGCAAGCAAGGGATAAGAACGTTGCCAGCCAGTATGGCAATGGAACATTTAGAATGAACGACTGGGTCGCGTCCATAGATACAGAACAAAAAGACTGAACGACTGGGTTGCGTCTCTGGCAACTGAACCGATAAAACGAACAACCAGCTGGGTTGGGTAGCAACCCTAGATTTGTGTCGGGACTATATCTTGTGGAAGGATGAAATAGTATGAATAAATTCATAAAAATAACATTTTTTATGAAAATATGTCAATCATTATTTGAATATTTTTGGTAACATGTTGTATAAAACTGATAATGCCCTTGAAGCCGGTGTTTGGAGGATATATTGGCACGGTTTGCCGGCCCGAGACGAACCCCCGTGCCAATATATCCTCCAAACACCGGCTTCTCGGGCATTATCACTTAATTCAATTAAACTATGTTATTATCTAAACAACATTGAATGTAAATGTTTTGTTTTGTTATGTCGGCGATAGGCTTTCATTAGGTTATGGCTCTTTCAAAGTGATTTGAGTTGTCAATGTGCCACATTGCATTGTGAAAATAAAAATATACAGTACCAGTCAAAAGTTTGGACACACCTACTCATTCAAGGGTTATTCTTAATTTTTACTATTTTCTACATTGTAGAATAATAGTGAAGACATACAAAATATGAAATAACACATATGGAATCATGTAGTAACCAAAAAAGTGTTATACAAATGAAAATATATTTTATTTGAGATTCTTCAAATAGCCACCCTTTGCCTTGATGACAGCTTTGCACACTCTTGGCATTCTCTCAACCAGCTTCAGCTGGAATGCTTTTCCAACAGTCTTGAAGGAGTTCCCACATATGCTGAGCACTGTTGAAAATCAAATGATAGTCCCACTAAGCCCAAACCAGATGGGATGGTGTACCGCTGCAGAATGCTGTGGTGGCCCTGCTGGTTAAGTGTGGCTTGAATTCTAAATCAATCACAGACAGTGTCACCAGCAAAGCACCCCCACACCATAACACCTCCTCCTCCATGCTTTACGGTGGGAACTACACATACGAGATCATCTGTTCACCCACACCGCATATCACAAAGACACGGAGGTTGTAACCAAAAATCTCCAATTTGGACTCCATTGCTCGTGTTTCTTGGCCCTAGCAAGTCTCTTCTTATTATTGGTGTCCTTTAGTAGTGGTTTCTTTGCAGCAATTTGACCATGAAGGCCTGATTCACACAGTCTCCCCTGAACAGTTGATGTTGAGATGTGTCTGTTACTTGAACTCTGTAAAGCATTTATTTGGGCTGCAATTTCTGAAGCTGGTAACTCTAATGAACTTATCCTCTGCAGCAGAGGTCACTCTGGGTCTTCCATTCCTACGGCGGTCCTCATGAGAGCCAGTTTCATCAAAGCGCTTGATAGTTTTTGCGACTGCACTTGAATAAACGTTCAAAGTTCTTGAAATGTTCCGTATTGACTGACCTTCATGTCTTAAAGTATTTGAGCTGTTCTTGCCATAATATGGACTTGGTCTTTTACCAAATAGGGCTATCTTCTGTATACCCCCACTACCTTGTCACAACAGAAGTGATTGGCTCAAATGCATTAAGAAGGAAAGACATTCCACAAATTAACTTTTAAGAAGGCACATCTGTTAATTGAAATGCATTCCAGGTGACTACCTCATGAAGCTGGTTGAGAGAATGCCAAGAGTGTGCAAAGCTGTCATCAAGGCAAATGGTGGCTATTTCAATAATCTGAAATATAAAATATATTTTGATTTGTTTAACACTTCTTTTCTGGTTACTACATGATTCCATATGTGTTATTTCATAGTTTTGATGTCTTCACTATTATTCTACAATGTAAAAAAAAAAACTTTAATGAGTAGGTGTGTCCAAACTTTTGACTGGTAGTGTATAATTCTTAATTCATGGCATGATTTATTTTATCCAAATGTTGAATAGACATGCAGACAAATTCATTTGTGCAGGAAAAAGGAATAATAGCCTACTGTCTGGAGTCATAAAAACAATTAGGCTAAATAAATTGTTGTTATTTTGTTGGCCTTCTCTCTTCAATATAATCATTCAGAAGGTTAAACCCATAGGCCCGCAGTAAATTAAATCATATTACCAGGTACATTTTTCATTGGATTGTACTCCCTACAGTATGTACAGTAGAGAGGGGGTAGCCTATTATAGCCTTAATATGCTTGTACTCGTCATTGTTGATGAAATACGAGTGCTGTAGGCTAATAGGTGTGTTGGACAAATGACAAGCTCGCATCTGATTATTCATTATTAATAGGATTTATTTTATTTCATTCATTTACATACTTCATTGTAACCACAATGTCACAAATAATTGAACACACACACACACACACACAACATGAGCATATTAACTTGGTAAAATGTTTTATTTATTAAAGACGATTAGAAAGAATGTGTCTGTACTTATTTATTTTGAACCAAAGCCACGAATGAGTGAGGGCTCTTTTCAATCTGCATCGTGGAAATTCAGCTTTACAGCGAGATTGAAATTTAAAAGAATGTTCAAGCTTTAGCGGGTACTGCATTCACGGTAAACGCTGCTTATGTCGGCTCAATCGGAAATTACCTTAAAATGTATATCGTGCGGAATCTGGAAAAGTTCCGCTTCCAGTCTGTGTACCTGACTTAGTGGATGAACGGAACTCTTCAGAAACCATCGGCAAAGTTTATATTGAAGGCTTGGCCTATTTAGAAGGCTATTTTGCAGCATAAAGCTATATTTGTAAAGGTATTGGAACTTTTTGTCACTCATTTTGTGGCACAGTCTCCGTGGATTTCTCTCCCGACAGCCAGAGACAGTAGCCACAGCTCAAAGTTGCTCGAATTTCATAGTTTCAAAGTTTCAAAGTAATTTCAAAGTTGCTCGAATATCCACAGTTGGGAAATTGATCCTTTTTTAATTAGTTGAGATAGAATCTACATTCGGCCTACAGCCAATACATTTTTATTTATTTCTCTGCACCCCTCACTGCATCAAGACCGCATTGTCTGCTTCATATGAGGCTTTCGTTTAGGAAGGTCCTAAAAAACACGATACTAAGACAATGTATTTCAAAAGAACAGAATAGCATGTTTACAGTTTTTATTTATCTGTGCTTAGTAGCCGAGGCTAAATGGCTGCGCCATCAACGTGTTAATTTAGCAGACATTACTCGCGTATATTCAGTCATGTATTTTACAGTAAGAATATAACAGAACATTTTAGTTTCTCTTACTGTCACGTTCGTTTACAGACGGGAAGGACCAAGGCGCAGCGTGATATGCATACATGTTTATTTATATGAATAAACAACCGACAAATCAACAAATGAAAGGAAACGTGAAGTCCAAGGTAGACAAACAACATACCTCACACGGAACAAGATCCCACAACCCACTAGTGCCAATAGGCTACCTAAGTATGGTCCCCAATCAGAGACAACAAGCGACAGCTGCCTCTGATTGGGAACCACACCGGCCAACATAGATCTAGACGATCTAGATCTAAACCTAGAAAACACAACATGGACAAACACAGCAAGGAAAATACACACCCTGACTCAACATACAAGCGTCCTCTGAGTCAGGGCGTGACAGTACCCCCCCCCCCCCCCCCCCCCAAAGGTGCGGACTCCGACCGCACAACATAAACATAACAGGGTAGGGGCCGGGTGGGCATTCCACCTCGGAGGCGGATCCGGCTCAGGGCGTGACGACCACTTACTCTCCGCCTCCCTGTTGCGCCTCTCTGGTCTGGACCTCAGCGCGCTGCTTCCCCTCTCCTTCCTCCCACGAAGTACCAAGCCCTGTCTGGACCCTGATGTGGGAGACCCTGAACCTGGAGAGGGGCTGACGTCTGGGTCTGGACTGGAGCCGCTGACTGGAGCTGGACCGGGCACCGGTGGAGCGGACTGCACAGGCTCCGGACTGGAGCCGCTGACCGGAGCTGGACTAGGCACCGGTGGAGCGGACTGCTCTGGCTCCGGAGTGGAGCCGCTGACCGGATCTGGACTGGACCCTGGTGGAGCGGACTGCTCTGGCTCCGGAGTGGAGCAGCTGACCGGTGACGGACCAGGCACCGGTGGAACAGGTACGGGCCGTGCCGGACTGGACACATGCACCACTGGCTTGGTGCGAGGGGCAGGAACAGGCCGGGCCGGGCTGGCGACACGCACCACTGGCTTGGTGCGAGGGGCAGGAACAGGCCGGGCTGGCGACGCGCACCACTGGCTTGGTGCGAGGGACAGGAACAGGCCGGACCGGGCTGGCGACGCGCACCACTGGCTTGGTGCGAGGGGCAGGAACAGGCCGGGCCGGGCTGGCGACGCGCACCACTGGCTTGGTGCGAGGGGCAGGAACAGGCCGGACCGGGCTGGCGACGCGCACCACTGGCTTGGTGCGAGGGGCAGGAACAGGCCGGGCCGGGCTGGCGACGCGCACCACTGGCTTGGTGCGAGGGACAGGAACAGGCCGGACCGGGCTGGCGACGCGTACCACTGGCTTGGTGCGAGGGGCAGGAACAGGCCGGGCCGTACTGGGAACACGCACCACTGGCTTAGTGCGGGAAGCAGGAACAGGACGGGCCGGACTGGCGACGCGCACCACTGGCTTGGTGCGAGGGGCAGGAACGGGTCGGGCTGTACTGGGAACACGCACCACTGGCTTAGTGCGGGAAGCAGGAACGGGCCGGACCGGACTAGCGACACACACCACTTGCTTGGTGCGAGGAGCGGGACTGGATTCCTTTATTAACATTTACATTTTTACATTTTAGTCATTTAGCAGACGCTCTTATCCAGAGCGACTTACAGGAGCAATTAGGGTTAAGTGCCTTGCTCAAGGGCACATTTACGTCATTTAGCAGACGCTCTTATCCAGAGCGACTTACAAATTGGTGCATTCACCCTATAGCCAGTGGGATAACCACTTTCCAATTATTATTATTTATTTTTTTTGGGGTGGGGGGGTAGAAGGATTACTTTATCCTATCCCAGGTATTCTTTAAAGAGGTGGGGTTTCAAATGTCTCCGGAAGGTGGTGAGTGACTCCGCTGTCCTGGCGTCGAGAGGGAGCTTGTTCCACCATTGGGGTGCCAGAGCAGCGAACAGTTTTGACTGGGCTGAGCGGGAACTATGCTTCCGCAGAGGAAGGGGAGCCAGCAGGCCAGAGGTGGATGAACGCAATGCCCTCGTTTGGGTGTAGGGACTGATCAGAGCCTGAAGGTACAGAGGTGCCGTTCCCCTCACTGCTCCATAGGCAAGCACCATGGTCTTGTAACGGATGCGAGCTTCAACTGGAAGCCAGTGGAGTGTACGGAGGAGGGGTGTGACGTGAGAGAACTTGGGAAGGTTGAACACCAGACGGGCTGCGGCATTCTGGATGAGTTGTAGGGGTTTAATGGCACAGGCAGGGAGCCCAGCCAACAGCGAGTTGCAGTAATCCAGACGGGAGATGACAAGTGCCTGGATTAGGACCTGTGCCGCTTCCTGTGTAAGGCAGGGTCGTACTCTCCGAATGTTGTAGAGCATGAACCTGCAGGATCGGGTCACCGCCTTGATGTTAGCGGAGAACGACAGGGTGTTGTCCAGGGTCACGCCAAGGCTCTTCGCACTCTGGGAGGAGGACACAACGGAGTTGTCAACCGTGATGGCGAGATCATGGAACGGGCAGTCCTTCCCCGGGAGGAAGAGCAGCTCCGTCTTGCCAGGGTTCAGCTTGAGGTGGTGATCCGTCATCCATACTGATATGTCTGCCAGACATGCAGAGATGCGATTCGCCACCTGGTTATCAGAAGGGGGAAAGGAGAAGATTAGTTGTGTATCGTCAGCGTAGCAATGATAGGAGAGGCCATGTGAGGATATGACAGAGCCAAGTGACTTGGTGTATAGGGAGAAAAGGAGAGGGCCTAGAACTGAGCCCTGGGGGACACCAGTGGTGAGAGCACGTGGTGCGGAGACAGCTTCTCGTCACGCCACTTGGTAGGAGCGACCGGTCAGGTAGGACGCAATCCAGGAGTGAGCCGCGCCGGAGATGCCCAGCTCGGAGAGGGTGGAGAGGAGGATCTGATGGTTCACAGTATCAAAGGCAGCAGACAGGTCTAGAAGGACAAGAGCAGAGGAGAGAGAGTTAGCTTTAGCAGTGCGGAGAGCCTCCGTGACACAGAGAAGAGCAGTCTCAGTTGAATGACCAGTCCTGAAACCTGACTGGTTTGGATCAAGAAGGTCATTCTGAGAGAGATAGCAAGAGAGTTGGCTAAAGACGGCACGCTCAATAGTTTTGGAAAGAAAAGAAAGAAGGGATACTGGTCTGTAGTTGTTGACATCAGTGGGATCGAGTGTTGGTTTTTTGAGAAGGGGTGCAACTCTCGCTCTCTTGAAGACGGAAGGGACATAGCCAGCGGTCAAGGATGAGTTGATCAGCGAGGTGAGGTAGGGGAGAAGGTCACCGGAGATGGTCTGGAGAAGAGAGGAGGGGATGGGGTCAAGCGGGCAGGTTGTTGGGCGGCCTGCAGTCACTAGTCGCAAGATTTTATCTGGAGAGAGAGGGGAGAAAGAAGTCAAAGCATAGGGTAGGGCAGTGTGAGCAGGACCAGCAGTGTCATTAGACTTAACAAACGAGGATCGGATGTCGTCAACCTTCTTTTCAAAGTCATCCACAGAGAGGGAGGGGGGGGGGGGGGGGGAGGATTCAGCAGTGAGGAGAATGTGGCAAAGAGCTTCCTAGGGTTAGAGGCAGATGCTTGGAATTTAGAGTGGTAGAAAGTGGCCTTAGCAGCAGAAACAGATGAAGAAAATGTAGAGAGGAGGGAGTGAAAAGATGCCAGGTCGGCAGGGAGTTTAGTTTTCTTCCATTTCCGCTCAGCTGCCCGGAGCTCTGTTCTGTGAGCTCGCAATGAGTCGTCAAGCCACGGAGCTGGAGGGGAGGACCGAGCCGGCCGGGAGGATAGGGGACACAGGGAGTCAAAGGATGCAGAAAGGGAGGAGAGGAGGGTTGAGGAGGCAGAATCAGGAGATTGGAGGGAGAAGGATTGAGCAGAGGGAAGAGATGATAGGATGGAAGAGGAGAGAGTAGTGGGAGAGAGAGAGCGAAGGTTGCGGCGGCGCGTTACCATCTGTGTAGGGGCAGAGTGAGTAGTGTTGGAGGAGAGCGAGAGAGAAAAGGATACAAAGTAGTGGTCGGAGACATGGAGGGGAGTTGCAGTGAGATTAGTAGAAGAGCAACATCTAGTAAAGATGAAGTCAAGCGTATTGCCTGCCTTGTGAGTAGGGGGGGACGGTGAGAGGGTGAGGTCAAAAGAGGAGAGGAGTGGAAAGAAGGAGGCAGAGAGAAATGAGTCAAATGTAGACGTAGGGAGGTTGAAATCCCCCAAAACTGTGAAGGGTGAGCCATCCTCAGGAAAGGAACTTATCAAGGCGTCAAGCTCATTGATGAACTCTCCAAGGGAACCTGGAGGGCGATAGATGACAAGGATATTAAGCTTAAATGGGCTAGTGACTGTGACAGCGTGGAATTCAAATGAGGAGATAGACAGATGGGTTAGGGGAAAAATTGAGAATGACCACTTGGGAGAGATGAGGATTCCTGTGCCACCACCCCTCTGACCAGATGCTCTCGGGGTATGCGAGAACACATGGTCAGACGAGGAGAGAGCAGTAGGAGTAGCAGTGTTTTCAGTGGTAATCCATGTTTCCGTCAGCGCCAGGAAGTCGAGGGACTGGAGGGTAGCATAGGCTGGGATGAAGTCAGCCTTGTTGGCAGCAGAACGGCAGTTCCAGAGGCTGCCTGAGACCTGGAACTCCAGGTGTGTGGTGCGTGCAGGGACCACCAGGTTAGAGAGGCAGCAGCCACGCGGTGTGAGGCGTTTGTGTAGCCTGTGCGGAGAGGAGAGAACAGGGATAGGCAGAGGCATAGTTGACAGGCTGTAGCAGATGGCTACAATAATGCAGAGGAGATCGGAATGAAATGAACTAACCCCCGCTCCTTCTGCTGCCTAACCAGCTCCTCTCGCCGTGCCTCTACACTTTCCTTCTCCCTTATAGCCTCCTGTAGTGCCTCCCTCTGACCGAATAACTCCTGCTCCCTCTGAACCAATAGCCCCCGTAACATGGTGGCCTCCTCTCCTAACCTGCAGATCCCCCCTGTCGCGGCCTCCTGCTGCCTCGTCGTCCACACCGTGTGCCCCCCAAAAAAATGTTCTTGGGGTTGCCTCTCGGGTCTCCGTCGTCGGCACTCCTCTTCCTGTGAGGACTCCTCCGGGAGCCCCCACGAGTTAGGGAACAGAACCTCGTCGTCGTCGTCATCCTCCGACTCCTCAGTATAATACTGTTCCCACTCCTCTTCCCATGGTCGTAGGGACCCAATCTGAAAACCGACCGGGTGCAGTGGTCGGGGCTCCTCTCTCTCGCTCCCCGACCACCCCTTTAGCTCCCCAATTTTTTTTTATTGGGACTGTCTCTCTGGCTTCCTCCTCGACCGGCATCCTCTGCGTTGCCGTTGCACCTCTCCTGCCTGGGTATCCTCCTTCATCGCCTTCCGGTAACGGACGGCCTCCTCCTCCGTAATTCTCCCCCAACCGAGGAGGACATCTACTAATGTAACCTCCTGTTGAATTCCCGGCGTTTGCTCCTGAACACGCTGCTTGGTCCTCGTTTGGTGGGATCTTCTGTCACATTCGTTTACAGACGGGACGGACCAAGGCGCAGCGTGATATGCATACAAGTTTATTTATATGAATAAACAACCAACAAAACAACAAATGAAACGAAACGTGAAGTCCAAGGTAGACAAACAACATACCTCACACGGAACAAGATCCCACAACCCACTAGTGCCAATAGGCTACCTAAGTATGGTCCCCAATCAGAGACAACGAGCGACAGCTGCCTCTGATTGGGAACCACACCGGCCAACATAGATCTAGACGATCTAGATCTAAACCTAGAAAACACAACATGGACAAACACAACAAGGAAAATACACACCCTGACTCAATATACAAGCGTCCTCTGAGTCAGGGCGTGACACTTACAATAAAAACATTACAGTGTAACAACAGTTATGGTAAGTAAGAGGCTATAATCCAGTTACAGCTTCTTCTGACAAAGTAGAAACAAAAAATAGGTATTTTTCCGGGTGTGAGCTGTTGTATGAGGGACAGAGGAAGAGCAATTCTTACACTATCGTTCTAAATTCAATCACCCTCTTCTTCATCATCCTCATCATTCAGTTCATTCAAATTCAATCGTGAAGTAGTGCACAATTATCCATTTTTATCTGGTTTCCATCACCCATTCATCAATTGACATCATTCATTCAGTGAGGAGAGCGACATATTAGCACTTGGGTACCAACGCTTTACACTGAACCCAAAAGCATAATCAGCTTTCTATCTCCCCCTGGCGGTGACACAATATACCTGACTATACCATAATTTACGTCAATGCACCGCAGCATAACCTCAAAACGTTTAATTGAGGAACCACTGTATATCAGTGAAGACCACCTATTCCAGTCTTCCAGGGCAATAGGAGACACCATATTTCTCTCTATACTCAGCCAGGGGGCAGTAACATCATATCTAAATCAATTTAGGAATGGGCAAAATGTTAGTGCCTTGAAATACAATTGAGTTTGGTACTGATAGTCCTCCTACAGTACGTCTTTCCCTCTTTGCAAGTTTGTTAATTTTATCCGGGCTCGCTTACCTTGCGATGTACATTTTGAAACCGCATTATGGATGTTATCTCAATAGCCAGAAGGGGGAGACAAGGGAATAATTGAAATACAGAAATTCAGCCGTGGCAGTATATTCATTTTGACAATGGATATTCTGTCAGTTAAAGCAACTGGAATATTAGTCTACTGAGGTCGGATTGATTTGATTTGAGCGTTCTGTTAAAGTTTCTGGCAATGGTTTTATTTAAGGAAGGAAATATATCTATTCCCAAATATTTATTGAGGTACATTGCTAGATAAAGTAAGTTATCATTGGCGTATAATGAGATGACGTGATCCGTAGAATTGAGAGATATTGGTGTAATTTCTTTCGATTGTCGAATAGCCTGGGCCAGGGGCTCCATAAACAATAAAAATAGCAGAGGTGAGATGGGATCACCTTGCCTGCTACTTCTAGTTATTCTGAACGGAACCAAGCGGGTATTGCCTGTTATTACTATGGCTGAGGGATTGGTATATAGTATTTTCATCATATTCATGAAATTGGAGCCAAGTCCCATATGTTCCAAAACCAACCAAAGATATGACCATTCTAGTCTATCAAAAGCTTTTTCTGCATCAAGAGATAGAACTGCCCAAGGAGCTTTGGTTTCTGATGAAGCAGGTAAGATAAGTAATAGATGACACAGGTTATCTGAGGATAATCGTTTTTTAACAAACCCGCTTTGGTCCGGATGTGCCCATTTAGATAAGTACGTTTCCAGACGGGACGACAGAATTTTTAAAAAATAGTTTAATATCTGTGTTTATCAAAGATAGGGGGCGATAGTGAGAGCACTGGGCGGCATCCTTTTTTAAAAGAAAAGCTAAATTAATGCTGTATTTACATCCCTTCCAAATGAACCTTTGTGAATGGCTGTGTTAATCATTTCAAGTAACAGTGAACCTAATTGGTTACAACATTTTAAATAGATCTCAGGAGGAATACTGTCCCAACCAGGTAATTTGCCTTTATTCATGTTATCCAATGCCCTCTTGAGTTCATGGAGAGAGATTTGGGCTCCCAGCAAGCCGGCTTCCTCAGTTCAGAGAAGAGCAGTTCTTACATCTTTTTAAAAGGACTCAATCTGGCTTTACAATTGGAGGTGTACAATTCTTTATAGAAACTGAAGTATCTTTGGTTGATTAATTTGGGTTCTGATAGTAATTCACCTGATTCAGATTCAATAGTTGCAATATCCGCTAATTGATCATTACTGCGAAGCTTGTTAGCCAGTAGATGACTGGGTCGATTACCATGGAAGTAATGGTTGAGTCTAACTCGAAGGATGGCAAATTATGCTCTCTGTCTTATCAATAGATATAGTTCTGTCTTGACTTTGGAGAGAGTAGTCGCTACATGGTCTCAAAAAACTGTTTGTTGAGAACGTTCTAACGTTGTTAACAACTTTTCAAATTCTGTTATCTTCTTTCATTGTGATTTATTCAGCCCAGATGCAAATGCAGTTGCTTTGTTTTTAATAAAACCTTTAATGGCATCCTATAAAATCTGAGGATCATCTACTGAATTTTTGTTAATCATTATGAATTAATTCAATTCAGTTTCAAATTGATCACAGAAAGTAGGATTTTGTAGTAAGTGACATTAAAGCGCTATCTTGTGGCTTTTTTAAAGGAGATTCTGATGTGTATCTAGCAGTAATAACCATGATGATCAGATAGGCTCATATGTCAAATTTCAATTTTCTTGATTAAATAAAATAGAGGAGTAGATAATAGTACGAAATCGATTCGGGAGAATGTTTTGTGCCGGTTTGAATAGAAAGTGTACTATTTTGCTTTAGGGCTATGAGCTCATCAGGCATCAATGAGGTTGTAATCAGAGAGTATATGTTGGAGAGCCTTGGTTTCCTGTGGATTGTAGTTGGTCTTATTAGATTTGTCCCGCATGTCCAGAATGGCATTCATGTCTGTCCCTATAACCAGTTTTAATTCAGTTAAGTCTAACAATATGCTGTTCAGAGAATCAAACAATCGTAGGATCCATACACATTCATAAAGGCAATTTTCTTTCCATTATGGATACATTTAAGGAAACTGATTCTGCCTTCTTGGTCTTTGCCTTTACCAAGGTTGGTGATTTTGAGTTTCTTATGTATCACTATGATTACGCCCGTAGTTTAGTTTGGGGCTGATGAAAAAGCAGCCAGTTTGTACAAATGGTTGTCTATTCTATCTGCATCCTTTTGGAGCAGGTGTGTTTCTTGGAGCATTGCTATGTCAATATGGTTTCTTGCTAGAATATCATGACAGCTGGAACATTTGATAGGAATATTAAGCCCTTTCAAATTCCACAAGAGAATAGTTAGTGTTGCCATTGTTTTTCTAAAATGTAATTGTCATCTTTAGTGTTGATAAGCCCATGGATGTAAAATAAAAAGCAGGCCCCACAGGGAAACCCACCCATTGGTCGCTCCCCACCCAGAAGACCCTATCTATAAACCATTCCCCCTTCCCCCCCGCCTCCCTCCTCCCTGGCCTCCAGCCCCCCCTCCCCGGTTCCCTGCACTATAATTACAGGGTTGTAGTATAACGGCGAGTGGCAGCCTTATATATGAAATTCCTTAAGCAGCATATTTTCGGTATTAAGGTATTCATAAAAACTATATAATAATAATAAAGTAAAACTAAATAAGTCACTAATTCAGACCTTTACAATGAAGTTAGCAGACTTGATGAGTAAGGGTGGTTAATGAAGAAAAAATGATGAAAATGAAAACAAGAAGAAGATATGACAGATATGCAAGCCTATTGTCTAAACAGTCAAAAATAGGATAGCTGTAGGATCCATATATTGTCCATTGTTCATTAATTGGCATGGTGTCATCACTATGTAAATATCCTGGACCATAGGCAATAGAATTATAACAAGTTCAATACTCAGCAATAATAGTAGTATTGTTCCTTATACCCAAACATGAGAGGTCTCCTCATCATTGTCTTATGCTGAGGGCGGCATCCAATTATAACCATAGGCTAGGCAGCATGATTGTGCATGGATAGCATACCAGAATAAAGGGCCAGTCATGGGGTTCCATCTGTTGGCTTTTCCCCTTGTGTGTTGGGTTTGATGTGCTTCTCGAAGAAGTCTTGAGCTTCCTTGGCAGTGGAAAACGTGTGTTGTGTTCTGGAAGGTCAAGATGAGTTTTGCTTGATGGATGAAACCTCATCTCAGGTTTAGCTTGCATAGCTTGGATCTCACCTCGTTGCAGGTCTCCCTCTGTTTTAGCTGTTCGGCACTCAGGTCTGGGTAGATGCTGATCCTCTTCTCCGCATAGGTCAGCCCCCGGATTCCACTGCAAGACGAACAATTTGCCGCTTGACTTCAAAGCTGTGGATCCGAACAATCATATAACGAGAGCCGTTGCGGAGTTGACCTGTGCAATGCGCAATGTTAATCAGCGGCATGGGACCCAGCAGCTCCTGCCCATACAGTTCATAGAAAAGATTGCTCATGAAGGAAGTTCCACGCCAGTTTCAAGTCCTGTGATCCGCACATTGAATTTACGGGAATGATTTTCGAGTGATTCCGTTTTCTCTTTTAGGAGTTAGATTATCCCTTCCAACTTAGCTTGCACTGTTTCCAGGTTATGGAGTCGCACCTCTGTTGCATTGGCTGTCTTCTCCAGATTTCCACTTTGGTTGAATAGGTACCCACTTTAGCAGTGAGCACTGCCAATGATTCATTTATGGGTTTTAATTGTATGTCGAGGGCAGAGGTAATCTCCTCACAAACAATCTCTTGTATAGTAGCGGCCAACTCTTTCTGTTGTCTGTTGTTGAAAGCTGCCATTTTCCCACAGTTGAATTGTGGACGGACATACTGTGGGAGCATAATAGTGTGGTCCTCTGTAGCTCAGCTGGTAGAGCACGGTGCTTGTAACGCCAAGGTAGTGGGTTCGATCCCCGGGACCACACATACACCAAAAAAAATATGCACCTATGACTGTAAGTCGCTTTGGATAAAAGCGTCTGCTAAATGGCATATTATATTATATAATAGAACTGCTAGTTATTTCTTATCACACAATGAATGTCCCACACCTTAATATTATGTTTTAGGAAATAAGTCTGTTAATTCAGAGTAATTTGCAAAAGAAAGCCACGAAAGGCCACGCGTTTCAATGCATGCCACTGGAACCAGAAACAGTAGTAGATTTCAAAAAAGCTTTTGACTCAATTTGGCATGAGGGTCTTGATGGAAAGTGGTGTTGGGGCAAAAACATATTAAATTATAAAATACATGTACACAAACAACAACTGTGTGGTTAAAATTGGCAAAAAAACACACATTTCTTTCCACAGGGCCGTGGGGTGAGACAGGGATACAGCTTGAGCCCCACCCTCTTCAACATACAGTTGAAGTCGGAAGTTTACATACACTTAGGTTGGAGTCATTAAAACTTGTTTTTCAACCACTCCACACATTTCTTGTTAACAAACTATAGTTTTGGCAAGTCGGTTAGGACATCTACTTTGTGCATGACACAAGTCATTTTTCCAACAATTGTTTACAGACAGATTATTTAACTTATAATTCACTGTATCACAATTCCAGTGGGTCAGAAGTTTACATGCACTAAGTTGACTGTGCCTTTAAACAGCTTGGAAAATTCCAGAAAATGATGTCATGGCTTTAGAAGCTTCTGATAGGCTAATTGACATAATTTGAGTCAATTGGAGGTGTACCTGCGGATGTATTTCAAGGCCTACCTTCAAACTCAGTGCCTCTTTGCTTGACATCATGGGAAAATCAAAAGAAATCAGCCAAGACCTCAGAAAAAGAATTGTAGACCTCCACAAGTCTGGTTCATCCTTGGGAGCAATTTTCAAACGCCTGAAGGTACCACGTTCATCTATACAAACAATAGTACACAAGTATAAACACCATGGGACCACGCAGCCGTCATACGAGCTAAGGAAGGAAACGTGTTCTGTCTCCTAGAGATGAACGTACTTTGGTGCGAAAAGTGCAAATCAATCCCAGAACAACAGCAAAGGACCTTGTGAAGATGCTGGACGAAACAGGTGCAAAAGTATCTATATCCACAGTAAAACAAGTCCTATATCGACATAACCTGAAAGGCCGCTCAGCAAGGAAGAAGCCACTGCTCCAAAATCGCCATAAAAAAGCCAGACTATGGTTTGCAACTGCACATCGGGACAAAGATCGTACTTTTTGGAGAAATGTCCTCTGGTCTGATGAAACAAAAATAGAACTGTTTGGCCATAATGACCATCGTTATGTTTGGAGGAAAAAGGGGGTAGCTTGCAAGCCAAAGAACACCATCCCAACCGTGAAGCACGGGGGTGTCAGCATCATGCTGTAGGGGTGCATTGCTGCAGGAGGGACTGGTGCACTTCACAAAATAGATGACATCATGAGGAAGGAAAATTATGTGGATATATTAAAGCAAAATCTCAAGACATCAGTCAGGAAGTTAAAGCTTGGTCGCAAATGGGTCTTCCAAATGGACAATGACCCCAAGCATACTTCCAAAGTTGTGGCAAAATGGCTTAAGGACAACAAAGTCAAGGTATTGGAGTGGCCATCACAAAGCCCTGACCTCAATCCTATAGAAAATTTGTGGGCAGAACTGAAAAAGCGGATGCGAGCAAGGAGGCCTACTAACCTGACTCAGTTACAGCTCTGTCAGGAGGAATGGGCCAAAATTCACCCAACTTATTGTGGGAAGCTTGTGGAAGGCTACCCGAAACATTTGACCCAAGTTAAACAATTTAAAGGCAATGCTACCAAATACTAATTGAGTGTATGTAAACTTCTGACCCACTGTGAATGTGATAAAAGAAATAAAAGCTGAAATAAATCATTCTCTCTACTATTATTCTGACATTTCACATTCTTAAAATAAGAATTTTTACTAGGATTAAATGTCAGGAATTGTGAAAAACTGAGTTTAAATGTATTTGGCTAAGGTGTATGTAAACTTCCGACTTCAACTGTATACAGTATATCAATCAATTGGCGAGGGCACTAGAACACTCTGCAGAACCTGGCCTCACCCTACTAGAATCTGAAGTAAAATATCTACTGTTTGCTGATGATCACCAGCACCTAGATCTTCTGCACAGATTATGTTAGACCTGGGCCCTGATAGTGAATGTCAGTAAGACAAAAATAATAGTGTTCCAAAAAAGGTCCAGTTGCCAGGACCACAAATACAAATTCCATCTAGACACCGTTGCCCTAGAGCACACAGAAAACTATACCTACCTCAGCCTAAACATCAGCACCACAGGTAACTTCCACAAAGTTGTGAACGATCTGAGAGACTAGGCAAGAAACATAAAATTCGACATCCCAATTAGGATCTGTCTAAAAAATACTTGAATCGTTATATAACCTATTGCCCGTTATGGTTGTCCACTCACCAACCAAGAATTCACAAAATAGGACAAACACCAAATTGAGACTCTGTATTCAGAATTCTGCAAAAACATCCTCTGTGTACAATGTAAAACACCAAATAATGCATACAGAGCAGAATTAGTACGATACCTGCTAATTATCAAAATCCAAAAAAGACAACCACCTAAAAGGAAGGAATTCCCAAAACTTCCATAACAAACCCATCACCTACAGAGAGATGAGCCTAGAGAAGAGGCCCCTAAGAAATCTGGTCCAGGACAGCAACACAATTAGACGAGAGAGAGAGAGAGAGAGAGAGAGAGAGAGAGAGAGAGAGAGAGAGAGAGAGAGAGAGAGAGAGAGAGAGAGAGAGAGAGAGAGAGAGAGAGAGAGAGAGAGAGAGAGAGAGAGAGAGAGAGAGAGAGAGAGAGAGAGAGAGAGAGAGAGAGAGAGAGAGAGAGAGAGAGAGAGAGAGAGAGAGAGAGAGAGAGAGAGAGAGAGAGAGAGAGAGAGAGAGGAGAGATTTTTTACAATCACTTCTCCATTTTGGCACTTACAGTATGGGTAACACCAGAAAACGAAATGAGTGCCCTCTTCAATCCACAGAAGTCTGTATCATGGGAACATCTGCCTTAGTGGCCTATAGGCCCTGGTCAAAAGTAGTGCCTACATAGGCAATAAGGTGCCGTTTGGGATGTAGCCAGAAGTCTTCCTGGCTGCCAGGCAGCCAACTGAAACGTGCCCCCATTGCTTCAGCACCACTTTGTCGAATGGAACAAAGAGCACCCTCATTCAAATTGGAACTGTGTTGCGCTGGTCGTTCATAGTCTGTGGTGGAAAATTACCACACTTGGCGCTGAGGAGCCATAGAGATGGAGAACCAGCGTGCCAGTGACATTGTCAGGGTGGAGAGGGTGGGCTTAGGACTGAGGAGGGGGTATGGGGTCTATAGACAGAGATTACTGGGGGGTGGTATGGTGGGTGGTGATGACGTCATAAGTGACGAGAAATGGGGTGACCGTGTTTACCACAGAGTGAGGAGCGTGTGGGACATTATTTGATCATAAAATGTCTCACCAGTAGGGGTTTACAGCTGTTTTTCTATAATGTGTTTCATAGAAGTAAATGTGTCAGCCAGGAACAATGCCATGATTTCTCCCAGCAAATTAAAAGGCTGGTTTGTTTGGTTTCTCCCTCTTCTTTCTAGGTATGGATGGATGCAGGGACTCAGATCTTCTTCTCGTATGCCATCTGTCTGGGGTGTCTGACTGCCCTGGGGAGCTACAACAAGTACAACAACAACTGCTACAGGTCAGGGCTCACCTCAAAACACACACTTACACCTCTACCTCCCAGTCTACTCTAATGTACTCTACTCTGCTGTACGGTACTATGCTGTACTGTACTCTGATCTACTCTTCTGTACTGTACTGTGATCTGTTCTACTCTACTGTACTGTACTGTGATGTACTGTACTGTGATCTGTTCTACTCTACTGTACTGTACTGTGATGTACTGTACTGTGATCTGCTCTACTCTACACCCCACCTCCTTCCTCACCTCTTTAGATAAAATACTGAGATTCTTGAAACAATTAGCAGAAGTGTCTCTGATAAGATTAAACAGAGAAGTGATTTGTTCTGTTTTACACCCTAATGACCTAACCATCAGTTCTGTTTAACACCCTAATGACCTAACCATCAGTTCTGTTTAACACCCTAATGACCTAACCATCAGTTCTGTTTAACACTCTAATGACCTAACCATCAGTTCTGTTTTACACCCTAATGACCTAACCATCAGTTCTGTTTAACACCCTAATGACCTAACCATCAGTTCTGTTTAACACCCTAATGACCTAACCATCAGTTCTGTTTAACACCCTAATGACCTAACCATCAGTTCA
Source organism: Coregonus lavaretus (assembly GCF_964263955.1). Classification (NCBI taxonomy): domain Eukaryota; kingdom Metazoa; phylum Chordata; class Actinopteri; order Salmoniformes; family Salmonidae; genus Coregonus; species Coregonus lavaretus. The sequence goes on along the minus strand of NC_140008.1, from coordinate 13,630,698 downwards.
GTTTAACACCCTAATGACCTAACCATCAGTTCTGTTTAACACCCTAATGACCTAACCATCAGTTCTGTTTAACACCCTAATGACCTAACTATCAGTTCTGTTTAACACCTTAATGACCTAACCATCAGTTCTGTATTTTGATCTGCATTGTGACAGTATCTGTTTCTGCTTTGAAGTTGTACAATTTTAGTGATTCTGCTTTGAAGTTTTCAAGGGGTTAGTGTGTGATACAGTATCTGTTATCATGGTCTACATCTTCCTGACGACTGCCTCTCTGGGTTTACAGAGATTGCTTGTCGCTATGCTTCCTGAACAGTGGGACCAGTTTCGTGGCTGGCTTTGCCATCTTTTCCATCCTGGGCTTCATGTCTTATGAGCAAAATGTGCCCATCTCAGAGGTGGCAGAGTCAGGTTAGTAGTCCTTGTAAAAGAGCATTACACACAAACCGTTCTAGACAGTCAATTTCTACATCATCATTGGGAAAGAATGTATGTTATTCCATAATTCTAAAAAATGTATGTGCTTGTGCAGTCAGATGGAATAATCTGTTGAATTTCAACAATATATTTGAGTATGTCAAAGTAGAATCGCCACCCCCACGTAAGCGGCTATTGACTGTAAATTTCCCACACTGTTCAAGAGAAAAACCCTTTACAGTGCTGTAATGGAGCTTAATGGTGCGTAATGGTGCTTAAGATGGCGGCGCAGAGTAGGGCGCGCGTATAGCCAGTTCCTGCTCGCCTTGAACTTGATGACCTTTCGATGATTAGACATGTTAATCTTTACAAGTCAACTTTCAAGGTTCAGAGAATCCAAAGATCACCTAGTAGTTTAGAATACAGTCGGGTAGAGGTCGTTGTTGCAATGTGGATCCAAAGTCCTGCTCGCGGGATGACAAGTCTGTAATGACCTGTTATGACTCCTCTATGACATGTTATAACCCTCTGTGTCCCAGGTCCTGGTCTGGCCTTCATAGCGTACCCCCGTGCTGTGTCTATGATGCCCTTCTCTCCTCTCTGGGCCTGTTTCTTCTTCATCATGATCGTCTTTCTAGGGCTGGACAGCCAGGTGAGTCTAGAACAGCTCTCTCTCTCTCTCTCTCTCTCTCTCTCTCTCTCTCTCTCTCTCTCTCTCTCTCTCTCTCTCTCTCTCTCTCTCTCTCTCTCTCTCTGTCTCTGTCTCTGTCTCTGTCTCTGTCTCTCTCTCTGTCTCTCTCTCTCTCTCTCTCTCTCTCTCTCTCTCTCTCTCTCTCTCTCTCTCTCTCTCTCTCTGTCTGTCTGTCTGTCTGTCTGTCTGTCTGTCTGTCTGTCTGTCTGTCTGTCTGTCTGTATATCTGTCTGACTGTCTGTCAGACTGTCTGTCAGACTGTCTGTCTGACTGTCTGTCTGTCTCGCGAGTTCGATTCCCACAGGGGACCAGTATGAAAAAGTATGCACCCACTACTGTAAGTTGCTCTGGATAAGAGCGTCTGCTAAATGACAAAAATGTAAATATATCAATGTTTTTGGTTGGATAGGTTTCTCAATTTGTTTTTTGTTTTTTTGCATCAAACCATTTGACACACACACACACACACACACACAGACACACACACACAGACACATACTATGTTTGCAAACTCTGCCCCTAACAATGTCCACAATGGTGTTTTTCTTTATCAGTAACACAGCATCCCCTCTGTTCTCTCCCCTGCTGTAGTTTGTGTGTGTGGAGAGTCTGGTGACGGCCATGGTGGACATGTACCCTAAAACGTTCCGTCGTAAGAACCGCAGAGAGCTCTTCATCCTGGCGGTGGCCATCTTCTCCTTCCTCATGGGTCTCATAATGCTGACCGAGGTATGCCACAGTTCACAGCGCCCCCTAGGACTCCAATTGGTCAAGGGTAGCTGATAAAATGGCTGACCATGGCTCTGACCCCAACTCTCTGCTCTGACCCCAATTACCTATGGTCATGTCTCAGAACTGCACAGTGGCAGGAACTTTCACCTGTCTTCAACAAAAATGAAATCCCAAAGGCTTTAATTTAGGGCTTTGAGTTTCTGGTCACATGTATTGAAAGTTACTACAGTTGCTAAGAAAAATAGCCATAGGATACAGACATCGGGAATACATTTAGCTCCTTTTGGGGAACTTTCATTCTGTGTATGAAGTTTAGCCCCTCTAATATATGCTCTACAGTGGCTTGCGAAAGTATTCACCCCCCTTGGCATTTTTCCTATTTTGTTGCCTTACAACCTGGAATTAACATGGATTTTCTGGGGATTTGTATTAGTTGATTTACACAACATGTCTACCACTTTGAAGATGCAAAATATTTGTTACTGTGAAACAAACAAGAAATAAGACAAAAAAACAGAAAACTTGAGCGTGCATAACTATTCACCCCCCCCCCCCCCCCCCCCCCCCCCCCAATTACAGCTGCAAGTCTCTTGGGGTATGTTCTATAAGCTTGGCACATCTAGTCACTGGGATTTTTGCCCATTCTTCAAGGCAAAACTTCCCCAGCTCCTTCAAGTTGGATAGGTTCCGCTGGTGTACAGCAATTCCAAGACATTTAAATGTTTCCCCTTAAACCACTCAAGTGTTGCTTTAGCAGTATGCTTAGTGTCGTTGTCCTGCTGGAAGGTGAACCTCCGTCCCAGTCTCAAATCTCTGGAAGCTGAAACAGGTTTCCCTCAAGAATTTCCCTGTATTTAGCGCCATCCATTATTCCTTCAATTCTGACCAGTTTCCCAGTCCCTGCCGATGAAAAACATTCCCACAGCATGATGCAGCCACCACCATGCTTCACTGTGGGGATGGTGTTCTCGGGGTGATGAGAGGTGTTGGGATTGTGCCAGACATAGCGTTTTCCTTGATGGCTAAAAAGCTCAATTTTAGTCTCATCTGACCAGAGTACCTTCTTCCATATGTTTGGGGAGTCTCCTACATGCCTTTTGGCGAACACCAAATGTGTTTGCCTTTTTATTTCTTTAGCAATGGCTTTTTTTCTTGCCACTCTTCTGTAAAGCCCAGCTCTATGGAGTGTACGGCTTAAAGTGGCCCTATGGACAGATACTCCAATCTCCGCTGTGGAGCTTTGCAGCTCCTTCAGGGTTATCTTTGGTCTCTTTGTTGCCTCTGATTAATGCCCTCCTTACCTGGTCCCGTGAGTTTTGGTGGGTGGCCCTCTCTTGGCAGGTTTGTTGTGGTGCCATATTCTTTCCATTTTTTAATAATGGATTTGGGATGTTCAAAGTTTCTGATATTTATTTACAACCCAACCCTGATCTGTACTTCTCCACAACTTTGTCCCTGACCTGTTTGGAGAGCTCCTTGGTCTTCATGGTGCCGCTTGCTTGGTGGTGCCCCTTGCTTAGTGGTGTTGCAGACTCTGGGGCCTTTCAGAACAGGTGTATATATACTGAGACCATGTGACAGGTCATGTGACACTAAGATTGCACACAGGTGGACTTCATTTAACTAATTATGTGACTTCTGAAGGTAATTGGTTGCACCAGATCTTATTTAGGGGCTTCATAGCAAAGGGGGTGAATACATATGCACGCACCACTTTTTTTGTGTATGTCCATTACATGAAATCCAAATAAAAATCCATTTAAATTACAGGTTGTAGTGCAACAAAATAGGAAAAACGCCAAGGGGGACTAATACTTTTGCAAGGCACTGTATAATGTATGTATGAGGCTAAACTTAATGCACAGAATGAATGTTCCCCAAAAAGACCCAAATATGTTTTCTAGCATCTGCATGTTGCTCTATGTGTGGCCTTGATAAAACAGAGAGAGTGTCCCTAGCTGCCCTGCCATAACGTAACACGTTTCTCTCCAGGGAGGCATGTACGTCTTCCAACTCTTTGACTACTATGCTGCCAGTGGGATGTGCCTGCTCTTTGTGGCTGTCTTTGAGACTGTTTGCATTGCTTGGATTTATGGTGAGTGTTTAGCCAAGTTATGTGGGAATATGTTGAGGGGGGGCATTAGCATGACAAATGGGGTATTTTCATTGACGACATAAGCACTGTTCATCCATCCTCTGGGCTCCAGCAGTAGTCTGCTCTCCGTAGAAGTGAAAGGGCCTCTGGGAGAGGAACAGCTAACTGAATGTGATATTATTGGACCATTTTGAACACCTTTTTGATGAGACTTGTACTATTTTGAGCGACCAGTTAGATGCCTTACAAATCTGTCCCTTGCTGACTCCTGCCTCATCATTCTTCTCTTTCATCGCTGTTCCTGTAGGTGCTGACCGTTTCTATGACAACATTGAGGACATGATTGGCTACCGTCCTGGACCTATTATCAAATACTGCTGGATGTACTTCACTCCTGCTACCTGCTTAGTGAGTATTTCTCTTTTGAACTAAAACCCTGTACTGTCCCTTGATTGAAGTGTGCCCTCTGGTGGTTACTATTGAAAAAGCATCTACCATTGTACAGCAAGGCTTATCAAATTCACTATGATTTTTTAGAAAGTGGTAAAGGTTCAAACAGAGGATAAGATCTCAAATGAAAGCAAGTCACTATTGTTGTTTTTAAATCAATGCAAAAAAAATAAAACAGAATAAACCTAGGACATAGCAAGCAGTGACTGTCAAGAAGACAGAGCTGATGGACTCTATCTACCTCCGCAGGGTACCTTTGCCTTCTCTCTGATCAAGTACACCCCTTTGAAGTACAACAATGAGTATGTGTACCCCTGGTGGGGCTACGGCTTGGGCTGGCTCCTGGCCCTGTCCTCCATGCTCTGTGTCCCCCTCTGGGTGGTGATCAAAATGTGTTCTGTGGAAGGCACCCTGAAAGAGGTAAGTCACACACACCACCCACTGTTTTCACTCCTTACCCCCACTGACTTTTCTCTCTGTTAGCTATTGTCAATTTTTTGGGCTTAAGCTACTGTCATTTAGAAATCTATTAAAACCAATAAAACAAACCAATCTTGTCTCGTCTATTTCCTCTGTTGTTCTGTAGCGCTTTACAATCCTGACCACACCGTCCACTGACTTACCCAAAACCAAGAAGGAGCAAGAGAAGCTGCTGGCCATCTTTGCTGCCGATGGGGACAGCCTCCATCAGAGACACCCTCCCACCAAGGAAGGCTACTTCCCCGTCAATGAAAAGGAGTCCAACTGCTAGAGCTGGGAACATGGACCCCGGCCTTGTGAGGTCCCATGTCCCTCCCCTTGACATGGCCTCTGCCTCGGGCCGTCCCAAACCTCTCCTCAACTATACCTCATAACTGCTCAACTGCGGCCAAATGAGCACAGATGCAGAGACACTGGTGCTGCTGTGCCCTGGCTCTTTCTCTCCTGCAAGGTCTCTCAGAGACAACACAGACTACTGTTTCAGGTGCTGTTGTTAAATCTCACACACAATGCTACTGGCTCTTCCATCTACACTTCCATCCACGGGACAGTCGCTCTCCACTTCTGCCTCGCACTGTTGCCTGATCAACTAGGAGCTCTAGCAGGGTTGTGCTGATTTAGTTCGCCAATGACGAAGTTTAGCAGACATTGAAATGGTGTGATTCAGTGATTTGTCCATCGTGGTTGAGACTTGAGAATGTTTGTCTGATGATCACATCTGTTTTCTAAGGAAGTATTTTTTATTTTCCAAATGTTCAGCTCGGCATATGTTGTATGAAGACTACTACAACTTGTTTTTCAGTTAGTTGTAGCTTCTGGCGGAATGGAATGTTTCATTCCAAGCACAGTCGTAGAGTTTCATTTGAATACAGTCCAGTTACGTTGTGATGTTTATTTCAGGACTTAGTTGAAAGGACTGCCTCATACAGCACATCGTAACAATGCTTTACAACATAATCCCTCCGTCTGTCCTCCCTCTACCATGTTCTCATGTAGGGTTGCTCCTGATTTCTATTCAGCTGTGAGAGTCACTGTGATTAAGTATTATTTTAGTGCATTATGTCGAACTTGCTACTGTCATATCAGTTGATGTTGTAAATACATCAATCTAATCAATATGTTTGTTAATTTCCCCCGATGTGCTAAACCTTAGCTGACAATATTTTTAGACAACAAAAAAAGGAATCAGATAACCGCATGCCAACTAAAAGCACCATGTCATTGTGGTTACAAGAAGCAATGCAGAATTTAACAAGAATTCAATGTATCATTTTATTTCATCAGAAAACTATGACTTCAGATTCATATATTGTCATGTGCCAATATGTTACACACAACTTATACAGTTTAATATCCAGACTTATGTCAGAAAACTTGCATCAAAAATAAATCTGAAGCCCAAGTCTCTGTCTCTATTGTAGTAACCTAACATAGCAGGCGTAAAATAAACCTGTAGAAGACAGACTGAATAGGCTTTGTTAGCCTAAGGTTGTTGTTTGAGAGTAGGATTAAGTCGGATTTACTGTAAATGTATTGCTCTTGATTCAAAAGCTTACTTGGACATATAATCATTGTGTATTAGCATTTTAATCATACCCACTGGGCACAGACGTCAGTCCAACGTCTAGTTTTGATTTACATTTGGTTGAGTTGTCACCTAACATGAATTCAACATGAAATCAACAACAATTTTCACCATGTCATTGGATTTAGGTTAAAAGTTGGGTGAAACAAAGACAAAATGCCTCTACGTTGATTACTTTTTGCAAATCCAATTAGTTTTCCACGTTGATTTAACATCATCACATACATTTTGTGGGTTGAAATTATGTGGAAACAACGTTGATTCAATCATTTTTTGCCGAGTGGGTAGTCTTATGTTAGGTTTTTTAAGAACTTTGAAATGTAAAACCAGGATATTTGCATTGCTCTCATCCTAGGCTTGATTTTTTAAAAACTGTATACAATCGTATATATATATTTCTAAACTGTTTACCAAGTCCAAAATGTGATAAAGCACATGATAAACATAGTTTAAAAACTAGTGAAAGTATGGATTGTGTTCAATATATTTTTGTTGTACAGAATTTTGGCATTCGAAATCATTGTACAGTACACTACAGTATACCATCATAGTGAGCAGCTTAGAGGTGAGAAGCCAGAGAGAAATACTTTTATTGAGTTTCATACATTTTACCTTGGAAAAATGAAATGTCTCAGATAGTCTTTGTTATTTGCTTGTATTGTTGTCTATTCATGAATTAATTCTATCATCATCTACTTTGCCATAGCATACAATAACAACTTTGAAAAGTATAAGCTCTTACACTTCCAGTATGTGTTCGTCAGTATTGCCAAGGACATATCTAGTGAAGTGCAAAGCTGAATACCGTTCACATGTATCATTACAACTGACATTGTAAAAGAAAAACATTTATATTAAACGTTTTGAAAGAAATATGTGTCATGTCATGTCATTTTTTCCCAACAAGATATTTGAAGACAGAGAGAAAGAGAGAGAGAGCGACTATGCATCCTAATGGCCAGCAGATGGAAGCAGAGTATCATCATCAAAAGACCTGAGTATGTCAATAACCCAACTGAAATTATTTTGAGGCCTTTAATTTTTCCTCTAAAGAAATCTTTAAACATGTCATGCTACAGTATGTGTTTACTATTGAGCGCATACAGGTAACTTCCAAAATAAAGGAAACACCAACATAAAGTGTCTTGATAGGGCGTTGGGCCACCACGAGCCGCCAGAACAGCTTCAACGTGCCTTGGCATTGATTCTACACGTTTCTGGACCTCTATTGGAGGGATGCAACACCATTCTTCCATGAGAAATTATCCATCATTTGTTGTTTTGTTGATTTATGGTGGAAAATTCTGTCTCAGTCGCCTCTCCAGAATATCCCATAAGTGTACAATTGGGTTGAGATCTGGTGACTGAGAGAGAGAGAGAGAGAGAGAGAGAGAGAGAGAGAGAGAGAGAGAGAGAGAGACACCCACACACCCTTTAAACCCTCTACGCTCCTTTGAGACCCCTCTTTCAACATCACTGAGTTCTCTTCTTCTAACCATGGTAGCCAAAATAATGGGCAACTGGTCATTTTTATACATGACACTAAGCATGATGGGATGTTAATTGCTTAATTAACTCAGGAACCACACCTGTGTGGAAGCACCTGCTTTCAATATACTTTGTATCCCTCATGTATCCCTCATTTATTTATGCAGTTACCTGTACATTGCCTTTATAAAATACTACATCAATTTGTTTGCATTACTCCACTAGAGGACGCTGGAATCATTCTGCTGGAATCCGCATGTTTACGGAAGTGCAAGTGACGTGTCAATGGAAAAATCTCAATTGTATCTCCTCACGTCCTCGCTACTCGTCTGCTTCAAAAAAAACATTGGATGAGAAAGCCAGAGGTCCCGCCCCTCTGACCTTCTCCTCCAATGGGTTTTGAAAAGGAGACGATGAGCGAGGAGAGAGGAGAGAGGCGCAAGGAGAATACAATTGAGATCTTCCCAATGTCTACCAAAGCATTGTGGGATCGAAACGGTGCTTGCAATGGTGACTGCTGGAGCCGGGAAACTGAGAAAAATTAACCACATAAATGTCACCAGTAGCTAGAATTGTGCTAATGATGATAATGTATGACACCACCGTCTAGGCTTTTTTGTTGTGGACAAGCTTGCATCCCTTCGATTCTGTATTGGCAAAGTAGAAAACTGGAATATTGACTTGTGTCAGTGGACGCTTGCTGAGGTCCACAGCGTTTTTCTTTTTCCTTATTCAAAGGAGCTGAATAAGTAGGCCGGGGACCAGTATCCTAGGATTGCATTTATTATTATTTCAAGCTTTGATATTTGGGCCGAATACATAATCCAAAATGTCGACTAGTAGTCCAGAAGCGGTGAAGAAATTACTCGAGAACATGCAGACGGATCTGCGGTCCCTGTCCATGGAATGCAAGAAGAAATTTCCCCCAGTCAAAGAGGTAGTTATGGCAGTCTAACGTTATAGCTAGCAATTCCTCTCTAGCTTTCGCTCAGTTTCACTCTACTGTGTGTTATGTGATGTTTTGCCACCTCACCACTGATTATACACTTAGATGCAACTGCTGATGTTGTCATGCAAGTGCATCGAGTGACGCGAGCGCTCGCGACATGTATCAGAAAGAGGAAGTCTAAATGGATCCTTGTGACGTCCCAACTCTGACGTCACCCAATTGAAGTAGACATTTAAAAGGGGTTGGGTTAGGTAAGGGTTATTGTTAGGGTTTACCATCAGAAATAATAGTGTGATACCCAGTTGTGAAGGCTGCATGGATGCTAGCCAGCAGATCCGTCCCGCTTGCTTACATTTTCATCAGGGTCAGACAGCATTCCTGTGTATATTAAGACACCACTGAGCCGGCGCAAGCTATGGCTCGGAAAATGTACCTCAATTCAGGGATGAGAAATGCGTTGTACTCCGAATTGGCCCATTATTCTAACTGTTACATCAAGAAGATTGAAAGACTACTAGTTTTTCTGGAAAACTGGCCTTTTCATCCTCATACTAGGTAACAGCAGCCATTTTTGGAATGTCAATGTCAGCCAATCAGCTCATTTGTTGTTCAACCCTACATGCCATTCCATAATGGCTGCTGATGCTACTGCTAGCTAGCATGAGGACGAAAACAGCAGTTTAATTAAAAGCTAGCACTCGTTCGATCTTCTCGGGTTAACATTTCATTTGGGATAATGGACAATTTGGAGTACAACGCATTTCTCATCCCTGGACTGAGGTACGTTTTCTGAGCCATGTCTCGCACCGGCTTTGCGGTGTCTTAATATACACAGCAATGCTCTACGACCCTAGTGCAGCTGTAAGAAAGCGGGTCAGATCTGCTGGCTACATGGATGCCAAAGATTTTTATATTATAACTAACCCAAAGATTTTGGGATGCTTTGCCAAGGTGTAGGCGTGATCGGTAGCCAATTGTAAAATACTGACTTTACATTCATTGATGGGACGTGCATTGTTTTGTGTGGATGTCAGTGTAATCGGTGTGAAATGGCTAGCTAGTTAGCGGTGCGCACTAATAGCGTTTCAATCGGTGACGTCACTCGCTCTGAGACCTTGAAGTAGTTGTTTCCCTTGCTCTGCAAGGGCCGTGGCTTTTGTGGAGCGACGGGTAACGGTGCTTCGAAGGGTGACTGTTGTCGATGTGTGCAGAGGGTCCCTGGTTCAAGCCCAGGTAGGGGCGAGGAGAGGGACGGAAGCAACACTGTTACATTGATGCTGTTGACCCGGATCACTGGTTGCTGTGGAAAAGGAGGAGGTCAAATGGGGGGTGAGTGTAACCGGTGTGAAATGGCTAGCTAGTTAGCGCTGCGCACTAATAGCGTTTCAATCGGTGACGTCACTCGCTCTGAGACCTCGAAGTAGTTGTTTCCCTTGCTCTGCAAGGGCCGCGGCTTTTGTGGAGCGACGGGTAACGGTGCTTCGAGGGTGACTGTTGTCGATGTGTGCAGAGGGTCCCTGGTTCAAGCCCAGGTAGGGGCGAGGAGAGGGACGGAAGCAACACTGTTACATCAGGATCAGCTTTTTCACATAATTTTGAGCTTGAATGATTCTCAAAATGAAGATGCTTAGTGTTGCCACTGCATTGGTCAGAAATGCTACATCCCAAGTGTTGTGATTGATGGCAGAGTGTTTCTTTTCCAGGTTAAACTGCTGACAATTTGTGAACTCTGTGCGGTTCGCTTAATTTTTTGTGCAGTGTGAACACTCCAAAGGAACTCAGACCCCTCAAAGTGCTTGCAATGGTGCTTGCTGTTTTTCATGGTTCCAGTGAAGGGAAATCTTAACGCTGCAGCGTACAATGACATTCTAGACAATTCTGTGCTTCCAACTTTGTGGCAACAGTTTGGGGAAGGCCCTTTCCTGTTTCAGCATGACAAACACTTACACTCCATGATTTTGGAATGAGATGTTTGACAAGCAGGTGTCCACATCCTTTTGGTTACGTAGTGTATGTGTTTTAGCCTGTTAAGATTTTTTGTTTGCAATATGTGATCTTTAGGCTAAGAGGTTCGTAAGCTGTTGGTGGGGTTTGAATAGTGTGAGAAGACAACATATTTAGTTGGAATCGCATATAAGGGTATAAAATCAATGCTAGTTCTTAAAGGGGAAGTAGCCTACATTGGGTGTACAATTTTCAGTTACAGCATTATTTAATCTGCAGTATTCCTCTGCTATTTATTCTGTTAATATTATCTTCTGATTATAATTATTATGTCTCATCTTTTATCTAAATGAAATGTATTTGCTTCCAAAATGTAAGTAGGAATATTTAGCTGGCCGATACGTTCTGATGGAATGTCTTGTCCTGCACTTTGTAAAAACCAAGAGTACATTGAGTGAATGTTGGAAAAAGATCTTGGTTCCTTTTTCTAAACCACTATGTGAATGCAAAGAGGACTCGGACCTCAAAATAGGTTAAGTGAACTGGCAAATGAGTTGAGTCCTTATTCAAAGGCAAGGTTAGTGTGAATAGAAAAAGAACTGAGTTCACTTTAAAAAGGACTGAGATCGGTTCTTTTAAATAGGACTATATGTGAAAACAGTTTTGATGCCTGGTCTACGTCATCTGGCTAAATCATTTCCATATAGGATTAAAGATTTGCCTTTCAAACTGAGAATACTGCTATCTAGCCTTCCTCTCTAAACTAGCTACAGAGAAGCTACCGTATTTTCCGCACTATAAGGCGCACCGGAGTATAAGCCGCAGCAGCTAAATTGAATGATATTGAATGATGTGTACATATATAAGCCGCACTGGACTATAAGCCGCAGTTGTTTTAATGTTTAATTACCATATGTAAGGGTTCGTGCACAGAGGGGATTGTCGGGAAAGAGATGGCTGCTTGAGGAAGCTCCCATTTATTAACATTTCAACAAACAAGTTGCATATTTGCATAACGTATTCAAGTGTTACCATTTAGTGCAATAGTAGCTACAGAACATATACTGTGCTGTGTAAACTGTACTGTATCACATAGCGTTTCAGACACACAAACTTTTCAACTTTCAAACTTAAACGGTGCGCTCCCAGCGCACATACCGGCAGTGATCTACAGCAGTGGTTTTCAACCAGTGGTCCTTGAGGGAGTGCTAGGGGTTCCCCAGCAAAATTAGTTAATAGCGTCACAATCATTTAACCACTTAACTTTGGTTATTTTTGAAAAACCTTGAAAAAGTGTGCACATCTTTGAATATTTATCTACATTATAGCCTACAGTAGTACCATAACAAAAAACAAAGCTTACAGCGCTTGACGAGGCAATATCAATGGCTAAATTAAATGTGTTTTTTTGAAAGTGCAAAATAAAGTGCCTGTAACACGACAGTAAGCGCGTAAGCCTAAAGTTGCAGCAACACGGCTGCTTAAAATATACGGTAATCAGCCTACCAGAAAAGTCATTAATCATCGTCTTCATCTTTTAGGCAAAGGTGCAGTACACGGCTGTAACCAGAAAAGTCAAGTCATTAATCCTCATCTCCGTCTTCTTCCTGCGTACTAAAACCACCAAAGTCCTCATCTTCAGTGTCGGAAACGAACAGGCTCAGGGTGGCTTCGTCAGCCACTCTCCTCTCTCCTTCGTTGTCGCTCTCAAAACCAACGAACTCCTCTTCGTCACTGTCGGAATCGAACAGCCTCTGAAGGGCCTCAGCTGTGGCGGCGTCCTCCTCTTCATCACGCAGCAGTCCAGCCTTTCGGAACCCGTTAATGATCGTGGATGTTTTGACAGCCAGATTGACTGCCTTTAACTTAAAAGCTGCATCATATGCATTTCTACGTTTGTTTTCCATAATGAGGGTTTGTGCATGAAAACTTCCTTTGCACAAACTGTCTCGCTCTCGTAATGTCTGTCTGTCTTGCTCTCGTTCTGTCTCTCGTTATGTCTCTCGTACCACTCTCGGTTCCACTTTTACTTTTGCGCGCTACCTGTCTCACTCTTTTCCGGCCTCCAGCTTTTCCTGCTGGAGCCCGCCGCTTAAAGGTGGGGGGCGCGGACCGGTCATAGAGCCCATAGAGTTAAAGTTGGTGGACTGTAACCTGTAAAATCCATAGATTTAGGAGGTCTTCTAGTGGCCGTTAGCTGTAAAAATCCATAGATTAGCCGCACCGTTATATAAGCCGCAGGGTCGAAAAATGGGGAAAAAAGGCGCGGCTTATAGTCCGAAAATTACGGTATTCCAATTTCCAGATGTCGATCTCACAAACTGTCCAAGCTGATGCAGTTTTACAGTAGAAATGGAATGATGCTCTTTTTTATTGCATCTAGCTTACATGCTGAGTACTGACTGTCTCCATTTTGCCACAGGTGCTTGGACTACGCCTTGTATTCATTGCATCAATTGGCTTAGCATGAGAACAATACAGCAGAGTAGGGTATGTTCGTGCGTTGTGTTTTACAGTACAAATACCTGGAGCATTGCCACAAGGATTAGCCTACTCCTCTGGTAAGCCAAATGCAGACACTTGTTTACATGATCTCACCTCGCCTAAACACACCAGACCTGTTTTGTCATTTTCCTATTTGCTTGATTATATGTGACTCGTTTCAGGAAACTAGGCGTATGTCACACGTCACTACTTCACAGGAGAGCCATTTGAACGTAAACTATTTTTTAAAATCAAAATTCGTTTTTTGGCAGAAATGCCCACTGGAACGTGAACTTTCATGTGCCTTAATAACAAACGTGTGTGCCATCTGTAAATACTAATAAAATTGTTAAATTACGAGCCTAGTTGGATTAGCTACGGAAAAAGACAGCAACGTTCGCGCTAGCCATGATTGGCTGAGATAATGAGTGGGCTGGACAAGCTGAGAGATGAGTTCAGATTAGTAGCACGCTTCTGTCTATAGCATGAGCTGGTCAGTATGTGTAGGTAATCCTTTATAACACTGCTTTTTTGAAAGTAACCACGTAGTAGAACTGCGTAAGTGTTGCTCTCCACTTTCTGGAGGACCGATTATTGAAATCAGTGGAATTAGAGTATGATAGCTAAGGAGATGGAGAAAATTCTGGCGTTTGATTGCAAATATGCAGACTGAGTCAAAAAGAGAACACACAGAAGGCTGTTTTATAAAACATCTGTCTCCGGATTACATCTTCAAACTAAGGGCAACCATGGCATCCATGACAGAGAGGGTGAAGCATCCATCCATGTATATGGGTAAGATAGTCTAGCAAACTACATTTTCAGATATTACACGTTTCTAATTTAGTCAAAGTCATTTTCATTTCAAGTTGGTGTACTGTTAGCTAGCTAGCTAACGTTAGCTGGCTGGCTCGCTAGCTACGTTACGTGTATGATCTGTGTAGTAATATTATTCGTATCTCAGAGCCATTTGCATTGCTAGTTATAGCCTAATGTTAGCTAGCTAACATTGAACCTGGTTGGTTAGCTACCTGCAGATTCATGCAGGGTAGTAACGTTTTCAGTTGGGATTATGGTTCGTTGTTTAGCTAGCTAGCTACATGTCTAAATAAAAGACTCCACTGCAAGTAACCATTTCAATAGAATGTTCATGATGTTACTGCGACAACTGTCGATAGAGGTAGCTGGTAAATCCGCTCTGGCTATCTACTCCGATTTCAGAGCTCTCTCGTCTGAGTGTGCTAGAGCGCAGAATAACTGACACATTTATGAACGCTCAACACCCGTTGAATATGGCCGGTGTTAGTAAACGTTGGCAAAAAAGCGTAATTAAATTGTTGCCAGCAGCACAGTTGCAGTCACCAACACTCTGGATAACATACAAACAGCCTAACCAGCTCTGCTAGGGTGAGTAAAATGGTCAGAGTGAGCTGTTCTCTCATTTGTGTCTGGAAGTAGCTGGCAAGCTAGCCAATGTTAGCCAGTTAGCTTGGGTGCTTGACTGCTGTTGTAAGGTCAGAACGCTCGGATCAACCCTACTCCTCGGCCAGAGCGTCCAGTGTGTGCTCTGAATGCTCTGAGAGCGAAACGCTCTGAATTTACGAACAGACAATCTGACAACGCTCTGAGTTTCCGAACGCCCAGAGCACACTCTGGCACTCCAGATTACATTTACGAACCAGCCTTTAGTCTTGAAATCTTTGGTTGTTTAGTACATGGCCTCACATGTGAATCCTTAAAGAGATGGGTGGGGCTAAAGCTTAAGAGGGTGTGAACGATGCTGAATTGGTGTAGACAAAGAAGAGCTCTCCAGTAGGTGTACCAAAACCATTCAAGGGCCATTTTCTCAAAAGTGAGGCTACAAGTTTATCAACTTTCAAAGCAGAATTACTTTCCCATTGTTCCTCAACTGTAGTTTATGATATACAATTTTCTAGCTCTGAGTCTCTACTTTTATCCGATATAAAAAACACCATTTCAAATGTTGCTACATAAGGTCGAGCCGGTCGGTCACATATATTCAACACTTGGTAATTTGCTGTTAGTGCAGAGTTCATATACTGTAGCCTACAGGACAGGAATTTCCTGCATTGTCCTCTGAACTCTCATTTTATAGGTAAAAGGAATGAGCCTAAGACAATCTGATTAACTTGTTAATGGCCAGTCTCGACGACTCACTTGCTTTGGAGGTTTTGGTTGAGGGTCTTTAATAGTACTGTATTATACCACAGCATTGTTGAATACTTGTTTCTGATTGTCTAGAAGGGCATTCTAGTACTATAATAATCTCTTTAGGACAACATGTTTGCATCCAGATACAAATGTAGCCATGTTTGGTTGGCACGAATGTTGTCATGTTTGTGTCACAGTCAACCCACATTTATGGTGTTATGGCAGTGTAACTAATTCATTAATTGGATTTATATTGCACTTTTCTACCAACTGAGGTACTCAAAGCACTTTACAAATAGGGGGAAACTCACCTCATCCACCACCAATATGTAGCACCCACCTGGGTGATGCACGGCGACCATTTTTGTGCCAGAACGCTCAGCACACATTACATTTTACATTTTAGTCATTTAGCAGACGCTCTTATCCAGAGCGACTTACAGTTAGTGAGTGCATACATATTTCATACACATCAGCTATCAGGTGGAGAGGTGAGGAGTGATATATGCCCATTAGGAATGAGGGGAATGATTAGGTGGCCATGATGGAATGGGACGAGTTTGGGAATTTAGCCATGCCACTGGGGTTAACACCCCTACTCTTACGATAAGTGCCATGGGATTTTTAATGACCACAGAGAGTCAGGACACCCGTTTAACTTCCCATCTGAAAGACGGCACCCTACGCAGGGCAATGTTTCTTCACGACCCTGGGATCTTCATAGACCAGAGGGAAGAGTGCCCCCTACTGGCCCCAAAACACCAGTTCCAGCAGCATCTGGTCTCCCATCCAGGGACCAACCCTGCTTAGCTTCAGGGGCAAGCCAGCAGTGGGATGCAGGTAGGTCTGGGCTATATGGCTTAAAAATCATATCACATTTTTTTTTTCTAACTTATGGGTGATTCGGAAAGTATTCAGACCCCTTGACTTTTTCAACATTTTGTTACATTACAGCCTTATTCTAAAATGGATTCAACAAAATGTTTTCCTCATCAATCTACACACAATACCCCATAATGACAAAGAAAAAAAACAGATATCTTATTTGCACAAGTATTCAGATCCTTTGCTATGAGACTCAAAATTGAGCGCAGGTGCATCCTGTTTTCATTGATCTTCCGTGAGATGATTCTACAACTTGATTAGAGTCCACCTGTGGTAAATTCAATTGATTGGATATGATTTGGAAAGGCACACACCTGTCTATATAAGGTTCCACAGTTGACAGTGCATGTCAGAGCAAAAGCCAAGCCGTGAGGTCAAAGGAATTGTCCGTAGAGCTCCGAGACAGGACTGAGCAATCGGGGGAGAAGGTCCTTGGTCTGACAGAGCTCCAAGGTTCCTCTGTGGAGATGGGAGAAACTTCCAGAAGGACAACCATCTCTGCAGCACTCCACCAATCAGGACTTTATGGTAGAGTGGCCACACGGAAGCCATTCCTCAGTAAAAGGCACATGACAGCCCGCTTGGAGTTTGCCAAAAGGCACCTAAAGGACTCTCAGACCATGAGAAACAAGAATCTCTGGTCTGATGAAACCAAGACTGAACTCTTTGGCCTGAATGCCAAGTGTCACGTCTGGAGGAAACCTTGCACCATCCCTACGGTGAAGCATGGTGGTGGCAGCATCATGCTGTGGGGATGTTTTTCAGCGGCAGGGACTGGGAGACTAGTCAGGATCGAGGGAAAGATGAACGGAGCAAAGTACAGAGAGATCCTTGATGAAAGCCTGCTTCAGAGCGCTCAGGACCTCTGACTGGGGTGAAAGTTCACCTTCCAACAGGACAACGACCCTAAGCACACAGCCAAGACAACGCAGGAGTGGCTTCGGGACAAGCCTCTGAATGTCCTTGAGTGGCCCAGCCAGAGCCCGGACTTGAACCCGATCGAACATCTCTGGAGAGACCTGAAAATAGCTGTGCAGCTATTTGTAAATGGTTTATTTCCGTTTTTTATTTTAGAATAAGGCTGTTACGTAACAAAATGTTGAAAAAGTCAAGGGGTCTGAATACTTTCCAAATGCAAATAATGTATATCTATTTTCTGTATTATTATTATTATTATTATTATTATTACCTTTTCTCTAAATAAGCTTTTTTTCACAATTTTAAAAGTTGATACACTGCATTTGAAACAGTCAGGAATATCTAATGAATTCAGGGCTTGTAAAATTATACCTAGGCTAAATATAAGCCTTCAGCCATAAGACCCACTAATTATTTCATCAAAATAGTTTAACCTGCTTTTTTGCAATAATCACTGATCTGGCTTTCAACTCTGTTCATGATAATGCCCTTTTTGTTACAAATGTAACCAGAACCATGCACAATGCACATCCACTAATAATGACCAACTTCTGGTAGCAGGCATTATGGACAATTAAGACATAAACAATCTCTCAAGCACAAGCCCACTGCTAGTGAGTAGCCAGCTGATATTTTATATTTAAAATCTAGCCAACTTGGATCTATTTGCTTGCTAACAAGGTAGAACAGTTGAACTGTTATGAATACACCCTCCTGTCCGTCTCCAACTGTTTGAACAATATAGCCTGTTCACTTTGTTTTAGATGTTGAAATCAAATGGCCTACCTGGATAAGAATATTCTTTTTTTAAAATGAGAATGACTGACTTGCCAATTCCTTATACAAATGCGTGTTTTTATGCTTATTGCACATTTATAAAGCACAGATTAGACAGCAGCATATAAGTCTGTGGCAAAAATGCTGCTAGCGCGACAGAAACTGAGCATGAGTTTTCCACAATCATGTTCATTGATACTCCTGTCTTAGTAGGGTCTGTTCTGTTCTAAATTTTGGGAGTTGAGACATAAAAAGGGTATCGTTACAAAGGTTACGTTCTGCTCTATTACAGTAAAATAATGTCAATGTGTTTCCGTGTCCATATGACGGATTGTCGTCCCCAAACCTCAAATGAAAATAGTGAGTTGAAACTGCTGTCAGAGAGGAAGATGTGATCTTTCGTCTCGTTGTTGTTAGTGGCAGGAGGAAGGGCTTGGTGTGTGTGTGCGAGTGGGAAGGTGCACACAGCACAAAAGGAGCGAAGGAGACGAGACCAAAAAAACATTCATAAACAAATAAACAAATACAAAAATGTGATTCTTGCGATACATTGCGCTAAAACATACAGTGCATTCGGAAAGTATTCACACCCCTTGAATCTTACCACATTTTGTAATGTTACAGCCTTATTCTTAAATTGATTCAATTTATTTTTCCCCCCTCATCAATCTACAAACAATACCCCATAATGACAAAGCAAAACCAGTTAAAAAAAAAAATTCTTAGCACATGAAAATTCACATTTACCTAAGTATTCAGATCCTTTACTCAGTACTTTGTTGAAGCACCTTTGGCAGCGATTACAGCCTTGAGTCTTCTTGGGGATGACGCTACAAGCTTGGCACACCTGTATTTGGGGAGTTTCTCCCATTCTTCTCTGCAGATCCTCTCAAGCTCTGTCAGGTTGGATGGGGAGCTTCACTGCACAGCTATTTTCAGGTCTCCCCAGAGATGTTAGATCGGGTTCAAGTCCGGGCTCTGGCTGTGCCACTGAAGGACATTCAGAGACTTGTCCCGAAGCCACTCCTGCGTTGTCTTGGCTGTGTTCTTAGGGTCGTTGTCCTGTTGGAAGGTGAACCTTCGCCCCAGTCTGAGGTCCTGAGCGCTCTGGAGCAGGTTTTCATCAAGGATCTCTCTGTACTTTTCTCCGTTCATCTTTCCCTCGATCCTGACTAGTCTCGCAGTCCCTGCCGCTGAAAAACATCCCCACAGCATGATGCTGCCACCACCATGCTTCACCATAGGGATGGTGCCAGGTATCCTCCAGATGTGACACTTGGCATTCAGGCCAAAGAGTTCAGTCTTGGTTTCATCAGACCAGATCATCTGGTCTGAGAGTCCTTTAGGTGACTTTTGGCAAACTCCAAGCGGGCTGTCATGTGCCTTTTACTGAGGAGTGGCTTCCGTCTGGCCACTCTACCATAAAGGCCTGTTTTGGTACCCTTCGCCAGATCTGTGCCTCGACACAATCCTGTCTCAGAGCTCTACGGACAATTCCTTTGACCTCATGGCTTGGTTTTTGCTCTGACATGCACTGTCAACTGTGGGACCTTATATAGACAGGTGTGTGCTTTTCCAATCAATTGAATTTACCACAGGTGGACTCCAATCAAGTTGTAGAAACATCTCAAGGATGATCAATGGAAACAGGATGCACCTGAGCTCAATTTCTAGTCTCATAGCAAAGGGTCTGAATACTTATGTAAATAAGGTATTTATGTTTTTGTTTTTTTATGCATTTGCAAACATTTCTAAACTTGTTTTTGTTTTGTCATTATGGGGTATTGTGTGTAGATTGATAAGAATAAACAATTATTTAATCCATTTTAGAATAAGGCTGTAACGTATTTTCTTTGTGGAAAAAGTCAAGACCAATAAAAAAACCAAATAGCTTTTAAAAAATCCAGCAATTCGACCATGAAGGCCTGATTCACGCAGTCTCCTCTGAACAGTTGATGTTGAGATGTGTCTGTTACTTGAACTCTGTGAAGCATTTATTTGGGCTGCAGTCTGAGGTGCAGTTAACTCTAATGAACTTATCCTCTTCAGCAGAGGTAACTCTGGGTCTTCCTTTCCTGTGGCTGTCCTCATGAGAGCCAGTTTCATCATAGCGCTTGATGTTTTTTTGCGACTGCCTTCATGTCTTCAAGTAATGATGGACTGTCGTTTCTCTTTGCTTATTTGAGCTGTTCTTGCCATAATATGGAATTGGTCTTTTGCCTTTTACCTTCTGTATACCCCCCTACCTTGTCACAACACAACTGATTGGCTCAACCGCAATAAGAAGGAAATAAATTCCACACATTTACTGTTAACAAGGCACAACTGTTAATAGAAATGCATTCCAGGTGACTACCTCATGAAGCTGCTTGAGAGAATGCCAAGTGTGCAAAGCTGTCATCAAGGCAAAGGGTGGCTACTTTGAAGAATCTCAAATATAAAATGTATTTTGATTTGTTTAACACTTTTTGGTTACTGCATGATTCCATATGTGTTATTTCATAGTTTTGATGTCTTCACTATTATTCTACAATGTAGAAAATAGTAAAAATTAAGAAAAACACTTGAATGAGTAGGTGTGTCCAAACTTTTGACTGGTACTGTATATTAAGAAGCGAAGTGGAAATGCCATCAGTCATCAACATTGTTGGATATGCTTCATTGACCATGCAGACTGAACACAAGTGTCTCGTGGTCGAGCAACAACAAATGCGCTCTTTGAGTGACAGGGCGGGGATGGGCTAGGTCTATGTGGAAAGCGGCATTGGGAGAGAGGCTAGAATCTGGCTGTACTACGCCTGACCTTTGCTGGGCTTTCTAAGTAGGCTATCTTTTACATTTTTATCAAGATATCTGAATTATCTTACATTTTTATGGGAACTGAGAATGTCAGTTGTGCCCTTGAGTCTTTTCTCATTTTACTCAGATAGCCAGGTACGAGACACCTCCTTGACCAGTCTTGCACAACCCCCATTCATTTACCTCTTTTACTACAGTGCAGCCGTTTTCTCTCAGGTTTGTCTGGGTTAAGAAGGGCTGAGAAGAATCCCATTGAATTTTCTACATCACAGTTTCACGCTCAAGACCTTTCCTTCTATTTAGTGGCAGGCAGCTAAATCAGTGGGAGCTTCTCTGTTTGTTGTGCTATGATCGCTTAAGTCTGAGAAAACACACACACACACAGCAGCTGTCTCTGTTGATGAGTTACAGTGCTGTGTTTGTCGACTGTCTCTGAAATGTGGCATCTCCCTCCTCCTTCATACCCCACCTGTACGGCTGACTTTGCCACACCGATGTCATACAGTCTGAAGAAATAACAAGCTGAAAAGCAGAAACTTAAGAACTGACAGAATGTCAGACTAAGGTTTGGATTAATTGAATAAGCCCCTTCAATGTAGGCTATGCAGCAGCAGAACCAATGCGAAATTCTGCAGTGTAAGTTCCTCTCTCAGCTTGTGTTCTTCTGAGACCGCCTATAAGCGGCTGAGCAAATGATGCTGGTCTTTGGGAGAAGTATTGCATTTGCATTCAGGCTGGTGCCCAACTTCATGAATAACTCTCCCCTAGGATAAGTCATGTAGTGAAGTTAGGCCTATGAGTGTGACCTGGTCCTCCCACTATTTGTCCTCAAGCTGTTGTAGTGTGGATGAACCTTTGCATTCAGTGGCTTCATACGCCCTTCACAGCGTGGTTCACAGAAATAGTTCTAAACTGCCAGCTTGTAATTTTGGCTCATACTGATTCAGACAGAAGCTTCTCAGTTCTATTTTAAAGGGGAAGAAAGTCATGCAGTGTCAGGCCTTTTTGGGCTCAGTTAGCGTTTTACTGGGTAAGCGTGTGGGCGGGGAGGGTGGACTTGGTACAGAAAGACTACTGACTGAGCTAGCATGAATAGACTGGAGTGGTTTCATGCAGTGGCTGGTCTGGTTGATGACATCAGGAAAATGACATTTCCTCCCTTTTCTGGTCCTGTGGTAGATGTGCTACAGAGAGCTGACTGGCTTCTGTGTAAGTCTGTTGTTTACCAGTCCCACTGTAGCCCAGTACCTCAGGTAGGCAAAGTATTGTTTGACTTTACCTAAATGACTCATAGCAGATCCATTCCACTCTCATCACAAACATGAAGAACGAGGAAATGAAACCAGTTATTTTGAGTGTGAAAGTGTGAGGGTGTGCAAGCATCCAATAAACATCAATAGGCTCGGCTAAATGTTGCCCTCTCCTATTGATAAATTGCACTCTCGATTTACCATTTCAAGGTTTTCCATGTGCAATTAGTAGGCTTAGGGCCTATGTGGGGACAGTGCTTCAATGGTTTTCCATTTGCATGTCATCAGGTCTAACGGCTCAGCCTTGACGGTGCAGTGTTATCCAGTTTCAGGTTGGTAAGAACAGAACAGAAGGACACATGGTTTCACTCAAGGTTGAACTGATTTAAGGCTCTCGGATATGCTTTATTATGTTATGTGACCGATTTGATGCCTGTTGTTGTGTTTGTAGGGAGTGGAGTGCAATGATCTTGTGTTGTCCTTCCTTTACTTAAGGTTTCTGTAGGCAGTTCAGCATTTACCTGGATTCTAAAATCCACTTGATTCTATACCAATATGAATAATTGTATTTAATAACGAGGCAAGTTCAGTATTGGCATCAGGATCATCATCAGCAGAATTAGGCTTATCCTTGCTGATAGTGTTATCCATAAAGCCTATATCTTCAACATTGTAATTAGGCTGTTTCCCTAAAGACCATGGACCATCCCTTATGTTGTCATCTTTAATCATCATCATCTTCCTTCCATGAGAGGCTCCCATTCACGTTGCGTACAGCGTCCATTCACTGTGGCTCCTCTGAGCCCTGCTAGTGCTAGGCCCGCCTAATCACAATGTCTGGTGTGTGAGGAGGGTTTGAGAAGGACCTTTAAGGCTATTTATAACAAAGATAACACAGCGTTGCCTTTTGCTCAACAGCACTGTAGCGAAATTCACTTGGAAATAATGTCAGTTGTGCGCCACAATCGTATACAGCCAAACAAGGAACATCAAGGGTGCTGGAATGGAACATATAGGCCTAGTAGCCTTGTATATGTTCAGTTTTAGAGAGTGTGGTTATGGTCAACCTGTTGTTATAATGTATGGTGAGAACCCGTGTGCTGAGAAACACTGTACAGTGCCCACTGCTGTAACTTCATTAGCCAAGGGGCAATTCCATAGTAACAGAGTCACGCTGAGACTCAATTTTGTCACTTTTTAAAATGTATGTCAAACAAAAACCAATGATTGCAAAGATAAGCAAACCATACAACTCTATGCACAATGACTTATTTTAACAGTTTACTTGAACAGTGCAGATGCAAAGTTTGGTTACAGAATGACAGTTTGTGCTGTGTGTGTGTTGTCATTCTGTTACCAAACTTTGCAGCTGCATTGTTCTTCAAGTAAATGTGTTTTTGTAAAATGTTCTGTGGAAAAGTAGTCCTTGTGCGTGGAGTTGCATGGTTTGTTTAACTTTGCGATCATTGGTTTCTACATTTACATCACGTTTACATTTACGTCATTTAGCAGACGCTCTTATCCAGAGCGACTTACAAATTGGTGCATTCACCTTATAGCCAGTGGGATAACCACTTTACAATAATTATTTTGGGGGGTGGGGTAAGGGGGGGGGTAGAAGGATTACTTTATCCTATCCCAGGTATTCCTTAGAGGTGGGGTTTCTAGTGTCTCCGGAAGGTGGTGAGTGACTCCGCTGTCCTGGCGTCATGAGGGAGCTTGTTCCACCATTGGGGTGCCAGAGCAGCGAACAGTTTTGACTGGGCTGAGCGGGAACTGTGCTTCCGCAGAGGTAGGGGGGCCAGCAGGCCAGAGGTGGATGAACGCAATGCCCTCGTTTGGGTGTAGGGACTGATCAGAGCCTGAAGGTACGGAGGTGCCGTTCCCCTCACAGCTCCGTAGGCAAGCACCATGGTCTTGTAGCAGATGCGAGCTTCAACTGGAAGCCAGTGGAGTGTGCGGAGGAGCGGGGTGACGTGAGAGAACTTGGGAAGGTTGAACACCAGATGGGCTGCGGCATTCTGGATGAGTTGTAGGGGTTTAATGGCACAGGCAGGGAGCCCAGCCAACAGTGAGTTGCAGTAATCCAGACTGGAGATGACAAGTGCCTGGATTAGGACCTGTGCCGCTTCCTGTGTAAGGCAGGGTCGTACTCTCCGAATGTTGTAGAGCATGAACCTACAGGATCGGGTCACCGCCTTGATGTTAGCGGAGAACGACAGGGTGTTGTCCAGGGTCACGCCAAGGCTCTTTGCACTCTGGGAGGAGGACACAACGGAGTTGTCAACCGTGATTGCGAGATCATGGAACGGGCAGTCCTTCCCCGGGAGGAAGAGCAGCTCCGTCTTGCCGAGGTTCAGCTTGAGGTGGTGATCCGTCATCCACACTGATATGTCTGCCAGAGATGCGATTCGCCACCTGGTTATCAGAAGGGGGGAAAGGAGAAGATTACTTGTGTGTCGTCTGCGTAGCAATGATAGGAGAGGCCATGTGAGGATATGACAGAGCCAAGTGACTTGGTGTATAGCGAGAATAGGAGAGGGTCTAGAACTGAGCCCTGGGGGACACCAGTGGTGAGAGCACGTGGTGCGGAGACAGATTCTCGCCACACCACTTGGTAAGAGCGCCCTGTCAGGTAGGACGCAATCCAAGAGTGAGCCGCGCCGGAGATGCCCAACTCGGAGAGGGTGGAGAGGAGGATCTGATGGTTCACAGTATCAAAGGCAGCAGACAGGTCTAGAAGGACAAGAGCAGAGGAAAGAGAGTTAGCTTTAGCAGTGCGGAGAGCCTCCGTGACACAGAGAAGAGCAGTCTCAGTTGAATGACCAGTCTTGAAACCTGACTTGTTTGGATCAAGAAGGTAATTCTGAGAGAGATAGCAAGAGAGTTGGCTAAAGACGGCACGCTCAAGAGTTTTGGAGAGAAAAGAAAGAAGGGGTACTGGTCTGTAGTTGTTGACATCGGAGGGATCGAGTGTAGGTTTTTTGAGAAGGGGTGCAACTCTCGCTCTCTTGAAGACGGAAGGGACATAGCCAGCGGTCAAGGATGAGTTGATGAGCGAGGTGAGGTAAGGGAGAAGGTCTCCGGAAATGGTCTGGAGAAGAGAGGAGGGGATAGGGTCAAGCGGGCAGGTTGTTGGGCAGCCGGCCGTCACAAGTCGCAAGATTTCATCTGGAGAGAGAGGGGAGAAAGAAGTCAAAGCATAGGGTAGGGCAGTGTGAGCAGGACCAGCAGTGTCATTAGACTTAACAAACGAGGATCGGATGTCGTCAACCTTCTTTTCAAAATGGTTGACAAAGTCATCCACAGAGAGGGAGGGGGGGGGGGGGGGGGGAGGATTCAGCAGGGAGGAGAAGGTGGCAAAGAGCAGATGCTTGGAATTTAGAGTGGTAGAAAGTGGCTTTAGCAGCAGAAACAGAGGAAGAAAATGTAGAGAGGAGGGAGTGAAAAGATGCCAGGTCCGCAGGGAGTCTAGTTTTCCTCCATTTCCGCTCGGAGCCCTGTTCTGTGAGCTCGCAATGAGTTGTCAAGCCACTGAGCAGGAGGGGAGGGGAGGACCGAGCCGGCCGGGAGGATAGGGGACATAGAGAGTCAAAGGATGCAGAAAGGGAGGAGAGGAGGGTTGAGGAGGCAGAATCAGGAGATTGGAGGGAGAAGGATTGAGCAGAGGGAAGAGATGATATGATGGAAGAGGAGAGAGTAGCGGGAGAGAGAGAGCGAAGGTTGCGACGGCGCATTACCATCTGAGTAGGGGCAGAGTGAGTAGTGTTGGAGGAGAGCGAGAGAGAAAAGGATACAAAGTAGTGGTCGGAGACTTGGAGGGGAGTTGCAGTGAGATTAGTAGAAGAACAGCATCTAGTAAAGATGAGGTCAAGCGTATTGCCTGCCTTGTGAGTAGGGGGGGACGGTGAGAGGGTGAGGTCAAAAGAGGAGAGGAGTGGAAAGAAGGAGGCAGAGAGAAATGAGTCAAAGGTAGACGTAGGGAGGTTAAAGTCACCCAGAACTGTGGGGGGTGAGCCATCCTCAGGAAAGGAACTTATCAAGGCGTCAAGCTCATTGATGAACTCTCCAAGGGAACCTGGAGGGCAATAAAGGATAAGAATGTTAAGCTTGAATGGGCTAGTGACTGTGACAGCATGGAATTCAAATGAGGAGATAGACAGATGGGTCAGGGGAAAAAGAGAGAATGTTCACTTGGGAGAGATGAGGATTCCTGTGCCACCGCCGCGCTGACCGAATGCTCTCGGGGTATGCGAGAACACATGGTCAGATGAGGAAAGAGCAGTAGGAGTAGCAGTGTTTTCTGTGGTAATTCATGTTTCCGTCAGCACCAAGAAGTCGAGGGACTGGAGGGTAGCATAGGCTGAGATGAACTCTGCCTTGTTGGCCGCAGAACGACAGTTCCAGAGGCTGCCGGAGACCTGGAACTCCACGTGGGTTGTGCGTGCAGGGACCACCAGGTTAGAGTGGCAGCAGCCACGCGGTGTGAGGCATTTGTATAGCCTGTGCGGAGAGGAGAGAACAGGGATAGACCGACGCATAGTTGACAGGCTACCGAAAATGGCTACAATAATGCAAAGGAGATAGGAATGAAATGAATTAAACATCTGGGAAAGCGAGAGAGCAGCAGAAACTTACGTTTCACTGAAACACCCAAATATAACTCTCCCAACTTCCACCTCAGAAACTATAATTGTTGTAAACTACAGCTGTTCAATGTTTTCTAGGAATAGACTAACTTAGTTTATTCAGCTAGCTAACTTGGTACAGTATTCTTCCGTGAAAACCGTCCAGGGCACCGAATCCTATGACGCCACCGCCAACTAGCATGCCAGCCTCCAACAACACGGTTTAGCACCAATACTCGGCCACAACAAACCACCAGTGTGTCAACACGCCAAGCAGATCATTCGTGTCCGTGTCTAACGTTGTGTAAAGTTCTGGGTTAGTCCCGACAGCTTGAGCGAGTCCGTCGTCAACTTATTCAGCCAGTTAGTTAGCTAGAATAGTTAGCATACTAGCTAGCCATTGCTTTCTGCCAACGAAAAAAACCCTCCTCCCACAGCACGAACACATAGAGAGAGCCAAGCTAACGTTAACTAGTCACCCATGTCCCGAATTCCTTTGAACGACTCTGGTTACCAGTATGTAAAAACAAAACACAAATGTAGGTTATAACTTACCCCTAGCAGCTACTGTTAGTTGCCAAGTGCAAAGCTAGCCACTGAATCGACTCAGCCAGTTCGCGTCTGTTCGCTAGGTCGTTCCAGCTATTGTTTAGTTAGCTATCCAGGTAGCAACAAGCTAGCTACATTTCGAGCAAAGTAGCTACTAACTACCTAACGTTAACGCTTCAGACAATGAGGTTAGAAAAACAGCTGAATGGTAGGCAGCTAGCTGGCGTAAGTACAGGTACTCTCAAGCGTGAAACAACTATCCACAGTTGCTAATAGTTACCAGTAGCTACCCGCTAGCTAGTCCAGGTAGTGGGTTAGCTAGCCTCGTGCTTCACTGGGCTCAGCCGAATACAATACTTACCTACAATAACCTATGATAACTACAATAACCCACGATAACTACCTACAATACCTAACGACAATCTAACTACATAGTTTAAGCTTTACTCTACACCAAATAAGCCATATAAGCCAAGCTTACCTCCCGCCAGAGAGAGACACAACCTCACCCGGCGACTTCCCACCTCACCCTGTTTGATGTACATCACTCTGTTATCGTGGAATTGTCCCAAGATAACAAGAGTAACTTCATGATGAGAAAGCCTCCGCACCGCAGCCGCTGCATATCAACAACACCTAGAATAAGAACCCCAATAGCCCTAAACGGCCCTTTTTCCTAACACAGACTTTATTGTCCGTTTGTGGAGGCCTTACCTTGTTTGTGGTAGAGAGATGTTCTCAACAACAGCCAAAAAGAAAGGAGGACGAAGGCGCTCTTCATATAATTAATTTAAACGCCTTTATTTGTAGGGCTTGTTCAATGGAAACCCCAAACAACTCTGACGTGTTTCGGCTAAATGGCCTTCGTCAGGTAGTACATGAGCCACAGCCAATTGAGTTGTCTTCATTCACTGTTCTTTGTAGCTTCTAGGGCTATATTGATATCTCCGTTTCTGTGAGTGGCTACACCAGCAGGATCGGAATGATTATTTGAAAAAGTGACGTGATGTTAAAGCCCTCCGCCTCCCTCCACACTGAGGACAAAGGAGAGGAGGGAGACTTGCATTTCTCCAGATTATCTCTAAGTCGCTGTGTGGGGTTACGATAGGGCCTGTAGTTCTAAACAGTTTGGCCCAGTCCACACTCTGTAGGATTAAGGCCCTGTTGCCTGGTAACCAAAAGGTTAAAGAGGTTGCATCCTGTCCAGTTGACTCCCACCTCTGTGTGTCCTTATCGCAGGTCAAATTAAATATTAAGTGATATGACTGTATAACAGCTTGGAGAGATCAAACACCGCAGCATAGCACAGTACAGCAAGTATGGTTAGAACAACAATAACAGGAAGTGTTTCTCACCCAGGCAGTCTTCCTACTTGGTTTTACATCATATGAAGAGGGGTTAACTGGTGGTTATTATTCATATCATATGAATGACCTGCTGGAGTGTTGCACACTGTTCTTAAGCTAGACCCTTTGTGGTCAGATGTTAACTGAAAGAAACCCGGCTAAGCTATGTGTGTTTGAGTATGGAGGAGAGGCAGTGACTACTCTTGTGCTCACTTGGAACACCAATCCAATATTTCTTCACTTTAGCTTGGGACTGGAATTGTGAGCAGGAATTCCCAGGAAACAATGGCTCAATGTCAAAGCACTTCTTGCTGGCAAATGTGGCACTTGACATAATTTCAATTATAATTATTGATGTTAATAGTCCTTTGTTTATTGGTGTGTTCCTCAGAAATGGCATGTTCATGGTTGAGTCATTCTATTAAATATTTGACGCTGACAGTATGTTTATGTAGGCTATAGGGAAAGAAGTGACGGGTGCTCAACCAACGTGAGTCGAGGTGCAACCCAAAAATGTAATCATCATTGAAAAGGAAAAGGCGCGACACTCGCTCACCATTAAATATTCATTGTTTAATTTAAGCAAGGTTAAAGTGGTTCTGATAAAGGCCATTGAGGGCTGAAATGTTAATATTTTAACCTTGCTTAGATAAAACAATACATTTTTAATGGTGAACGAGCGTTGCACATTTTCTATGTAGGCTATAGGCCCAGTCGGTATCACAGTGCATAGGCAAGTGTTGATGATCTGCTTGTTGTTGTGGTTTGTTTCTTAATTCTTAACTACATTGTTGGGAAAGGGCTCGTAAGTAAGCATTTACGGTAAAGTCTACACTTGTTGTATTCGGCGCATGTGACAAATAAAAATGTATTTCGATTTTAATTGTTTTATTTGATTTGATTTAGGGATGGGACAAAAATAACAATAGAGGAGAAGGAAAGGGAGAAGTTGGAGAGGGACAATATCTTCACAACTGCAGTTGCTGTGGTCCTCTGTAGCTCAATTGGTAGAGCATGGCGCTTGTAACGCCAGGGTAGTGGGTTCGATCCCCGGGACCACCCATACGTAAACATTTATGCACACATGACTGTAAGTCGCTTTGGATAAAAGCGTCTGCTAAATGGCATATTATTATTATTATTATTATTATTATTATTACTGTAGAGAGATAAAGAGACCTGTTGACTGCTGAAAGCACAGCATGATCCCTTTCCTTTCCTCTCTCACACTTTTGCTCTCTCTCCTTCCCTCACTCCCTGGCTTTCTCTTTCTCACTCCCTTCCCCTCACAGTTGCTCTTCTCCTCCCCCGATACTTTCCTCCTCCCCTCCCTCATCCTGATCTTAGCATCTCACTATGTCAGGCAACAGAGCTCCACACCAGATAAATCACTATGTCAGGCAACAGAGCTCCACACCAGATAAATCACTATGTCAGGCAACAGAGCTCCACACCAGATAAATCACTATGTCAGGCAACAGAGCTCCACACCAGATAAATCACTATGTCAGGCAACAGAGCTCCACACCAGATAAATCACTATGTCAGGCAACAGAGCTCCACACCAGATAAATCACTATGTCAGGCAACAGAGCTCCACACCAGATAAATCACTATGTCAGGCAACAGAGCTCCACACCAGATAAATACTATGTCAGGCAACAGAGCTCCACACCAGATAAATACTATGTCAGGCAACAGAGCTCCACACCAGATAAATCACTATGTCAGGCAACAGAGCTCCACACCAGATAAATCACTATGTCAGGCAACAGAGCTCCACACCAGATAAATCACTATGTCAGGCAACAGAGCTCCACACCAGATAAATCACTATGTCAGGCAACAGAGCTCCACACCAGATAAATCACTATGTCAGGCAACAGAGCTCCACACCAGATAAATCACTATGTCAGGCAACAGAGCTCCACACCAGATAAATCACTATGTCAGGCAACAGAGCTCCACACCAGATAAATCACTATGTCAGGCAACAGAGCTCCACACCAGATAAATCACTATGTCAGGCAACAGAGCTCCACACCAGATAAATACTATGTCAGGCAACAGAGCTCCACACCAGATAAATACTATGTCAGGCAACAGAGCTCCACACCAGATAAATCACTATGTCAGGCAACAGAGCTCCACACCAGATAAATCACTATGTCAGGCAACAGAGCTCCACACCAGATAAATCACTATGTCAGGCAACAGAGCTCCACACCAGATAAATCACTATGTCTCCCTCTGTCTTCTCTCAGGTAGGACTTACTCAAGGTTAACTGATTAGTGTGTCTGTCCATGCTCCCCCCCCCCCCCCCGCCGCCTGTGAGGGATCATTAATAAGGACTAGGAGACATCTACCTCAGTTATATAGAGGTGCTAACGCATCATCACCTGTCTTATCATAAGGAATGTATAGGTCAATGTAAAGTTAATGTCCCTCTGCTCTGTGCTTTTCTAGGCTGCCGAGTCGGGGATAGTCAAGATCAAGACCATCGCCGCGAGGAATACAGACATCTTGGCAAGTGAGTGATTGAGGGAAGGGACACTCTTATGACTTGTGTGTTTGTGAGATGTTTTGGCTGAACCAATATCCAATCACATACAGATCAGTGATTAGACCTCATTAAAACAAGCAAAGGAAAGGAGGATGCATTATAACAGAGTAGTCCTAGATGTGTTTGTTTTAGAACAGCTGTCTGATTGATGTATTAACTGCATGCCCATGTATCGTCTCCTCCTTAGCTTTGAAGGAGAACAGCTCGGAGGTGGTGCAGCCGTTCCTGATGGGCTGTGGCACCAAGGAGCCCAAGATCACCCAGCTGTGTCTGGCTGCTATCCAGAGACTCATGTCCCACGAGGTGGTGTCTGAGGTGAGGAACACAGGACCACTAAGGGTCAAATCCTAGCTTCCCAATTTTCACTTAGCCATGCATTGATGTCAGTGGGAGACTAAGTGGATGTTTTAGATTCACCATTAACTCTTTATAATCACTTTGATTAATAATCCATTACCAATGCATATAATGCATGTACTGTGTTGATTTAGAAGGCTGATATAATTATTTAGGAGGGAAATGGTCCTAGCTTATATCAACCCTGCTGTGGGGCTAGTACAAAACAACCTGTACCAAAAGTCTACACAATTGTTAGTCGTGGTGTAGATCAAGGCCCTTTAACCGCTATACCTCAACATGGAACCCAGGCTATTCTGACTGACCCTCCCCGACCGTGGCCATGGCCTTGATCTGCCTGGTGTTAGCAGGGACACCTTGACTGACCACTGACCAGTTAGCCAGCCAGGCCTAGTGTGTGAATAACAACACCCTGGCTAACTGGCTCCCTGCCTGCCTGACTGTGTACACCCTGCCTAGCTGGTTGGCTGGTTGTGTTTACGTGCTATCAGCAGACTTCCTGCTTGTAGCCTTTCAACAGAGGCTTTCTGCCACGCTCCAGCGCCTCCCCTCTATCTCTGTCTGTCTGTGTGTCTGTAAGCCCAGGGCTTAACTACTGGGACAGGGATGGGGAATAGGAACGAAGCTACTACGATATTGATTAAATGTGATGTTTTATGTGAGAGTGTCGGTTTTGCCTTCTGAAGGACAGGTTTTTTTCTTCAAATGACTCAACTTCCCCCAGTTTCACTGATTTATACAAGTTCTGGTGAGTTGTTCTGACCTCAGGAAGTGACACAAGGACAATGGCGCAATCCCAATACCCCCCACTTTAGCCCTCCCCCTCATTTTCGAGTGTCCTTCGGTGGGGGAGTGGCACTCAAACGGAGCAACTAGTGGTAGGGAGAGATGAATAACCCTAGGGAATGGGACATCACTCACATACATCAGAAGCTGCCAAAGGATAGCCTACCACGCAATTCATTGACGTCGAGCCTTGTGTTTTTCACAATGCCTGTACTGGCGGCAGTAATAGCTTTCCTTATATTTCTCATGCAACAAATATGTACAGTACTTACCATATGAGCAACAAAGGATAACAGCAAAACAACAATGTGCCCATAATGTACCCATCCTCTGGCTGTGGGTCAATGTGGAGTACTACTGAAGTCAGGACTTTCATTCCATAATAGCAGTTTGACATGTAACAGTCACATTTTCTTAATTTCTTCAATTTTGGGGGGATTAATGATTAACCTGTGGAAGCATTGTTGAAAAATTTAAACCACTGTTCTGAACTAATATTTAATTAGAGGGGGGGATTTCTAGCTGCACAACATTTTAAACAACGATCTCATGGAACTATATTTAGTCCTTCAAATACTTGTATTAATTTTAACACAGAAATTGATAATAACCCTACAGTTTTCTTAATCTGAGCCAATCTAGCCCATGCTGTTGAATGCACTTTCTGGCCATGGGCATGGTTGTTTATGCCGTGGTTACACTGTATCACTGATCAAACGCTCTTATAAAAGGTCAGCGGTAAAGACACGAGAGGAAATTAGTTTGGTACAGGGATAGACTGAATTTTGACATGCAAATCTGATTGGATACAGTGTTTTGATTATAAAAATATCAGCCTCAATTTAACATGTTGCTTTTTTATTTTTAAGGGCTAATCGGGGACATTTCCGGCAACAGCTGTAGTCAGAGACAGGCCACCAAAATCTGCCACCTATTTTATCCTCCCCTACACAATAAGCAAGAAAATAGTTAGTTAGTGCCTTCAGAAAATATTCACACCCCTTGACTTTTTCCAAATGTTGTTGTTACAGCCTGAATTTTAAAATGGATTAAATTTAAATGGTATGTCACTGGCCTACACACAATACCCCATAATATCAAAGTGGAATTATGTTTGTATAATTGTATTGTAATTAAAAATGAAAATATGAAATGTCTTGAGTCAGTAAGTATTCAACCCCATTGTTATGGCAAGCCTAAATACATTCAGGAGTAAAAATATGCTTAACAAGTCACATAGTAAGTTGCCTGGACTCACTCAGTGTGCGATAATGGTGTAGAACATGTTTTTTGAATAACTACCTCATCTCTGTACCCCACACATACAATTATCTGTATGGTCCCTCAGTCGAGCAGTGAATTTCAAACACAGATTCAACCACATAGACCAGGGAGGTTTTTCAATGCCTCGCAAAGAAGGGCACCTATTGGTAGATGGGTAAAATAAAACACTCTTTGAATATCCCTTTGAGCATGGTGAAGTTATTAATTACACTTTGAATGGTGTATCAATACACCCAGTCACTACAAAGATACAGGTGTCCTTCCTAACTCACTTGCCGGAGAGGAAGGAAACCGCTAGGGGATTTCACCATGAGGGCAATGGTGACTTTAAAACAGTTACAAAGTTTAATGTCTGTAATAGGAGAATTCAGGATGGATCAACAACATTGTAGTTACTCTACAAAATTAACCTAAATGATAGAATGAAAAGAAGGAAACCTGTACAGAATATAAATATTCCAAAACATGCATCCTGTTTGTAATAAGGCACTAAAGAAAAATTGACTTTATGTCCTGAATACAAAGCGTTATGTTTGGGGCAAATCCAACACAACACATCACTGAGTACCACTCTTCATATTTTCAAGCATGGTGGTGGCTGCATCATGTTATGGGTATGCTTGTCATCGGCAAGGACTAGGGAGTTTTTGGGGATAAAAATAATTTGAATAAAGCTAAGCACTGGCAAAATCCTAGAGGAAAACCTGGTTGTCTGCTATTCAACAGACACTGGGAGAAATTTTCACCTCAGCAAGACAATAATCTAAAACACAAGCCCAAATATACACTGGAATTGCTTACCTGAGTGGCCTAGTTACAGTTTTGACTTAAATCGGCTTGAAAATCTATGGCAGTCTAGCAATGATTAACAACCAACTTGACAAAGCTTGAAGAATTTTTAAAAGAATAATGTGCAAATAATGTACAATCCAGGTGTGCAAAGCTCTTAGAGACTTACCCAGAAAGACTCACAGCTGCCAAAGGGGATTCTAACATGTATTGACTCAGGTGGTGTGAATATGTAAATGAGATATTTCTGTATTACATTTTCAATAAATTAGCAAAGATTTCTAAACTTGTTTTCACATTGTCATTATGGGGTATTGTGAGTAGATGGGTGAAGAAAAAAAATCCATTATCCATTTTGAATTCAGGCTGTAACACAACAAAATGTGGAATAAGTCAAGGGGTATGAATACTTTCTGGAGGCACTGTATCTTCAATCTCTAACGTTTCTACAATAAAGAACAATGGCAAGGGATTGACGTGTCTGAAAAGGCACTATGCCTCGCTCAAAGTTGAATTGGGAAACCACACTCATCACTAGTTAACACAGCCGCAAAGTAATAAACCCCGCCTATTTCTACAATTTATGTTCTTAA
Organism: Coregonus lavaretus; assembly: GCF_964263955.1. NCBI lineage: Eukaryota > Metazoa > Chordata > Actinopteri > Salmoniformes > Salmonidae > Coregonus > Coregonus lavaretus. The sequence continues at coordinate 13,595,686 of NC_140008.1, read as the reverse complement.
AATCAGATTTTAAACCAAAACTTAACCCTAGCCACACTGATAACCTTATGTCAAACCCTAACCTTAAATTATGATCATTTTCATGAATTTTTACGATATAGCCAATTTGGACTTTGTAGCTGTGTTATCTAGTAGAAACCGGACACCACTCTGACTCAATGTGACTCGCAGGATCGCGCAAAAAAGAAGGGGGAGGGTTAAGGGGGGGGTTTGGTATTGAGCCAACGTAATTGGAGTGCCACAGTGGCTGGGTTTGGCTGAAAGAAGGCTAGTGTGACTCCCTGACCCTGATGTGCTGTGGGCTGGTCCGGTCGGCTGCTCCCCTGTGTGTCTGTGTTAATCTGTGTGTACATGTCTGTGTCTATGACCTCTAGTGCTGCTCTCACTTCCTCTGTTCTGTCACATTCCTGTATATTGTGACTGTTGCTGCCTCCTGGGTGTACAAGTAGGCTACAAGTCTAACTGAATGTATGTGTGTGTTCATCAGGCTGCAGCAGGGAACATCATTAACATGCTGTGGCAGTTGATGGAGAACGGGCTGGAGGAACTGAAGCTGCTGCAGACTGTGTTAGTTCTGCTCACCACCAACACCGTGGTACACGACGAAGTCCTGTCCAAGGTACCGTACACTCAGCACACACATTGCAGACACTTCATATATTCACAGGACAGTACAGTCACACACGTCTCATATTTGCCATGGGAGTCATGTACTATTTTCCACATCAACGTGAATCCAGATGTGTGCCTTAGTAAATCTGGCTACGTTCCAATGTCCATACTAGCATACCACTTAGAATGTATTCCCCAGTACATGGCTTGATTCTTGGTGGTAGGCTATGTTAGGCTGGATATTGTAACAGACTCTCCTCGCCGCCTCCCTCCCTCCCAGGCCATCGTGCTGTGTTTCCGCCTGCACTTCACCAAGGACAACATCACCAACAACACGGCCGCCGCCACCGTCAGACAGGTCGTCACCGTGGTATTCGAGAGGATGGTCGCGGAGGACGAGCGCTTCAAAGGTCAGGGCAGAGCAGAGCACTCATGGGAAATGGAGTTCCCGAACCGTTTTCTTTTGTCCAATGATTTAGAGTTAAGTCATTGTTAGATCCATGAAGGGAAGACTGCAAGTGTACACTTTGGATGAAAGGTGGACGATGCAGCCACAGAACTGTACATCAGTATTCTAACATCCCATTTCCTCCCTCCTACCATTCCCCTCTCCTCTAACTTTGACCATGCCACAGAGGAAGGGAAGGGAGTTCGTTTCTCCTTAGATTGTCTAAAGCAGCTTATCCCATGACTTCAATGAATACATGATGGTTTTGGTTCGGCCCCTTTAGTTTTCACACTGCTCTCTTTCCACTCTACGTCTTGGTTTAGTATCACTGGGATTGGAAATCACAATTTAATTGATGGACTCTTGAGGTAGGAGTTGGACTGGTCTTTTCTGAGAGTGTGTGTGTCGTTGTTTGATGAGCGATTGATCCCTCCAGGCTTGTAGCCACAGCTGTTTCTGATGTTTTCTCTCCCCCTCCCTCTCTCCTCAACCCCCTTTTCACCTCTCTCTTCCCCCTCTTTCCCTCTTTCCTCCTCTCTTCCTCCTCTCCTCCCTCCCTCTCTCCTCCTCTCTTCCCCCTCTCCTCCCTCCCTCTCTCCTCCTCTCTTCCCCCTCTCCTCCCTCCCTCTCTCCTCCTCTCTTCCCCCTCTCCTCCCTCCTCCTCTCCTCCCTCCCTCTCTCCTCCTCTCCTCCTCTCCTCCAGACATCGTGGAGCAGCCTCCTCCAGTCCAGGGTAACACTAACCGGAGGTCTGTCAGCACCCTGAGGCCCAGTGCGAAAGACGCCTACATGCTGTTCCAGGTACGCCACCAGGAGGAGACAGTCCTCCATACCTCTCACAGTACCCAACATTCAACTCTCTTCCATCAGAAGAGGCAGTGTAGCTAGGGTAGAGTTAAAGAGGTATGGAAGACTGAGGTAAGGGAGGGAACGAGGGAAGGGTAAGGGAAGGAGGGCAGGGGGAGGGAACAAGGGAAGGAGGGCAGGGGGAGGGAACAAGGGAAGGAGGGCAGGGGGAGGGAACAAGGGAAGGAGGGCAGGGGGAGGGAACGAGGGAAGGGAGGGAAGGGTTTTGTGGAATGAAACAGCGATGCTGTCATTAGATATGTACAGCCCAGACTTCCAGACTGTATCACAGAGGCAATGCTAGTAGCTGTCTCCAGCTGTCCTATGTGTATGTCTACATCCCCATTTTCGTGTGTGTGTCCCTCCAGGATCTATGTCAGCTAGTGAATGCTGACGCCCCCTACTGGCTGGTAGGGATGACAGAGATGACGCGGACGTTTGGTCTGGAGCTCCTGGAGTCGGTCCTCAATGACTTCCCTGGGGTCTTCCTGCAGGTGAACACACAGTACAACACAGTACAGTATTATACTTTACAATGCAATACAACTTAATACAATATGGTGCAGTAAAGTATGGTACAAAACAATGCAATACAATACAATCAAGTATTATGTGCATTGAAATGGAATACAATATATATATATATAGAATACATGTCATCTCACTGTAGGTATGTCTTGTATTTGTACTGTGACCCCCACCTCTGCGGACCCCACCTGTTGCCCTCTAACCTCTGACCCCTGTGTAGCACCAGGAGTTCAGCTTCCTGCTGAAGGAGCGTGTGTGTCCGCTGGTCATCAAGCTGTTCTCCCCCAACATCAAGTTCCGTCAGGGCAACAGCAGTGCCGCCTCCCCAGCCCCTGTAGAAAAACCCTACTTCCCCATCTGCATGAGGCTGCTCAGAGTGGTGTCTGTGCTCATCAAACACTTCTACAGCCTACTGGTGAGTCTCTGTGGTTATCAAACACTTATACAGCCTACTTGTGTGTCTCTGTGGTTATAAAAAACACTTCTACAGCCAACTGGTGAGTCCCTGGGGTTATCAAACACTTCTACAGCCAACTGGTGAGTCCCTGGGGTTATCAAACACTTCTACAGCCAATTGGTGAGTCCCTGGGTTATCAAACACTTCTACAGCCAACTGGTGAGTCCCTGGGGTTATCAAGCACTTATACAGCCTACTGGTGAGTCCCTGGGGTTATCAAGCACTTATACAGCCAACTGGTGAGTCCCTGGGGTTATCAAACACTTCTACAGCCAACTGGTGAGTCCCTGGGTTATCAAACACTTCTACAGCCAACTGGTGAGTCCCTGGGGTTATCAAGCACTTCTACAGCCAACTGGTGAGTCCCTGGGGTTATCAAGCACTTCTACAGCCAACTGGTGAGTCCCTGGGGTTATCAAACACTTCTACAGCCACCTGGTGAGTCCCTGGGGTTATCAAACACTTCTACAGCCAACTGGTGAGTCCCTAGGGTTATCAAGCACTTCTACAGCCAACTGGTGAGAGTCAGTTACAGTTATCTACTACCAAGTACTGTGTTCTCTGTACCTAAATCATCAAACACAACTACAGTCTAGTAGTGAGAGCCAAGGCAGGAACTATAGTTAGGGTCAAGTCCATTTGAATTCAGGAAGTAAGCTGAAATTCCAATTCCAATTTTCCACAAATCCTGTTGTCTTATTGTAGAGCCAGAAATGTGTGGATAGTTAGCTTGGGGAGCTGAGGATTGAGGTGTGTGTTTGTCTGTGTTGCTGTAGGTGACAGAGTGTGAGATCTTCCTGTCTCTGCTGGTGAAGTTCTTGGATGGAGAGAAGCCTCAGTGGCTCAGAGCTGTTGCCGTGGAGTCAGTCCACAGGCTGTGTGTACAGCCACACCTGCTACGGTGAGGAGGAGCGCACACACATACACCCTCAATACACACACACACACACACACTCCACTGACCTTACCGTACACCTTTGATACTAACCTTACCGCACACATACACACACCCTCATCACTAAACTTACCACTTAACTTCCATTTCACACAAGTGTATAATATATGCTTGTACATGTGTGAAACAGGACAGATATACAGTGAGGGAAAAAAAGTATTTGATCCCCTGCTGATTTTGTACGTTTGCCCACTGACAAAGAAATGATCAGTCTATAATTTTAATGGTAGGTTTATTTGAACAGTGAGAGACAGAATAACAACAACAAAAAATCCAGAAAAACGCATGTCAAAAATTTTATAAATTGATTTGCATTTTAATGAGGGAAATTATGTTTTGCAGAGGGGTCAAATACTGACTTAGTACTTGGTGGCAAAACCCTTGTTGGCACTCACAGAGGTCAGACGTTTCTTGTAGTTGGCCACCAGGTTTGCACACATCTCAGGAGGGATTTTGTCCCACTCCTCTTTGCAGATCTTCTCCAAGTCATTAAGGTTTCGAGGCTGACGTTTGGCAACTCGAACCTTCAGCTCCCTCCACAGATTTTCTATGGTATTAGGGTCTGGAGACTGGCTAGGCCACTCCAGGACCTTAATGTGCTTCTTCTTGAGCCACTCCTTTGTTGCCTTGGCCGTGTGTTTTGGGTCATTGTCATGCTGGAATACCCATCAACGACCCATTTTCCATGCCCTGGTTGAAGGAAGGAGGTTCTCACCCAAGATTTGACGGTACATGGCCCCCGTCCATCGTCCCTTTGATGCGGTGAAGTTGTCCTGTCCCCTTAGCAGAAAAACACCCCCAAAGCATAATGTTTCCACCTCCATGTGGGATGGTGTTCTTGGGGTCATAGGCAGCATTCCTCCTCCTCCAAACACGGCAAGTTGAGTTGATGCCAAAGAGCTCCGTTTTGGTCTCATCTGACCACAACACTTTCACCCAGTTCTCCTCTGAATCATTCAGATGTTCATTGGCAAACTTCAGATGGGCATGTATATGTGCTTTCTTGAGCAGGGGGACCTTGCGGGCGCTGCAGGATTTCAGTCCTTCACGGCGTAGTGTGTTACCAATTGTTTTCTTGGTGACTATGGTCCCAGCTGCCTTGAGATTATTGACAAGATCCTCCCGTGTAGTTCTGGGCTGATTCCTTACCGTTCTCATGATCATTGCAACTCCACGAGGTGAGATCTTGCATGGAGCCCCAGGCCGAGGGAGATTTACAGTTATTTTGTGTTTCTTCCATTTGCGAATAATCAAACCAACTGTTGTCACCTTCTCACCAAGCTACTTGGCGATGGTCTTGTAGCCCATTCCAGCCTTGTGTAGGTCTACAATCTTGTCCCTGACATCCTTGGAGAGCTCTTTGGTCTTGGCCATGGTGGAGAGTTTGGAATCTGATTGATTGATTGCTTCTGTGGACAGGTGTCTTTTATACAGGTAATAAGCTGAGATTAGGAGCACTCCCTTTAAGAGTGTGCTCCTAATCTCAGCTCGTTACCTGTATAAAAGACACCTGGGAGCCAGAAATCTTTCTGATTGAGAGGGGGTCAAATACTTATTTCCCTCATTAAAATGCAAATCAATTCATACCATTTTTGACATGCGTTTTTGACAAGACCAAAACGGAGCTCTTTGGCATCAACTCAACTCGCCGTGTTTGGAGGAGGAGGAATGCTGCCTATGACCCCAAGAACACCATCCCACATGGAGGTGGAAACATTATGCTTTGGGGGTGTTTTTCTGCTAAGGGGACAGGACAACTTCACCGCATTAAAGGGACGATGGACGGGGCCATGTACCGTCAAATCTAGGGTGAGAACCTCCTTCCCTCAGCCAGGGCATGGAAAATGGGTCGTGGATGGGTATTCCAGCATGACAATGACCCAAAACACACGGCCAAGGCAACAAAGGAGTGGCTCAAGAAGAAGCACATTAAGGTCCTGGAGTGGCCTAGTCAGTCTCCAGACCTTAATCTCATAGAAAATCTGTGGAGGGAGCTGATGGTTCGAGTTGCCAAACGTCAGCCTCGAAACTTTAATGACTTGGAGAAGATCTGCAAAGAGGAGTGGGACAAAATCCCTCCTGAGATGTGTGCAAACCTGGTGGCCAACTACAAGAAACGTCTGACCTCTGTGAGTGCCAACAAGGGTTTTGCCACCAAGTACTAAGTCTTATTTTGCAGAGGGGTCAAATACTAATTTCCCTCATTAAAATGCAAATCAATTCATAACATTTATGACATGCGTTTTTCTGGATTTTTTTGTTGTTATTCTGTCTCTCACTGTTCAAATAAACCTACCATTAAAATTATAGACTGATCATTTCTTTGTCAGTGGGCAAACGTACAAAATCAGCAGGGGATCAAATACTTTTTTCCCTCACTGTAAGCACCCACATATTAGATTCTATGTTCTGCCAAGCCATCCACTTTTCTAACTCCCTTCATCTCCCCTCTCCTCCTCTCCCCCTGTTCACCCAGGTCTTTCTGCCTGTCCTATGACATGAAGCAGCACTCCACCAAGGTGTTCAGGGACATTGTCAATGCTCTGGGCTCCTTCATCCAGTCCCTCTTTATTGTCCTCAACACAGGAAACCCTGCTGCTACCAACGCTTCCACCGGTCAGGAGTGTTGACCTTTCGTGTTATAGCTTTTGACATATAATGTAGTGGAATCTATGGTGAAGTGAAGTAAAGGAAAGTCTAGGATAGGAGTAGGCAACTCAGAAGGGTACAGGAGAGTGTGGTCTGCAGGGTGCATGCTTTTGTTCCAACCCATCACTAACAGCACACTCTCTTTTTCTCCTTCCTTCCCTCCATCTCTCTCTCCCTCGTTTCTCTCTGTCTCCCTCCCTAGGTGGGTCTGGGTCGGGGGCCCAGGGGGCTGCCCAGGTGGGTCTAGGAGCAGGAGGTCAGGGTGGGAGTCTAACCACACAGGCTGCCTTTGAGTACCGCGGTACCTGGATCCCCCTCATGACCGTCAGTGTACAGGGCAGCGCCAAGGCTACCTAGTGAGTAGTACTACACACACACACACACACACACACACACACTCTCACACACACACACACACACACAGAGAGACATACACAGAGAGACATACACTAGACATCTAGCTATTGCTGTCTAGATATGAATCGTCAATCCAATTATTACACACAGGAACCACGTTTCCATCCACAGTTTTAATGCGCGTAAAGTCATACTATATAAAAGAAAATCACGACAGCTGTGATGGGAACAGGAAGTTTTGGTACAATTTTACAAATGCCAACAGATCATTTGTTTGTTCGATATGGTGGGATCTTATTTGTGTTAGTCAAATTAATTATGCGAGAAATGGTAATGGTAACGCCTTTATGCGTAAATATTGATATAATAACCATCATATCAAAGTAAACTTGGAGTCACGCGATGATATGGTGTGTGGTCCTCCCACTACGACGAGACTACGACTCGGGAAACCATGCATTGTATTAGGCTATGATTAACTTTACAGGGTGGTGAAAGTGCACAGTGATGAGCTTGATGCTCCTTTCCAATAAATATCAAGGGTCTTATTCTGGTGACATGATGATCAATGCTTGACTGCCGTTTGACAACTAAAAATATTCTTGCTCTTATCCATAATAATGTCATGTAAACTATCCTACCTGCACTGTATCTGGGAGCTGTTGGCTAGTGCACATGTGCCAAGACCAGAGTAGGCACATTCGCTATTTAACACTGCAGAGTTGAAAATGCGAGGGAGGGAGTAGCATCTGTTCGCTGTAATTATGATGCGATTGAGCAATGCTGGTGTTTTGATATAATAGAAGCTGGTTTGTTGATGCAGGAGAAAGAGTTGTCAAAACATCTACTTCCACATTGTGTTTCTGTAATGAACAATTGGCCAGGGACAGCTGATCCTGCAGGTGTTTAAATAAGCAGCAGTCCAGTGAAAAATAGTTTGTTAGTAGGAGCTGAACAATAGTGATTGCACGCAGCCCCTTGTGATGTATTGTTCGCACATTCATACAACTCAGCAGGGTAGAGAAGTGGTTCTCAGCATCTGCACACACGCTAACACACACACACACACACACACACACACACACTCTCATTCACATCATTACTCTCTCTTCCTCCGCCAGTCTGGAGATGTTGGACAAGGTGGAGCCCCCGTCTATCCCAGAGGGTTATGCCATGTCTGTGGCCTTCAGCGCCCTGCTGGACCTGGTCCGAGGCATCACCTCCATGATAGAGAGAGAATTGGCCAAGGAGGAGGAGGAGGCGGCTGTACGCAGGGAGGCCAACCCAGACCAGAACACCCAGCCTGAGCCTGGTGAAGAGAGGGGAAGAGGGGAGGGGGATGAGGGTTAGGGGTTAGGACCGGGGGGCTTCTCTGGGCTGACAGAAAGGGCTGAATCCTAGCTTCACATACTGTACATGTGCAAATCTTGAACTTTGAAGCTCTTTTCTGACCTCTAGTGGTCAATCCAATGCATACAGTTCCTGAGGGAGTTTATCAATGTAGACTTACCACAGTGATGCACTCTGTTGTCATCCCTATTCAAAAGCTAACGTAGCATTTTAAATATAGATATCTGTACAAATGTATATTGCTTTTCCCCTATGTTGCTAACTAGTGTGTCTCTGTCAGGAGCCCATCTGGTCTGGGAGGAGATGGTCAGTGCGTGTTGGTGTGGTCTACTGGCTGCCCTCTCTCTCCTGCTGGACGCCAGGTAAACAACCCTCCTTATATATCACCTCAAAGTAAATGTATTTAGTATCCCCTCAAAGTAAATGCATTTAGTATCCCCTCAAAGTAAATGCATTTAGTATCCCCTCAAAGTAAATGCATTTAGTACACCCTCAAAGTAAATGTATTTAGTTACCCCTCAAAGTAAATGTATTTAGTTACCCCTCAAAGTAAATGCATTTAGTATCCCCTCAAAGTAAATGTATTTAGTTACCCCTCAAAGTAAATGTATTAAACTACCCCTCAAAGTAAATGTATTTAGGATCCCCTCAAAGTAAAGGTATTTAGAATCCTCTCAAAGTAACTTGATAGTGTGACAGGGGAAACTCAAGGTCAGGAGCAACAAAAGTTATTGAAACTACTGCGCCCAGCAACTATGGTCCCTAGACCATAAGTTGCTGTGTAAGGGGTCTGCAGATTAAACCGTTTTATGAAAATCTTTTTCTCACGGCAAAAAGTGAAGACGTTGCGGCAGTTAGGCCTTCATCAACATTTGTTCCAAACCCATAACCCCCTCTGTGTCTCGTCCCCCTCCAGTACAGATGAGACGGCGACAGAGAGCATCCTGAAGGCAGAGCTGACCGTGGCGTCGCTGTGTGGTCGCCTGGGCCTGGTGACGCCCCGCGACGCCTTCATCACAGCCATCTGCAAGGCCTCGCTGCCCCCACACTACGCCCTGACCGTCCTCAGCAGTAATACAGCCAACCTTAACAACAAGGGTCAGTCGTGGCTGCTAAATCGTGGCCGCTACTGCAAAAACATTTTTACTAAACATTTGGGATCGTAAAACGTTTTCAGTGTAAACTTAAACTACTAAAACCAGATATAAAGTATGTTGAAAAGATAATGGAGCAACATTTTTACATAAGTTAATCTTTGAGAACTAATAATCACCTAAATAAAAGCTAGACAGTCAGGGAGAATCTAAAATTCCAAAAATTGTATGGCATTGGACCCCCATTAATTTTGTTGTAATGTTTGAGTCAGTCAGATAGCATAAGAACAAGGCATAAGCAAAATGTGTATAAGTGAAGGAAATTTGCTTTAAAACTGAAAATGTTCTCTCAGCTCCGTGGCAAAATGTGTAGAATTGCGAGAAATTCGCTTTAAAACAGCAACATTTTTTCTGCAGCTAAGAAGACAGCCTCTAAAACCGCGCCATTGGCCACTACCACGCACCCTCCAAAAATGTCTAGGGGAAACACTGGCGCGTGTACGTCAGTACCCTGTGTGCGTGGGTGGGTGCATGCTTGTGTGACAGCGCAAGCTTGTGTGCGTTCATAGCGGTCTTCTCTCATGGCTTTGCTACATCAGCTCTGTGATAATTATACAGTGGGGGAAAAAAGTATTTAGTCAGCCACCAATTGTGCAAGTTCCCCCACTTAAAAAGATGAGAGAGAGGCCTGTAATTGTCATCATATGTACACGTCAACTATGACAGACAAATTGAGATTTTCTTTCTCCAGAATATCACATTGTAGGATTTTTAATGAATTTATTTGCAAATTATGGTGGAAAATAAGTATTTGGTCACCTACAAACAAGCAAGATTTCTGGCTCTCACAGACCTGTAACTTCTTCTTTAAGAGGCTCCTCTGTCCTCCACTCGTTACCTGTATTAATGGCACCTGTTTGAACTTATCAGTATAAAAGACACCTGTCCACAACCTCAAACAGTCACACTCCAAACTCCACTATGGCCAAGACCAAAGAGCTGTCAATGGACACCAGAAACAAAATTGTAGACCTGCACCAGGCTGGGAAGACTGAATCTGCAATAGGTAAGCAGCTTGGTTTGAAGAAATCAACTGTGGGAGCAATTATTAGGAAATGGAAGACATACAAGACCACTGATAATCTCCCTCGATCTGGGGCTCCACGCAAGATCTCACCCCGTGGGGTCAAAATGATCACAAGAACGGTGAGCAAAAATCCCAGAACCACACGGGGGGACCTAGTGAATGACCTGCAGAGAGCTGGGACCAAAGTAACAAAGCCTACCATCAGTAACACACTACGCCGCCAGGGACTCAAATCCTGCAGTGCCAGACGTGTCCCCCTGCTTAAGCCAGTACATGTCCAGGCCCGTCTGAAGTTTGCTAGAGTGCATTTGGATGATCCAGAAGAGGATTGGGAGAATGTCATATGGTCAGATGAAACCAAAATATAACTTTTTGGTAAAAACTCAACTCGTCGTGTTTGGAGGACAAAGAATGCTGAGTTGCACCCAAAGAACACCATACCTACTGTGAAGCATGGGGGTGGAAACATCATGCTTTGGGGCTGTTTTTCTGCAAAGGGACCAGGACGACTGATCCGTGTAAAGGAAATAATTAATGGGGCCATGTATCGTGAGATTTTGAGTGAAAACCTCCTTCCATCAGCAAGGGCATTGAAGATGAAACGTGGATGGGTCTTTCAGCATGACAATGAGCCCAAACACACCGCCCGGGCAACGAAGGAGTGGCTTCGTAAGAAGCATTTCAAGGTCCTGGAGTGGCCTAGCCAGTCTCCAGATCTCAACCCCATAGAAAATCTTTGGAAGGAGTTGAAAGTCTGTGTTGCCCAGCGACAGCCCCAAAACATCACTGCTCTAGAGGAGATCTGCATGGAGGAATGGGCCAAAATACCAGCAACAGTGTGTGAAAACCTTGTGAAGACTTACAGAAAACGTTTGACCTGTGTCATTGCCAACAAAGGGTATATAACAAAGTATTGAGAAACTTTTGTTATTGACCAAATACTTATTTTCCACCATAATTTGCAAATAAATTCATAAAAAATCCTACAATGTGATTTTCTGGATTTTTTTTCCTCATTTTGTCTGTCATAGTTGACGTGTACCTATGATGAAAATTACAGGCCTCTCTCATCTTTTTAAGTGGGAGAACTTGCACAATTGGTGGCTGACTAAATAAAAAAAAATCCCACTGTACATACATGCCTCTGAGGAACTTGATAAGCCGGTAGTTAGTTGTTTATTTGTACACTTCATGCGCTTTTCACCCCAAGTCTCTCTGTCTGTATACGTTTGTGAGAGTGTGAAGCTCTAGAGCCGTTGCTGTGTGTGATCTCCATACTAACCACTGTGATGCCCCACTTATATGTCATTAATCCTGGCTGTGCCTCAACTGTTTCCCTATTCCCTCTAATTAGTAACACCAAGATGAATGGGGGGGATACACACGCTCTCGCTCAAGCACACACACACTATTTGCATATTTGCTGTGATAGATCGAGCTTGCAAATTGGCTTCAGCAGGATCGATGTTTGCTTGGGAGTTAATAAATCAAGTCTCTGTAGCATGTAGCTGGTTTGTCACAGTCACTCAGTGAAGTATATACATGGAAATGACCGACGTTGTGTTATTATTATCAGGGCTGTCTGTCTGTCTGTCTGTGAGGTACATCATGAAGAAAAAAGAAGGAACTCATCGTGTGGACCAATGAGTCTAAATATATTTTTGGACCTCCAAAAGATTTGGTCCTTGTGATTACTTTTGTTGTGGACTCAAATAAAACATGTGTGTGTTCTCCTGTCCTCCTCAGCCTACTCCATCCAGGGCCAGAGTGTTCAGATCATCAGTTCCTCCAGTGAGTCTCATCAGCAGGTGGTGGCTGTGGGACAGCCTCTCTCTCTACAGCCCCAAGGCACCGTGGTGGTAAGATTACCTCTACACAACATTACTACAACACCTCATCTAGAGGCCACCGTGGTGGTAAGATACACTATATATACAAAAGTATGTGGACAACCCTTCAAATTAGTGGATTCGGCTATTTCAGCCACACCCGTTGCTGACAGGTGTATAAAATTGAGCACACCGCCATGCAATCTCCATAGACAAACACTGTCAGTAGAATAGCCTTACTGAAGAGCTCAGTGACATTCAACGTGGCACCATCATAGGATGCTACCTTTCCAACAAGTCAGTTCGTCAAATTTCTGCCCTGCTAGAGCTGCCCCAGTCAACTGTAAGTGCTGTTATTGTGAAGTGGAAATGTCTAGGAGCAACAACGGCTCAGCCATGAAGTGGTAGGCCACACAAGCTCACAGAATGGGACCGTCGAGTGCTGAAGCGTGTTCCGCATAAAAATCGCAACACTCACTACCGAGTTCCAAACTGCCTCTGGATGCAACGTCGGCACAATAACTGTTCGTCGGGAGCTTCATGAAATGGGTTTCCATGCTCACAAGCCTAAGATCACTGTGCGCAATGTCAAGCTTTGGCTGGAGTGGTTTAAAGCTCGCCGCCATTGGACTCTGGACCAGCGGAAATGCGTTCTCTGGAGTAATGAATCATGCTTCAACATCTGGCAGTCCGACGGACAAATCTGGGTTTGAAGGATGCCAGGAGAACGCTACCTATCCGACTGCATAGTGCCAACTGTAAAGTTAGGTGGAGGAGGAATAATGGTCTGGGGCTGTTTTTCATGGTTCGGGCTAGGCCCCTTAATTCAAGTGAAGGGAAATCTTAACGCTACAGCATACAATTACATTCTAGACGATTCTGTGCTTCCAACTTTGTGGCAACAGTTTGGGGAAGACCCTTTCCTGTTTCAGCATGACAATGTCCCCATGCATAAAGCGAGGTCCATACAGAAATGGTTTGTTGATCGGTGTGGAAGAACTTGACTGACCTGCACAGAGCCCTGACCTCAACCCCATTGAACACCTTTGGGATGAATTGGAATGCCGACTGCGAGCCAGGCCTAATCGCCCAACATCAGAGCCTGACCTCACTAATGCTCTTGTGCCTTAATGGAAGCAAGTCCCCGCAGCAATGTTCCAACATCTAGTGGAAAGCCTTCCCAGAAGAGTGGAGGCTGTTTAAGCAGCAAACGGGGGACCAACTCCATATTAATGGACAAGCAGGTGTCCACATACTTTTGGTACCTCTACACAACATTCCTACAACACCACAACTGGAGAGCACCGTATGGGCACATCTTAGAGGTTCACACATACAAACAGTAGTGTTGCATAACTCCATCTCTCCCTCTATCAGCTGACAGCTAAGAATATCCAGTGTATGCGGGCCCTGTTGAACCTGGCCCACTGCCACGGGGCAGTGCTGGGAACCTCCTGGCAGCTGGTGCTGGCCACGCTGCAGGTACACTACCACCTGTGTCCACCACACACCAGAGGACGCTGGTAGGACGGGCTCATTGTAATGGCTGGAATTGAATAAATGGAACAGTCAAACGTGGTTTCCCTATGTTTGATTTGTTTGATATTGTTCCATTTATTCCATTCCAGCCATTACAATGAGCCTGTCCTCCTATAGCTCCTCCCACCAGCCTCCTCTGCCACACACACACACACTGGCACTGTTCTACAGCGTATTATAACCAAGCTGGGATTTCCTTATTTTTTTTGTTGTTGCTATTGACAAGCCTAAATATTTAAATGAATTAAAACAGGTTTTTCTGTTCTGATTATATGGTGGAAGTAGTCTGAGTGAATCACTCTTTCTTTGACTTTTCTCACCACCCTCTCCACTCTTCCTGTTCTGTCCATCTTCCACCTTCCCGCTCCTCTCCCAGCACCTGGTGTGGATCCTAGGCCTGAAGCCTGGGGTTGGAGGTGCTCTGAAGCCTGGTCGTGCAGTAGAGGGGCCAAGCACGGTAAGACACGACCACCAATCTATTGCCCTGCCTTACGTAGTCACACTGTACTTAATTCAATTCTCTGCATCAATTAGCAGTAGAGTTTCATTGGCCATTCACTACTGCCCTTCAGCCTTTAAAGCTAGAGACCACACTAAGATACTTTGCTTTGCTGGATATTACAGACGACCCACAGTCCACCTGAACCTGTCAACTCTCTGACTCCTCTATGATGTCTGTTGGTTACAGGTGCTGACCACGGCTGTGATGACGGACCTGCCTGTCATCTCCAGCATCCTGTCTAGGCTCTTTGAGAGCTCCCAGTACTTAGACGACGTGTCACTGCATCACCTGATCAACGCACTATGCTCCCTCTCTCTGGAAGCTGTGGAGATGGCCTATGGGACTAACAAGGTAACTACTACACATGCATGTAGCCAGAGCAACAATGTATGACCTCCCCATCTTCTGAATGTGCCGCCTTGTGTTACTAAATGTGTAATAATGCTTATATCCACTGAACCAGTCACTCCTATGTTCTGTTCTCGTCCTGTGTCCAGGAGCCATCTCTGTTTGCGGTGGCCAAGCTGCTGGAGACCGGCCTGGTTAACATGGACCGTATAGAGATCCTGTGGAGGCCCCTCACTGGACATCTACTGGAGGTATGTCTTCCAATCACTATTATAGACCGTTATAGACCTTTATATACCATCATAATGGAAGTAGTGGGTAGTGAAGTCCAGGGTTCAAATGATATTTTGTAATAATATAAAATCTGTACTTGATTGAGCTTGCTTGCTTTAAATGGTCCAATAAAATAATCCCAATACTTCAAACTGCCCATCTCACATTCCGGGAAGGCTCAAGCAAACTTTGAAAGTATTTGAAATATTTCAAATAGTATTTGAACCCAGGTCTGGTGAAGTGGTATTTTGGAAAAGCTTCGATAGATACTTCTCAAGCCCTCTCATATCATGGTAATGGTAGTAGCTCCTCCATTTCTAATGCTTTGAGTGGCATCCACCCTCTATGTAGTCAAAGTAATACACATTTTATCT
Organism: Coregonus lavaretus; assembly: GCF_964263955.1. Lineage (NCBI taxonomy): Eukaryota > Metazoa > Chordata > Actinopteri > Salmoniformes > Salmonidae > Coregonus > Coregonus lavaretus. The sequence goes on along the minus strand of NC_140008.1, from coordinate 13,580,438 downwards.
GTGGAGGTTCTGTGTGTATGGTTGTGTGTTTGTCTGAAACGAACGGTTCTCTTCAAGTTGTCTTTTCTCTATCTCCCTCTCTTTTACAACCCATGTCTGTTTTGCAGAAGGTAAGCTCCGAAACTTCTCCTCCCAATCACTTGCTTTCTCTTTCATTGCCTGGTATCAATGTGTTGGAGCTGAGAGTATGCTATGGGCAGCTTGCACCAGATTTATGTTTTCTTCGCTGTTATGTTTGATCTAAATTTCCTCGCATGAGTTGCATTTTTGGAACTCTGTTTTTGTTTGTATGCATACTATACAGCAGAGGTCACCAACCTTTTCTGAGGACAGATCACTTTCTGAGTCAAAATGCAAGCTGAGATCTACCGCTCAGATGTTCTTTCTAACGTGACTTAGAAAACATAAGCCTATGCAACATCAACCAATTAAAAACAGTACTGTAGCAAAGAGGTTTGTGCAGTAGGCTATAGGCCCAATACATTATCACTGCATATTGCAAAATGTAGGTATATGATCACACTGGTATAGATCATTTGATGTATTACTTGTGAGGCACAGCTGAGTCTGCATCTGATAGTCAGTCTGAGGGGAGGGAGCAGCTGTGAGGATGCCTCTCACCCGACTCACCGTCCCTCCTCTCTCCTTCCCTTCGCTGAGAAAAGGGGACACAGTCTTCCAGCTGATGGCGAAACTTAAGTCGCACTGCATTACTTCTGCCTCATGCACCGTTGTTACTCCTATGACCAGAGAAAGTGTAATATTCCTAGATAATAAAATACACAAGCTGCTAATAATTACAACTAAAGCTTATCGAAACACTCATTTTATGGATAATAAAAGTGTTGAACAAAGTGTTGACAGTGCTGAATAACAACTTAAACATGAACTTACTCATAAAAACAGCAGCTCTTTGCTGTATTTGTTGAGTCTCTAGTTATGGTTTTAAACGTTTTGAAATCTCACATCAACTTTGCTGTGCATTCGAGGCTTCTTTTACAGTCTATGGCGTGAGGACACTGTGCAGACACGATGATCTGAGCTATTTGATTGGCCAGCAGCAGGCCTATAGGTGCACTTGATTTGCTGTCTGGGCCTGCTGGGTAGATAGAGTTCTACCTTCAGACACATGAAATGGTTCAACATGGGAACACTTTGCCTTCCCGGCGCCAGAGTTGCTGAATCAAGTGCAGCTACGGTCAACAGCACAAAACAAATTTAAAAAAAATAGGAATGCAAGGCTTTATCGTTGGGGTTTTTACAGAAATGTTTGGTGATTGATTAGGAATGCCTTGGAAATCGACTAGTCGAGCGCGCATTGTTATACAGACACCTGAATATCTAATACATCTTCACCCATCAGCTGTAATGATATGCTAGCCTTTCTAGGCAAGTCACATACTTGTTTCATGTTGGGCAACGAGTAGACAATACAGACACTTGTGGGGTGTAAAGGATGGTGCTAATATGGTGTCTTAATCACTGTTGGTGTAGCTGTCCAGGGGAATAGCCACAGCTTTCATAATTATGTGTCTGTCAAATGGTATTACGTTATTTTATTGTTGGGCTAACAGAAAATCACAGGCATACAGTCTATGTTTTAACCACCGGGTGGACATACACTTTGAACAGCCCCTGACTCAGATCTCTCTCTCTCTCTCTCTCTCTCTCTCTTCACCCCCTCTCCCTTTTCTCTCTCTTCCCCCCTTTTTCTCTCTCCATGCTCGTGTGTGTGTACCCTACCCTCTGATGTTCCATGCTGCAGGTCTGCCAGCACCCCAATGCCAGGATGAGAGAGTGGGGGGCTGAGGCTGTGACCGCCCTCATCAAAGCTGGCCTGGCCTATAAGCACAACCCCCCTCTGGCACAGAACCAGGTACTACTACTACCCCATCTCTCTCATCTTTACACAGTAACCCAAACACAGGGAATACTGTAACATTTCCTGTCTAGAAGTTGGAAGACTGTTACAATGCAATGCAATGGAAGGTGTTAAGATGAATAGCTATTAGTCCGCTTCACCATGCCAACCCACCCACACATAGTTGGCATGTTTAGATCTCAAGGCCACTCCCTGCCCTCTTTCTTTCACTCTGTCCCTCTCTCTCTCTCTCTCTCTCTCTCTCTCTCTCTCTCTCTCTCACTCTCTGACTCTCTCACTCTCTCACTCTCTCACTCTCTCACTCTGTCAATTCAATTTTAATTCAAAGGCCTTTATTGGCATGGGAAACATATGTTTATATTGCCAAAGCAAGTGAAATAGATAAACAAATGTGAAATAAACAGTAAACATTACACTCACAAAAGTTTCAAAGGAATAGAGACATTTAAATAAACATAAATATGGATTGTATTTACAATGGCGCTTGTTCTTCACTGGTTGCCCTCTGTCCCTCTGTCAGAGGCTGCAGCTCCTGCTGTTGAACCCTCTGAAGGAGCTGTCCAACGTGCTCCATGCAGACATCCGTCAGAAACAGCTGGAGAGTGTGCTGCAGATCCTCCAGAGCCAGGGGGACAGTCTGGGGCCCGGCTGGCCCTTAGTGCTGGGGGTCATAGGGGCCATCCGCAACGACCAGGGGTGAGAGAGCGAGGGGGGATGAAAGGATAGATGGAAAGAGGGATAACGTTGAAGCGGTGCAGAGATAATGTGCTTCTTTACTATTTTAGCAGTAGTAACACTTAAAGCGGCAATATGTTGCTTTTTGGGTGACCCGACCAAATTCACATAGAAATGTGAGTTATAGATCTGTCATCCTCATTGAAAGCAAGTCTAAGAAGCTGTAGATCTGTTCTATGTGCGTTATTTCTATGCTTCCCGTTCTTAAGTTTCGTTTGTGCGTCTTTTACTTTCGGTTTTGTACACCAGCTGAAAATAAGATATTTTGTGTTATTAAAAATATATTTCACAGCGGTTTAGATTGTACAATGGTTTTCTGCACTATGCATTGCTTGTTTTGTCACATAAACTGAAATTAGGCAAACTATTTAATTTATTTTAGCAGCCAGGAAATGGCAGAGGGAATTCTGCATATTGCACCTTTAATTGAACTCGCATGCTGTATTTCCTCCTGTCCCCCAGAGAGTCATTGATCCGAACAGCCTTCCAGTGCCTGCAGTTGGTGGTGACTGACTTCCTCCCCACCATGCCTTGCACGTGCCTGGAGATCGTACTGGATGTAGCTGGCAGCTACGGCCTCCAGAACCAGGAGCTCAACATCAGCCTCACCTCCATAGGACTCCTGGTGAGACTGAACACAAAATGACAAATACTAACCCTAACTCAACATCTGTCTCCCCTCAATAGGACTCCTGGTACGACCGCAGTATGTGGCATATATTGTTTTATATCCTATATTGTATTGAGTTTGAACACTGATTGCTGATACTGTTATAAGAAGCTTATAATTGCTATTGCGTCCCCCCAAAGCATTACTTTTCTAGTAATTCAACAATGATCTTTGAAAAGTGACACTGTCTGTACTAGTGATTTTAGTCAACCTCTCTCTCCCCCCGTTTTCCCCCACAGTGGAACATCTCAGACTACTTCTTCCAGAGGGGCGAGGCCATCACCCAGGAGCTAGAGAGGGAGGAGGCAGCGCTGCAGAAGCAGGCCCAGGATAAGGGTGAGCCCCTGAACAGGCCCTTCCACCCGGCCCCTCCCTTCGACTGCCTGTGGCTGTGTCTGTACGCCAAGCTGGGCCAGCTGTGTGTGGACCCCCGGCCCGCCGTCAGGAAGAGCGCCGGTCAGACCATGTTCTCCACCATCGCTGCCCACGGCACCCTGCTGCAGCAGCCCACCTGGCACATCGTCGTCTGGAAGGTACCGTCTAGTCACTAACAATAATCACATAGAACGTTAGTCCTGAATGATACATGGCTGTAGACTCCTATGACATACTGGAAGGTATTCAAATGTTCAGTCACTGGCCCTCGTCTATTAAGGAAACATACGCTCAAATAGGATTGTACGTTTGGGATCTGTCAATTTGAACCTGATCATACGTGATTAAGTGCTGCTACTAATACTTTAAACCACCCAGTATGATTTTAACAACCTTATTGGTCATCTGCCCTCTGGTGGTCCATTAAAACAGGTTCTGTTCCACCTGCTGGACTGTGTGAGGAAGTCTTCCACCACGGCCGATAAGGAAAAGATTGAGTCAGGGGGTGGGAACATCCTCATCCACCACTCACGGGACACAGCTGAGAAACAGTGGGCGGAGACCTGGGTGCTGACACTGGCAGGGGTGGCTCGTATCTTCAACACCAGGAGATACCTGCTGCAGCAACTAGGTGTGTGTCTGTGTGTGGTCGCATGTTTTTTTTAAAATGTAAAGCTTTTCTCATTAATCTCTTATGTCTACACTCAATGACAAGAGGAGGAAGATGGTTGATTTATGGACAGTGCTCCTCCTCCTATCATTGCCCTGTCCCCATGCATATGCAAAATACTGATTTAATGAATAGGCCCCAATATTTGCCTCTTCTTACCTGGTTCTGTGTCCACTCCACAGGTGACTTCTTCAAGGCGTGGGAGGTTCTGTTGGACCACATCCAGTCTGCTGCCCTCAGTAAGAACAGCGAGGTCTCCCTGGCCGCGCTCAAGTCCTTCCAGGAGATCCTCCAGATCGCTACACCCGTCAAGGACTCCGCCATGCCCACCGACGCTCTGGCTGCTATGGGCGTTCACCCGGTCCTCATCGACCCCCTCAGCGCCTCAGGCCCCGGCAGACCCCTGCTGCGCTCCAACTCGATGTTGGAGAGGCTGACGCGCTACAACGATGCTGAACTCCAGGCCCCTCCCCCAGGGGAGGAGTCAGCACTGGAGGATGCGGCGCTGTGGTGGTCGGCGTGGAACACCTGGTACCGGACAGGCACGGACAGCACGAGGCCCCCTAGTTGCGGGATGGGGGCAGACAGATCCTTCTTTATCCCCAGCCAGCCCTACCTGACAGCGTTAGTCCAGATCTTCCCTGCCCTCTACCAGCACATCAAGACTGACTTCAGCATGGAGGACCTGAGGAAGCTGGGGGTGATCCTCCACGGGGGCGTGTCCATACCGATCAGCAGTGACGCCTCGCCCTTCATCCTGCCCTCTTACACTGAGGCTGTCCTCACCAGCCTGCAGGAGGCCGTGCTCACCGCACTCGACGTGCTGCAGAAGGTGGGTGGGCCGCAGCACAGAAATTATAACATTTTTAAAGTGTTTCGCAAAATCAGATAAAGGCATTTTTCAACTGCTGAATTGGGCTAGTAGTCCAATCCACACACACACACTGTTAAATGCTCTCAAAGTGCCCTTTTTATTAGATGGACAAGGTTTCTATTCCTTTGTTGTCCTCTGTTATGGAAACTAGCAGATTGATTTCAAGGGCAATTGTTCCTTTTCTCCTGCACCTACTAATGGAACAGTATGTGATTGTGCAATAATAACCATGTTTAATAAACTGATGGGAGTCAGTAGTGAGTAAGGTTCCCTGGTTCTATTGAGGTCAGTAGTGAGTAAGGTTCCTGTCTCTCCCTCTGCAGGCCATCTGTGTGGGCCCAGAGAACCTGCAGGTTATGTACCCAGCTATCTTTGAACAGCTCCTCCTCTTCGTCGAGTTCTCCTGCAAACCCCCCCAGTACGGCAAGATGGAAACCAAACATGTGGCCAACGCTAAATACAACCAGGTAACGAATCACAATCCCTCGCTCTCTCTGCCGTTGTCTTTCTCTGACGCTTTGTCTGCAAGTTTTGTCTTCCTCTCTCTTTCAAGCTTTCTCTCTTTCTCTCTCTCGTTGTCTCGATACCTCTGATATTTTCCATTGAGGGAATGTTGTTGAAACAATTTCTGTCCCAGTCGTCCGTTTGTCTCTAGACTTTCTGAACATGGTCATCCCCCCGTCCCCGTCTCGTGACTTTAATGAAGCGCATCCCCTTTCCTCCCCCCCGTCTCGTGACTTTAATGAAGCGCATCCCCTTTCTTCCCCCCGTCTCGTTAATGAAGCGCATCCCCTTTCTTCCCCCCGTCTCGTGACTTTAATGAAGCGCATCCCCTTTCTTCCCCCCGTCTCGTGACTTTAATGAAGCGCATCCCCTTTCTTCCCCCCGTCTCGTGACTTTAATGAAGCGCATCCCCTTTCTTCCCCCCGTCTCGTGACTTTAATGAAGCGCATCCCCTTTCTTCCCCCCGTCTCGTGACTTTAATGAAGCGCATCCCCTTTCTTCCCCCCGTCTTGTGACTTTAATGAAGCGCATCCCCTTTCTTCCCCCCGTCTCGTGACTTTAATGAAGCGCATCCCCTTTCTTCCCCCCGTCTCGTGACTTTAATGAAGCGCATCCCCTTTCTTCCCCCCGTCTCGTGACTTTAATGAAGCGCATCCCCTTTCTTCCCCCCGTCTCGTGACTTTAATGAAGCGCATCCCCTTTCTTCCCCCCGTCTTGTGACTTTAATGAAGCGCATCCCCTTTCTTCCCCCCGTCTCGTGACTTTAATGAAGCGCATCCCCTTTCTTCCCCCCGTCTCGTGACTTTAATGAAGCGCATCCCCTTTCTTCCCCCCGTCTCGTGACTTTAATGAAGCGCATCCCCTTTCTTCCCCCCGTCTCGTGACTTTAATGAAGCGCATCCCCTTTCTTCCCCCCGTCTCGTGACTTTAATGAAGCGCATCCCCTTTCTTCCCCCCGTCTCGTGACTTTAATGAAGCGCATCCCCTTTCTCCCCCCCGTCTCGTGACTTTAATGAAGCGCATCCCCTTTCTTCCCCCCGTCTCGTTAATGAAGTGCATCCCCTTTCTTCCCCCCGTCTCGTGACTTTAATGAAGCGCATCCCCTTTCTTCCCCCTGTCTCGTGACTTTAATGAAGCGCATCCCCTTTCTTCCCCCCGTCTCGTTAATGAAGCGCATCCCCTTTCTTCCCCCCGTCTCGTTAATGAAGCGCATCCCCTTTCTTCCCCCCGTCTCGTGACTTTAATGAAGCACATCCCCTTTCCTCCCCCCCGTCTCGTTAATGAAGCGCATCTCCTTTCTTCCCCCAGTCTCGTTAATGAAGCGCATCTCCTTTCTTCCCCCCCCCGTCTCATTAATGAAGCACATCTCCTTTCTTCCCCCCCGTCTCATTAATGAAGCGCATCCCCTTTCTTCCCCCCCGTCTCATTAATGAAGCGCATCCCCTTTCTTCCCCCCTCGTCTCATTAATGAAGCGCATCTCCTTTCTTCCCCCCCCGTCTCATTAATGAAGCACATCTCCTTTCTTCCCCCCCGTCTCATTAATGAAGCACATCTCCTTTCTTCCCCCCTGTCTCATTAATGAAGCGCATCCCCTTTCTTCCCCCCCTCGTCTCATTAATGAAGCGCATCCCCTTTCTTCCCCCCCTCGTCTCATTAATGAAGCGCATCCCCTTTCTTCCCCCCCTCGTCTCATTAATGAAGCGCATCCCCTTTCTTCCCCCCCTCGTCTCATTAATGAAGCGCATCCCCTTTCTTCCCCCCCTCGTCTCATTAATGAAGCGCATCCCCTTTCTTCCCCCCCTCGTCTCGTTAATGAAGCGCATCCCCTTTCTCCCCCCCGTCTCGTTAATGAAGCTCATCCCCCACCCCCACCCCCCCCCCCCCGTCTCGTTAATGAAGTGCATCCCCTTCTTTTGTCTGGTCCTCATTTGCCACGCCCCTATTGTTCTAATCAATTGACACATAGCTGGGTCTTTTAAACCACATCAGCAGCCCTAAACTATCCCTCTTCTTTCTCTCTCATTCACACCAGCCCCTCAGGCTGGCAGTTCTCTAGCCCCAGGTGACATTTTTCCAGCTTTTGGCAGGTCTCAGACCAAGTTCATGACTCTTCCCTTTTCTCAGAATGAAGGACAAGTGAGATTCACTTAACTCGTACAACCCCTTTTTAAAGTAGGCTAGTAGATGATACCTTCTTTGTTCATGCTGAGTTCAGACCAGAAGGGAATCTTTCAAACAAAGCTAGGATCTCATCGGTGTTTTCCTCACTTATATGTATTCTCACACTTACAAAAAAAAGCCTGTCAAACGGTCTGGTCTTTGATGAAGTCATCTGGTGTAGCAGCTGCTGTGCCTATCAGGGGAGATGCAGTATGTTGTATTGAGTGGTTTTGATTTCATGGTGGTGGCTGAATCAGCTATGCTAATTAACGCTATCGCTACACACTCTCACCAGTAAAAGCTCCAAGTCTGTCTGTCACTTGACCTGTCAGTCGTTCATACTGTCAGTCAGTTTGTTGTTCAATCAAACCGTTAAAAAACATGATTGCCACTGTCAGTCAATTGGTCAGTGGCGACAAGTTGGTATAATAACACCAGGCACCAGCAAACAAGTTAACTCCAACCTTCTCCTTGTTCTGTTTTTGTGTCGTACTATCCATCTACTCACTGGATCAACCTTTAGATCCAACTGTTTGCACCGGTGAGTTCCACCTCCCCCCTACAGCCCCCTTTAGTACTGTATTGTACTGTACTCAGCTGTGTACTACTGCTCAATGGTCCCATCACTACTACAGTAGATGAGGCATTTCACCCACTGCATGGTAAGACGTTGTCTACATCATTTACTCCATGTTACCTACCTACCCCTCTCTGTTCTGTCCATCACTAACCAGTCCCTCCAGGATTTCGCAGGGATTTTTTGTGAAATTTGCAGGGCAAAATTCTTGATTTTGCTGCGGCAATTCTGACATTTTGCATGTCAGATTTGTCGCGAAAATGCATTGACGAGTTTGTTGACGTGTGGCTTGATTGAACCATATTATGCGGTAAATGTGCGGTGATTGGTTGTAATTGCGAGCACTCTTTTTGTTCTGTGTTCATGGGTCAGTTCTATGTGATAATATTGCGATGGTTTGACTGTTTTATGTGGAAATAGTGCGACGATCGGTCAAATTTTCAAGCCCACGCATAATATGCTGGGAATTGTTGATTTTGCTAAAATAATTACGGTCACGGAATCCTGAAGAGGCTGACTAACCAGTGGGTATGCCTCTCTCTCTGAATCTACTACCAACCTGTCAAGTCCCATCCTCCTATTACTTATCTTACTGACTGTTTTAGTGTCGTGCTGTCCATATTTGCACATGTACAGTATTTCTACTACAAGTTCTATGGTGCTTTGCTCCTCTTAGTATTTGAATGGAGGGATGTTTTCAGCTTCAGTTAACCCCCCCCCCACCCCCTCTCTCTCTGTCTCTGTCTCTCTGTCTGTCTCTCTCTCTCTCTCTCTCTCTCTCTCTCTCTCTCTCTCTCTCTGTCTCTCTCTCTCTCTGTCTGTCTCTCTCTCTCTCTCTGTCTCTCTCTCTCTCTCTGTCTCTCTCTCTCTGTCTCTCTCTCTCTCTCTCTCTCTCTCTCTCTCTCTCTCTGTCTCTCTCTCTCTGTCTCTCTCTCTCTGTCTCTCTCTCTCTGTCTCTCTCTCTCTCTCTCTCTCTCTCTCTCTCTCTCTCTCTCTCTCTCTCTCTCTCTCTCTGTCTCTGTCTCTCTCTCTCTCTCTCTCTCTCTCTCTCTCTCTCTCTCTCTCTCTCTCTCTCTCTCTCTCTCTCTCTCTCTCTCTCTCTCTCTCTCTCTCTCTCTCTCTCTCTCTCTCTCTCTCTCTCTCTCTCTCTCTCTCTCTCTCTCTCTCTCTCTCTCTCTCTCTCTCTCTCTCTCTCTCTCTCTCTCTCTCTCTCTCTCTCTCTCTCTCTCTCTGTGTGTACAGGCAGAATGGGTTGCCTTAAACTACGTGCCCTTTGCTGAGAGGTCCCTGGAGGTGGTGGTGGACCTCTACCACAAAACAGCCTGTCACAAAGCTGTCATCAACCAGAAAGTCCTACAGAACATCATCAAGGTGCTGTCTCCAACATAACCAAGACATGTTCTTTTGTTTATAAGTGTTCATGTAAAAGGAGTTGCTCGGAAACTGGAACTCCTAGTGCTGGTTCTGGTTGTAAAACTACTACTCCCTAATTTAATATGTCAACGCCATTCTAAATATCTTTCATATCTCCAATTAGTCCATCATCATACTCCAGTGACTAATGTTTCTGTCATAAACAAGCTGCTCTTTGTCGTGGGAAACAACATCTCTTTACAAAGCTGTCAGGTGTTCCTTTATTGTTTCCTGTGGATCAATGACATACCAAGTTGTTTCTCAACAAGCCCTGGTCTGGTGTGTGTGTGGGACCCATCTGACTCCCATTATCTTCTTAAAGAAATTCCCAGAACTAGGACTACTACTCTGCTAAGACCTCATTAGAGAGTTTCCCTATGGATAGGTTCAAACCAACCCTCCTCTCCCTCTCCTGAGAAAGGTCCTCATAGCCATAAAATCCTAACCTTGGGGAGACCAGCTGTGTATGGAAAGAGGGAGCCGTTTGAAACAAAGACGGTCTGTTTCTGTTCCGTTGCTTTATTCTTTCCCTGGTTTTGAGACTAAAACGCATAGACAACGATGGCTCAAGACATCATTGTTTAGTTTAGATGTGTCTGTGATTGATGTTACACCTGTAGGTCTCTGCGTCATTACTGAGTCACACACAAGACCATCAGGAATACTTTTTCCCCTCCTGCACTAGCAGATTGAGCACCAGGCAAGTCCATATGTTGAAGACTCCCATTGTGTTTCCAACGCCGCTCTCCCTCTCGTTACAGAGAATATGCTACACATCATCTAAATCACACAACATCTAAATATGAACCATAGTGATCTTAATTTCTCCATTACCCTCTCTCCTTTCCCCCATAGATCCTGAGGAAATAGCCTGGAAGTCAAGCCTAGGGGTTAGCTAATCCACTAGCAGACCTGGCCACCGGGCTAGTCCATACATTGAAGACTCCCATTGTGTTCTAACCCCACCCTTTCTCTCCTTCCTCCATAGACCCTGAGGATGCCCCTGGGCCTGAGGTATGCGTGTCCGTCAGAGAGCACGTGGAAGCTAGCTGTGTCGTCCCTGCTCAAGGTGCTGTCCACCGGGCTACCCGTGGCCCGTCAGCATGCCTCCTCTGGGAGGTTTGACACTATGTGGCCAGAGCTGGCCAACGCCTTCGAAGACTTCCTTTTCACCAAAAGGTAGGTACACCTTTTCTCAGAGAGTTCATAAAAAATAGGCGGAGTGATTTCTACATATTGCGCCTTAAAATAAAAACATACCCATGAGATTTGACGCACCTGAATGTTCCTCAGTCTGGGAAACGGGCATTGATTCAGTGTTGACAATGGATGGAGGAATGGGGCTTGATTAGCTGTAAATCAATAGCTCATCAATTGCATTTCTGTTTCTGTTTTACAGCACACCTCCAGACAATGTGTCCATCCAGGAGTTCCAGAAGAATGAAGCCATTGACGTTGAGGTAAAACATGACTGACTGAACACACTTAAACCAATCTTTGAATTGTATTACTGCCTTTATACCTGCCAATCCCTGAGGTCTGTGTGTGGCCTCTCTCTGTAGGTGGTGCAGCTGATCAGCACAGAGATCTTGCCGTTTGCCATCTTCATACCCAAAGACTTTGTTGGCCAGATGATGGCCATGCTCAATAAAGGATCCATTCACTCACAGTCCTCCTCATTTACAGGTAAGGAAAGAACACCAACTCCTATTCCAGTACCTTTTGCTTTTCCACTAACGACATGTTAACACATGCCATACACTTCTGTTGGTCACAATGTATCATTTCAACAGCCTGGATTTTCCTTTTAAAAATGAATCTATAATCAACTATGTATTTTCTAGCATCACCTCTGAAACCAAATGTTTCTCATTCTAGTTATTTAGCAGATGCTCTTATATCACAGTGACTTACAATAAAGGCATTCAAATAGGTATGACAACCACATCACAATCTTTGCAAATACAACCATATTTCCCTTCACAGAGGCAGAGATAGACGTGCGGATGCGGGAGGAGTTCTCCAAAGTGTGTTTTGAGACGCTGCTCCAGTTCTCCTTCAGTAACAAGGTGTCCACACCCCAGGAAGGCTACATCTCCCGCATGGCCCTCTCTGTGCTCCTCAAGAGGTCCCAAGACGTGTTGAGGCGCTACGTGGACGATGAGAGGCTGAGTGGACGCTGCCCGCTGCCCAGGTGAGTCCACTTACATCACTAAAACAAGAGCTCTAGAACAGGGATGGTGAGACCACGACCCCTGTAGTAGACGCACCAAAACGCAGCATATTTAGGTTTTGTGAAGTGCTTTAATGCACCTTTTACACAAAATTAGCATTCGACTTCAACAAGAGAGAGTGCTTACACTGGTAAGTACTTCAGCTGAGAACTGGCATCAGTTTCTCCATCCATATTCCTCTAGTCTCTCTCATCCTTTCTCTTCCCCCCTTTCTCTTTCGTTCTCTTGGTATTCATACAGTCCCTTCGGAAACTATTCAGACCCCTTGACTTTTTCCACATTTTCTTAGGTTACAGCCTTATTCTAAAATTGATTAAATTGTTTTTTTTCTCATCAATCTACACACAATACCCCATAATGATAAAGCAAAAACAGGTTTTTAGACATTTTTGCTAATTTATTAAATATACAAAACTGAAATATCACATTTACTTAAGTATTCAGACCCTTTACTCAGTACTTTGTTGAAGCACGTTTGGTAGCAATTACAGCCTTGTGTCTTGGGTATGACGCTACAAGCTTGGCACACCTGTATTTGGGGAGTTTCTCCCATTCTTGTCCTTCTGGAAGGTTGTCCTTCTGGAAGGTTCTCCCATCTCCACAGAAGAACTCTGGAGCTCTGTCAGAGTGACCATCGGGTTCTTGGTCACCTCCCTGACCAATGCCGATTGCTCAGTTTGGCCAGGCGGCCAGCTCTAGGAAGAGTCTTGGTGGTTCCAAACTTATTCCATTTAAGAATGATGGAGGTCACTGTGTTCTTGGGGACCTTCAGTGCTGCAGAAATGTTTTTGGTACCCTTCCCCAGATCTGTGCCTCGACACAATCCTGTCTCGGTGCTCTACGGACAATTCCTTCGACCTCATGGCTTGGTTTTTGCTCTGACATGCACTGTCAACATTTTCATTTACATTTTCGTCATTTAGCAGATGCTCTTATCCAGAGCAACTTACAAATTGGTGCATTCACCTTATGATAGCCAGTGGGACAACCACTTTACAATGATTTTTTTAATTTTTTTGGTGGGGTAAGGGGGGGGTAGAAGGATTACTTTATCCTATCCCAGGTATTCCTTAAAAAGGTGGGGTTTCAAGTGTCTCCGGAAGGTAGTGAGTGACTCTGCTGTCCTGGCGTCGTGAGGGAGCTTGTTCCACTATTGGGGTGCCAGAGCAGCGAACAGTTTTGACTGGGCTGAGCGGGAACTGTGCTTCCGCAGAGGTAGGGGGGCCAGCAGGCCAGAGGTGGATGAACGCAATGCCCTCGTTTGGGTGTAGGGATCAGAGCCTGAAGGTACGGAGGTGCCGTTCCCCTCACAGCTCCGTAGGCAAGCACCATGGTCTTGTAGCAGATGCGAGCTTCAACTGGAAGCCAGTGGAGTGTGCGGAGGAGCGGGGTGACGTGAGAGAACTTGGGAAGGTTGAACACCAGACGGGCTGCGGCTTTCTGGATGAGTTGTAGGGGTTTAATGGCACAGGCAGGGAGCCCAGCCAACAGCGAGTTGCAGTAATCCAGACGGTAGATGACAATTGCCTGGATTAGGACCTGTGCCGCTTCCTGTGTAAGGCAGGGTCGTACTCTCCGAATGTTGTAGAGCATGAACCTACAGGATCGGGTCACCGCCTTGATGTTAGCGGAGAACGACAGGGTGTTGTCCAGGGTCACGCCAAGGCTCTTTGCACTCTGGGAGGAGGACACAATGGAGTTGTCAACCGTGATGGCGAAATCATGGAACGGGCAGTCCTTCCCCGGGAGGAAGAGCAGCTCCGTCTTGCCGAGGTTCAGCTTGAGGTGGTGATCCGTCATCCACACTGATATGTCTGCCAGACATGCAGAGATGCGATTCGCCACCTGGTTATCAGAAGGGGGAAAGGAGAAGATTAATTGTGTGTTGTCTGCGTAGCAATGATAGGAGAGGCCATGTGAGGATATGACAGAGCCAAGTGACTTGGTGTATAGCGAGAATAGGAGAGGGCCTAGAACTGAGCCCTGGGGGACACCAGTGGTGAGAGCACGTGGTGCGGAGACAGATTCTCGCCACGCCACCTGGTAGGAGCGACCTGTCAGGTAGGACGCAATCCAAGAGTGAGCCGCGCCGGAGATGCCCAACTCTGAGAGGGTGGAGAGGAGGATCTGATGGTTCACAGTATCAAAGGCAGCAGATAGGTCTAGAAGGACGAGAGCAGAGGAGAGAGAGTTAGGTCTAGAAGGACGAGAGCAGAGGAGAGAGAGTTAGCTTTAGCAGTGCGGAGAGCCTCCGTGACACAGAGGAGCAGTCTCAGTTGAATGACCAGCCTTGAAACCTGACTGGTTTGGATCAAGAAGGTCATTCTGAGAGAGATAGCAAGAGTTGGCTAAAGACGGCACGCTCAAGAGTTTTGGAGAGAAAAGAAAGAAGGGGTACTGGTCTGTAGTTGTTGACATCAGAGGGATCGAGTGTAGGTTTTTTGAGAAGGGGTGCAACTCTCGCTCTCTTGAAGACGGAAGGGACATAGCCAGCGGTCAAGGATGAGTTGATGAGCGAGGTGAGGTAAAGGAGAAGGTCTCCGGAAATGGTCTGGAGAAGAGAGGAGGGGATAGGGTCAAGCGGGCAGGTTGTTGGGCGGCCGGCCGTCGCAAGTTTTCATCTGGAGAGAGAGGGGAGAAAGAAGTCAAAGCATAGGGTAGGCCAGTGTGAGCAGGACCAGCGGTGTCATTTGACTTAACAAACGAGGATCGGATGTCGTCAACCTTCTTTTCAAAATGGTTGACGAAGTCATCCACAGAGAGGGAGGAGGTGGCAAAGAGCTTCCTACGGTTAGAGGCAGATGCTTGGAATTTAGAGTGGTAGAAAGTGGCTTTAGCAGCAGAAACAGAGGAAGAAAATGTAGAGAGGAGGGAGTGAAAAGATGCCAGGTCCGCAGGGAGTCTAGTTTTCCTCCATTTCCACTCGGCTGCCCGAGTGGAAAAGATGAGGTCAAACGTATTGCCTGCCTTGTGAGTAGGGGGGGACGGTGAGAGGGTGAGGTCAAAAGAGGAGAGGAGTGGAAAGAAGGAGGCAGAGAGAAATGAGTCAAAGGTAGACGTAGGGAGGTTAAAGTCACCCAGAACTGTGAGGGGTGAGCCATCCTCAGGAAAGTAACTTATCAAGGCGTAAAGCTCATTGATGAACTCTCCAAGGGAACCTGGAGGGCGATAAATGATAAGGATGTTAAGCTTGAATGGGCTAGTGGCTGTGACAGCATGGAATTCAAATGAGGAGATAGACAGACAGATGGGTCAGGGGAGAAAGAGAGAATGTCCACTTGGGAGAGATGAGGATTCCTGTGCCACCACCCCGCTGACCAGATGCTCTCGGGGTATGCGAGAACACATGGTCAGACGAGGAGAGAGCAGTAGGAGTAGCAGTGTTTTCTGTGGTAATCCATGTTTCCGTCAGCGCCAAGAAGTCGAGGGACTGGAGGGTAGCATAGGCTGAGGTAAACTCTGCCTTGTTGGCCGCAGAACGGCAGTTCCAGAGGCTGCCGGAGACCTGGAACTCCACGTGGGTTGTGCGTGCAGGGACCACCAGGTTAGAGTGGCAGCAGCCACGCGGTGTGAGGCGTTTGTATAGCCTGCGCGGAGAGGAGAGAACAGGGATAGACAGACACATAGTTGACAGGCTACAGAAAATGGCTACAATAATGCAAAGGAGATCGGAATGAAATGAACTAAACATCTGGGAAAGCGAGAGAGCGGGGCCTCCCTCACTTACGTTTCACTGAAACACCCAAATATAACTCTCCCAACTTCCACCTCAGAAACTATAATTGTTGTAAACTACAGCGGTTCAATGTTTTCTAGGAATAGACTAACTTAGTTTATTCAGCTAGCTAACTTGGTACAGTATTCTTCCGTGAAAACCGTCCAGGGCACCGAATCCTATGACGCCACAGCCAACTAGCATGCCAGCCTCCAACAACACGATTTAGCACCAATAACTCTGCCACAACAAACCACCAGTGTGTCAACACGCCAAGCATATAATTCGTGTCCGTGTCTAACGTTGTGTAAAGTTCTGGGTTAGTCCCGACAGCTTGAGCGAGTCCGTCGTCAACTTATTCAGACAGTTAGTTAGCTAGAATAGTTAGCAAACTAGCTAGCATTGCTCTCTGCCAACGAAAAAAAACCTTCTCCCACGGCACGAACACACAGAGAGAGCCAAGCTAACGTTAACTAGTCACCCATGTCCCGAATTCCCTTGAACGACTCTGGTTACCAGTATGTAAAAACAAAACACAAATGTAGGTTATAACTTACCCCTAGCAGCTACTGTTAGCCAGCCAAGTGCAAAGCTAGCCACTGAATCGACTCAGCCAGTTCGCGTCTGTTCGCTAGGTTGTTCCAGCTATTATTTAGTTAGCTATCCAGGTAGCAACAAGCTAGCTACATTTCGAGCAAAGTAGCTAATAACTACCTAACGCCAACGCTTCAGACAATGAGGTTAGAAAAACAGCTGAATGGTAGGCAGCTAGCTGGTATAATTACAGGTACTCTCAAGCGTGAAACAACTATCCACAGTTGCTAATAGTTACCAGTAGCTACCCGCTAGCTAGTCCAGGTAGTGGGTTAGCTAGCCTCGTGCTTCACCGGGCTCATCCGAATACAATACTTACCTACAATAATTACCTACAATAACCTACGATAACTACCTAGATAAACTACCTACAATACCTAACTACAATCTAAATACATGGTTTAAGCTTTACTCGACACCATATAAGCCAAGCTTACCTCCCGCCAGAGAGAGAGACAACCTCACCCGACGACTTGATATACAATACTGTGGGACCTTATATAGACAGGTGTGTGCCTTTCCAAATCATGTCCAATCAATTGAATTTACCACAGGTGGACTCCAATCAAGTTGTAGAAACATCTCAAGGATGATCAATGGAAACAGGATGCACCTGAGCTCAATTTCGAGTCTCATAGCAAAGGGTCTGAATACTTATGTAAATAAGGTATTCATTTTTTTATTTTTAATACATTTGCAAAAATGTCTAAACCTGTTTTCGCTTTGTCATTATGGGGTATTGTGGGCAGATTGCTGAGGATATTTTATTTATTTAATCCATTTTAGAATAAGGCTGTAACGTAACAAAATGTGGAAAACGTCAAGGGGTCTGAATACTTTATTGGGTTATTGGGTAGATTCCCTGGTAGGTGTACTGTCATCCTAGAATGTGTTCTTTGTTAGTTTACCATGGCGGCGTAGTGTAACAGTCTTTTCACTATCTTCCATAGTGGACAGAGGATGAAGCTTGATTGCCAACTTTTCAGGTTAATAGCATAATTTCATTTGCATCCTTCAGATACACACTTCTGTTTTCAAACTGCTCCCGTTCCTTTTCTATGTGTTTTTTCTCTATTACCTGAGTAAATGCCACACTGACTGTAACAAATGATATACACTGAGTATACAAAACATTAAGAACACCTGCTCTTTCTATGACAGACTGACCAGGTGAATCAAGGTGAAAGCTATAATCCCTAATTGATGTCACTTGTTAAATCCACATCAATCAGTGTAGGGGAGGATACAGGTTACATTTTTAATCCTTGAGACATGGATTGTGTATGTATGCCATTCAGAGGATGAATGGGAAAGACAAAAGATTTAAGTGCCTTTGAACGGGGTATTGGTAGTAGGTGCCAGGCGCACCGGTTTGTGTCAAGAACTGTGGGAAGCATTGGAGTCAACATGGGCCAGCATCCCTGTGGAACACTTTCGACACCTTGTAGAGTCCATGCCCCAACGAATTGAGGCTGTTCTGTGGGCAAATGGGGAGGGTGCAACTCAATATTTAGGAAGGTGTTCCTAATGTTTGGGATACTCAGTATATATATTCAGGCCTCCAGCTGCAAAAAAGGGGTTTTCATTAAAAACGTTTTACCTATGATTTGTTTGTGGAGATTTGAAGGATGGTACCCATCGTATGTCCCCTTGTTTAGTCCCCTTGTTTGGTTCTGAATGTGTTATTTTTTTTATGAACTACAAGAATAATAAAAAAAAAATAAAAAAAAAATGTAAAGTGGTTATCCCACTGGCTATAAGGTGAATGCACCTATTTGTAAGTCGCTCTAGATAAGAGCGTCTGCTAAATGACGTAAATGTAAATATGTAAGTATAATTATTCCATTCCTTTTATTTTATTTGTAGGCAACAAGTGACAGAAATCATCTTTGTCTTAAAAGCTATCAGCACTTTGATGGACTCACTTAAGAAGACCCAGCCAGAAAACGGTGAGTAGAAACTACTTAGGGGAAACACAGACAATTATTTTACTATATCAAGCTAGGTTTCCATCCAATAGGCGACATATTTTCATGCGACTATTCCAAAATCTCCATAAAAACAATATGCGCATTTTCCCAAAACTTGTTCAAATCAAATTGTATTTGTCACATGCTTCGTAAACAACAGGTGTAGACTAACTGTGAAATGCATACTTACGGGCCCTTCCCAACAATGCAGAGGAAAAAGAAAATAGAGAAATAATTGAAAAATAAAACGCGTAATAATAAATCCACAATGAGTAACGATAACTTGGCTATATACACGGGTTACCAGTACCAAGTCGATGTGCAGGGGTACAATGTGACTGAGTAGATATGCACATAACTAGGAATAAAGTGACTAGGGAACATGATAGATAATAAACAGTAGCAGCAGCGAATGTGATGAGTCAAAAAAAGTTAGTGCAAAAAGGGTCAATGCACATAGTCCAGGTGGCTATTTGGTTAACTATTTAACTATTTAGAAGTCTTATGGTTTGGGAGTAGAAGCTGTTAAGGGTCTTGTTGGTTCCAGACATGGAGCATCGGTACCGCTTCCCACACGGTAGCAGAGAGAGCAGTTAATGAATTGGGTGGTTGGAGTAAATATTTGGGGCCTTCTTCTGACACCGCCTGGTATAGAAGTCCTGGGTGGCAGGGAGCTCGTCCCCATTGATTTACTGGGCCGTACGCACTACCCTCTGTAGCGCCTTGCAGTCGGATGCCAAGCAGTTGCCATACAGAGCGGTGATGCAGCCAGTCAAGATGCTCTCAATGGTGCAGCTGTGTAACTTTTTGAGGATCTGAGGGCCAAATCTTTTCAGTCTCCTGAGGGTGTGTATAGACCATGATATATCCTTAAGCCGTCAGCATGCTTCAGTTCGACTGGCGCCTAGCCAAACTCGGCTAACCAAATGAGTGTGCTCGCATACTCCCTTAAAAGGCCTTCGCTTGAAAAATAAGAAAAAAGCGGCAATAGTACTGTTTGTCTATTTTGAGACACTATAATCAGAATTAATCTGAGATGCTCAAGGAATCTGTCATAAATTTTTCAATTTTTGCCGAAGAGATCTTAGTCGCGCAATTTTACATCTACCTATATAAGATGTTTGGTGCAGTATTTTTCAGTTAAAACATTTACATGAAAACGAGTCGTCTCTCTTTGAATGACAACAAATGCTTTAGTGAAGAATCCCTACTGTTGACCAATCATCGACGAAGGGGCGTAGACTTCGGCTCCGAACTTCGCTTGCCTCCAGAAAAAATGTGTGCCCGAACAGCCGAAAAAACCCTCACCGAAGTCCAAAACGAACAAAAAAATTCACAAAATGTAGTCATAATATACAGTGCTTTTGGAAAGTATTCAGACCCCTTCCCTTTTTCCAAATTTTGTTACATTACAGCCTTATTCTAAAATTGATTAATAAATGTTTTTATTCATCAATCTACACACAATACCCCATATTGATAAAGCGATAAAAGGTTTTTAGAATTTTTTGCAAATGTATTAAAATATAAAAAATATACCTTATTTAAATAAGTATTCAGGCCCTTTGCTATGATACTCGAAATTGATCTTCAGTGCATCCTGTTTACATTGATCATCCTTGAGATGTTTCTAGAACTTTGATTGGACATGTTTTGAAAAGGCACACTGTCTATAAAAGGACCCACAGTTGACAGTGCATGTCAGAGCAAAAACCAAGCCATGAGGTCGAAGGAATTGTTTGTAGAGCTCCGAGACGCTATTGTGTAGATGCCCAGATCTGGGAAAGGGTACCAAAAAATGTCTGCAGCATTGAAGGCCCCCAAGAACAAAGTGGCCTCCATCATTCTTAAATGTAAGAAGTTTGGAACCACCAAGACTCTTCCTAGAGCTGGCCGTCCGGCCAAACTGAGCAATCGGGGGAGAAGGGCCTTGGTCAGGGAGAGGACCAAGAACCCGATGGTCCCTCTGACAGAGCTCCAGAGTTCCACTGTGGAGATGGGAGAACCTTCCAGAAGGACATCCATCTCTGCAGCACTCCACCACTCAGGCCTTTATGGTAGAGTGGCCAGACGGAAGCCACTCCTCAGTAAAAGGTACATGACAGCCCACTTGGAGTTTGCCAAAAGGCACCTAAAGGACTCTGACCATGAGAAACAAGATTCTCTGGTCTGATGAAACCAAGATTGAACTCTTTGGCCTGAATGCCAAGCGTCACATCTGGAGGAAACCTGGCCACCCATCCCTATGGTGAAGCATGGTGGTGGCAGCATCATGCTGTGGGGATGTTTTTCAACAGCAGGAACTGGGAGACTAGTCAGGATCGAGGGAAAGATGAACGAAGGAAAGTACAGAGAGATCCTTGATGAAAACCTGCTCAGGACCTCAGACTGGGGCGAAGGTTCCAACAGGACAATGACCCTAAGCACACAGCCAAGACAACGCAGGAGTGGCTTCGGGACAAGTCCTTGAGTGGCCCAGCCCGGACTTGAACCCGATCTAACATCTCTGGAGAGACCTGAAAATAGCTGTAAATCTGTAACGTAACAAAATATGGCAAAAGTAAAGGAGTCTGAATACTTTCCGAATGAACTATGTGCACGAACTATACCAAACTGTTTCGGCTGGGAAGCATGCAGACGCCTTTAGTGATATGGACACCGAGGAACTTGAAGCTCTCGGCCCGTTCCACAACAGCCCTGTCGATGTGAATGGGGGCGTGCTCGGCCCTCTGTTTCCTGTAGTCCACGATCAGCTCCTTTGTCTTGTTGACATTGAGGGAGAGGTTGTTGTTGTCCTGACTTCCTTCCTCCCTGTAGGCTTTCTCATCGTTGTCGGTGATCAGGCCTAACAGCACCGTGTCGTCAGCAAACTTAATGATGGTGTTGGAGTCGTGCACGGTCATGCAGTCATGAGTGAACAGGGAATACAGGAGGGGACTAAGCACGTACCCCTGAGGGGCCCCCGTGTTGAGGGTTAGCGTGGCGGATGTGTTGTTGCCTACCCTCAACCCCTGAGGTCGGCCCATCAGGACGTCCAGGATCCAGTTGTAGTGGGAGGTGTTCAGTCTCGCTTAGTGATGAGGTTGAAGGGCACTATGGTATTGAAGGCTGAACTGTAGTCGATGAACAGCATTGTCACATAATTGTTCCTCTTGTCCAGTTGGGAGACACTAGTGGTGGATCTGTTGGGGCGGTATGCAAATTGGAGTGATCCAGGGTTTCTGGGATGATTTTGTTGATGTGAGCCATGACCAGCCTTTCAAAGCATTTAATGGCTACAGATGTGAGTGCTACAGGGCGATAGTCATTTAGACAGGTTATCTTGCCGTTCTTGGGCACAGGGACTATGGTGGTCTGCTTGAAACATGTAGGTATTACAGGTTGGAAATATCAGTGAAGACACTTGCCAGCTGGTCAGCGCATGCTCCGAGTACTCATCCCTTTGTAATCCTTGATAGTTTGCGAGCCCTGCTACATCCGACAAGCATCAAGAGCCGGTGTAGTAGGATTCGATCTTAGTCCAGTGTTGACGCTTTGCCTATTTGATGGCTCGTCGAAGGTCGTAGCAGGGTTTCTTATAAGCGTCTGGATTAGTGTCCCGCTCCTTGAAAGCGGCAGCTCTAGCCTTTAGCTCAGTGCGGATGTTGCCCGTTATCCATGGTGTCTGGTTGGGATATGTACCTACAGTCACTGTGGGGACGACGTCGTCAATGCACTTATTAATGAAGCCGATGACTGATGTGGTCAACTCCTCAATGCCTTCGGATGAATCCCGGAACATATTCCAGTCTGTGCTAGCGAAAAAGTCCTGTAGCTTAGCATTCGCTTCATCGGACCACTTCCGTATTGGGCGCGTCACTGGTACTTCCTGTTTGAGTTTTTGCTTGTAAGCTTTGTATGCGTTTCTGTGTGTGGAGTAAAGGTGATCTGGAGTAAAAGGTTAGTTGCGCAGGTGACATGCTGGTAGAAATGAGGTAAAACGGATTTCAGTTTCCCTGCATTAAAATCGCCAGCCACTAGGATGAGCATTTTCTTGTTTGCTTATGGCCCTATACAGCATGTTGACTGCGGTCTTAGTGGAAGCATCGGTTTGTGGTGGTAAATAGACAGCTTTGAAAAATATAAACTCTCTTGTTAAATAGTATGGTCTACAGTTTATCATTAGATATTCTCATGAGCCTCAAGACTTCCTTCATATTAGAGATTGCGCACCAGCTGCTGTTAAGAGACACCCCTCCTCCTTGAGCTTACCCGAAGCTGCCGTTCTGTCCTGCTGTTGCATAGAAAGCTCAGCTAGATGTACACTACCGTTCAAAAGTTTGGGGTCACTTAGAAATGTCCTTGTTTTCGAAAGAAAAGCAATTTCTTTGTGTAGACATTGTTAATGTTGTAAATGGCTATTGTAGCTGGAAACGGCTGATTTTTTTATGGAATATCTACATAGGCGTGCAGAGGCCCATTATCAGCAACTATCAGTCCTGTGTTCCAATGGCACGTTGTGTTTGCTCATCCAAGTTTATCATTTTAAAAGGTTAACTGATCATTAGAAAACCCTTTTGAAATTATGTTAGCACAACTGAAAACTGTTGTGCTGATTTAAAGAAGCAATAAAACTGGCCTTCTTGAAACTAGTTGAGTATCTGGCGCATCAGCAACTGTGGGTTCGATTACAGGCTCAAAATGGCCAGAAACAAATAACTTTCTTCTGAAACTCGTCAGTCTATTCTTGTTCTGAGAAATGAAGGCTATTCCATGCGAGAAATTGCCAAGAAACTGAAGATCTCGTACAACGCTGTGTACTACTCCCTTCACAGAACAGCGCAAACTGGCTCTAACCAGAATAGAAAGAGGAGTGGGAGGCCCTGGTGCACAACTGAGCAAAAGGACAAATACATTAGTGTCTAGTTTGAGAAACAGACGCCTCACAGGTCCTCAACTGGCAGCTTCATTAAATAGTACCCGCAAGACACCAGTCTCAACGTCAACAGTGAAGAGGCGACTCCGGGATGCTGACCTTCTAGGCAGAGTTGCAAAGAAAAAGCCATATCTCAGACTGGCCAATAAAAAGAAAAGATTAAGATGGGCAAAAGAACACAGACACTGGACAGAGGAAGATTGGAAAAAAGTGTTATGGACAGACGAATCGAAGTTTGAGGTGTTCGGATCACAAAGAAGAACATTTGTGAGACGCAGACCAAATGAAAAGATGCTGGAGGAGTGCTTGATGCCATCTGTCAAGCATGGTGGAGGCAATGTGATAGTCTGGTGGTGGTAAAGTGGGAGATTTGTACAGGGTAAAAGGGATCTTGAAGAAGGAAGGCTATCACTCCATTTTACAACGCCATGCCATACCCTGTGGAGGCGCTTGATTGGAGCCAATTTCCTCCTACAACAGGACAATGACCCAAAGCATAGCTCCAAACTATGCAATAACTATTTAGGGAAGAAGCAGTCAGCTGGTATTCTGTCTATAATGGAGTGGCCAGCACAGTCACCGGATCTCAACCCTATTGAGCTGTTGTAATTTACATTTACATTTTAGTCATTTAGCAGACGCTCTTATCCAGAGAGACTTACATGAGCAATTAGGGTTAAGTGCCTTGCTTAAGGGCACATCGACAGATTTTTCACCTAGTCGGCTCGGGGATTAGAACCAGCGACCTTTCGGTTACTGGCACAACGCTCTTACCCACTAAGCTACCTGCCGCCCAGAATCTCTTCAGATTACCTCAACAAATTGACAACTAGAATGCCAAAGGTCTGCAAGGCAGTAATTGCTGCAAATGGATGATTCTTTGACGAAAGCAAAGTTTGAAGGACACACATGTTATTTCTATTAAAAATCATTATTTCTAACCTTGTCAATGACTACATTTCCTATTCATTTTGCTATATTTCCTATTCAAACTCATTTCATGTATGTTTTCATGGAAAACAAGGACATTTCTAAGTGACCCCAAACTTTTGAACGGTACTGTATATTATCCATGTCCTTGTTCAACCACAACTCCAAGAAACATAGGATATTACAGTTCTTATGTTGTGGATAAAAGGCTGTGCGTGATGACGTAATGCACATAAAATCAACTTTTGCGGTTAAATTCCCATGTACCGAATAAATAAATAAAAACTAGTTAAATGGGTTTCCATCACATTTTCAACTCAACTGATGGTTTTGTAAAAAATAAAATTATGTTACAGTGGCTTGCGAAAGTATTCACCCCCCTTGGCATTTTTCCTATTTTGTTGCCTTACAACCTGGAATTAAAATTGATTTTGGGGGGGTGTTGTATCATTTGATTTACACAACATGCCTACCACTTTGAAGATGCAAAAATGTTTTATTGTGAAACAAACAAGAAATAAGACAAGAAAATAGAAAACTTGAGCGTGCATAACTATTCACCCCCCCAAAGTCAATACTTTGTAGAGCCACCCTTTGCAGCAATTACAGCTGGAAGTCTCCTGGGGTATGTCTCTACAAGCTTGGCACATCTAGCCACTGGGATTTTTGCCCATTCTTCAAGGCAAAACTGCTCCAGCTCCTTCAAGTTGGATGGGTTCCGCTGGTGTACAGCAATCTTTAAGTCATACAACATATTCTCAATTGGATTGAGGTCTGGGCTTTGACTAGGCCATTCCAAGAGATTTAAATGTTTCCCCTTAAACCACTCAAGTGTTGCTTTAGCAGTATGCTTAGGGTCATTGTCCTGCTGGAAGGTGAACCTCCATCCCAGTCTCAAATCTCTGGAAGACTGAAACAGGTTTCCCTCAAGAATTTCCCTGTATTTAGTGCCATCCATCATTCCTTCAATTCTGACCAGGTTCCCAGTCCCTGCCGATGAAAAACATCCCCACAGCATGATGCTGCCACCACCATGCTTCACTGTGGGGATGGTGTTCTCGGGGTGATGAGAGGTGTTGGGTTTGCGCCAGACATAGCGTTTTCCTTGATGGCCATAAAGCTCAATCTTAGTCTCATCTGACCAGAGTACCCTTTTCCATATGTTTGGGGAGTCTCCCACATGCCTTTTGGCGAACACTAAACGTGTTTGCTTATTTATTTCTTTAAACAATGGCTTTTTTCTGCCCACTTTTCCGTAAATCCCAGCTCTGTGGAGTGTACGGCTTAAAGTGGTCCTATGGACAGATACTCCAATCTCCGCTGTGTAGCTTTGCAGCTCCTTCAGGGTTATCTTTGGTCTCTTTGTTGCCTCTGATTAATGCCCTCCTTGCCTGTTTTGGTGGGCGGCCCTCTCTTGGCAGGTTTGTTGTGGTGCCATATTCTTTCAATTTTTGAATAATGGATTTAATGGTGCTCCGTAGGATGTTAAAAGTTTAGGATATTTTTTTATAACCCAACCCTGCTCTGTTCTTCTCCACAACTTTGTCCCTGACCTGTTTGGAGAGCTCCTTCGTCTTCATGGTGCCACTTGCTTGGTGGTGCCCCTTGCTTAGTGGTGTTGCAGACTCTGGGGCCTTTCAAAACAAGTGTATATATACTGAGATCATGTGACACTTAGATTGCATACAGGTGGACTTTATTTAGGGGCTTCACAGCAAAGGGGGAGAATACATACAGTTGAAGTCTGAAGTTTACATACACTTAGGTTGGAGTCATTAAACCTCGTTTTTTCAACCACTGCACAAATTTCTTGTTAACAAACTATAGTTTTGGCAAGTCGGTTACGACTTCTACTTTGCATGACACAAGTAATTTTTCCAACAATTGTTTACAGACATATTATTTCACTTATAATTCACTGTATCACAATTCCAGTGGGTCAGAAGTTTACATACACTAAGTTGACTGTGCCTTTAAACAGCTTGGAAAATTCCAGAAAATTATGTCATTGCTTTAGAAGCTTCTGATAGGCTAATTCACATAATTTTAGTCAATTGGAGGTGTTCCTGTGGATATATTTCAAGGCCTACCTTCAAACTCAGTGCCTCTTTGCTTGACATCATGGGAAAATCAAAAGAAATCAGCCAAGACCTCAGAAAAACAATTGTAGCCCTCCACAAGTCTGGTTCATCCTTGGGAGCAATTTCCAAACGCCTGAAGGTACCACGTTCATCTGTACAAACAATAGTACGCAAGTATAAACACCATGGGATCACGCAGCCGTCATACCGCTCAGGAAGGAGACGCGTTCTGTCTCCTAGAGATGAACGTACTTTGGTGCGAAAAGTGCAAATCAATCCCAGAACAACAGCAAAGGACCTTGTGAAGATGCT
Organism: Coregonus lavaretus; assembly: GCF_964263955.1. Taxonomy (NCBI): domain Eukaryota; kingdom Metazoa; phylum Chordata; class Actinopteri; order Salmoniformes; family Salmonidae; genus Coregonus; species Coregonus lavaretus. The sequence continues at coordinate 13,553,826 of NC_140008.1, read as the reverse complement.
GGAGGAAACAGGTACAAAAGTATCTACAGTAAAACGAGTCCTATATCGACATAACCTGAAAGGCCGCTCAGCAAGGAAGAAGCCACTGCTCCAAAACCGCCATAAAAAAAGCCAGACTACGGTTTGCAACTGCACATGGGGACAAAGATCGTACTTTTTGAAGAAATGTCCTCTGGTCTGATTAAACAAAAATATATCTGTTTGGCCATAATGACCAATGTTATGTTTGGAGGAAAAAGGGGGTGACTTGCAAGTTCGAAGAACACCATCCCAACCGTGAAGCACAGGGGTGACAGCATCATGCTGTAGGGGTGCTTTGCTGCAGGAGGGACTGGTGCACTTCACAAAATAGATGGCATCATGAGGAAGGAAAATAATGTGGCAATATTGAAGCAACATCTCAAGACATCAGTCAGGAAGTTAAAGCTTGGTCGCAAATGGGTCTTCCAAATGGACAATGACCCCAAGCATACTTCCAAAGTTGTGGCAAAATGGCTTAAGGACAACAAAGTCAAGGTATTGGAGTGGTCATCACAAAGCCTTGACTTCAATCCTATAGAAAATGTGTGGGCAGAACTGAAAAGGCGTGTGCGAGCAAGGAGGCCTACAAACCTGACTCAGTTACACCAGTTCTGTCAGGAGGAATGGGCCAGAATTCTCCCAACTTATTGTGGGAAGCTTGTGGAAAGCTACCCGAAACGTTTGACACAAGTTAAACAATTTAAAGGCAATGCTACCAAATACTAATTGAGTGTATGTAAACTTCTGACCCACTGGGAATGTGATGAAAGAAATAAAAGCTGAAATAAATAATTCTCTCTACTATTATTCTGACATTTCACATTCTTAAAATAAAGTGGTAATCCTAACTGACCTAAAACAGGGAATTTTTACTAGGATTAAATGTCAGGAATTGTGAAAAACTGAGTTGAAATGTGTATGTAAACTTCCGACTTCAACTGTATGCACGCACCACTTTTCCGTTATTTATTTTGTATAATTTTTGAACGTTTTTTTTCTTCATTTCAGTTCACCAATTTGGACTATTTTGTGTATGTCCAATAAAAATCCATTTAAATTACAGGTTGTAATGCAACAAAATAGGAAAAACGCCAAGGGGGATGAATACTTTTGCAAGGCACTGTATATAGCGAATGTGCCCACTCTGGTCTTGGCACATGTGCTCTAGCCAACAGCTCCCAGATACAGTGTGGATAGGCTTGCTACATAATGAGATTATTATGGACAAAGTAGGAACATCATTTTTTTTTTTTCAAACGGTAGCCAAGCATCGATCATAACGTCACCAGAATAAGACCCTCGATATTTATTGGAAAGGAGCATCAAGCTCATCACCCTGCACTTTCACCACCCGTTGAAGTTCATCATAATTTATTTCATCTGTAGCCTAATAAACTGCATGCTTTCCCGAGTCATAATCAGAGGACCACACGATATCAGCACGTGACTCCAAGTTTACTTCGATAGGATGGTTATTATATAAATACTTGCGCAAAGATGTTTCCACCGCCATTTTTTCACATAATTTTTTTTTGCAGACACAAAAAGATCCCACCTTGCCTAGCGTATTTTGTTATGTCGACATTAGGAAAGTTTGCCTGTCGTGAAATGTTTTATCTGAAATGTACTTTAATCGCATTAAAAGGTTGGATGGGAACTTGGTTTCAGTCATTATTCATTTCCGTGTCACAGTACAATGGGGAATGTTTACAAATGCAATTTATTTCTGAAAAGAGATTTGTATCTACCCTGTTTGGTCAATTTACAATGTTTGATTTTTGGAATCAGATGCAAAAGTAAGGCATTCACAGTGCCCTTCAGGTTGTTTATAACCTCATTTATCCAGACAAAAAGTCATTTATATTTCCCTCTGGCTTTCCATCAAAATAATGATTTATTTAATTGCTTTCCCTCTCACCTCTCTGTGGCTCTCTCCTTTCCTCTCGTTTTCCTCTTCTCCTCTCCTTTCCTCTGCCATCCTCTCCGTTCCACTCCTCCCGTCTTCTCCTCTCCTTTCCTCTACTCTACCCTCCTCCTTTCCTCTCCTTCTCTTCTCTCTCCTCTTTCCTACTTCCTCTTCTCTGCCCTCTACCTCTCCTTTCCTATCTCCTCTTCTCTGCCCTACTCTCCTTTCCTTTTCCCACATCTCCGGTTCATTACAACTCTTCTCCTTCTGCCTCTCTTTCCCCACCCCATTCCATGCCATCCCATGGTGTGTGTGTGTGTGCCCTACAGTGGATGGGACCACGTGGGCCCAGGTCATTGCACTGTACCCTACCCTGGTGGAGTGCATCACCTGCTCCTCCTCTGAGGTCAGCTCAGCGCTGAAGGAGGCCATGGGGCCCTTCAAAGACTTTATGCAGCCCCCTCTCTCCAGAGTACAAAACGGAGAGTCCTGACTGTTCCAACCCCTTTTTATAATGAAGGAATTCATAATGAATGGGTCCCCCTGAGACCCAAACACACACTTCTTCACACAAGTGGACGGAAGGATAGACAGACGGACTCTTTTACTCCATGTGAGCCCATCTAACAGACAGTAACCAGTGGCAACTGAGCTCCCCCCGCGACAGCTCTATCCACAACAACAACTCTGACCTGCTACACATGACATCATCAATGTATGCTTCTAATACACGTTGGTTGATACCACCTCCCATTCTCATTCTAACTGGCTGGACTTTGGGTTTTCCTTTGATTTCCTGAAAAAAGAGTCGATGTACAGTGTGTGGTGAGTGTTGATGATGTAATTAAGAAAAAGCTCTGGGGCTATATGGACCTTTAAAAAGATTGAGAAGGGGAAAGATGAGATGACCTTTTGTGAAGTTTTTAACAGCTAGGATTTTATTCCAAATCATACTGTAACATTCCATGTCATCTTTTAGCTGACCTGAGAAAGGTACTTGTCTGTATAAAATAAATGGGAGAGTTCTACAAACAATTATCTGATTTCTGTGTGTGCCTCAGTGATGTCCTGTCCTTAACCCTGTAATTGATTTTTTTATGTTGCTCTGTGTCATTTTCTTAAGCATCTGAGATTGTTGTGGCAGAGCTTCCCGGTCTTGTCTGACTTGAGTGTAGAAAATTCATTTCCCACAATCCTAAATGACTAACCTCCTGAGGAATTCTGAGGAATGGGTGAGTGTCATGGCCATAGAATGAGGACTTAGAATACTAGAATGGACATTAACCTTTTTATGATGGGTTTAAGGTCAGCCATTTTGGTCATGGTTTGCCAGTGCTGTGATAAGATATTGTGTAAAATAATTAATTTGAAAAATATATCTGCACTGTATGTTAGCTAGCCAGACCGTTTTAGAGGAATGATTCTATCCATTATGAAAATCAACTGCCAATATGCCAACATTCCATTCAAACAATGCAGTCAATCCACAGCCATATACTGGCTCCAATCAGTTGATTATAGGACTTAGACAAGTTGTAAATGCAACAAGTACTGATATTGTATCATATAAATACACGTACAGCTTTCCAAGAAAACAAAAAATGTTGACATTTTATGGTCTGTTTACATATATTTAAGAACCTATTTATACAGAAAATGTGTATAAAACCTGTATAAACTGTATTTATAGTATTTATTTATGGTCCTCTGTAGCTCAATTGGTAGAGCATGGCGCTTGTAACGCCAGGGTAGTGGGTTTGATCCCCGGGACCACCCATTCGTAAAAATGTATGCACTCATGACTGTAAGTCGCTTTGGATAAAAGCGTCTGCTAAATGGCATATTATTATTATTATTATTATTATTATTATTATTATTATTATTATAGTTATATGATCATATTTTAGGTTGACAATAATTATATTAGACACATTTCTGATATTACTTTTATTTTCCTGCATAGGTAAAATCAGGATTGTGCCTCTAAGGCCATTCATTCCAATTAGACTGGTTTGGATTTCTCCCTAACCAATATGCCTGCCATTTTCACTCCATTCTGGAACTTTGAGGGTTTATGACAATTCCCCTCTAGTAATGTAATAGGATCTCTATGTATAAGACTGCACATTTATCTCTGTGCCCCAAGGCAACAAAAAAAAATAATAGATATCCCTTCTGGTATGTAGCCATATTATCGGGCAAGCGCAATAATTATATTTTGTTACGACTATGTACCTTCTTCACGGTAACCGTCGCGCAAGAAGGCTTGTAAAGTCTTCCATTATTGCGACAAACTGGACTTTGGGTTAGGTCATATGAGGGAAACGACCGCGGGTTGTCTGGCGCACAGGGAAAAGGGGAGGAGTAGACTGGGGGAGGTCTTGGGCGGGGTTTCCCCTCATATTTCAACTCTGCTTATGATACGACCCTCTGCTCACTGTGCTCAGGAGATCGGATGAACATAACCAGTCCCGAGTGCGTGGAACCGTACGTATCAGATCGGAATTATAGAAGCCAAATGTATTCGTTATAATTTGTAGTCTTGTGATTTTTGGTATTTCAGTGTGTTTCTATCGGCATTTGACCATGTACTGGCTGAGGTAGTAGTTTGTGCTGTTGGTTGGGTTATGACATTTCCCGCTATGGAGATGACTGCGCAAGCTACTGCCTTGCCAGTGCTGGTATTCGACTTCAAGCCGAGGATTTTCCTGTTTATTCGTTTTAAAAGGTACATCTAAATATATGATAATGTTATAACAGCTACGTTGTTACAATGGAACCATGAAAGTAGTCTATCCACTGTATTGTTACATTGTTGCAACATTCCTTCCGTTTTGCCTTGGCTATGAAGGTTCCAGAAGTGGCAGCAGTTGTGATTTCTTTACTCAAATAAAATGCTATTCAAGGGGTACAAGTTGCTTGTGTGTAATTTTGAGCATTTTACATTGATGACCTACAGCTTGTTGGTGATATTCTTTTATATATTTTTTGGGGTTGCATTTTGAATTGGATATTATCTAGGCTACCATGAATGCATTTCCTGCAAAAACATTAAATTAATTTACAAAGTGACTATTTTCGATTGGTTTGAGATACCCATTTTCAATAAAGGTTGGTTTTACACCAGTGATAAAAATGTGAAGCAAATGCGTTTTATTTATATATATATATATAGCTATTTGGTTTTACCCTGAGGCAAAGTGGCTGCTGCCTCTCTCTCTTCGATCTGGTCTTCGATCTGGAAAGCATGTACGATGGGTGATAGTGCTGTTGCTATGAAGAGAGAGCGAGCTGTGACGTGGCTCCCCTAATGCCCACTGGTAAAGCTGGCCTGCTACAGCCTACAGACAGCCAGGCAGGCTAGGTTTATGGCTAACCATGACATCCTTTGTTGATGTTTAGCATACGACTGAACGGTAGCTATACTCCAACACGTGACACCTTATTGTAAGCAAATGTCTAGAGGCAGGTGGCCAATTTTAGCCAAGGCACGTTGATAACAAATGTGCAGTGTTGCACAGTGTTGTTCCTTTGGCACCACTGACTGACCTCATAATCTGATGACTCAGTTAAATCATCATCAGACTGACTAATGTGCCACAGACAGCGTATGTAGGCTACAGTACAGAGAACTTACTTACACATGATCCAGCTTGCTAATGCTGTTCAGCACAGGGCTTTACCATGTGTCTCTAAAAACTGAGCTGTGACTGTCTGGCTGGCTGCGGCTCGCTGATATGGGTCATGCGTTGTGAGTTACCCTTTTAAACCCTAGCTAGCTGCTGGCCAACTGCACACAGTATCATCTGCCTGTGCTGTGCTGAGCCCTGAATCAGTATGGCAGCCGAGTCTCGTGGTGGAGGGGGATGGAGACTGGACTGGGTAATGCATCCCTGAAACTGTGCAGCCAGGCAGGCTGCAGTCCTCCAGCAGGAGTTCAGATTCAGACCTGCCAGTCTCAGCCTAGACAGTGGCTGTGTGAAATGGCAACCTATTCCCTATACAGTGCACTACTTTTGACCAAAGCCCAATGGGCCATGGTCAAAAGTAGTGCACTATATAGGGAATAGGGTGCCAGCCTCAGCCCAGACAGACTGTTTTGCTCTGTGAAGCTGCTGTGCTGACTGAAGATTGGATCCTACTACACTTGACCGTCCTACACTGACAAGCTGCAATATTTATGTTGGTAGGTTTATGTTCACATCTTGGGGCAATTTTTTTTCACACCAGCACCTTTTTAGTAATGGAGCTTTGGAAGGATAGTGTGTGGAGAATACAGTATTCTGCAGGGCCATGACTGCCTGCCTCCTTTTGCTCACTTCAGTCCCTTCATGATCCCCAGATGGATATGTCATCCCCTTCAGAGGTAACAACAACTACACTGAACACTGATTTATCTTGATTTAAGTAACCCTTAGTTCCCTTCTGACTCTTTTGCATACACTGATTAAGCTGGCTGCACCATTCACATCAGTGCTGATATAACATGGAAGAAGTGTTGTGAGAGCAAATACTTTTCCTTGTCCTGAGGGTAAAGTGCACTAGAGTGAGTGAAGGAGCAGTCAGAAAGAGGCAATGCGGGTAGCTATATGATAATATAGGAGTTATGGAGGACAGCCTCTCCAGCTTGGCCTATCCAGACCCAGTCATCCATCTTTTGTGGACGTTCCCATTTGAGTCGGCTGCAGATAAATCAGCTTCAGGCCGTTCAGGCCCCAAGGCAGTAAATTAGAGCCACTTCCCGGTGGAAAATCAGCCTGCTCCCTCCGATGATTATCGTCACAGCTGCATCCTGGAACGGAACCGGCTGCCGCAGCCTCCGCTGCCGCACCTTCCTCTGACGGACCGGACAGGACCATCTGCCTCTGGGTGTGAACTATACATTCTACACATGCCTTTACATTGCCCAACACTGTAACACTAGTCAAAGAAAAAGTCCATATGGACTGTTCCTGTCAAAGCACCAAAATAACAAGGGTTACACATAGACCAAAGGGAAAACAGAGGCAGCAATCCAAGATGTGAAGTCTACAATTTGTGTCACTTTTTTTTAAGCTGTTGTTTCTTTCTGGCCCTGAAACTGCAGGTTCTGGCATTGGTTTCAAGCCTTCACCAGAGTGTAGTGCTACATCAACACTGGTACTGTAACACTTGTCATTTGCAATGCAGTACATCATTACCACGTACAGGATGAGAAGGGGGGGATGCTGGTTTTTCCAACTGCTAATGCCTCAGCTCGGTCGTGGACCTGTGTGTGTAGCGTTGGCTTACAGCCCAAACCCAAGTGGACATAATGATATAGAGTGCATCTATACTAAACATAAATATAAAGGCAACATGTAAAGTGTTAGTGAGCATTTAATCCTTTGTCAAGATAATCAATCCACCTGACAGGTGTGGCATATCAAGAAACTGATTAAACAGCATGATCATTACACAGATGCACCATGTGCTGGGGACAATAAAAGGCCACTCTAAAATGTGCAGTTTTGTCACACAACACAGTGCCACAGATATCTCAATTTTTGAGGGAGCATGAGGAGAATTTCTGTCTGTAATAAATACTTTTTTGTGGGGAAAAACTCATTCTGATTGGCTGGTGAAACGTTGAGAACTGTAAACACAGTCTATCTACTCTTACAACTTAATTATTCTGCTCATAGCTCACATGTGAAACATTTTGTCCTTCACACTAACTCTGCTCCTATTTCCCTCTAGCTTTCCTCTCAATATCTATCCAGTTTCTCTATACAGTCATTGATCCAGTTATTGATTGTGAGGTGCCTACATTTTAGTCATTTAGCAGACGCTCTTACCCAGAGCGATTTACAGTTAGTTAGTGCATAAATTTTTCATACTGGCCCCCCGTGGGAATCGAACCCACAACCCTGGCGTTGCTAGTGCCATGCTCTACCAACTGAGCTACAGGAGGCCTACTGTGCATACCTCTACCTCATGGCATTCACAGTGGCAAGCAGGGATGATGAGTACGGACCCTTGCCTTGCCCAGTCAGCTAACTAATACCTTGGTTACTTCTGTCTTCTGCTGCGGTGCCATGTGACGACCTTGGAAAAACAACCCACCCACAGACAGGATGGACTGACTGTGTCATCGCTGCTTTACAATCTGGACCACACACATACGCGTGGGGAGAGTAGGAGTGGATTGCCAGATCAATGCTGGCCTGACTGTATGGGAATGGGTGGGAATTGGTGGTGTAAGGGTTGTATGGACCAGATGGCTCTCAGACTCCTGTAGGGGACCTGAGAGTGTCAGACACAGCACTTTGAGATCCACTACAGATTGTGTGTGTTTGCGTTCGAGCGTGCAAGCGTGCATACGTGGTGGATGGGTGTGTGTTTCTTTCAATCACTACTCAAGGATAGGATAATGTGGCCAGATAAGACCTCTGGACCATACAGTTATGCAGTGAGTTAAATCCACAATAACAATACTGGTACAGTATAATGACCACTGGTGATCCATAAAACCTCTCCATAACCTCATTCAATATGATTCCCACTAATCAAACATGAATTTACTCAGAAACTAGATGGCAACTAGCAATGAATTAAGTGTATGCTTAAAAAAAAATACAAATGAATGATATGTTTATTTAGAGGGTTAAAGATCCATTATGATATGCTGCCTCTCAACATTCCAGAACATTTCCTGGAGTGTTCAGTTCTGAATAAGACACTCTTAAATCATTCTCACACAGACCTCACTAACCAGGTGGAAACCTTGCAGTTCAGCAAGGCTGGCTAATTGGTCTAAAGTGTAAACTATTCCATCTACGAACTTCAGGTGTGGTAAGACTCCTTTCTCTTCTTGCCACACTTCTTCTGTCTGAAGACTGCACATCTCTCTTCAATACTGTATTAGGCTGCGTTTACACAGACAGCCCAATTCTGATATTTTTTCCACTAATTGGTCTTTTGACCAAACGCATCAGATCTTTTCACATCAGATATTTTTCAGCTCTAATCTGATTGGTGAAAAAAATTACAGAATTGGGCTGCCTGTGTAAGAGTACAGTCGTGGTCAAAAGTTTTGAGAATGACACAGGTATTGGTCTTCACAAAGTTTGCTGCTTCAGTGTTTTTAGATATTTTTGTCAGATGTTTCTATGGTATACTGAAGTATAATTACAAGCATTCCATAAGTGTCAAAGGCTTTTATTGACAATTACATTAAGTTTATGCAAAGAGTCAATATTTGCAGTGTTGACCCTTCTTTTTCAAGACCTCTGAAATCCGCCCTGGCATGCTGTCAATTAACTTCTGGGCAACATCCTGACTGATGGCAGCCCATTCTTGCATAATCAATGTTTGAGTTTGTCAGAATTTGTGGGTTTTTGTTTGTCCACCCGCCTCTTGAGGATTGACCACAAGTTCTCAATGGGATTAAGGTCTGGGGAGTTTCCTGGCCATGGACCCAAAATGTCAATGTTTTGTTCCCTGAGCCACTTAGTTATCACTTTTGCCTTATGGCAAGGTGCTCCATCATGCTGGAAAAGGCATTGTTCTTCACCAAACTGTTCTTGGATGGTTGGGAGAAGTTGCTCTCGGAGGATGTGTTGGTACCATTCTTTATTCATGGCTGTGTTCTTAGGCAAAATTGTGAGTGAGCCCACTCCCTTGGCTGAGAAGCAACCCCACACATGAATGGTCTCAGGATGCTTTACTGTTGGCATGACACAGAACTGATGGTAGCGCTCACCTTTTCTTCTCCGGACAAGCTTTTTTCCGGATGCCCCAAACAATCGGAAAGGGGATTCATCAGAGAAAATGACTTTACCCCAGTCCTCAGCAGTCCAATCCCTGTACCTTTTGCAGAATATCAGTCTGTCCCTGATGTTTTTCCTGGAGAGAAGTGGCTTCCTCGCTGCCCTTCTTGACACCAGGCCATCCTCCAAAAGTCTTTGCCTCACTGTGCGTGCAGATGCACTCACACCTGCCTGCTGCCATTTCTGAGCAAGCTCTGCACTGGTGGTGCCCCGATCCCGCAGCTGAATCAACCGCTTGCTGGACTTTCTTGGGCGCCCTGAAGCCTTCTTCACAACAATTTAACCTCTCTCCTTGAAATTCTTGATGATCCGATACATGGTTGATTTAGGTGCAATCTTACCAGCAGCAATATACTTGCCTGTGAAGCCCTTTTTGTACAAAGCAATGATGACAGCACGTGTTTCCTTGCAGGTAACCATGGTTAACAGAGGAAGAACAATGATTTCAAGCACCACCTTCCTTTTAAATCTTCCAGTCTGTTATTCTAACTCAATCAGCATGACAGAGTGATCTCCAGCCTTGTCCTCGTCAACACTCTCACCTGTGTTAACGAGAGAATCACTGACATGATGTCAGCTGGTCCTTTTGTGGCAGGGCTGAAATGCAGTGGAAATGTTTTTTTGGGATTAAGTTCATTTTCATGGCAAAGAGGGACTTTGCAATTAATTTCAATTCATCTGATCACTCTTCATAACATTCTGGAGTATATGCAAATTGGCATCATAAAAACTGAGGCAGTAGACTTTGTGAAAATTAATATTTGTGTCATTCTCAAAACTTTTGACCACGACTGTACAACTTGGCTTGTTCTCTGGAATACAAAGTTGAATCTTCTGAATCAGGGGAATCCATCTGAATGGATTATTTGCCTTAATCTCAAATGCCACTGGACTCAAGTAAAGTACATTTCCCATTTATGAATATTGCCATACGTGGAGCTTTACTTTCATAAAGGGCAAGGATATATTATTCTAAACTTTCTCTCTCTGTGGTGTGGTATGCTCAGACAATTAATTTTGAGCTATATAAAGTGTATGTACACTGAACAAAAACATAAACGCAACATGTAAAATGTTGGTTGCATGTTTCATAAGCTGAAATAAAAGATCACATAAATTTGCCATACGCACAAAAAGCTTATTTCTCTCTAATTTTGTGCACAAATTAGTTTATATCCCTGTTAGTGAGCATTTCTCCTTTGCCAAGATAATCCATCCACCTGACAGGAGTGGCATATCATGAACCTGAATAAAAAGTATGATCATCACACAGGTGCACCTTGTGCTGGGGACAATAAAAGGCCACTCTAAAACTTGAGGTTTTGTCACACAACACAATGCCACAGATTTCTCAAGTTTTGAGGGAGCGTGCAATTGGCATGCTGACTGCAGGAATGTCCATCAGAGCGTTGCCAGAGAATTGAATGTTAATTTATCTACCATAAGCCGACCTCCAACGTCATTTTAGAGAATTTGGCAGTACGGCCAACCGGTCTCACAACCACAGACCACGTGTATAGCGTCGTGTGGGCGAGCGGTTTGGAGGGGTCAACGTTGTGAACAGAGTGCCCCATGGTGGCGGTGGGGTTATGGTATGGGCAGGCATAAGCTACGGACAACGAACACAATTGCATTTTATCAATGGCAATTTGAATGCACTGAGATACCGTGGCGAGATCCTGAGGCCCATTGTCGTACCATTCATCCGCCGCAATCACCTCATGTTTCAGCATGATAATGCACAGCCCCATGTCGCAAGGATCTGTAAACAATTCCTGGAAGCTGAAAATGTCCCAGTTCTTCCATGGCCTACATACTCACCAGACATGTCACCCATTGAGCATGTTTGGGATGCTCTGGATCGACGTGTACAGCAGTGGGTTCCAGTTCCCGCCAATATCCAGCAACTTCGCACAGCCATTTTAATGCGACAACATTCCACAGGCCACAATCAACAGCCTCCTCAACTCTTTGCGAAGGAGATGTGTCACACTACATGAGGCAAATGGTGGTCACACCAGATACTGACTGGTTTTCTGATCCACGCCCATACTTTTTTTGTTTTTGTGATCTGTGACCAACAGATGCATATCTGTATTCCCGGTCATGTTTAATCCATAGATTAGGGCCTAACTTATTTATTTCAATTGACCGATTTCCTTATATGAACTGTAACTATATTTTTGTTCAGTATAATAAGACATGGATATAAAAATAAAATACAAACAAACCCGAAGGAGTGGACAGTTGCATGGGTGTCATACTATCCCCCCGTCTCCCAGGAGCCTTCCTTTCACCCTCTCAGAAGCTACATATGCCAGTTGGGGATTTGTTCTAACTAACTGATCGGCCTACCCCTCACCCCAAGGGACTCTGTGACAGGGAGTTTGAGTATCATGACACTGTGTCACAATGAGGGCACAGACACACCAGGGTGCCCCTGCAAAGCTGCTCTAGTTCCCTGGCAGTGTGTGATTGGTGGTGGTGGGGAGGCGGGGGCGGGGGCAGCGCTGTGATGGGTTATTTATCGATTCATATTCCCCTCGATTCCTCAAATGCATTGGAGGAAAAGGTCTGAGGGGATGTGAGGAATAACAGAAAGACCAATGGAGAGCCCTGGTATCAGAGCAACCAGCCAGTCGATCTCCTCCCTCCCTCCAGACAGGGCTCCAGCTGTCTGCTCCCCCAGGGGTCCCAGCCTGCCTGCCACACAGGGCTCACCAGAGCACTGCTCTACCCAGGAATCAATCACCACCTCTTGTAGCACCTTCCATCTGTCTATAGCAAAACGCTTAGTGCAGTCTGGTGATTGAGAGCTAAACTCTCTAAACACGAAGGCTTCCTATATCAGTCCTGTGTATCGGTAGGTCTACTTTATCCATCTGATATATAGAATGTAGAACCATCTAAATCTGTTGTGGTAAATACTGTAGACAATGGTACTTTGTGTTGATGTGTGTAACCTTTGTAAAAACGTTTCCTTATAAAACATTTACTTCAGCAATTATAAGAAAAAAGGCTTCAGAATGGTATCTCATATTGTATTTTTAATCAATTTGAAAAGCAATCCTTTAAATTATTTTCTTCTTTACATTTTCCAAAACATTACAAATGCCCGTTTACATAATTTTGTTTTTCTTGGGGTTTATTAAAAATGTACAGCACATACAGTAGTACAAAGGAGAGAATTCTTCCAGAAGTATACTTTACATTTTATTTACAATTCTTTTTTACATTCTGCTTCTGCTTGAGGCTCTATTCAATACATATCGCGGAAGTTCAACGTTACAGTGTAATTGAAATGTAAAGCCTATGTTCCCGCGTTAGCGGAGACTGCATTCACGGTAAACACTGCATATGTCGGCTCAATCGGAAATTACCTTAATTTCTATCGTGCAATCTGTAACGCTTCAGCGATATAGATTGAATAGAGCCCTGGGCCTCTTTCTGCAATGTTTTGAGCAGGTCAGTCAGAGAAAAAGATTAGTAAAGTTTGTGTTATCAGAACAGAAACACTTTGAAACAGCTTGAAAAGAAACATGCCAAATACATTAAAAGGAACAGAGAGACAAGTTAACATGGATTAGGCCATGACTAGACTGATTTGATTGGATTAGAAACAGTGCGGTCTTAATCAGCGACACACACGTCGAACATCAACACCTCCCTAACAACGGTTTTAAACAACAAGAGATGAATCTACTTAAAACGCCACCGACACATCTTGCAAGTCCCAAGTTCTGACATCATTAGTGACTGTGTGAGTGTCTTTAGAGGAGTCACTGGCACCAGTAGACGTCCCACGGCAGGAGGAGAGATGTGTCCAATGTCCATTAGCGTAGTTCATGACTGGACATCCAGGAACATTGTCATCATACTGCATTGAATAAAGAAAGTGCACCCGGCATTACATCCTCTGACTATTTTCTTATCCAGAAAATGGAAGAGGTGGAAACCCAAGAATACACTGTACATCCTTCATACTGTATCCGAACAGCAATCGATTCAGGTTAATGCCCTAAATGGTTAGTTTGCAGAGTATTGTTCAGCAAAGTGTAAATACCAGACTGCATAGCAACAAAACGATTCAGGATAAAATAAGACTTCCTGTACAGAGCAGAGTAGGCTGGTGGGAGGAGCTATAGGAGGACAGGCTCATTGTAATGGCTGTAATGGCATTAAAATGAACGGAGTCAAACCTGGTTCCCATGTTTGATGTGCTTGATACCGTTCCATTAATTCCATTCCAGTCTTTACAATAAACCTGTCCTCCTAAAGCTCCTCCCACCAGCCTCCTCTGGTAGATAGAAATGTTCTGTATAATATCCGGCATGAGAATCGGTCACATAGCTCCCTGAGTTTTGTGACGTATGTTCAGTAAACTACAAGTAAACATAATTTAAAAACAACAAAAAATAGAGAGCAACAGTTTTCATAACAGCATTCAATTGAATCTCATGTGTTTCTCCCAAGCACTTTCTATTCAATGTATCTGCTTAAGGGATGTAACTCTAGCCTTAAAGGGTTGAATGTTCATTTGAGAGATACACACTTGAACTTCTGCGTAAATCAAGCATTTGTCTCAATAAGATCAAATGACAACCATGTCTCAAATTAGGATTCAGCTGTAAGAACATTCAGTAAACTTTACCCATTCACATCATATTCATGTTGCAATATAGGACAGTTTTCCCTAATATAATTTTTACAGAGCTAAACTAAGCTATATTAGTATGAAAACTAGTGAAAATTAATTAAGGAGAATGGCCGTTTCATATTTGAAAAGTAAACGAGCACACAAACAGGATGATGCAAACAAGTATTTGACATAAAGAAAAATAAAAGGTTAAACTAGGGCAAGGGATTGGATATCTTGTTTAAAACAAAGCAAAAACATGAGGTAGCTGTTTCACAATTATGTATCGAATGTGAAGATGTGTTCCTTCACATCATTTAAGTAAATCCACTTTCAGGGTCATCGCAATGACAAAGAAAAAACAAACCTATCAAAATTAAGAAAAAGTCAACAATGAGAGATTAACATTGTCACTGGCAATAAAACAACCATAAGACTGACTTCATTCACCTTATACTTGGAGAGGAACACCCAAACAATAGTTCTGAAAGCTGAACGCTATAGTATGTCTGTGGTAGGATTGTACTGTATAGGTCAGTGACTTGTGTATGTAATGGATCATAGGGACAGGAAAGGTTTCATAATGTATACACACACACACAAGTCAAACAGGGTCTTTACACTGTACAGAAAAAACATGGATATCTAAAATCCATTAAATTTTAAGCATTTTTACTTGTTCATAAATCAGTAATATAGTAACAATATCTCATCTAAAAAGGATAAAAACCAATCCCTTAAAGATTGCACTTCAAAAATAATTCCCTTTGTCTTTCCCCATGCGATATCCATAAGAGAAGTATTGCCTTTGTGAAAGCAATACTCTTCCATTGCATCATCAAAGGGTTGGTTATTAATTATTCGAAATACATGGCCCCGGTAGGCCTTTGAATCCAGAATTGTCCTTTGTTCCTTTGCAGCACAGAAACACAAGAAGAAACTGAAGGTACTGTATATTGGAACATCCTGAGATTTTCCTTCCTTTCACAAGAGAAAAGCACAATCATGCTACCCTGTACTGTACAACAACCAGCAGCCATTTTGTTTCCTCAGGAAAACTGTTCAGGATGAAGCACTGTGTGAGCACCAGGGAATTGATTTAAGGACAGGGGGGACAGGATAGATGGGAGAGGGGGAGCAGCCTGTCTAGAGTCCCATGGTGGGTGGTGAGCTGGTCCTTAGCTAGGTCTGCCGGTTGGGAGAACGCCTACAATTGCACCCTATTCCCTACATAGTGCAATACTTTTCATGGCCTTGGCCTAAAGTAGTGCACTATATAGGGAATAGGGTGTCATTTTGGACACAGCCCCTGTCCTATGGTGGGTGGTGGTGAGCTGGGCCTGGGCTACGGCTAGGTCTGCAGGTTGCCGTACCTCAGAGGGATGATGTAGACAGAGATGTCGTCTCCGGAGCCCAGACGTTCGTTGGCTATCCTCCAGCCTCGGTCCTTCAGGACCCCCCGTGCCCTCATCACCAGGTCCTGAGCTGCCATCGTGTACCTGGGGCACAATGGAAGAGACGAAGGACAGTTAGAAGACACAATGGACAATATACTTTGACATAGGGCAGACAGCTAGTTGTATTAATCTCCATACAGTGTGTGAACAAAGAGCAAGAGAATGATGACATTACAACCTACACTTTAGAAAGTCTCCACACTCTCCCACCGGTCACCTGGAGCTTATTTAACTTAACCCCAAACTAAGAAAGCCTTGAAGGGGTAGGACATTTCGGAAACGATTTCAAATGTTTTTCCTGTTTTTGATCACTTAAAATCAACCACCATGCCATGGTACCCTCAAGAAAGGAACCTTTCCGTTACTTGTCTCACAAGCTCTTCATCGACTTCAGAAAATACTAATGTTTAGAAATTAGTGTAATTACAACAAGATAAGAAGCATATTCTCTCCAAATAAGAGCGGGGTGAGTGGAAGTTGACTACAGTGTCTGTCTGTCAATAGCTGGGCTACAGTAGTATGAGCGGAATGTGGAATGTAGAACATGCCTACGCTGGTCATCAGGGCCACAGTTGGCCAGGAAACCAGTGACTGCCTCGGCAACCTCCTGGTTGGATAGGACGTCCCACAGCCCGTCTGTCCCCATCACCAGGACGTCATCCACCCCGTGTTCGTACTGCGTCAGAGGGTACACTTTGACCTGTGGATGGGGAGAGAGGGAGGTAATGGTGATGTTATTACAGAGAGGATAGAAGATCACAGACACATCCTGTCTGCAGTGTAGACCATTAATGGTTATAAATTATTACAGGTAGAAGATCAACATCATTCAGAAGTATGCACTACACAAAGACATCCTGTCTGTAGACAATTTGTAACATGCTCTCCCTCTGCACAGTAACATGGTCTCCCTCCGCACAGTAACATGTCTCCGGTGTGGTCTTAAAGGGATATGTCAGGATTTTGGCAATCAGGCTCTTTATGTACTTCCCCAGAGTCAGAAGAACTTGTGGATACCATTTTTATGTCTCTATTCCCAGTATAAAAGGAAGTTTGAGGTACAGTGCATTCAGAAAGTATTCAGACCCCTTGCCTTATTCTAAAATGGATTAAATTGATTTTCTTCCTCAATGTTCACACAATACCCCATAATGACAAACCAAAAACAGTTTCTTCACATTTATAAAAACGGAAATATCACATTTACATAAGTATTCAGACCCTTTTATCAGTACTTTGTTGAATCCTTTGGCAGCGATTACAGCCTCGAATATTCTTGGGTATGATGCTACAAGCTTGGCACACCTGTATTTGGGGAGTTTCTCCCATTCTTCTCTGCAGATCCTCTCAGGCTCTGTCAGGTTGGATAGGGAACGTTGCTGCACAGCTCTCTACAGAGATGTTCGATCGGGTTCAAAGCCAGGTTCTGGCTGGGCCACTCAAGGACATTCAGAGACTTGTCCCGAAGCCACTCCTGCGTTGTCTTGACTGTGTGCTTAGGGTCATTGTCCTGTTGGAAGATGAACCTTCACCCTAGTCGAGCACTCTGGAGCAGGTTTTCGTCAAGTATCTCTCTGTACTTTGCGCCGTTCATCTTTCCCTCGATCCTGACTAATCTCCCAGTCCCTGCCGCTGAGAAATATCCCCACAGCATGATGCTGCCACCACCATGCTTCACCGTAAGGATGGTGCCAAGTTTCCTCCAGACGTGACGCTTGGCATTCAGGCCAAAGAGTTCAATCTTGGTTTCATCAGACCAGAGAATCTTGTTTCTCATGGTCTGAGAGTCCCTTAGGTGCCTTTTGGCAAACTCCAAGTGGGCTGTCATGTGCCTTTTACTGAGGAGTGGCCACTCAACCATAAAGTCCTGATTGGTGGAGTACTGCAGAGATGGTTGTTCTTCTGGAAGGTTCTCCCATCTCCACAGAGGAACTCTGGAGTTCTGTCAGAGTGACCATAGGGTTCTTGGTCACCTCCCTGACCAAGGCCCTTCTCCCCCGATTGCTCAGTCTGGCCGGGCGGCCACTGTGTTCTTGGGGACCTTCAATGCTGCAGACATTTTATGGTACCCTTCCCTAGATCTGTGCCTCGACACAATCCTGTTTCGGAGCTCTACGGACAATTCCTTCGGCCTCACGGCTTGGTTTTTGCTCTGACATGCACTGTCAACTGTGGGACCTTATATAGACAGGTGTCTGCCTTTCCAAATCATGTCCAATCAATTGAATTTAACACAGGTGGACTCCAATCAAGTTGTAGAAACATCTCAAGGATGATCAATGGAACCAGGATGCACCTGAGCTCAATTTCAAGTCTCATAGCAAAGGGTCTGAATACTTATGTAAATTAGGTCTGTTTGTTATTTTTAATGAATTTGCAAAAATGTCTAAAAACCTGTTTTCGCTTTGTCATTATTGGGTATTGTGTGTAGATTGATGAGGGGGGAAAATTATTTAATCAATTTTAGGATAAGGCTGTAATGTAACAAAATGTGGAAAAAGTAAATGGGTCTGAATACTTTCCGAATGCACTGTATCAGCTTACCCATAGACTTCCAGCCATTGCGCAACTACCTCTAACTTCCTTCATACTGGACATAAAGACATAAGAATGGTATCCACAAGTTCATCTGACTCTGGGGAAGTAGATAATTAAATTAACAGGCTATGAAGACTGACTCATCTATACATACATTATTCCTTTCCTTGTTCTTGATCTTGTCTTTTACCCCTGTCTTTTATGATAACAGACAGCTATAGCCTGCAGGTTCCACAAAGAGGTCTTCTAAATGTATAGATCAGCGCTACTCTGCCTATTAGCTCTGCTACAGCACACACTCTTCATGGATCTGGTATAATGAAAAGGCATCCTGCTGTATGTCACAATCAGAAAGCACTAAGTAATGCCCCTGGCTTTAGTCTCCCTGGCTTTGGTCTCTGGACAAAGTGCCATGGTTTTGAAGTATTGTTGTTTCCCTGTGCTGGTAGAGGGAGTACTGTTATGGCGATGACCATGGATATGTTGCTATGTTGTTCCTCCATAGGAGGCATGTCACGTCACCTCACACAAACTGGGAGTGGTAGTCAGTCACTGAACAAACACTACATGAAGACGGTGTTGTAAATGTGGTTGTGAAAGAATCAGTCAAAAGGCTATAGACAGAAAATGATGGTCTTATCAACCTCTGTCTGACTGGAATAATAACCAGCAATGGGAGATGCAATCTTAAGAATCTATTTCACAATACAGTTCAAGGGAGATTGACATTGGGATGCCTTACTGTAAAACAGTGATTACTCTCCCACTAACCACATATTACCTTTGACCCACAACAGGAAGTGATCAACAGGAACAGCCTTGACCTTGGGTTCACCCAGTGGGAAACCGTGGAAACCACTGACCGCTGGAATCCATAGCAATCTACGACCTCCATCTTATATACATACTGTCTGCACATGTATTTACTGCCACTTTAAAGCAACAGCAAGGGCAGATAGACGGCAAGGAAAAAAGGTTCAAAATAAGACATCTTCAGAAAAAGCTAATCTACTGTAGGAATTGCACTGTCTGAACCATGACTGAACTCAGAGGGTGATGAATTAAAGATTAAGTGAGTGTTGAGAGCTTCCTGACTATCAGGAGGCACGTGTTCAGTGGAGGGTTGGTTGGGAGGTGAAAGCTCCTTTTAAGACTTGATGGGCCCTGGTCAAAAGTAGTGAACTATAAAAGGAATAGGGTGCCATTTGGAACACAGGCATGGTTTCCTGTCATTGTATCATGATGATCTTGAGGTCAATAAGGACTGATGCACTGGAATGTGATTATTGCGCTATTAAACTCAGCAGGTTATTGATAGACAGGATATAGATAATAAGGAGTACAGTACTCTACCTCGGGACAGCAGGACAGGAAGGGCTTGATGTAGATGTTGGAGTCGTGCACTTTTAGCTCGTGGTCTCCCAGGCCCCTGGTGACCCCGATGGTAGCCAACACACGGGCCTGTGGAGGGATGAGACCATCAAAGAGAGGAACTATAAACATCACCTCCCTCTGACCCTATGACCCTCATTCCCCAACTCTGTTTTGGCAACAAGTCTTTTGATGTGTGTGGACCTCAGGGTCAATTCTACCGTTTTTTTTTACTCTGTCAACTCGGCAGGATGGGGAATTTAAATAACAATCATGAATTGAAAGAATCCTCATTTTAAAAAATCTACTAAATTGAAATTATATTTACCCTGGCCCAGATAAACCCTACTCCCCTCTGAGATTCTTTATTCATTAGGGCATAACTGAAAACTGGACCAATGATGGCCTCATGACCTTAACAATGATGACCCCCAAAGGTATATGCTCTCTCTGAGAGCAAATATTTTCTTTATAAACACACACAATCCTTAACGATCTCTCTCCTCTCTCCCTAGTCTGAGACGCCTGCACGGTCTACGTTCTCCCTCATTTGTACGCTGTGTGAAATTCAGTTTGATTCCTACTGTCTGCACATATCGCCTCTGCCTCTGATAAGGGCTATCGGCTTGGAGTTGGGGAGCAGTTCTAATTGAATCTATATCAAATAGGAGCCACGTGAGGAGGAGAGAGAGAGGAGAAAAGCGGTGAGAGTGAGGAGGGGAGACAGAGGGGGCGAGGAGAGAGGAGAGGGGAGGGGGTCGAGGTGAGAGGAAAGGGGGCGAGGAGAGAAAAGGGGGGCGAGGAGAGAAGAGAGGGGGAGGAAAGAGAGGGTGAGAGAGTGAAGGTAGAGATGAGGAGAGAGAGAGTGCGCGAGAGAGAGCGAGAAAGAAAGAAAGAAAGAAAGAAAGAGAGGGTGAGGGCAAGGAAGCCGTCGTACAGTCCGTTGGCCTGACCTTGGATCAGTATGCAGTGCAGATGCCGCAACGAGAGAGAGGAGAGGAGGAGAGAGAGACAATGATGGAGAGAGACAGAGGGAGAGAGAGACAGAGGGAGCTCCTCGGGCGGAGAAGGAGAAACATCCTGGGATTAATTGTTGAGCGTATGTACGGCCCCGACAGGCTGTGCTGGGCTTTGAAGTGCTCTGGTGTTCCTCTCCAGCACATCCCCATCCCCTCCCTTCTATCGCCCTATCTACCCATCTTTCTCGCTCCCTCCCTTCTATCGCTCTATCTACCCATGTATCGCTTTCTCTCCCTCCATTCTATTGCCCCATCTACCCATCTCTCACTCTCCCCCACTTTAAAGGAGGGACTGGGCCCGGCTGGCACTTGATGTCGTGGGCACAGCCGACTGTGATAGGAGGGTTAGTGTGGTATGGTAACAGACAGCACTTGGGGTCACATCTTCTTGGTCCTCAACTAAGGACACAGCCCACTACTGCCTACGTGTCAGATGATGGGCAGAGAGGCTCTACGCAGGGTAGCAAACGCTGATAACCAGACATTGGCTTGGCATCTCAGTAACCACATTAACATGATATAGGCTAGCAATCTTATCGAGTGTGCAGTGCGACTGTTATAAAAATGGCCTGGAAAGCCACCATAGTGAGCCTTCCTGCAGGCTGAGACTGCTTCTTCCTCCACAGAGTGACACTGGGCTGACTAATGGTGCCCTGGTGGAGCTTTGATTACAGCTCAGCAACACAAGGCTGTAGGAGTAACCCTGTCAGCAGGCAGGGAGCAGGGAGATGGGCAGGTGGCCCGGCGAGAGCAGTCTTACCTTCTTCCCTTCACCGTAGATTAGGGGAAACTTCAGGTCGTCGTCCTCAATGGTTTTATATGCCCTGCACACAGGAGAGGAGAAGAGACTTTAATGGGTTTTTGTTTTATGGCAGCCAGGCAGGGAGGCAGGCAGCAGTTCGTATGCAGTGTGCCCGGGAGATCCACAGCCTCCCTCAGGGCCTGTAGCCTAGACGAGCTGAGGAGACAGAGTTAGGAAGAAAAGAGAAACACCCAGACAATACAAAGAGAGACGGAGAGAAAACTTAGCATTTAAAAAAAATGTATTCTTTAGCTGTTCTTGTGAAAATATACCCTTGTGACAAAGTGGTAAATAACAATGAATGTATGAGATGAGGTGTTCCTGTTTCAGATTGTTTGTTTGTGTTTGTGTTTGTGTGTTTGTGTGTTGTGTGTTGTGTGTGTGTGTGTGTGTGTGTGTGTGTGTGTGTGTGTGTGTGTGTGTGTGTGTGTGTGTGTGTGTGTGTGTGTGTGTGTGTGTGTGTGTGTGTGTGTGTGTGTGTGTGTGTGTGTGTGTAGGGAGGGGTGATTGATTGATGTTTCTCCCCTGTATATTCCCAAAGCAGTGTTTAAACAACCCCCACTCATGCATTATTCAGCATGTGACTGGGAGTCGATGAAGATGCAGTACAAGAGATCAGGCTGGAAAATACTACACACGTGCTAAGAAAAGGTCTTACATTTGAATCTGGGCATCTATATTACATTCAATGTAAAACGTCTATACTGGCTCCTTAAGAAAGTCGATGTACTAATGCACATGATGCCTACTGCCCATTCTTTTTGAGTGTAAACGTTCCACCTTCCTTTCTAAGCAGCAGTTATGACCACATCAAAAATAACCACCCCATGGTCACAAATCACACACCATTTATACTGACTGTAAGGATTCTGGGTTTTCTATTCTAAATTCACACCTGGTCCTGCATGTGAATGAAAACACCAGCTTGGTAATGAAAGCTGTCCCTCCATACCTTGTCAGATGCATTTCAGCTGGTGTAGAGAGAAGAGGGTTAGGCAGGACTGGAATGGTTTTTAAGATTACTGGTTCCACTCAGAGAGACCATATGTTTCCACCCTGGGCCAGCAGGACTCACACACTCAGCACTTTCTGCAGCATGCAGAGCTAGATCTGAAGCCATGCTATCTATCTATCTATAGTATCTATCTACAGTATCCATCTATCCACAGTATCCATCTATCTATAGTATCCATCTGTCTATCTAGTATCCATCTAGCTATAGTATCCATCTATCCACATCCATCTATCTATCTACAGTATACATCCATCCATCGTATCTATCTACAGTATACATCCATCCATCGTATCGATCTACAGTATACATCCATCCATCGTATCTATCTACAGTATACATCCATCCATCGTATCTATCTACAGTATCCATCCATCTATCTATCAATCAATCTACAGTATCCATCCATCCACCCATCCATAGTATCCATCCACAGTATCCATCTATCCACAGTACCCATCTACAGTATCCATCCACCTATCTATGTATAATATCTATCTATCTATCTATCTATCTATCTACAGTATCCATCCATCCATCCATCTAGTCATCAATCTACAGTATCCATCCATCCACAGATCTCTCTACAGTATACATCCACAGCATCCATATCTATATACAGTATCCATCTACAGTATCCATCCATCTATCTACAGTATCCAGCCATTTATCTATCTACTGTATATATCCATCCACCTATCTAGCTATCTATCTACAGTATCCATCCATCTATCATCAATCTACAGTGTCCATCCATCGATCCATCCATCCATCCATCCATCGTATCCATCTATCTACAGTATCCATCCATCGATCTACAGTATCCATCCATCCATCTATCTAGCTATCCATCTATAGTATACATCTAGTGTCCATCTATCCACATCCATCTATCCATCGTGTGTTTGTATGCATAGACACATGCATACAAACACACAATAACATACACACTATACACACATGTACAAATGGATTGTGTGTTATAGATATGTGGTAGAGTAGAGGCCTGAGGGCACACACTTAATATGTTGTGAAATCTGTCATGAATGTATTGTAATGTTTTTCAAATGTATAACTGCCTTAATTTTGCTGGACCCCAGGAAGAGGCAGCAGCTAATGGGGTCCATAATAAATACAAATACAGTATCCATCTACAGTATCCATCTATCTACAGTATCCATCTATCCACAGTATCCATCCATCAATCGATCTACAGTATCAATCCATCCATCCATATCTACAGTCTCCATCCAACTACAGTATCCATCCATCCATACAGTGAGGGAAAAAAGTATTTGATCCCCTGCTGATTTTGTACGTTTGCCCACTGACAAAGAAATTATCAGTCTATAATTTTAATGGTAGGTTTATTTGAACAGTGACCTTCTCACCAAGCTGCTTGGCGTTGGTCTTGTAGCCCATTCCAGCCTTGTGTAGGTCTACAATCTTGTCCCTGACATCCTTGGAGAGCTCTTTGGTCTTGGCCATGGTGGAGAGTTTGGAATCTGATTGATTGATTGCTTCTGTGGACAGGTGTCTTTTATACAGGTAACAAGCTGAGATTAGGAGCACTCCCTTTAAGAGTGTGCTCCTAATCTCAGCACGTTACCTGTATAAAAGACACCTGGGAGCCAGAAATCTTTCTGATTGAGAGGGGGTCAAATACTTATTTCCCTCATTAAAATGCAAATAAAAATGCAAATCAATTTATAACATTTTTTACATGCGTTTTTCTGGATTTTTTTGTTGTTATTCTGTCTCTCACTGTTCAAATAAACCTACCATTAAAATTATAGACAGATCATTTCTTTGTCAGTGGGGAAACGTACAAAATCAGCAGGAGATCAAATACTTTTTTCCCCTCACTGTATCTATCTCTCTATCTACAGTATCCATCCATCCATCCATCTACAGTATCCATCGTATCTATCTATCTATAGTGTCCATCCATCTAATAGTGTCCATCTATCTATCTATCTATAGTGTCCATCCATCTATCTATCTATAGTGTCCATCCATCTATCTATCTATAGTGTCCATCCATCTATCTATCTATAGTGTCCATCCATCTATCTATCTATAGTGTCCATCCATCTATCTATCTATCTATCTATCTAAATATCTATCTATCTATCTATCTATAGTGTCCATCCATCTATCTATCTATAGTGTCCATCCATTTATCTATCTATAGTGTCCATCCATTTATCTATCTATAGTGTCCATCCATTTATCTATCTATAGCGTCCATCCATTTATCTATCTATAGCGTCCATCCATTTATCTATCTATAGTGTCCATCCATTTATCTATCTATAGTGTCCATCCATTTATCTATCTATAGTGTCCATCCATTTATCTATCTATAGTGTCCATCCATTTATCTATCTATAGTGTCCATCCATTTATCTATCTATAGTGTCCATCCATTTATCTATCTATAGTGTCCATCCATTTATCTATCTATAGTGTCCATCCATTTATCTATCTATAGTGTCCATCCATTTATCTATCTATAGCGTCCATCCATTTATCTATCTATAGCGTCCATCCATTTATCTATCTATAGCGTCCATCCATTTATCTATCTATAGCGTCCATCCATTTATCTATCTATAGTGTCCATCCATTTATCTATCTATAGTGTCCATCCATTTATCTATCTATAGTGTCCATCCATTTATCTATCTATAGTGTCCATCCATTTATCTATCTATAGTGTCCATCCATTTATCTATCTATAGTGTCCATCCATTTATCTATCTATAGTGTCCATCCATTTATCTATCTATAGTGTCCATCCATTTATCTATCTATAGTGTCCATCCATTTATCTATCTATAGTGTCCATCCATCTATCTATCTATAGTGTCCATCCATCTATCTATCTATAGTGTCCATCCATCTATCTATCTATAGTGTCCATCCATCTATCTATAGTGTCCATCCATCTTATCTAGTGTCCATCCATCGTATCTATAGTGTCCATCCATCGTATCTATAGTGTCCATCCATCGTATCTATAGTGTCCATCCATCTTATCTATAGTGTCCATCCATCTATCTATAGTGTCCATCCATCTATCTATAGTGTCCATCCATCTATCTATAGTGTCCATCCATCTATCTATAGTGTCCATCCATCTATCTATAGTGTCCATCCATCTATCTATAGTGTCCATCCATCTATCTATAGTGTCCATCCATCTATCTATAGTGTCCATCCATCTATCTAGTGTCCATCCATCTATCTATAGTGTCCATCCATCTATCTATAGTGTCCATCCATCTATCTATTGTGTCCATCCATCTATAGTGTCCATCCATCTATCTATAGTGTCCATCCATCTATCTATAGTGTCCATCCATCTATCTATAGTGTCCATCCATCTATCTATAGTGTCCATCCATCTATCTATAGTGTCCATCCATCTATCTATAGTGTCCATCCATCTATCTATAGTGTCCATCCATCTATCTATAGTGTCCATCCATCTATCTATAGTGTCCATCCATCGTATCTATAGTGTCCATCCATCGTATCTATAGTGTCCATCCATCTATCTATAGTGTCCATCCATCTATCTATAGTGTCCATCCATCTATCTATAGTGTCCATCCATCTATCTATAGTGTCCATCCATCTATCTATAGTGTCCATCCATCTATCTATTGTGTCCATCCATCTATCTATAGTGTCCATCCATCTATCTATTGTGTCCATCCATCTATCTATTGTGTCCATCCATCTATCTATAGTGTCCATCTATCTATAGTGTCCATCTATCTATAGTGTCCATCCATCTATAGTGTCCATCTATCTATAGTGTCCATCCATCTATAGTGTCCATCCATCTATAGTGTCCATCCATCTATCTATTGTGTCCATCCATCTATCTATTGTGTCCATCCACCGTGTCCATCCATCCATCCATCCACCGTGTCCATCCATCCATCCATCTACCGTGTCCATCCATCCATCCATCTACCGTGTCCATCCATCCATCCATCTACCGTGTCCATCCATCCATCCATCCATCCATCTACCGTGTCCATCCATCCATCTATCTACCGTGTCCATCCATCCATCTACCGTGTCCATCCATCTATCTACAGTGTCCATCCATCTAGTGTCCATCTATCTTTCTATCTATCTATCCATCCATCCATCCAGTGTCCATCTATCTAGCCATCTATATATCTATCTAGTGTCCATCCATCTATCTATCATGTCCATCCATCTATCTATCTACAGTGTCCATCCATCTATCTACAGTGTCCATCCATCCATATCTACAGTGTCCATCCATCCATATCTAGTGTCCATCCATCCATATCTACAGTGTCCATCCATCCATATCTACAGTATCCATCCATCCATATCTACAGTGTCCATCCATCTATCTACAGTATCCATCCATCCATATCTACACTGTCCATCCATCTATCTATCTATCTATCTATCTATCTATCTACAGTATCCATCCATCCATATCTACAGTGTCCATCCATCCATATCTACAGTGTCCATCCATCTATATATACAGTGTCCATCCATCCATATCTACAGTGTCCATCCATCCATATCTACAGTATCCATCCATCCATAAACTTGTAAGGCTGAGCACAGAAATACTGTCCTGCACTTTAATATGATCTATGGTCCTTCCTGAATCTGCAGAGCTAAAACTAGAACAGAGTATAATTGTTATAGTCTCATTCTGTAGGGTTCTTTTAATTATATAATTTCACCTTCAAAAACATAAAGCTTTATATTGAAAAGCCCCAGCAGCCTTTATGATTTCAAAGGACATCTAGCAGACATCTTCAGACTAGTCCCTATGGGGACCGAGTCAGACTCCCAGTGAAGTTAGCGTTTTACGGGGATGCTCCCTGTCTCAGAGCTCGGTCTCTCTCGGTCTAGCTGGAGATAAAGCATCTGTGACAGCGTGACAGACACACATTAATCCCCTTATAATACCTGCTCCCACTCATACCTCTGGGACTGTCAGGGACAACACTATGGTTGCTGCAAACAACACCAGACATTCACAGGCTCATTTTCCTGACGTTGTCCAATGGACCTACCCCTGGGAGCATGTACCAGTGTGTGGATTAATGTTTTGTCTTTCATTGTGTAGCTAGACCATGGTTTTATACAGTGTGGTTGTCTATTTCCGACCACCACACTGTAGTGTGTGACAGAGGAGAGGAGAGGTGGTGGGTGTAGTAAATGCTAGCTGCTTCTCTGTATCCTCCGCTCTGCTGGTGATGAGAGATGGGAAGGAGAGCAGTGATCTCATCTCTTACGAGTGGGCAGGGCCACTGCTCAGTGCATAGGGGTGATAGAGAGACATTAGCTTTACGTGCTCAGTATACTAACCACAACTCAAACACACACAGGCACTTACGGTGCACACACACACACACACACACACACACACACACACACACACATCAATAAACTGTGGGGTGACATTGAGGGGCTGTCGGCAGCAGTCAGTCGTGTATGGAGTCAGACAGATTGCGATATTAGAGAGTAAAGGCAAACCTTAAGACAACTGTTTGCCCAACTTTGATGGACTATAAATCGATGCAGTGTGTGTTCAGAATTAAAACAGGGCTAAAGTGGACAAGGGTATGGGCCTACATTATCTCTCCAAAAATAGACTATTTGCATCACACTGCCATCATAGGAAAGAAAGAAGGGGGATGCAGGTGGAGGAGGGAGAAGGAAGAGAGGGAAAGACAGAAGAGAGAGCAGTAAATACATTTGTGACAGTGATGAACGTGCTAGGATTCGCCCCTCTCTCCTCTCCTTTGTCTCGGAGAACAGTGAGACAGCTTGACTCCCTCGATCTCCCTCCTTGTCTCCCTCCCCCTCTCCCTCTATCCCTCCATCCACTGCTGGCTGCCGGGGTGTTTGAACATTTAGGACATGCACGCTACTAAACATCCATCAACTGAACACGGCCCTGAAACAGCACCGCCTGCCATCCTTAACAACCCCCCATCTGCACTATCAACTCACAGCCCAGCTCACTGCCAACTGGGCATGAGAGGCAGGAGGAGGTGGAGGGACTACACAGACAGACAGACTTAACTGCATTTGTGTGTGTGTGTCTGTCTATCTGTCTGTGATGGTACACTAGAGGCCAGTTCTAGTCCTGAGAAGAGGCCACTTGCAAAGGAATATGTTTAAAAATACATCACAGCCATGTCTGTCAGTGAGACAGCTCCTCAGTTCTGGATTCAATAAGGAGCAGCACTGCCTTACATCGGCACATCTTAACAGCACACAGACAGAACCACATTGAGAAAGAGCCAGCACCGATAAATCTCCCCTCAATCACCTCTCACTCACTACTCCCTTCACAGTCTGCCTCTGTTCTCTAAGGAGTGAATCAAAGATGATATGGAGCTGTGATGGGCCTTAGTTCTGTCCAGATCACTGATGAGCTGAACTGTCCCTGTCATTCATACAGACAACACAGAATGTCTGGGTCTATCAGAGCATTTCCTGTCAATCAGCTTTACTGAGTGCCATTGATGAAAATGGGAGGTTCGCTGTGATGGGCCTTAGTTCTGTCCAGATCACTGATGAGCTGAACTGTCCCTGTCATTCATACAGACAACACAGAATGTCTGGGTCTATCAGAGCATTTCCTGTCAATCAGCTTTACTGAGTGCCATTGATGAGAATGGGAGGTTCAGATAGACAAAGTGATTGCGGACAAAGGACATTATTTCAATAGTAGTGCGTAGTTGCGTGTGAAATTGCAAAATGTGAAGTTTCAATGACAAATCATGCAAAGATGCCTAATTTTAATTATCTAATGATTATGGACCTCATTTTTATGGTAAAGTGGTGGGGTAGGATGGTTTCCTAAATGCAGCATCTGTCTAACTTATCCCAATAAGAGGACCAAGGCCCATCATTGAGTACCAGTAATCAAACAAGCCACGGGTGGAAAGAAAGACAGACAAAGATAGATAGTTGGATACCCACCAGCCAGACATAGTGAAGTCCCGGTAAAGCATCCTCTTCCCCACCTCCTTCCTCTGTACACGTCTGGGGAACTCCAGATGTGTAAACTCGCCTCCTAACAGGTGCGGCTGCATGTAGGCCTTCACAGAGAGAGGAGATTGAAATGCCCAGTGGATAGGAAGGCAATCACACAGTCTATTAAACCAACCAAGACACCAGGCAGGAGAGCTAAGCCTAGCAACTGTCTGTACAGGCAGGGGAGGGGGTCATGTGTTGTGATAACTGACAGCCGTGCTCAGTAAGAACAGAGCAGACCTGGGTTCAAATACTATTTGAAATCTTTCAAATACTTTGATCGTGTTCTCTGCTCTGCCTGGAGTGCCAGATGGGTGGGGTTGGCACTATTGCGACTAATCTATTGGTTCCATTGCGCCAGTCAAGCATAATCAAGCCCAGCTAAAGTTCACTGTGATTCAGGGGGTTGTTGTTGAGTTCCTCCACTTACCAGGAACTGCGGGAGCTATTAAGCAGACCTGAGCAGAGTATTTTGTAGTTTATATCAACAATACAATACTCAAGGTACTCAAAATGTAGTCGAATATAGAGAATCAACAAAAGGCAATTATTTCCCTTGATTTCAAATACAGGTCTCAGAAAAACTAATAATATTTGAAGGTATTTGAAACACCCCAAAAATGATTTGATGGCTGCTAA
Source organism: Coregonus lavaretus (assembly GCF_964263955.1). Classification (NCBI taxonomy): domain Eukaryota; kingdom Metazoa; phylum Chordata; class Actinopteri; order Salmoniformes; family Salmonidae; genus Coregonus; species Coregonus lavaretus. The sequence continues at coordinate 13,523,573 of NC_140008.1, read as the reverse complement.
ATATTTAACAGTTAGTTTGATTAGTCTAAATACTGTATATGATCATTAGCATCAAGGCCTATAACTGGATCTACACAACAAATGGCCTGAGACATGGACTTATGATAAGACAACTTTTTTAGGCCTGAAAACATCTGAAAAATGTCACTTTCAGGCATTTAGCTAGATCTAGGAAACCGTTTGTGAGGGACATGGACTCATCTTAACATTAGAGTAGAACACCTTTGCAGTTTAAAAAAATGACAAAGAAATACATTTTCATAATCAGTGAGACAAAAGGCAATACACTTAGACTTGACATCAAGTTCTTATACATATGTAGTAACTTTGTGATTACTACAATAGCAAAATTGTTGTTACATAGGACTTTAGAAATGGCTTTATAATTGCATAATAATGGAGTTATTACACAAGTTGAATAATGAACAGCCAATATTCTTCTTGTGTATAGTAGTTACAAAAACTCTCAGCTAATTGCTATGCAATTAAAACGCAATTACCAAAGTATTATGTAACATGCTAATAAAACATTGCTCTGAAAGAAATTAGTGTTATTACACAGACACAAAAATAGATGAATGTTACTGAAATTGCTAACAGGTAAAAAAAAAAATAATATGGCTAAGGGAACTAAATATCCATGCCTTGAATCAAATCCAGCCAAGGGTTGGTGGAAAATCATGTTCATTTGTATTCTGAGTAAACTATCCCCATTAAAGTTGGTACTATGTGTGTTGAAACAAGAACAATTTGATTCCCTACACCTAAGGCCTGTTCAGGAGAATGGACATTTACAGAATGTTTGGATAGAAATGTATTGTGTAGATCAAATATGATCCACTATCAGATGGATTGGAATATTATAGGAAATTGTGTGTGCTCTATTCATTCTACTTCTATCTGCAACATGCAGTTCCAGATGCAGCCCTGCCATTGGTTGATGGCAGCCAATCCAATAGTTTCTGAAAAGCAGTCACTTCCTGAGATCTGTATTAAAATAGTTTTAGAAAGTAGTACTTTTTTGGGTTCTGTATTCAAATAGTTGCAGTCACCTCCAAAGTAACTATTTGTACCCCCCCAGCCCCCCCGTATTGAAAAAGCATATTTAAAGCTATAGTTATTACATTTTACATTACATTTTAGTCATTTAGCAGACGCTCTTATCCAGAGCGACTTACAGGAGCAATTAGGGTTAAGTGCCTTGCTTAAGGGCACATCGACAGATTTTTCACCTAGTCGGCTCGGGGATTAGAACCAGCGACCTTTCGGTTACTGGCACAACGCTCTTACCCACTAAGCTACCTGCCGCCCCCGGTTATCCCAGGTCTGCTATTAAACAGGAAAAAAGAGCGGGCAAGAGAGCTAAGCATAGTAACCTTCTGAACAGGAAAGGGAGGTAATGTGTTGTGATACAGTATCGGTTGAGTTGTTCCTCTTACCAGGAACTGCAGGCGCTGCCTCTCTGACTCGGGTGTGAACTCTGTAGACATGGGGATGACCTCTCCACCTCGGATAATGATCGCTCTGAAGGGCAAAGCAACAAAACAACCTGGGTTTATTTAAAATGGTTGACTGTTTATTTCTGTTGGTGTGTGTGTGTGTGTGTCTCTTTACACTACACTACTTTGACGACACAAACTAGGTCCAGGAGAGATACTTGTGTAATGTAAAGCGACGGATCTAGATTCAAATCTCTCTTTAAGAGATGTCTCCTACACTACCTCTGGAGGTCTACACAACATACCCCCTCTGAGCCGTACAGTGTAAAGACAACGGCTCTCCCAAACCACATGTCCCTGCAAGAATTACCTTAATACCAGTAGACAGCATCTTTGCTCTGTTAGCCAAATTGAAAAATTAAAGGCTTTCTAAAATATCCACACATTTGTGAACCATTGCATTAATCAAGTGTGCAACACTATGTGCAATGTGGTTTAGATGAGAAGCTCCTGTATAGTTGGAATTGCTATCCTTATTTTGTTTGTGTATATACTACTAGAGTATGCTAATAGCTGAACTCAAACATAAGGCAGGAATGTGGCTTTGGCCACACCACATCCAAGGCTAGCGTAAACAGAAAAGTTGAGAGAGATAGATCTCACCAGACATATTTTACTCATGTAAATCCACCCTGTGTGCGTGTGTGTCTCACCTGCTGTCCCCGGCATTTCCAACATAGAGCTTTCCCAATAAAAAGAGTGCACACAGAGCAGTACAGCCTCCTGAGACGTTAAACACAGCCTTGTCTCTCTCAATCTGGGCATCCTGAAAACACAACACAACAAACACATAATAAGTGCACACACACACACACACACACACACACACACAAACAGCAAAAAAGCTTTGTCTCTAAACAGTGAGGGAAAAAAGTATTTGATCCCCTGCTGATTTTGTACATTTGCCCACTGACAAAGAAATTGTCAGTCTATATAATTTTAATGATAGGTTTATTTGAACAGTGAGAGACAGAATAACAACAAAAAAATCCAGAAAAACGCATGTCAAAAATGTTATAAATTGATTTGCATTTTAATGAGGGAAATAAGTATTTGACCCCCTCTCAATCAGAAAGATTTCTGGCTCCCAGGTGTCTTTTATACAGGTAACGAGCTGAGATTAGGAGCACACTCTTAACGGGAGTGCTCCTAATCTCAGCTTGTTACCTGTATAAAAGACACCTGTCCACAGAAGCAATCAATCAATCAATCCGATTCCAAATTCTCCACCATGGCCAAGACCAAAGAGCTCTCCAAGGATGTCAGGAACAAGATTGTAGACCTACACAAGGCTGGAATGGGCTATAAGACCATCGCCAAGCAGCTTGGTGAGAAGGTGACAACAGTTGGTGTGATTATTCGCAAATGGAAGAAACACAAAAGAGCTATCAATCTCCCTCGGCCTGGGGCTCCATGCAAGAACTCACCTCGTGGAGTTGCAATGATCATGAGAACGGTGAGGAATCAGCCCAGAACTACACGGGAGGATCTTGTCAATGATCAAGGCAGCTGGGACCATAGTCACCAAGAAAACAATTGGTAACACACTACGCCGTGAAGAACTGAAATCCTGCAGCGCCCGCAAGGTCCCCCTGCTCAAGAAAGCACATATACATGCCCGTCAGAAGTTTGCCAATGAACATCTGAATGATTCAGAGGAGAACTGGGTGAAAGTGTTGTGGTCAGATGAGACCAAAATCGAGCTCTTTGGCGTCAACTCAACTCGCCGTGTTTGGAGGAGGAGGAATGCTGCCTATGACCCCAAGAACACCATCCCCACCGTCAAACATGGAGGTGGAAACATTATGCTTTGGGGGTGTTTTTCTGCTAAGGGGACAGGACAACTTCACCGCATCAAAAGGGACGATGGACAGGGCCATGTACCGTCAAATCTTGGGTGAGAACCTCCTTCCCTCAGCCAGGGCATTGAAAATGGGTCGTGGATGGGTATTCCAGCATGACAATTACCCAAAACACACGGCCAAGGCAACAAAGGAGTGGCTCAAGAAGAAGCACATTAAGGTCCTGGAGTGGCCTAGCCAGTCTCCAGACCTTAATCCCATAGAAAATCTGTAGAGGGAGCTGAAGGTTCGAGTTGCCAAACGTCAGCCTTGAATCCTTAATGACTTGGAGAAGATCTGAAAGAGGAGTGGGACAAAATCCCTCCTGAGATGTGTGCAAACCTGGTGGCCAACTACAAGAAACGTCTGACCTCTGTGATTGCCAACAAGGGTTTTGCCACCAAGTACTAAGTCATGTTTTGCAGAGGGGTCAAATACTTATTTCCCTCATTAAAATGCAAATCAATTTATAACATTTTTGATTTTTTTGTTGTTATTCTGTCTCTCACTGTTCAAATAAACCTACCATTAAAATTATAGACTGATAATTTCTTTGTCAGTGGGAAAACGTACAAAATCAGCAGGGGATCAAATACTTTTTTCCCCTCACTGTAGCACATAACAAGGACCTGATATGGATTAAAGTCCTTGCTACGTTAACATACCATATATAACATTTGTATTTTAGATTTGTATTTATTAAGGATCCCCATTAGCTGCTGCCCATTAACACATTAAGGATGACTCACAGTATAAATGAAAACCTAAAGACGAGGTGAAGTTTGAGGGAGTACTCATTATTACACGGCTTAATTAGGTCGATTAATTTAGCACTAATTAAACCAAGAAAATTATAAAACATCCACGTTGTTAATTCATTAATAAGGTGAATAATGAATCTGTCACTGAATTAATCAAAAAGCTAACATAAAAAGTTGAACCAACCAACATATAGTTCTCTACCAAAACAAAGTACAATTTCACAAGTTAACCCTTTCTATTCAATATACAATCGTGAGAGAGTCGTGGAGAAGTTGAAAGGGTTTGAAGCACAAACCAGAGTATGTAGCCTTGTCCAAGCAAGAACGGCCCACAGGGCAGCAGCCTATCTCATATATCTGTAGCGTGAAGCAGCTTAATGTACATTGTATACCCTCTGGACAGGATGCTCATCTATCGCAGGGTCAACAATCCTACTCAGACACTGGCTGTATGACTACGGGCCCAGACCAGGAAGTGATGAGTGAAAATGTGTGTATCCTGGGCTACAGCAATGTCATGAGTCTCTAGAGCTATGTTAAGAGTGAAGAAATAATGTCCGCTAATCCATGTACTCTGTCCCTAGCATGTAGTCCCCTGTGGAAAACACACTCACACTAGAGCACTCTGCGTTGTGCTCTACTGCTGGCTATCAACTATCTGATTCAGCATCTGTGTGTGTGTGTGTGTATGTACAAGTGTTTAACTATACTTGTCCCCACAAGAATAGTAAACGAACAAAGATTTGACCAACTGGGGACATTTTGTTAGTCCCCACAAGATCAAATGCTATTTCTAGGGAGTTTAGGATTAAGGTTAGAATTAGGTTTAGGGTTAGGAGCTAGGGTTAGTTTTAGGGATAGGAGCTAGGGTTAGGTCTTGGGGTTAAGGTTAGGGTAAGGGTTTGGTCTGAATTGTGTCCCCCCACAAGGTTAGTTTTACAAGACTGTGTGTGTGTGTGTGTGGTTTGTGTCAAATTAAAGGTGTAGACTTTACAGTGAAATGCTTACTTACGAGCCCATTCCCAACAATGCAGAGTTAAAAATACAAATATTTGCTAAATAAAAAGGAAATAGTAACACAAAAACAATAACAAGGCTATATATACACTGAACAAAAATATAAACTCAACAGGCAACAATTTCAAAGATTTTACTGAGTTACAGTTCACGAGCCAATTTCAATAAATTCCCACATGACGCCATACACGTGGTCTGCGGTTGTGAGACCGGTTGGACGTACTGACAAATTCTCTAAATTGATGGAGGCGGCTTATGGTTGAGAAATGAACATTAAATTCTCTGCCAACAGCTCTGGTGGACATTCCTGCAGTCAGCATGCCAATTGCACGCTCCCTCACAACTTAAGACATCTGTGGCATTGTGTTGTGTGACATCACTGCACATTTTAGAGTGCCCTTTTATTGTCCCCAGCACAAGGTGCACCTGTGTAATGATCATGCTGTTCAGCTTCTTGATATGCCACACCTGTTAGGTGGATGGATTATCTTGACAAAGTAGAAACGCTCACTAACAGGGATGTAAACAAATTTGTGTACATGTGGGTAGGTGTCACGACTTCTGCCAAAGCTGCCTCCTCTCCTTGTTCGGGCAGGCTTCGGCGTTCATCGTCACTGGCCTTCTAGCCACTGCCGCTCCTCTTTTCATCATTCAATTTGTTTTGTCTTGTTTTCACACACACCTGGTTCATATCCCCTCATCAGTGCTGTATAAGTATTCCCTCTGCCCCCATGTCTTTGTGTGTGAATGTTTCATGTGGAGGTGTCGATAGCTCGGTGGAGCTTTATGTACTGTATCGCCGGGATATTCACCCGTGTGTTTTGTTTTACCCAGTGCGCCGTTAAGTCGCACTGTAGTTGTTTTACGCATTGCTGCGAACCGCTGTATTGGCCGAATAAACCATTTATTCTGTGATTTACACCTCCTGCGCCTCACTCCGTCCAAATCACCCGCTACAGTAGGGGTAAAAGTGACTAGGCAATCAGGATATATAATAAACAGAGTAGCAGCAGCATATGTGAAGAATGTGAAAGTGTGTCTATGTGTGAGTGTGTGTGTGGCTTCAATATGCGTGTGTGTGTGTGTGTGTGTGTGTGTGTGAGAGCATATGTAATGTGTGTGTTGGAGTGTCAGTGTAGTATGTGTGACTGTGTGCATAGAGTCAGTGCAAGAGAGTCAGTGCAGAACAATTGAAATAAATAATAAAGGGGGTCAATGTAAATAGCCCGGGTAGCCATTTGATTAATTAATCATCAGTCTTATGGCTTGGGGATAGAAGCTGTTCAGGTGCCTTTTGGTCCCAGACTTAGCGCTCCGGTACCGCTTGCCGTGCGGCAGAAGAGAGAACAGTCTATGACTTGTTTGGCTGGAGTCTTTGAAACTTTTTAAGGCCTTCCTCTGACACCGCCTGGTATAGAGGTCCTGGATGGCATGGAGTTCGGCCCCAGTGATGTACGTCGGATGTGGCAGGGCTTGCAAACTATCACGCATTACAAAGGAAACCCAGCCGAGAGCTGCCCAGTGACGCGAGCCTACCAGACGAGCTAAATGCCTTCTATGCTCGCTTCAAGGCAAGTAACACAGAACCATGCGTGATAGCACCAACTGTTTCCGGACGACTGTATGATCACACTCTCCATAGACTATGCGAGTAAGACCTTTAAACAGGTTAACATTCACAAGGCCGCAGGGCCAGACGGATTACCAGGACGCGTACTCAGAGCATGCGCTGACCATCTGGCAAGTGTCTTCACTGACATTTGTGTGTGTGTTTGTTTGTGTGTATGTATATGTACAGTCGTGGTCAAAAGTTTTGAGAATGACACAAATAATAATTTTCACAAAGTCTGCTGCCTCAGTTTTGATGATGGCAATTTGCATATACTCCAGAATGTCATGAAGAGTGATCAGAAGAATTGCAATTAATTGCAAAGTCCCTCTTTGCCATGAAAATGAACGTAATCCCCCAAAATAAACATTTCCACTGCATTTCAGCCCTGCCACAAAAGGACCAGCTGCCATCATGTCAGTGATTATCTTGTTGAAACCCTACCTCTTTACGGAATACCTGGAATAAAGTAATCTTTCTTTCCCCCCCCCCCCAAAAAAAAAGTGGTTGTCCCCCTGGCTATCATAAATTGAATGCACCAATTTGTAAGTCTGCTAAATGATGTAAATGTGAGAGTGTTGACGAGGACAAGACTGGATAACACTCTGTCATGCTGATTGAGTTAGAATAACAGACTGGAAGCTTTAAAAAGGAGGGTGGTGCTTGAAATCATTGTTCTTCCTCTGTTAACCATGGTTACCTGCAAGGAAACACGCGTCATCATTGCTTTGCACAAAAAGGGCTTCACAGGCAAGGATATTGCTGCTAGTAAGATTGCACCTAAATCAACCATTTATCGGATCATCAAGCACTTCAAGGAGAGAGGTTCAATTGTTGTGAAGAAGGCGTCAGGGCGCCCAAGAAAGTCCAGCAAGCACCAGGACCGTCTCCTAAAGTTGATTCAGCTGCGGGATCGGGGCACCACCAGTGCAGAGCTTGCTCAGGAATGGCAGCAGGCAGGTGTGAGTGCATCTGCACGCACAGTGAGGCGAAGACTTTTGGAGGATGGCCTGGTGTTAAGAGGGGCAGCGAGGAAGCCACTTCTCTCCAGGAAAAACATCAGGGACAGGGATTGGATATTCTGCAAAAGGTACAGGGATTGGACTGCTGAGGACTGGGGTAAAGTCATTTGATCTGATGAATCCCCTTTCCGATTGTTTGGGACATCCGGAAAACACCTTGTCCGGAGAAGACAAGGTGAGCGCTACCCTCAGTCCTGTGTCATGCCAACAGTAAAGCATCCTGAGACCATTCATGTGTGGGGTTGCTTCTCAGCCAAGGGAGTGGGCTCACTTACAATTTTGCCTAAGAACACAGCCATGAATAAAGAATGGTACCAACACATCCTCCGAGAGCAACTTCTCCCAACCATCCAAGAACAGTTTGGTGACGACCAATGCCTTTTACAGCATGATGGAGCACCTTGCCATAAGTCAAAAGTGATAACTAAGTGGCCCAGGGAACAAAACATCGACATTTTGGGTCCATGGCCAGGAAACTCCCCAGACCTTAATCCCATTGAGAACTTGTGGTCGATCCTCAAGAGGCGGGTGGACAAACAAAAACCCACAAATTCTGACAAACTCCAAGCATTGATTATGCAAGAATGGGCTGCCATCAGTCAGGATGTGGCCCAGAAGTTAATTGACAGCATGCCAGGGCGGATTGCAGAGGTCTTGAAAAAGAAGGGTCAACACTGCAAATATTGACTCTTTGCATAAACTTAATGTAATTGTCAATAAAAGCCTTTGACACTTATGGAATGCTTGTAATTATACTTCAGTATACCATAGTAACATCTGACAAAAATATCTCATAACACTGAAGCAGCGAACTTTGTGAAGACCAATACTTGTGTAATTCTCAAAACTTTTGACCACGACTGATAGAGATATATATATATATATATATATAAATAATGTGTAACAAGGCCCTAGTGACACCCCAGCACCCCCTACCGTACCCTTCCCCCACCACTGCTGTCGGCTTGGAGGAGAAATGCATTTCTCAGGAGTTGTGTGTGTTTGTGTACGCATATTTGTCTGTGTGCTTGTGTGTGTGTGTGTGTGTGTGTGTGTGTGTTAAGAAGGGGGAACGCCATGAACAAATGTGTCCTTCACCCAGGGTGGGTTAATCTGTAGCGGTACATACATATTCATCCTGCCATCAAACGCCCGTGGCTGCAGGGAGGGAAATCTTCAATAATAAATACTTTCCGCATAAACAACTAGCTACACCTTTCTTCCCTTATGGCATCTGGTAGGCACAATGGAAAAAAACTATTTCACAATTACATCAAAGCATACTAACAGTCAATGCAAGACAACAGTTAGGATTTTTACCCTATTACAGGCATATTTGACTGTAGCTTTAGTGGGGTATATACCCATGTATTTACAGAGCAGCAGAGAGGACGACTAGGCTTCCCGGAGATCTGATATTCCCCTGTTATTTCTGTCCTTCTGTAAACAGATTGCTGATAAGGCCGTCGTGAGCCATGTTTCTTTTTGATGTTTACACGTCTCTGTGTGTTTATCAGGCTCTGGCAGCCTCCTCCAGACACGGCCCGTTTCCATAGGAATGTAGTGATTCATGTCTCCCTGAGAACTAGACTCAGAGCCGGTTGTTGGTGGTTACCCCAGATAAGTGAGGGTAAACTAGTCAGAGAGAGTTACTGGGAAATATGCACCACCACCCAAATAAATGTTGACAGATTTAATTTGAGAATTAGGTTAATTAAAATAAGAAGAGAGATTAACGAAGAGATGGGGGAGCAGAGGGACAGAAAAGTGCAGCTTGAGGTTCAACTTCAGACAAGAGCCAGAGGAGATGAGAGGAACAAAAAAAAGATGGGAGAGTTGCCTTGTCTCTGAAGAGAGAATAGAGAGAGAGATAGAGAGTGAGAGAGAGAGAGTGAGAGAGCGAGAGAGCGAGAGCGAGCGACAGTGCGAGAGAGAGCGACAGAGCGAGCGAGAGAGAGAGCGAGAGCGACAGAGAGCGAGAGAGAAAGCGAAAAAGCGAGCGACAGAGAGCGACAGAGCGAGAGCATGAGAGAGAGTGACAGAGCGAGAGAGAGAGCGACAGAGCGAGTGAGAGAGAGAGAGAGAGAGCGAGAGCGACAGAGAGCGACAGAGCGAGCGAGAGAGCGACAGAGCGAGCGAGAGAGCGACAGAGCGAGCGAGAGAGCGAGAGAGCGACAGAGCGAGCGACAGAGCGAGCGAGAGCGACAGAGCGAGCGACAGAGCGAGCGAGAGCGACAGAGCGAGCGAGAGAGAGAGCGACAGAGCGAGCGAGAGAGAGAGCGACAGAGCGAGCGAGAGAGAGAGCGACAGAGCGAGCGAGAGAGAGACAGAGCGAGCGAGAGAGAGACAGAGCGAGAGAGAGAGACAGACAGAGCGCGACAGAGCGAGAGAGAGCGACAGAGCGAGACAGAGCGAGTGAGAGAGCTAGACAGGGCGACAGAGCGAGAGCGAGCGACAGTGATAGAGAGAGCGAGAGCGAGAGAGAGCGACAGAGTGATAGAGAGAGCGATCAACAGAGCGAGAGAGAGTGACAGAGCGAGAGAGAGTGACAGAGTGAGAGAGAGCGACAGAGCGAGACAGAGCGAGTGAGAGAGCTAGACAGGGCGACAGAGCGAGAGCGAGCGACAGTGATAGAGAGAGCGAGAGCGAGAGAGAGAGCGACAGAGTGATAGAGAGAGCGATCAACAGAGCGAGAGAGAGTGACAGAGCGAGAGAGAGTGACAGAGCGAGAGAGAGTGACAGAGCGAGAGAGCTAGACAGAGCGACAGAGCGAGAGCGAGCGAGACAGAGCGATCGACAGAGCGAGAGAGAGAGAGCGACAGAGCGAGCGACAGAGCGAGAGAGAGCGAGAGAGCGAGAGAGAGCGAGAGAGCGAGAGAGAGCGACAGAGCGAGAGAGAGCGACAGAGCGAGAGAAAGAGAGAGAGAGAGCGAGAGAAAGAGAGAGCGAGAGAGCAACAGAGTGAGAGAGCGACAGAGCGAGAGAAAGAGAGCGAGAGAAAGAGAGAGCGAGAGAGCGAGCGAGAGCGAGAGACAGAGCGAGAGAGAGAGCGACAGAGCGAGAGAGAGAGAGCGACAGAGCGAGAGAGAGAGAGCGACAGAGCGAGAGAGAGAGAGCGACAGAGCGAGAGAGAGAGCGACAGAGCGAGAGAGCGACAGAGCGAGAGACAGAGCGATGGAGCAAGAGAGCAAGAAAGCGAGCGACAGAGCGAGAAAGCGAGCGACAGAGCGAGAGAGAGCGACAGAGCGATAGAGAGCGACAGAGCGAGAGAGCGAGACAGAGCGAGACAGCGAGAGAGAGCGACAGAGCGAGAGAGAGCGACAGAGCGAGAGAGAGCGACAGAGCGAGAGAGAGCGACAGAGCGAGAGCGAGAGAAAGAGAGCGAGAGAGCAAGCGAGCGAGAGCGAGCGAGAGCGAGAGAGAGAGAGAGCAAGCGAGCGAGAGCGAGCGAGAGCGAGAGAGAGCGCGAGGGACAGAGCGAGAGAGAGAGAGCGAGAGAGCGAGAGTGACAGAGCGAGAGAGCGAGCGAGAGCGACAGAGAGCAAGAAAGCGACAGAGCGCGAGAGAGCGAGAGAGCCAGAGCGCAAGAGCGACAGAGAGAGTGAGCGACAGAGCGAGAGAGAGAGTGAGCGACAGAGAGAGTGAGCGACAGAGCGAGAGAGAGTGAGCGACGGAGCAAGAGAGAGAGTGAGCGACAGAGCAAGAGAGAGAGTGAGCGACAGAGCAAGAGAGAGAGTGAGCGACAGAGCAAGAGAGAGAGTGAGCGACAGAGCAAGAGAGAGAGTGAGCGACAGAGCAAGAGAGAGAGTGAGCGACAGAGCAAGAGAGAGAGTGAGCGACAGAGCAAGAGAGAGTGAGCGACAGAGCAAGAGAGAGTGAGCGACAGAGCAAGAGAGAGAGTGAGCGACAGAGCAAGAGAGAGAGTGAGCGACAGAGCAAGAGAGAGAGTGAGCGACAGAGCAAGAGAGAGAGTGAGCGACAGAGCAAGAGAGAGAGTGAGCGACAGAGCAAGAGAGAGAGTGAGCGACAGAGCAAGAGAGTGTGAGCGACAGAGCAAGAGAGTGTGAGCGACAGAGCAAGAGAGAGTGAGCGACAGAGCAAGAGAGAGTGAGCGACAGAGCAAGAGAGAGTGAGCGACAGAGCAAGAGAGAGAGTGAGCGACGGAGCAAGAGAGTGAGCGACAGAGCGAGCAAGAGAGAGCGAAAAAGCAACGGAGCAAGAGAGCGAGAAAGCGAGAGCGACAGAACGAGAGAGCGAGAGCGACAGAGCGAGAGCGAGAGAGCGCGAGAGAGAGAGCGCGAGATAGAGAGCGCGAGATAGAGAGAGAGAGAGAGAGTGGGCGACAGAACGAGATAGAGAGTGGGCGACAGAACGAGATAGAGAGTGGGCGACAGAGCGAGAGAGAGAGTGGGCAACAGAGCGAGCGAGAGAGAGAGAGAGTGGGCGACAGAGCGAGAGAGAGAGTGGGCGACAGAGCGAGAGAGAGAGTGGGTGACAGAGCGAGAGAGAGAGAGACAGAGCGAGAGAGAGAGACAGAGCGAGAGAGAGAGACGGAGCGAGAGACAGAGCGAGAGAGAGACAGAGCGAGAGAGAGAGCGAGAGAGAGAGAGAGCGAGAGAGAGAGAGAGACAGCGCGAGAGAGAGAGAGACAGAGCGAGAGAGATAGATAGATAGATAGATAGATAGATAGATAGATAGATATATAGAGAGAGAGAAAGTGACAGAGTGAGTGAAAGAGCGACAGAGCGATAGAAAATGAGAGAGAGACAAAGAGAGAGAGATTTGCTATACAAATTGATGGAATGTGGGGTTGGTAGAAAAACATACGACATTATAAAATCAATTTACACAAACAACAAGTGTGCGGTTAAAATTGGCAAAAAACACACATTTCTTTCCACAGGGCCGTGGGGTGAGACAGGGATGCAGTTTAAGCACCACCCTCTTCAACATATACACTACTGTTCAAAAGTTTGGGGTCACTTAGAAATGTCCTTGTTTTCTAAAGAAAAGCAATTTTTTCCCCCATTAAAATAACATCAAATTTATCAGAAATACAGTGTAGACTATTGTTAATGTTGCAAATGGCTATTGTAGCTGGAAACGGTTGATTTTTAATGGAATATCTACATAGGCGTACAGAGGCCCATTATCAGCAACCATCAGTCCTGTGTTACAACAGCACGTTGTGTTTGCTAATCCAAGTTTATCATTTTAAAAGGCTAATTGATCATTAGAAAACCCTTTTGCAATTATGTTAGCACAGCTGAAAACTGTTGTGCTGATTAAGGAAGCAATAAAACTGGCTAAAAATACTTCAAATCAGTTATAGAACCCATTGCCCTTTATGGTTGTGAGGTCTGGGGTCCGCTCACCAACTAAGAATTCACAAAATGGGACAAACACCAAATTGAGAGACTGCATGCAGAATTCTGCAAAAATATCCTCCGTGTACAACGAAAAACACAAAATAATGCATTCAGAGCAGAATTAGGCCGATACCAGCTAATTATCAAAATCCAGAAAAGAGCCGTTAAATTCTATAACCACTTAAAAGGAAGCGATTCCCAAACCTTCCATAACAAAGCCATCACCTACAGAGAGATTAATTTGGAGAAGAGTACCCTAAGCAAGCTGGTCCTGGGGCTCTGTTCACAAACAGACCCCACAGAGCCCCAGGATAATAACACATTTACACCCAACCAAATCATGAGAAAACTAAGAGAATTACTTGACATATTGGAAAGAATTAACAAAAAAACTGAACAAACTAGAATGCTATTTTGCCCTAAACAGAGAGTACACAGTGGCAGAATACCTGACCACTGTGACTGACCCAAACTTAAGGAAAGCTTTGACTATGTACAGACTCAGTGAGCATAGCCTTGCTATTGAGAAAGGCCGCCGTAGGCAGACCTGGCTCTCAAGAGAAGACAGGCTATGTGCACACTGCCCACAAAATGAGGTGGAAACTGAGCTGCACTTCGTAACCTCCTGCCAAATGTATGACCATATTAGAGACACATATTTCCCTCAGATTACAGAGATCCACAAAGAAATCGAAAACAAAACCAATTTTGATAAACTCCCATATCTACTGGGTGAAATACCACAGTGTGCCATCACAGCAGCAAGATGCGTGACCTGTTGCCACAAGAAAAGGGCAACCAGTGAAGAACAAACACCATTGTAAATACAACCCATATTGTTTTTTGTTGTTGTTGTTGTTTTTGTTGTTTTTAGGGGGTAGATCAGCTTTAATATTGCAGATAGATTGTAACTTCCATCAATGTAATTGTCTGCATCACTTCCCATATTACAACCCATATTGTTGTTTATTTATTTTCCCATTTGTACTTTAACTATTTGCACATTGTTACAACACTGTATATATACATAATTTGACATTTGAAATGTCTTTATTCTTTTGGAACTTCTGAATGTAATGTTTATTTCACTTTTGTTTACTATCTACTTCACTTGCTTTGGCAATGTTAACATATGTTTCCCATGCCAATAAAGCCCTTAAATTGAATTGAATTGAATTGAATTGAGAGAGAGAGAGCGCGAGCGAGAGAGAGAGAGAAACAAAGACAGAGAGAGAGTGTGACAGAGAGTGTGACAGAGACAGAAAGAAATCATGTTATGAAATCAAGTATGTGAATGAGCTGTGAATAGTATGGAATATCACGGTACGGGTTTAACATCTAAATTCTCTATAACAGACTGCTGTTGGATCAAAGCCAAAAATGTGCGTGACATCCACTCAACTGTATCTGCATGACAGTGTACTGCTGTTTGATGAAATTGTGGATTTATATATAAATAATAAATAATATGCCATTTAGCAGACGCTTTTATCCAAAGCGACTTACAGTCATGCGTGCATACATTTTTGTGTATGGGTGGTCCCGGGGATCGAACCCACTACCTTGGCGTTACAAGCGCCGTGCTCTACCAGCTGAGCTACAGAGGACCACCGATGTTTAATCTTAAATCCTTGTACATCACTCTTTCACTAGAACACAATCATTAAGCATCAACAGTCTGAAATGTGCACAGGTGCATGAGGAATGGTGCATTATTATTAGTCTTAATAGCTTGGGTTGACAGTGACAATAGACTGGGAAACTCACACTAACTCACTCAATAAGATGACTGCACACTGCCATCTAGTGGTGATGTAGAGGAAACAGCTACCACTGCAGTACCCAGGTTTGTCTGAAGTTATGCAAGTTTATGTCAGGAGTAACATGGAACAGGTGAGATCAGAATGCATTTTGGCACTCAGATATCAACATTTCAGACTTAGATTTTATCAGTAGACTAGACACCAGGAGGTGAACTCTCTCTTAGCTCTGTAGATAGGAAACACAAAAGCTAGAATCCTCAATAAGAATGTTAGACAATGAGGCTAATAAATAACCCATGACCTTCCTGACCCCTCATTGGCCAATCCTGTCAAGACCACACTCTTTTGATTGGCTCTGTGTGTATGACCACTGGGCTGCTGACTGAGCTAAGTCTAAGTCCACACATCCACTTACAGCCTCATAACCAGATGGTGAGCAGCACGTACCATTTTTTTTGGGCCTGCGGGTTGGAAGGGAAAAATGGATTGACTGGCACCATATGTGGCTGATTTGAAGGGAACAGTCACAGATAATGGATTAGAGCGACGGGGAGATAGAGAGGGGGTAACATGCCTTATCACCGGCAGCCAGCTGTTAAGACACCCACTCTTGTCTTAATGTTAAGGAGCTGCTGAGGAACACAGACACAGCTGAAGATGGAGATAATTAAAATCAAACATGGAGTTAAGAAACCTTATAAACTGGGTGGTTCGAGCCCTGAATGCTGATTGGCTGAAAGCCGTGGTATGTTAGATAGAAAGCCACTGGTATGGCAAAACATTTATTTTTACTGCTCTGATTATGTTGGGAACCAGTTTATAATAGCAATAAGGCACCTCGGGGGTTTGTGGTATATAGCCAATATACCACGGCTAAGGGCTGTATCCAGGCACTCCGCATTGCGTCGCGCTTAAGAACAGCCCTTAGCCGTGGTATATTGGCCATATACTATACCCCCTCGTGACTTATTGCTTAATTAACCTACTTCAGGCATACAGGCAGAGTATGTCTGTATGTACAATAACCAGACAGTTATTATTAGAAATAAAGAAGGAAGCTGCATTCATACAATGCTTACTAGTCCTATTCCCAGTGGGCTGCGATGTTGATCTCTGTATGCCAACTGCCTATATAGTCACCAGAATTGCCAAGATGCCACTGATCAATGTCTATCGACTGAGAAGATAATGAACAGTTAAAGTGTGCTGCGATGTCTCAAAGTGAATGCACTGTATTTAATTGATGCTGCGGTGTCCCTTATGCTATAATTAATGTCTAATTAATGCATGGCACTGTGTGTGGAGTCCCTTATTCTCAGAACGTCACCCAGCACCATTGCAAATACGTTCCTTAAGACCGGAGTTCAACAGGCCACAATGTAGTGGAACGTTCAGATAGAAATAGATTATGTAGAACAAACATGCTTGTCTCTGACAAGGAATCACGTCCACTCTTTTCATGACATTTCGATCTGCAACATTCCATAATGTTTGCCTACTGAACATGACCCTGAACTCACCATCTCTTTAAAGGCGTTCTCCATGGCTCCTATTACCATGCTCTCGTGATGGATCTTCTTCTCTGTGAAGAACCTAGTGGGCGGGGGGTGGCTGGGGGAGCCAGGGGCCCCTGCAGCCCCCCGCAGTGAGGCGGCCCTGGTGATGCCCCGGTGGGTGGTGGGGGTGAGGTGGTAGTTGGTGGGCTCTTCCCCCTGGATGATGGGGGCCAGCAGGGCCGGGTTCCTCAGGACATCCAGGACCTCCTGGAGGTGTTCTATGATGTGGTGATGGAGCAGCTTAGATGCCACCACCGCCGCCCCTGAGCCCGCGTGGCCATCAAACAGACCCCAGTAGTGGAAGGTCAGTCCGGGCTCCACGTCCTGGACACACACACACAGTATTTCAAAAGCAAACAGATATTCCCCAAGCAAACACATACTGTTATGTTTTTTTTACTGTGGTAGGCCTGAAAACTGCATCAGATACACAGGAAGGTTGTGTACATCTCAGAGACTACGAAATACCAGTTAAAAGTTTGGCCACACATACACATTCAAGGGTTTTTCTTTATTTTTACATTGTAGAATAATAGTGAAGACATCAAAACTATGAAATAACACATATGGAATCATGTAGTAACCAAAAAAGTGTTAAACAAATCAAAAAATATTTTATATTTGAGATTCTTCAAATAGCCACCCTTTGCCTTGATGAGAGCTTTGCACACTCTTGGCATTCTCTCAACCAGCTTCATGAGGTAGTCACCTGGAATGCATTTCAATTAACAGGTGTGCCTTCTTAAAAGTTAATTTGTGGAATTTCTTTCCTTCTTAATGTGTTTGAGTCAATCAGTTGTGTTGTGACAACTACAGAAGATAGCCCTATTTGGTAAAAGACCAAGTCCATATTATGGCAAGAACAGCTCAAATAAGCAAAGAGAAACGACAGTCCATCATTACTTTAAAGACATAAAGGTCAGTCAATAAAATAACTTTGAAAGTTTCTTCAAGTGCAGTCGCAAAAACCATCAAGCACTATGATGAAACTGGCTCTCATGAGGACCGCCACAGGAATGGAAGACCCAGAGTTACCTCTGCTGCAGAGGATAAGTTCATTAGAGTTACCAGCCTCAGAAATTGCAGCCCAAATAAATGCTTCACAGAGTTCAAGTAACAGACACATCTCAACATCATCAACGCATGTGTATTTCCCACCGTAAAGCATGGAGGAGGTGGTGTTATGGTGTGGGGGTGCTTTGCTGGTGACACTGTCTGATTTATTTGGAATTCAAGGCACACTTAACCAGCATGGCTACCACAGCATTCTGCAGCGATACGCCATCCCATCTGGTTTGGGCTTAGTGGGACTATTATTTGTTTTTCAACAGGACCATGACCCAACACACCTCCTTCATGCCTTTTGGAAAAGCATTCCAGGTGAAGCTGGTTGAGAGAATGCCAAGAGTGTGCAAAGCTGTCATCAAGGCAAAGGGTGGCTATCTGAAAAATCTGAAATATATTTTGATTTGTTTAACACTTTATTGGTTACTACATGATTCCATATGTGTTATTTCATAGTTTTGATGTCTTCACTATTATTCTACAATGTAGAAAATAGTAAAAATAAAGAAAAACCCTTGAATGATTATGTGTGTCCAAACTTTTGACTGGTACTGTACATATATTCCTGTGTGTGTGTCTGGCACGCACAGACACGCACAGGAATTTAAGTAGAACAAAACACAAACGCATACAAACCACATGCACACAAACACATTTCACTTGACTTCATGCATCTAAAACACTATCATATCCCACTGTAGCTGCAAAACTATTGTTTGCGAGCAGTCTGCAGTGTACAACATAGAGCATGCCAAAAACAGTACATCACACTTGACTCTACACTGGTATTATTTCCCTGTCTGATGAAGTGATTAATGGGGTACTTGTGTAGGTGTATATTGGTGTAGGCTTTGAGAGGGCCTGAGTACAAAGGGGCGGGTTGAGAGGGACAGGAGGCTAGACTAACAGCAGAGGGGGTAGATACTGCAGCTCTGGAACCAACCCCGGTCCTGGACATCTACAGGCACACAGCTACTAGTCTGCAGTATTTTGTTCCCATCCATCACTTTCACTCCCGTTTCAGCTAACCACCATTTTGCAGATTAGTTGATATGGTCAAATGTGTTAGCGCTGGGCTGGAATGACAGTCTTCACGTCTTGTGTATTATTGCTGGAATATCACAACCCTGCAGCTCGCTCTAGAACCAGGCTTAGTGACCACTGCTTTAGCTGGAAGGCAGTGGACTGTAGCCTCATTTAGCCTCGTTTACCAGGCTTATATGTCAGGCTGGGTAAGAGACTATGGATGATGTGAGGCTGGGGAATAGAAGAGTCTACGGGTCCTGATGTGACAGAATGAGAGGAAAGGCCCCAGAGGGTTAGACTATGTCTGGGGGGGGGGGGGGGGGGCTACTCACAGCATTCTCCCTGAGCCCCAGCCCCTCTCCATTGGGCAGGGAGGACCTCCTCCGGGTGGTAGGGGGCCTTTTGGGGGTGGAGTTGCCCCCGTCACTGGGTCTCCTCCTCACCACCACCACCACCTCACAGCACGCCTGGTCCTCGTTTAGATGGCTCTTCCCTGCGTTGATCACCCTGTGGGGGGGGATAATTTCCCTCGTACATTAAGGGCTGCAGGTAAATCTGAACCAGTGTATACTGTAAACAAATAATTCATACAATGAAACAATGAATGAACAAGAATTGGCAGGAGACAGCTGAGTGCATTCTGGAGAGCTGAGTGCAGGTGAGAGGCAGCCTCACCGCTGCTCCCTCCCTCCCCTCAGACTGACCATCAGATGCAGGCCATCAGTTCAGTAAAAAAAAAAAAAAATGTATGCTCACTCAGCTGTGCCTCACAAGTAATACAACAAATGATCTATACCAGTGTAATCATATACCTAAAATGTTTAAATATAATTTCTAAATGGTCTGAGAAGAAGAACAACGTCGGCAGGGCAATTCAAGCATAGCCAATATGTAGTGATAATGTATTGGGCCTATAGCCTACTGCACAAACCTCACCACTACAGAAGTGTTTTTAATTGGTTAATGTTGCATAGGCTTATGTTTAAGTATGGTTTAAAAACAAATCTGAGCGATAGATCTCAGCTTGCATTTTGACTCAGAAAGTGATCTTGACTCAGAAAAGGTTGGTGACCACTGTTTTAGATGCTTTTCACTCAATTCAACTCAATAATCAGCTAGGCCTATTGCCACGCACGCTGCCCAAATTGCGGGCTTCCCAAAGCCTACGCACTTGTGATTTGAAACAATCCACAGCAATTTTTTTTAAAGAAGCTAATGATCCTCTGTGGCTAAGTCATGCTCTCTGGTGAAGTATTTTCAATCATTTTCTTTAGACAGGAGTAATTACACTGCTCAAAAAAATTAAGGGAACACTTAAAACAACACAATGTACCTCCAAGTCAATCACACTTCTGTGAAATCAAACTGTCCACTTAGGAAGCAACACTGATTGACAATAAATGTCACATGCTGTTGTGCAAATGGAATAGACAACAGGTGGAAATTATAGGCAATTAGCAAGACACCCCCAATAAAGGACTGGTTTTGCAGGTGGTGACCACAGACCACTTCTCAGTTCCTATGCTTCCTGGCTGATGTTTTGGTCACTTTTGAATGCTGGCGGTGCTTTCACTCTAGTGGTAGCATGAGACGGAGTCTACAACCCACACAAGTGGCTCAGGTAGTGCAGCTCATCCAGGATGGCACATCAATGCAAGCTGTGGCAAGAAGGTTTGCTGTGTCTGTCAGCGTAGTGTCCAGAGCATGGAGGCGCTACCAGGAGACAGGCCAGTACATCAGGAGACGTGGAGGAGGCCGTAGGAGGGCAACAACCCAGCAGCAGGACTGCTACCTCCGCATTTGTGCAAGGAGGAGCACTGCCAGAGCCCTGCAAAATGACCTCCAGCAGGCCACAAATGTGCATGTGTCTGCTCAAACGGTCAGAAACAGACTCCATGAGGGTGGTATGAGGGCCCGACGTCCACAGGTGGGGGTTGTGCTTCCAGCCCAACACCGTGCAGGACGTTTGGCATTTGCCAGAGAACACCAAGATTGGCAAATTCGCCACTGGTGCCCTGTGCTCTTCACAGATGAAAGCAGGTTCACACTGAGCACATGTGACAGAGTCTGGAGATGCAGTGGAGAATGTTCTGCTGCCTGCAACATCCTCCAGCATGACCGGTTTGGCGGTGGGTCAGTCATGGTGTGGGGTGGCATTTCTTTGGGGGGCCGCACAGCCCTCCATGTGCTCGCCAGAGGTAGCCTGACTGCCATTAGGTACCGAGATGAGATCCTCAGACCCCTTGTGAGACCATATGCTGGTGCGTGTGGCCCTGGGTTCCTCCTAATGCAAGACAATGCTAGACCTCATGTGGCTGGAGTGTGTCGGCAGTTCCTGCAAGAGGAAGGCATTGATGCTATGGACTGGCCCGCCCGTTCCCCAGACCTGAATCCAATTGAGCACATCTGGGACATCATGTCTCGCTCCATCCACCAACGCCACGTTGCACCACAGACTGTCCAGGAGTTGGCGGATGCTTTAGTCCAGGTCTGGGAGGAGATCCCTCAGGAGACCATCCGCCACCTCATCAGGAGCATGCCCAGGCGTTGTAGGGAGGTCATACAGGCACGTGGAGGCCACACACACTACTGAGCCTCATTTTGACTTGTTTTAAGGACATTACATCAAAGTTGGATCAGCCTGTAGTGTGGTTTTCCACTTTAATTTTGAGGGTGACTCCAAATCCAGACCTCCATGGGTTGATACATTTGATTTCCATTGATAATTTTTGTGTGATTTTGTTGTCAGCACATTCAACTATGTAAAGAAAAAAGTATTTAATAAGATTATTTCATTCATTCAGATCTAGGATGTGTTATTTTAGTGTTCCCTTTATTTTTTTGAGCAGTGTATATAATTTTGGCAAAACATCAATTTACTTTAGGGAAAGCCAAACTGTGCAACTGCCAACTTTTCTTTCCAATTCGCAAGTGGCTGAAACCAGAGATCTCTAGGCTATATAATGACGAGATGCTCATGTCTCCGCCCTAACAATTGGCGGCATTGTCCTAAAGGCGTGAAGGCAGGCGACAAGCTTAGGTCTGCATATTACGCCCATAGAAATACATTAGGCTTATTCTGGACAGATTTGGGCGAGAGAGGCCTCTCGTTTCACCTCTTCCTCTCTGCTGAAACTATCTCACCAGAGATAACATCAGAGAAAGCGAAACAGCGCTCCTCTGTCTTGCTATATGTAACCAATGTATCTGATGCTGTCTGGCAAGAAATAGTATGACATTCTATACTCTTTTTGAACAGACAGCATCAGATACATGGTCTACACATACTGAGACAGATGTGGCGCTGTTTCCCTTGCTCGGCTGCTTTATCTGAGATCGATGCGTCTTTCTGGTGTAGGCATGGATGGGCCTTGCCTTTGGCGTAGACATGGGTGGGCCTCCCTACTCAGATTGAGCAACATTTTAAAAAATAATACACTGTTCTTAAGATGTCTTCAATAATATTGTGGATAATCATGCTCCCTTCAAAAAATTAAGGGTTAAAGATAGATTGAACGCCTGGTACACTCCAGAATTATCAGAAGTCTTTCATAAAAGAGATGATGCTTGGGTCAAGGCCAGGAACACAGGGTTAGGCCCGGACTGGCAAGCTTTTAAGCAACTGAGGAATCATTGTGTAGACAAATCACAAAGGCTACATCTGATTATTATGTAACCGTTCTTTTTGATTGTAATGGGACCCTGACTAAATTCTGGAAAACTCAAATCCCTAAAAGGGTTCTACTTCCTCCTCTTTGCCACAACAAATTAATTAATGACACTGGCCTCATTACGGGAAAAAATGCCATCATTGATGCATTTAATCACCATTTTATTCCAGCAGGCTCCCTCTTTGAAAGAACTTCTAAGCCAATTCACAATGATATTGGGCTGGATGCTGATAGGGGAAACCTGCTGAATGATCAGAGAAATTATAGTCAAAGCTTTTCTTTTAGGCTATTTACAGAAAAATAAGTTCTGGACGCTTTGCTACAGCAATAGACAACAAGAAATCCACAGGGGCCGACTAATTGGATCCCGGTCTGCTTAAGTGTGCAGCGCCCATCATTGTTGGTTTAATAACCCACATTTTTTATTTGACGTTGTTATCAGGTAATATTCAAAAAGTATGGAAATAAACTATTGTGCTGCCACTCCATCAGGGTGGGATAGTAGTGATCTTTTTCCAAGGCTTCCTTGTCTAGCGAAGATTCTTGAGTCCTTAGTAAAATGTACAATTTCTCTTTTTTATCTGAGAAATTTATTTTGAATGTAAACCAATCAGGGTTTAGGCCTGGGCATAGCACGATTACAGCAACCACTTAAGTCAGGGTTCTTCAATTCCGGTCCTGGAGGGCTCAAACACTTCTGTTTTTTATTTCTACCTGGTAGTTAATTGCACTCACCTGGTGTCCCAGGTCTGAATTAGCCCCTGATTAGAAGGAGAGGATGAAAAAACAGAGGTGTTTCGGCCCTACAGGACCGGAATTGAAGAACCCTGACTTAAGTTGTTAATGATTTTGTCAATTCTTTAGACACTAAAATTAAAAGTGTTGCTTTGCTTGTGGACCTGTCAAAAGCTTTTGATACTGTTGATCATGCTATTTTATTGAATAAGTTGTCCTCGATAGGCCCGAGCTCTGACGGCAGTTAATGGTTTCATGATTATCTTAGTGACAGAACTTAGGCCATCGTGATTGATGGGGGTCTGATTTCTTGAAGTACATAAAAGGTGTACCACAGGGGTCGATTTTGGGATCTGTTCTCGTCACTATTTATATAAACACCATTGGTCAATCTGTTAAAAAAATATATATGCAGATGATACTATTATGTATGCTATTGCCCCAACTGTTGATCTGGCTGTGTCAAAACCCCAGTCAGCTTTCATAGCTATGCAGGAATCCCTTGCTGACTTAAAACTTGTGCTTAATACGGGAAAAATGAAATTCATGTTTCAGATGAACTACATGTTGACTCAGATGGTTCTCCAATCGAACATGTTCCTGCATATAAATACTTAGGCATTTGGATTGATATGGATTTGACATTTTAAAAACATATAAATGAGCTGGTTAAGAAGCTAAGATTTAAAGTTGGCTTTTTCCTACAGAAACAGATCGTGCCTCTCTCTAAGCAGTAGAAAGCAAATTATTCAGTCAACCTTTTTATCTGTTCTTGATTATGGTGATATTATTTATCAAAGTGCAGCTGCTACTACTCTTAAACCATTGGATGCCATCTACCATAGTGCCCGTCGTTTTGTTACAAGTTATAGTTTTGATACTCCCTACTGTATCCTGTATCAGAAGATTGGCTGGACTTCGCTAAAGACCCGTAGATCCACATTAATCCTTTTTGTTTACTTCATAAACTTCCGTCTTTTCTAACTTTGCTGTTGAAGTATAGACACCAGAGTTGCCTAACCCGTTCACAGGATTGGTTAACTCGAGGTTCCTAAGGTCTCCACCGAGCTAGGTAAATCTGCTTTTTTAAATGCACTGTATTTCTGGAACAAAATTCAAAATACATTTCATCTTGATGTTCTGGTACCGTTCGGGCAATTTAAAGCATTGATTGGGGACTTATTTGTGGAGGAATGTAACAGTTTTTCTGGTTGATTTGTGATGTTTTATTTGTGCTTCCCATTACAGTTTTTTTGTATTGTAATGTGCGTGTGTATCTACCTATCGATACACATACAGTATCAGTCAAAAGTTTGGATGCACCTATTCATTCAAAGGTTTTTCTTTATTTTTACTATTTTCTACATTGTAGAATAATACTGAAGACATCAAAACTATGAAATAACACATGGAATCATGTAGTAACCAAAAACGTGTTATACAAATTCTTCAAATAGCCACCCTTTGCCTTGATGACAGCTTTGCACACTCTTGGTATTCTCTCAACCAGCTTCACCTGGAATGCTTTTCCAACAGTCTTGAAGGATTTCCCACATATGCTGAGCACTTGTTGGCTGCTTTTCCTTCACTCTGCCGTCCGACTCATCCCAAACCATCTCAATTGGGTTGAGGTCGGGGGATTGTGGAGGCCAGGTGATCTGATGCAGCACTCCAGCACTCTCCTTCTTGGTAAAATAGCCCTTACACAGCCTGGAGGTGTGTTGGGTCATTGTCCTGTTGAAAAACAAATGATTGTCCCACTAAGCCCATATGGGATAGCGTATCACTGCAGAATGCTGTGGTAGCCATTCTGGTTAAGTGTGCCTTGAATTCTAAATCAATCACAGACAGTGTCATCAGCAAAGCACCCCCACACCATAACACCACATCTTCCATGCTTTACGGTGGGAACTAAACATGCAGAGATCATCCGTTCACCCACACCGCGTCTCACAAAGACACGGCGGTTGGGACCAAAAATCTCCAATTTGGACTCCAGACCAAAGGACACATTTCCACCGGTCTAATGTCCATTGCTTGTGTTTCTTGGCCCAAGCAGGTCTCTTCTTCTTATTGGTGTCCTTTAGTAGTGGTTTCTTTGCAGCAATTCGACCATGAAGGCCTGATTCACACAGTCCCCTCTGAACAGTTGATGTTGAGATGTGTCTGTGGCATTTATTTGGGCTCTGGGTCTTCCACTCCTGTGGCGGTCCTCATGAGAGCCAGTTATCATAGCGCTTGATGGTTTTGGCGACTGCACTTGAAGAAACTTTCAAAGTTCTTGAAATGTTCCGTATTGACTGACCTTCATGTCTTAAAGTAATGATGGACTGTCGTTTCTCTTCGCTTATTTGAGCTGTTCTTGCCAGAATATGGACTTGGTCTTTTACCAAATAGGCCTATCTTCTGTATTCCCCCCGGGCTACCTTGTCACAACACAACTGATTGGCTCAAACGCATTAAGAAGGAAAGAAATTCCACAAATTAACTTTTAAGAAGGCACACCTGTTAATTGAAATGCATTCCAGGTGACTACCTCATGAAGCTGGTTGAGAGAATGCCAAGAGTGTGCAAAGCTGTCATCAAGGAAAAGGGTGACTATTTGAAGAATCTCAAATATAAAATATATTTTGATTTGTTTAACACTATTGGTTACTACATGATTCCATATGTGTTATTTCATAGTTTTGATGTCTTCACTATTATTCTACAATGTAAAAATAAAATAAAAACCCTTGAATGAGTAGCTGTGTACAAACTTTTGACTGGTAGTGTGTGTATATATATATATTTTGTATAATGATGTTGTATCATACAGGGCGCATTTGAAAAAGAGACCTAGGTCTCAATGGGTCTTCCCTTTTAAAATAACGGTAAAACATTTGTATTTATTTTTTAAAGGCCACCCCCCTGGGGGGCCCATTTTAAGAGTCAGCATGGCAGAGGTTTTGTTGCCAACCCTCACCACCTGGGGTCTGCCCGTCAGGAAGTCCAGGATCCAGTTGCAGAGGGAGGGGTTCAGTGTACTGTATGGTTGAGGATACTTTCTTTGTTTAAATGGTGTTTCTGGTACCTGGCAGATTACACAAAATGACCTCCACCTCAGCAGAGTTTCCCATAGAGCAGGGTTTCCCAAACTCGGTCTTGGGGTCTGCCACAGGTGCACTTTTTGTTTTTTGCCCTAGCACTACACCGCTGATTCAAATAATCAACTCATCATCATCAACCTTTGATTATTTGAAACAGCTGTGTTGTGCTAGGGCAAAAATCTAAACGTGCACCCCTGGGAGGCCCAAGGACTGAGTTAGGGAAACCCTGTCATAGATAATAAAGAAGATACTGTAATGAATGATCCCTTTGTGTTTGAGCCCAGACTGTCTGAGACGGAGCTGCAGAGCTGGACCCCCGACTATCAAGTGTTACAGTTTTGTCTTGATAAGTCTTTCATCTTTGATCTGAGTGGAATGGGCAGCCAGGTCAGGCCTAAGGATGAAGAGCGTCTTCTGAGACAGTGATTGTCGTGTTCATTTGGTTACCTCGTTCCACTTCCTCTATATTTGGCCTCACACATTCGGTCTGACCTTAATAGACCCGAATGCATTTGGACCCATCATTGTGTCCTATTGCCTGGTCCTGATAATAGAGCAGTGGCTGTGTTCCAATATCCACAGTCAACACTAGCATACCACTTAGAAACAAGCCAATGTTTTGGACATTGCTAAGTGGTGTGCTAGTGTGGATATGGGAATGTAGCCAGTGATATGCTCGTCCTTGAAGTCAGAATTTGACTGTTACGCAGTAGAATACTACAATCAATGTGCATCAGTGTTGGGTAAGCTACTCTGAAAATAGATTACCAAGCTACCAATTACTTCACACTGGAAGAAGTTAAGCTACCCTTAAGAAAATAATGAAATTGTATTTGTCACATGCTTCGTAAACAGCTGCAGACCAACAATGCAGAGAGAATGTGTTACTTTTAAAAAGTAGTTCACTACCTAAAAACTACTTTGTGAAAAATTATCATATGTAAATCGGAAATGTCATAGACTACAAATTCCAAGAACCGATCACTTTGGGGTCATCTGTTAACAGAAGGTGTAATTTGGCCTATTAAACAAAAACAAATGTTTCAAGTGAGAATTGGGCAGGTCTGATACCGAAAAAGAAAGGAAATTGCCTTCTTCACCCATATTTTATTTTTGCAAAGAAAGTAGTGTGTAGTTCCAGTAGTTAGCTACACCGCTACATTGCAAAAAAAGCTACTGCAAAATGTAGTTCAATTACTAGTTGAACTACATGTAGTTCACTACTCCTCAGCATTGATGTGCATGTGAAGGGTGTGATTGTGTAATCACAGTCAGTCTGATCAAAGCCAGTGCAGAGAAGAACAAACCACCAGCCCGCATTGGGAAAATTGCATCTGAGGAGAAGTACAATTATCTTATCACCAGTAATCTTACTTCACAAGCAGACCTTGATCATTCAACAGAATAGATATTTCTCATGTAATCTAATTCCTCTCTTATACATTCTGATTACATTGTCAGGATCTATTTAATGATAAAGGCAGGACTTGATTGATCATTCTAACCCAAAGTGAGTGATCACATTCAAGTCACACTCAAACCATAACATTATATTAGGAGAAGAGAACACTTAAACTGATGACACTGATGCAGTTCCTGTGTACAACAGTCGCCATGATTGGTGGACAATATGAACTGAAACTGCTCTCATTTCCTTGTGGACATCTGCCTTGTTTTACGAGATAGAAACTATGTAGAAACATTATGCTACTACATCATGTGCTACCCCATCCACTATCCATGTGAGTACAGTGATGTGTATGGGTGCACTGTGAAGTTGACCGACATCCCCTTAGACATGCATGTCTGCCGGCCTACAGTCATCAAATTAGCAGTGTTCATGCTACACAGACACACATCGACTGATGTATCGATCCTCATCCATTCAGTTCATGAGTGCTATGTAAATGCAGGATAGGAAGCAGAAGGAGAGAGTCATATAGAGGTTGCGTAGACTTGATGTAGTAGGCCTACGGAGGGGAGCATGAGTAAGAAAAAGATGTGGGGGAGAGAGAGAGAGATCTGCCCTTCTGAAATGTTAGTGCTAACAGGACCTGACAGCAGACCAGGAGAGAGCGTGCGAAGTGGCCGGGTCAGGGGAGGGATGCTTCTTTAGTTTAGACTGCAATTTCACTTCTATTCTTTCTACATCCATCTGTTAAATACAACAGCCTGCACCCAGCTCTTATAACACAGCCTATGACTAGGTTATCACAGAGGGTGATTCCTTGGCACAGGACACTGTTTATTCTCTCCTTAAGTGGATCAGTAGAGATCACATCTCAATATGGGCCTGGCTGCCGGCTGGGAGGAGAGGGGACAGATCTCACCACAACAACACAGCCTGCTGGTCAACCAGCTGTTGACAAATCCACAGCAGTGTAGCAGTGGCATGCCTACACAGAGAGCTGGCAGAGGCATGTTGGGCATAGCCTCACAGGGACTAGATTGCTTTTATTTGTAGTGGCGTGTAATATTGTGCTGTGCTGCATGCATGCTGAGTAGGTGCTGAATGACCATGGTTGTCCAAATGGGTTCTTAGACTGTCCTTATAGAATAACCCTTTTGGGTTCCGTGTAGAACTCTGTGGAAAGGGTTCTACATGGAACCTGAAAGAGTTCTACCTGGAATCAAAAAGGGTTCTCCTATGGGGACAGCCAAAGAACCCTTTTAGGTTCTAGATAGCACAATTTTTTCTTAAGTGTGTAGGCTGCTAGTCCTTTTTTAATTATTGTGAATAAAATGTCTCCATACCTAGTGGCTAGTTGAGATTAAATGGAGATAATGTGATCTCTAATCCTGAGGGAGTACACCGGTATCGCCCTCAACATTCCACAGTCGAGGGGTGCAGACTGGGAGGGGTTTTGGTGTCATTTAAAAGAACACAGCCCCCCATAGGAAACATTTTTGTTCTTTGAAGTTCAAACCATGACTATCTTGAACATCTCTCATCACTGTATTAGGCCTAAATACTGTATATTGTACTCTTTTGCACAGGGCGAAAATGCTATGGTCAGTTGTGAAACTGAGGTGGATGTGTGCCAGCAGACATGTCCAGATTGAGATGAAGAAGCATTTGCACATCTAAATTGGGTTCATCATCGGGACATGGGAGTTGAAGTTGTAACATCCGATGCAGAGGAGAGCTCCTTCCTGCACACTGTGTCCTTGTATTGCAAATTGCATTTCATTATCATAGTCAGATAATATGTCAGTCTACCAGAGCTGAGAAATGACTAAGAAATTGAAAACTGGAGAATCGATGGACAGATTAAGCTTGAGGAAAATATTCTAATATCTAATGACAGACAGGGAACAGACATTACATTTCATTTTCTTCTCCGTGAACACGTTACAATGTCTCATTTTTGGGGTGGGTAGAACATGAAACAGCAGTGTCCACCAATCAATGTCAACTCCATTAGTTTTGAAGCTTCAGGAGAATGAAATTGAAGTACACTTTTAATGAGTGTGTTGAAGTGTAATGATATTATATTTGTAGTATACTTAAGATATACTAGAAAAATACATCTCGTATTTGAAGTATAATTAATATTTTTGTATACTTGTAATATATTAAAATATGATTTTTGGGGCTTGAGAAGTAGCCTATGTAGGCTACAAATTATGCTTATTACGTTATTCTCCATGCCTTCTCTTTCATACTGTATAATCAGAAAATACATGTGTTCATTGGCATTTCGAATCATAAAAAACAATGATTCTTTTTTTCATGTGAATTTTTTTTTTATAGCAGCACAGACCACTGCCTTCATTCATTGAAACACTGTGAACAAGTTAGCTTTTCATAAGTCAATCCGCAGCAGTATCTTGGTTTAACAGTGTGTGCAAAGGAAAAGTCCATAACAGGGATAGGCTACAGCAAGTCAGTGACCTGACCACAGGAGGTTGGTGGCACCTTAATTGGGGAGGACGAGCTCGCCGTAATGGCTGGAGCAGAATGGTATCAAATACATCAAACACATGGCTTCCATGTGTTTCATACCATTCGCTCCATTCCAGCCATTATTATGAGCAGTCACACCCTCAGCAGCCTCCTGTTGGTTAGTATGAATTTATAGACATGTCCTCAAGAAAAAATCTAATAAGCAAATATCATAGGCTACAATTTCAATAAAGTCCACATGTAGGCTTAATTTAAGGACACTGAAACAAATGACACTTTATCATGATAACCTAACTGTATTTGAGCCATGATGCACAATGGCATGCATCATTATAGGCCTAGGTGGTATAGCAGAGAGCACAGTGGCGTAGCACAAACCCGCGCAGAGGAGGAACTTCTGGATGCAATTAAAGACTTTAAGTCCGGGAAAACTCCAGGGTTGGATGGCATACTAGTCGAAGTATACCAAACCTTTTTTGATATACTAAGAGGACCGTTATTAGCATGTTTTAACCACTCCTATGTAAATGGTAGATTATCTGACACTCAAGAAGAAGGTCTGATCTCATTATTTCTGAAACAGGATACAAGTGGAAAATATAAAGATCCAGTCCATTAAAAAAAAATTGGAGGCCCCTTACACTTCAGTGTTGTGATGCAAAAATTCTAGCAAAATGTATAGCGCATAGAATTAAAAAGGTATTGTCGGATGTTATTCATTCTAATCAGACAGGTTTTTTACATGGAAGATACATTGGAGATAATATAAGGCAAGTATTGGAAACAATAGAACGCTATGGAAAATCTGAGAAACCAGGCCTGCTATTCATAGCAGACTTCGAAAAGGTATTTGATAAAGTACGACTGGGGTTTATATATAAATGCCTGGAGCATTTCAATTTTGGAGAATCTCTTATAAAATGGGTCAAAATCATGTATAGTAACCCTAGGTGTAAAATAGTAAATAATCGCTATTTCTCAGAAAGTTTTAAACTGTCAAGAGGAGTGAAACAAGGTTATCTACTATTGGCATATCTATTTATTGTGGCCATCGAGATGTTAGCTATTAAAATCAGATCCAACAATAATATCAGGGGATTAGAAATCCAGGGCTTAAAAACAAAGGTGTCATTGTACGCTGATGATTCATGTTCTTTTAAATCCACAACTAGAATCCCTCCACAGCCTCATAGAGGATCTATATACATTTTCTAACCTCTCTGGATTACAACCAAATTATGAAAGATGTACTATATTACGTATTGGATCACTAAAAAATACAATTTTTACATTACCATGTAGTTTACCAATAAAATGGTCTGATGGTGATGTGGATATACTCGGAATACATATCCCAAAGGAAATAAATGATCTCACTTCAATACATTTTAATAGAAAGTTAGCAAAAATAGATAAGATCTTGCTACCATGGAAAGGTAAATACCTGTCAATTTGTGGAAAAATCACCTTGATTAACTCTTTAGTATTATCACAGTTGACCTATTTGCTTATGGTCTTGCCTATGCCTAGCGAACAGTTTTTTTAAATTATATGAGAAAAAACTATTCCATATTATTTGGAACGGCAAGCCAGACAAAATTAAACGGGCCTATTTATATAATGAATATGAATTCGGAGGACAGAAATTATTAAATATTAAAGCATTAGACCTATCACTAAAAGCTTCAGTCATACAAAAGTTACATAAATCCAAACTGGTTCTCTAGCAAATTAGTAAGATTGTCTCACCCAATGTTCAAGAATGGCCTTTTTCCCTTTATTCAGATTACAACTACTCACTTTCAGTTATTTGAAAAGGAAATAATCTCCCAAATATCACTATTTCTAAAACAAGCCATAGAAAGTTGGTTGTAATTTCAATTTAATCCTCCAGAAACGACAGAACAAATAATGCAACAAATATTGTGGTTAAACTCAAATATACTAATTGACAAAAAACCTTTTCTTTCCCCATCGGTAGGACTGGTGGAGTTATGTCGCACATGCAGCTAACAAAAACATATGGAAATGTCTGCTCTACCCAAAATTACAACCAAATAATTGCAGCCTTACCGCAAAAATGGAAGAGGAAAGTGGAAGGGGGAGAAAGTAAGGAACTTGTCTGTCGGCCTTGCATTAAAGAACATAATTGGTTAAGGAAAACTGTGATAAATAAAAAAGTATATCAGTTTCATTTGAGGACCAAAGGATTGACAGCCGTCCCATATAGATTGCAAAATAGTTGGGAAGAGATTTTTGACGTACCGATCCCATGGCATAGTGTTTATGAACTGATACGCAAAACGACACCGGATTCAAAACCTAGAATTGTTCAATTTAAAATATGATATAAAATTCTTGCTACCAATATAATGTTATTTATATGGGGGATACAATCTTCCCAGCTCTGCAGATTTTGCTGCGAAGAGACAGAATCATTAGATCATTTGTTTTGGTACTGTCCATTTGTAGCTTGTTTTTGGACACAGGTCCAGGAATGGCTAAAGGATTGCAATATTTACCTGGAGCTAACCTTGAAGATAGCATTACTGGGTGATCTGAAGAGTCATAGTCAATCGATCAATAACATAATAATACTTTTAGCAAAAATTTGTATTTTCAATTCACAATCTGTAGAAACAATGAGAATAGAAAGGTTCAGAACTTTTGTAAAACATGTACAGTTGAAATATACAGTGGGGAGAACAAGTATTTGATACACTGCCGATTTTGCAGGTTTTCCTACTTACAAAGCATGTAGAGGTCTGTAATTTTTATCATAGGTACACTTCAACTGTGAGAGACGGAATCTAAAACAAAAATACAGAAAATCACATTGTATGATTTTCAAGTAATTAATTTGTATTTTATTGCAAGACATAAGTATTTGATCACCTACCAACCAGTAAGAATTCCGGCTCTCACAGACCTGTTAGATTTTCTTTAAGAAGCCCTCCTGTTCTCCACTCATTACCTGTATTAACTGCACCTGTCCACACACTCAATCAAACAGACTCCAACCTCTCCACAATGGTCAAGACCAGAGAGCTGTGTAAGGACATCAGGGATAAAATTGTAGACCTGCACAAGGCTGGGATGGGCTACAGGACAATAGGCAAGCAGCTTGGTGAGAAGGCAACAACTGTTGGCGCAATTATTAGAAAATGGAAGAAGTTCAAGATGACAGTCAATCACCCTCGGTCTGGGACTCCATGCAAGATCTCACCTCGTGGGGCATCAATGATCATGAGGAAGGTGAGGGGATGAGCCCAGAACTACACGGCAGGACATGGTCAATGACCTGAAGAGAGCTGGGACCACAGTCTCAAAGAAAACCATTAGTAACACACTACGCCGTCATGGATTAAAATCCTGCAGCGCACGCAAGGTCCCCCTGCTCAAGCCAGCGTATGTCCAGGCCCGTCTGAAGTTTGCCAATGACCATCTGGATGATCCAGAGGATAAATGGGAGAAGGTCATGTGGTCTGATGAGACAAAAATAGAGCTTTTTGGTCTAAACTCCACTCGCCGTGTTTGGAGGAAGAAGAAGGATGAGTACAACCCCAAGAACACCATCCCAACCGTGAAGCATGGAGGTGGAAACATCATTCTTTGGGGATGCTTTTCTGCAAAGGGGACAGGACGACTGCACCGTATTGAGGGGAGGATGGATGGGGCCATGTATTGCGAAATCTTGGCCAACAACCTCCTTCCCTCAGTAAGAGCATTGAAGATGGGTCGTGGCTGGGTCTTCCAGCATGACAACAACCCGAAACACACAGCCAGGGCAACTAAGGAGTGGCTCCGTAAGAAGCATCTCAAGGTCCTGGAGTGGCCTAGCCAGTCTCCAGACCTGAACCCAATAGAAAATCTTTGGAGGGAGCTGAAAGTCCGTATTGCCCAGCGACAGCCCCAAAACCTGAAGGATCTGGAGAAGGTCTGTATGGAGGAGTGGGCCAAAATCCCTGCTGCAGTGTGTGCAAACCTGGTCAAGACCTACAGGAAACATATGATCTCTGTAATTGCAAACAAAGGTTTCTGTACCAAATATTAAGTTCTGCTTTTCTGATGTATCAAATACTGATGTCATGCAATAAAATGCAAATGAATTACTTAAAAATCATGCAATGTGATTTTCTGGATTTTTGTTTTAGATTCCGTCTCTCACAGTTGAAGTGTACCTATGATAAAAATTACAGACCTCTACATGCTTTGTAAGTAGGAAAACCTGCAAAATCGGCAGTGTATCAAATACTTGTTCTCCCCACTGTGTGTGTGTGTGTATGTATGTATGTGTGTGTATATATATATATATATATATATATATATATATTCCCCTTTATTACTTTCCAACCCCACCACCCTTTCCCTACTTGGAGTAAACTAGTGAACAACAATGCTTAGGCCTCTACTTCCATCTTATACTTATTATCTACATTTTATGGACACAGTCAATTTTATAATAATTATATTTTGTTTGTTTTTTCTCCTGAACTACTTCTACTCTCAACCTCTCCGATCATTTACATGATGTCCATCCGGTTTGCTTCTATATGCCATATCTTTCTAACTGTGCTCTTTCACAAAAGCTCCCAACCTACAACCTATATACTTATTATGGACACAGTATGCTTACATTATTAATTGTTATTGTTTGTTGTTAGTTGTTATTAGTCCCATCCTTCAATTCCATTCAACACCTCCCATCTATCTTTTAACACCATCCATATAGGATTTATTTTTGCCATGTACAGTGGGGAGAACAAGTATTTGATACACTGCCGATTTTGCAGGTTTTCCTACTTACAAAGCATGTAGAGGTCTGTAATTTTTATCATAGGTACACTTCAACTGTGAGAGACGGAATCTAAAACAAAAATCCAGAAAATCACATTGCATGATTTTTAAGTAATTCATTTGCATTTTATTGCATGACATCAGTATTTGATACATCAGAAAAGCAGAACTTAATATTTGGTACAGAAACCTTTGTTTGCAATTACAGAGATCATATGTTTCCTGTAGGTCTTGACCAGGTTTGCACACACTGCAGCAGGGATTTTGGCCCACTCCTCCATACAGACCTTCTCCAGATCCTTCAGGTTTCGGGGCTGTCGCTGGGCAATACAGACTTTCAGCTCCCTCCAAAGATTTTCTATTGGGTTTAGGTCTGGAGACTGGCTAGGCCACTCCAGGACCTTGAGATGCTTCTTACGGAGCCACTC
Organism: Coregonus lavaretus; assembly: GCF_964263955.1. Lineage (NCBI taxonomy): Eukaryota > Metazoa > Chordata > Actinopteri > Salmoniformes > Salmonidae > Coregonus > Coregonus lavaretus. The sequence goes on along the minus strand of NC_140008.1, from coordinate 13,488,418 downwards.
CTTAGTTGCCCTGGCTGTGTGTTTCGGGTCATGCTGGAAGACCCAGCCACGACCCATCTTCAATGCTCTTACTGAGGGAAGGAGGTTGTTGGCCAAGATCTCGCGATACATGGCCCCATCCATCCTCCCCTCAATACGGTGCAGTCGTCCTGTCCCCTTTGCAGAAAAGCATCCCCAAATAATTATGTTTCCACCTCCATGCTTCACGGTTGGGATGGTGTTCTTGGGGTTGTACTCATCCTTCTTCTTCCTCCAAACACGGCGAGTGGAGTTTAGACCAAAAAGCTCTATTTTTGTCTCATCAGACCACATGACCTTTTCCCATTCCTCCTCTGGATCATCCAGATGGTCATTGGCAAACTTCAGACGGGTCTGGACATGCGCTGGCTTGAGCAGGGGGACCTTGCGTGCGCTGCAGGATTTTAATCCATGACGGCGTAGTGTGTTACTAATGGTTTTCTTTGAGACTGTGGTCCCAGCTCTCTTCAGGTCATTGACCAGGTCCTGCCGTGTAGTTCTGGGCTGATCCCTCACCTTCCTCATGATCATTGATGCCCCACGAGGTGAGATCTTGCATGAAGCCCCAGACCGAGGGTGATTGACCGTCATCTTGAACTTCTTCCATTTTCTAATAATTGCGCCAACAGTTGTTGCCTTCTCACCAAGCTGCTTGCCTATTGTCCTGTAGCCCATCCCAGCCTTGTGCAGGTCTACAATTTTATCCCTGATGTCCTTACACAGCTCTCTGGTCTTGGCCATTGTGGAGAGGTTGGAGTCTGTTTGATTGAGTGTGTGGACAGGTGTTTTTATACAGGTAACGAGTTCAAACAGGTGCAGTTAATACAGGTAATGAGTGGAGAACAGGAGGGCTTCTTAAAAAGAAAAACTAACAGGTCTGTGAGAGCCGGAATTCTTACTGGTTGGTAAGTGATCAAATACTTATGTCATGCAATAAAATGCAAATTAATTACTTAAAAATCATACAATGTGATTTTCTGGATTTTTGTTTTAGATTCCGTCTCTCACAGTTGAAGTGTACCTATGATAAAAATTACAGACCTCTACATGCTTTGTAAGTAGGAAAACCTGCAGTGTATCAAATACTTGTTCTCCCCACTGTATGTACAGTGAGGGAAAAAAGTATTTGATCCCCTGCTGATTTTGTACGTTTGCCCAATGACAAAGACATGATCAGTCTATAATTTTAATGGTAGGTTTATTTGAACAGTGAGAGACAGAATAACAACAACAAAATCCGAAAAACGCATGTCAACATTTTTATAAATTGATTAGCATTTTAATGAGGGAAATAAGTATTTGACCCCTCTGCAAAACATGACTTAGTACTTGGTGGCAAAACCCTTGTTGGCAATCACAGAGGTCAGACGTTTCTTGTAGTTGGCCACCAGGTTTGCACACATCTCAGGAGGGATTTTGTCCCACTCCTCTTTGCAGATCTTCTCCAAGTCATTAAGGTTTCGAGGCTGATGTTTGGCAACTCGAACCTTCAGCTCCCTCCACAGATTTTCTATGGGATTAAGGTCTGGAGACTGGCTAGGCCACTCCAGGACCTTAATGTGCTTCTTCTTGAGCCACTCCTTTGTTGCCTTGGCCGTGTGTTTTGGGTAATTGTCATGCTGGAATACCCAGCCACGTCCCATTTTCAATGACCTGGCTGAGGGAAGGAGGTTCTCACCCAAGATTTGACGGTACATGGCCCCGTCCATCGTCCCTTTGTTGCGGTGAAGTTGTCCTGTCCCCTTAGCAGAAAAACACCCCCAAAGCATAATGTTTCCACCTCCATGTTTGACGGTGGGGATGGTGTTCTTGGGGTCATAGGCAGCATTCCTCCTCCTCCAAACACGGCGACTTGAGTTGATGGCAAAGAGCTCGATTTTGGTCTCATCTGACCACAACACTTTCACCCAGTTCTCCTCTGAATCATTCAGATGTTCATTGGCAAACTTCAGACGGGCCTGTATATGTGCTTTCTTGAGCAGGGGGACCTTGCGGGCGCTGCAGGATTTCAGTCCTTCACGGCGTAGTGTGTTACCAAATGTTTTCTTGGTGACTATGCTGCCTTGAGATCATTGACAAGATCCTCCCGTGTAGTTCTGGGCTGATTCCTCACCGTTCTCATGATCATTGCAACTCCACGAGGTGAGATCTTGCATGGAGCCCAAGGCCGAGGGAGATTGACAGTTCTTTTGTGTTTCTTCCATTTGTGAATAATCGCACCAACTGTTGTCACCTTCTCACCAAGCTGCTTGGCGATGGTCTTGTAGCCCATTCCAGCCTTGTTTAGGTCTACAATCTTGTCCCTGGCATCCTTGGAGAGCTCTTTGGTCTTGGCCATGGTGGAGAGTTTGGAATCTGATTGATTGATTGCTTCTGTGGACAGGTGTCTTTTATACAGGTAACAAGCTGAGATTAGGATTATACAGCTCGTTACATGTATAAAAGACACCTGGGAGCCAGAAATCTTTCTGATTGAGAGGGGGTCAAATGCTTATTTCCCTCATTAAAATGCAAATGAATTTATAACAATTTTGACATGCGTTTTTCTGGATTTTGTTGTTGTTATTCTGTCTCTCACTGTTCAAATAAACCTACCATTAAAATTATAGACTGATCATGTCTGTCAGTGGGCAAACGTACAAAATCAGCAGTGGATCAAATACTTTTTTCCCTCACTGTATATCTGTCCTTCTCCCTGGGCACTCCTTTCAGTCAGTGTTGCAACACTATCTTTGTTTGATTTAAGTGAATGTATATTGTCAGCAACCCTCTAAATGTAATCATTGTCTTGGTGGTGGTGGTTGCTCTTTGTTGTTGTTGCTTGGTCAAAAGACTGACATTTCCCTTAAATGTCATTTAGTAAATACAACCATTTTTATCTGTTTGCGTTTCAGACAGACATCAAGGGGCAACCTTTGCACCCAATATTGCAGGGGTAGACAACCACATTAAACTGTGGGACAATTTGTCAGAGCAGATGGTCTTGCCGGAACATAATTTTAATAATTTGTACACTACAAATTGACCATAACAAAGCACCAAAATAGATTGTATTTGAAAAAAATGTCATGCCTTGATTACATTGCGAAACGATCATGTCTCTTGGGAACAGATTTCCTAAATTAAAACACATTTTTACCTGAATTCCTGGTGATTTGACAATCTTTGACCAAAAAGGTAAATCCTAAATAAAAATCACTTGCGGGCAAGTTTTGGCCCACGTGCCGCCTGTTGCCGAACCCTACACTAGTGTGACAGGCTACGCTGACAGACGCAATTATAGCATATTCCCATGGAACTAACGGGGCACAATAAAATTATGCTGATGTTTACGCTTCCTCTGGTGCAGGTAGCGCAATGTGCATGCTGCTGACGCTATAACCTGTTACAGCTTAATAAAGATGGACGCATACTTACTCTGCATAACCAGTGGCCCACGGCAGCCTCTTCGTCTCTTTCAGAATGAGTATCGGCCGAGCAATATGATCCGCCGAGCACTCGATTTCATCCGGTGACAGTCCCAGAAACTCCGGTCTTGTGTACGGGTATTTCAGCGGTAAATCGGAGCCACGGAGAGGTTCACTGTTCGAACTGCCAGCCATCATACCGCCCATAAAATTGGCAACAGCTGATTTCACCCGCGTGAGCATGTTCTTGCTGCAGCGTGTGTCCAAGCGATGGTAATGCACGGTTCCCCTCGCCCCGAATATCGCCTTGGCTCGGCGGCGCGTTTTGCGGACCGCAACGGTTCAGGTATGCGCCTCTTTCTATCAAATCATTCTGTACCGAATGAACGCGGAAATAAACTCATGGTGAGCACAGTCATGTGACAAACCGGTTGCTTGCTGGATTAGGTCGCACACCTATCGCGCTGTGTGGGTGAGCAGCTGTTATTGGCAAAGTGCCACTAGGTCAAAAATGTAGGCTAGTTATCCTGGAATGCCGTGCAGGTATGCGACAGTAGCCAACTACAACAAGAAGTCGGCTACAGACGGTAAGGTACAGTGAAAGTCACTTCAAGCCAAGTGTTTGCTTGCCCTCAAATGCTCCATGCTCAGACCCTCAAAATATGGTGAGTGCAGTCAGCTGACAGATAGCCTATATCCTCTTTGGAGTAGCATACATCCTCTTTGTAGTATCCTAGTTTGTCTCCTTTTCTGCCTGACAAAGCATTTTCTGTTCATTCTATTTGAGACTCCCTCATCACATGACCTTCTCAGTCATGTCAAAGTTGTCGTTGTCCCGTTTACATTTTGTGTAATTGGAATAGAACTTCCACTAGCCTATGTGTCTTTAATTAGGCTATTATGGAAAAACCAGGTAAAAACCAATGTTATAATAACCATACCTAGAGAGTAATGATTTCTATGATCGTTACAGCCTATTTGCTGTGACTGTAGGTGATGGGATGATTTCACAATATTAACTCATGTATTAAGGTAGTATTTTCCAGATCTGGGCTCTCGTTATGGAAGGAGCCTCTTCAATGAGAATTAATGAACTCCTGAGACACTGCAGATGCCAAACTGGCAGCATAGATCCATCTTTAATTAATGGGTTTGTCTTTTAAGAGCTTCATTGACCTAATTACAAACAGCCAATCAGAGAAAAGATATCAGACCATCTAGAGTTCTATTTCTATGCAGCCAATCACTGTGATGCTGCAGGTGATGTTCCATATAAATCAAGTGTTAGTCCCTATACAGTGCCTTCAGAAAGTATTCACACACCTTGACTTTTTTGATATTTTGTTGTGTTACAGCAGCTGAATTTAAAATGGATTACATTGAGATTTTTTTGTCACTGGCCTACACACAATATCCCATAATGTGAAAGTGGAATTATGTTTTTCAAAATGTATACAAATTCATGAAAAGTGAAATGTCTTCAGTCAATAAGTATTCAACCCCTTTGGTATGACAAGCCTAAATAGGTTCAGGAGTAAAAATGTGCATAACAAGTCACATAATAAGTTGCATGGACTAATAATAGTGTTTAACATGATTTTTGAATAACTACCTCATCTCTGTACCCCACACATACAATTATCTGTAAGGTCCCTCAGTCGAGCAGTGAATTTCAAATGCAGATTCCACCACAGAGACCAGGGAGATTTTTTAATACCTCGCAAAGAAGGGATGGATTTTTTTAAAAAGCAGACATTTTAGCATGGTGAAGTTATTCATTAAACTTTGGATGGTGTGTCAATACACCCAGTCACTACAAAGATACAGGCATCCTTCCTAACTCAGTTGCTGGAGAGGAAGGAAACCACTCAGGGATTTTACCATGAGGCCAATGGTGACTTTAAAACAGTTAGAGTTTAAAGCTGCAATATGTAACTTTTTTGGGCGACCCGACAGATTTCACATAGAAATGTGAGTTATAGATCTGTCATTCTCATTGAAAGCAAGTCTGAAGCAGTAGATCTGTTCTATGTGCTACAGTATTTCTATACTTCCCGTTTTGAAGTTATGTTTTTGCGTCTTTTGCTTTCGTTTTTTTACACTAGCTTTAAACAGCTGAAAATACAATATTTCACAGCGGTTTAGATGCTACAATAATTATCTACACTATACTTGCTTGTTTTCTCACATAAACTAAAATTAGGAAAAATATTAGAATTTTAGTAACCAGGAAATGCCGGAGCGATTTCTGCATAGTGCATCTTTAATGGCTGTGATAGGAGAAAACTGAGGATGGATCAACAACATTGTAGTTACTCCACAATATTAACCTAATTGACAGAGTGAAAAAAAGAAACCTGTACAGAATAAAAATATTCAAAAACATGCATCCTGTTTGCAATAAGGCACTAAAGTAAAACTGCAAAAAAATGTGCCAAGAAATTAACTTTATGTCCTGAATACAAAGTGTAATGTTTGGGGCAAACACAACACATCACTGAGTACCACTCTTCATATTTTCAAGCATGGTGGTGGCTGCATCATGTTATGGGTATTCTTGTCATCGGCAAGGACTGGGGAGTTTTTCAGGATAAAGAAACAGAACAGAGCTAAGCACAGGCAAAATCCTAGAGGAAAACCTGGTTCAGTCTGCTTTCCACCAGACACTAGGAGATTAATTCACCTTTCAGCAGGGCAATAACCTAAAACACAAGGCCAAATCTACACTGGAGTTGCTTACCAAGAAGACCGTGAATGTTCCAGAGTGGCCAAGTTGACATAAATCTACTTGAAAATAAAGTATATGGCAAGACCTGTAAATGGTTGTCTAGCAATGATCAACAACCAATTTGACAGAGCTTGAATAATTTTGAAAAGGATAATGGGCAAATGTTGCACAATTCAGGTGTGGAAAGCTGCTTAGAGACTTAGACGAAAGAGATATGATATAAATGAGAATTCTGTATTTCATTTTCAATAAATTAGCACCAAAAAAAGTATGTTTTCACTTTGTCATGGGGTATTGTGTGTAGATTGGTGAGATTAATCAATTTTGAATTCAGGCTGTAACACAACAAAATGTGGAATAAGTCAAGGGGTGTGAATACTTTCTGAAGGCACTATATATCCTGGTTTCAAAAGGAAGCCTGGATGATTTCCTTTAGTGCTGCTGCCAGATGCTTTATCAGAAATATGAAATATGAGGCTGCAGTATTACTGTATGAGAAAATGTAAGGAAATGATGACGCAACGCCAGATGGCAGAAGGTGATGTGGTATCGATGATGAAAATGAATAGCGATCAATTATTACGGACTTGTGTTGTCTGCAAAATGAGCCCAAATCAATCAGACTCTTCTTTCCTCTGACAGAGAAGTAATGAAATCCAGAATCAACCCAGTCAACTCACTCATATTGCTGGCTGAAAATAAAGGCTAAGTATCTTCAGGATTGTTGTTTTATATAACAATATATATTATAGTCATTTAGCAGATACTCTTATCCACCAGTGAACAGTGACCTGACTGACAAACAGCTGGATGTTGTTATGTTTTGAGTCGCATCTTGTTGGTTGTGATCCCATCTCCACACTAGAGCTTTATTTATTTATTTATTCTGGTCCAGCAGAAGGGGCTCTGGTTGTGATTTTATCAGCTATCAATGTTTTTTCATTCAATTTTAATGCTTTTAATGTATTTTCTTGCGTCACAAGAATTGTATTTTTCTATCCATTTAGGGCCAAATCCTTACTTGAGCTCTGTGTGTTAAACTAACATTGGATTGACATCAATGCCTAATGCATGTGAAAATCAGTAATGTTGAATACTGTATTCACACTACAAAAACATCTCATATCAGATTCGTGATTTCTCTCTTTTTCTCTCTCTATCCATCTCCCTCTCTGTGTTTTTGTTTGAGTTGGAGGTCTGTCTTCAGAGAGGGATAGACCGTCTCTGTTTTGTCATGAGTGGATTATGCCTGTGATGAGACAGTGAGGGGATTGAGGGAAGAAGCCACTGGCCTGGCCTGGCCTGCCCTTGTCATAAGGTGTGTGTGTGTGTGTGTGTGTGTTTGTTTGTGTGTGAAGAGAGAAGGTGGGGGCGCTAGATATCAGCCACCAGGCCTAAAAATGGGCGGCACACAGATGGACAGACAGACTGTCGCCCACTCATTCAAGAGCCTTAACTACACTATCGGATTATCCATGGGACTTTGTGTGTGTGTGTGTGTGGCTATCATGAGTCATGGTAATGACTCGACAAAGCTCAGAGCTTTGCACAGTGCTTTGTTCAGCTGATTAGAGGATCTGACCAGTTCTACATTAAGAAGAGGAGACGGTGGTAATGGATCAGCATACCAGGATCACATTAAGACAATGCATCCAGGTTTCCTTCCTCCAGTCCTCCGGTACCCCCAACAATACACATTTTTATTGTTGCCCTGGACAAAGAAAACAGATTCAACTTGTCAAGGGCTTGTCTGGGTCTGGGCCACAACAGAAATATGTTCTGTTGGGGGTACCACTGGGCAAAAACTGAATCAACGTTGTTTCCACATCATTTCAACCCCAAAAATAAATGTGATGACATTGAATCAATGTGGAAAACTCATTGGATTTGCAAAAAGTAGTCAACGTAAGGGCATTTAATCTTTTAACCTAAATCCAATGACACAGTGACATTTTTTGTTGTATTCACGTTGAATTCACAATAGTTGACAACTCAACCAAATGTAAATCAAAACTAGACGTTGAACTGACGTCTGTGCCCAGTGGGTAGGCCTATATTCAGTTAGTGCAATCAGGAAATTTGTTGGTAAAACAGTTGTGTTAATAATATCAGGGATCGTGTAAGAGACGGAGACTTCTGTCTTGGATTTAACCTGGAACAGCTCAAATGCACTCTTCCTGACTGTCTGGTGTTGTTCTAACTAAAACACAGCAGTCATAAGATCCTTGCACTCTGGAAAAATCTTACTGCTGCCCATGGGACACAACCCTGTAACAGCAAAGTAATAGCAGTTTTAGTGTAAAATTCATACTTATGTATTACAGTGGTGTGTGTAAAAGTTAAATACTAGTATCTTCCTTGTATGACCACCAGGTGTCACCTAGTTCATTCAGAATCTTCCAAGGAAATTCAGCTGACGTGTTTATCTGGCTTCATTCACACCAGAGATCCCAGTAGTTATCAGCGGTGGATTGAGTAAGTGTGTTGGATCAGGTAAAAGCACGGAGGGACTTCACAAACAACCCCTTTGAGACTTTTTATGTTGCTTTTTGCAGTCCTTGATCTTTTGTCTTAACTGATAGGGTCCTTGGCTTTGAAGAACATGACTGAATGAGTGTGTCTAGTAAGTGTGTTTCTCATCACACCCAACGTGATTCTGTGTGGCTACGGGGGCTGTATTGGAGGCAAGCTGTGAGTGTGTTGATGGAGAGATTTATAGGAGCAAACAGGCATCAGATTCCTTTCCCATCTGCTGAGTTTCAGGGTTAAGCTGTGGATGTTCTGACAGACTCCGCAGGGATCCAATCCTGGGCCATTTGTTATTTTTATGACTGTGTGTGTGTGTGTGTGTGTGTGTGTGTGTGTGTGTGTCTCTCTCTCTCTCTGTCTGGAAAACTGGACAGTGGAAAACTCTTTTCACTCACTGTTAAAGTTGCAATATTGTACTAACAGAGGAAACCATTTATTTTCTGAAAATATGGCCACAATTGAGTATTCAAAGAAGAAGAATTGAACAAAAACCTGAATTACTGGGTCTCATTCTGGGTCTTATCTCATCATTGCCCAGTCACTATTCAGAGGATATCTGGCATCCAAGCCTTGGCTGCAGTCTATGAACATCCACAAAGGGTATAACTGAGCCTCCATAGAGGAGCCAGCGGTGAGAGAAGCCTGTTGCTGTGCTTGCATTTATAAACCTGATTTTCAATCTTCTCACCCCCACTGTGTTTCATACTCCTATGCCAGGACGTTCACGAACGCCAACCTCGAAAATATCCATTTTATCAGTCCTAATTCCTTTTTACGAAGTTGGAAAATGTAAATGCAGCACTATTCCTGCCACGCTGATGACTAATGTACTGTATTTCTCATGGAGGGATGTCACACATTCTGTGTGTGGGTGCAGTGTGTTTAATTGAGGAAGACATTCCCCAAAAAAAACATTTTCACACAAACGCCAGGGAATCTTGAAATAACCCAGAGAATCTCACTGCCACACTATGACTAGGCCAAGGCGTATGGCTCTGGACAAATGTAGTGCACTAAAAAGGGAATAGGGTGCCATTTGGGACGCAGACCCTGTCTGATTAGACATGTGATGAACCCAGACCGTAGGGAATGATGTCACTGCTTAGTGCTCACCACCATGGGCCTCCCATCATGCTCACCACCATGGGCCTTTCATCATGCTCACCACCGTGGGCCTCCCATCATACTCACCACCGTGGGCCTCCCATCATGCTCACCACCGTGGGCCACCCATCATTCTCACCACTGTGGGCCTCCCATCATTCTCACCACTGTGGGCCTCCCATCATTCTCACTACCGTGGGCCTCCCATCATGCTCACCACCGTGGGCCTCCCATCATTCTCATCCCCGTGGGCCTCCCATCATTCTCATCCGAGTGGGCCTCCCATCATTCTCACCACCGTGGGCCTCCCATCATATAATTCACACAGTTAGATTCATAGTGATTAATACCAGACTCCTAGACCCCAGTTAACCAGCAGGTAGTACATGCCAAACAATTGTCAGTTCAGACAACTGTGATGTGTCTTTTGAAATCCTGAGCAACTCCAGAGGTCAGAGAGCAAGTCAATGGATTACACTTCGTAAAATGCCTGTCATGTGGCTTTGAAGATTAAATGGGGTTGTTCTTCTGACAGTACCACAGGAGGTTGCTGAGGGAAGGAGTGCTCATAATAATGGCTGGAATGGAGTAAATGGAATGGCATACCATTCCAATTATTCTGTTCCAGACATTACTATGAGCACATCCTCCACAGTTAAGGTGCTACCAGCCGCCTGTGGACAGTACCACAGGAGGTTGGTGGCACCTTCATTGGGGAGGACGGGCTTATGGTAATGACTGGAGCGGAATAGCGGAATGGTATCAAATACATCACACACATTGTTTCTATGTGTTTGATGCCATTCCATTCGCTCTGTTCCAGCCATTATTATGTGCCATCCTCCCCTCAGCAGCCTCCTGTGGACAGTACCTATTCTAAGTTAACTAGGCAGGTGAAGGTGGACAGAGTCAGTTACTGTGAGTAACTCCCTGATGGATTGCATTGTTACCAATGACAGTCGTTTTGCTTTGAAGAGTCAACCTGGTCATTTTTCTTACAGAACATGTTTCACCTTGACTGGGTAGGTAAAGTCTATTTATTGACGACATTACACAGTAGATGTGTGAACATAGGCCTACTGTAAATCAATATTTTAATTACTGGGGTTTTGAATAATATCACATAATTATGTTTGATTATTTATGCCCGTTCATTTTGATTATGCCCAGGTATACCTGTGCCTTGTTTATGGTAGAAACGTGTAAAAGTGAAGACATATTCCTGTCCCTATAACTGAGTGTAGAACACAATGCCATGGTAACCCACTCACTGTAATGCAGACATGTCTAACACAACAATGTTCCCCAAGAGAATGTGTAGGTTAGATCAATTCCATTAACCACATCCTAGACTTGCCTCTCTCTGTGGATGGCATTGAGCAACAGTCAATCTTATGTAAGCTTCTTAACAATCAACGTTTCAATTTATTCTCAGATTCTGAGATCCTGTAAGGTAAAATGCGAGCATGCTCACAATACTGTATGCCACAACAGTATGGAAATAGATCATTTATTAATTCATCAATAATTATGTTCCCACAGGGGTTGTTCTATAGATAATCTGGCCTAATGAAGTACACACTGTACATTTCACCACATATGGGCTTTCAGGTTCTGTTCCGGTGAACTGTTATGACACACGATGTCATCAACCATGAGAACTAACTCAGGCTAACAACAGAACAACACCTTGTCGTTCCTTCAGGTCCAATTAATATTGACAGATTTATTCCATAATTACTTGGACATGTTATATAAACAGCTGGAAGGCTTGTCTATCTCAGGTTACTTCCCGAATGGCACCCTATTCCCTATATAGAGCCTGGTCAAAGGTAGCGCACCCTCAATCTGTTCATTAATCATTAGCGAGGACATGACATTTCGTTGGGTTTCCAGGTAACCACAGAGCTGCGGAAGAATAGTTTGTGTGTCTTACTCTTGTTCCCTGCATGTTTTCCTCTGGTGCCGCTGAATGCATATGAAGACCTTTCACATTTTGTGTTATTTATAAATGGTGTTGCTTTGACAGGCTTGAGTTACTGTTTCTCTGAGTTGTGATTCCCTTCATAGTACATCTTGTTTATTGCTTGTAAAGTGAGATTATTTTCAATATTTGTGTCTAAAATCAATAAAAAATAAAATATGATATTTTTTTTGTAATTTGATGGAGTCATTGACTGGAATGACTTGAATACTCCACCATGTCATAGTGCTGAAGAGGATTTGGCAGCAAGCCAACCAACCAAGCGAAGATCTGGATTAAGTCTTTAGGTACTTACTTTGTTTCCAAACTTCTGTTCCTGCCCTTTGGTTAGGCTGGCTGTCTCTGGCTGTGTGGGTGGAAGGTGGGCCTGGTAGCCTCCATCTCACTTTCCGGGCTCTGCGTTTGATTCCTGGCCGTGCGCCTGGCCTCTGAGCTCACTGAGAAAGACTATCCTCTGTTTGTCTGTGTCTCTCGGTCGGCCGGTCGCAGTGGCATCCACAGGCCCCTCACCCTGTGATCCCAGACACATCAAAGCACCGCTTTTATTAATACACTTCTGATATGACATTTTACTCTTCCTGGAATTCCTCTGTGAAATTCACCCCTTTGCCATTTCCGAGGCCCTTGCAAACAAAAGTCAAACCACCTTGGACAACGATGTGTTTCACCGTCTTCAGTTAACTTATGTTCGATTGTATTTCCAGGTGACCTTGATCTTAAAGGGCTAGTTCACCCAAATTACAAAATTATATATTTTGTCAACTGGATCCTGGACTTCCTGATGGGCTGTCCCCAGGTGGTGAGTGTAGGCAACAACACATTTGCCACGCTGACCCTCAACATGGGGCCCCTCAGGGGTACATGCTTAGTCCCCTCCTGTACACCCTGTACACCCTGCGTATATAGCCAAGTTATCATTGTGTATTTATTATTACTTTTATTATTATGTGTTTTACTTTTCTATTATTTCTCTTTTCTTTCTCTTTGCATTGTTGGGAAGGGCCTGTAATAATTTTACTGTTAGTCTCCACCTGTTGACAAATAACATTTGATTTGATTGGTTTCCTTACCGACCCATTTTTTTGGGGGGGGGGCACTATTTCAAAATGCTAATGTTTTAGCATTTGTGGCACAAATCCCATCCAAGTCCTGGTACCGATATCTGCTCTTGTCCTTCTAGACCTGTCTGCTGCCTTTGATACTGTGAACCATCAGATCCTCCTCTCCACCCTCTCCGAGCTGGGCATCTCCGGCGCGGCTCACTCCTGGATTGCGTCCTACCTGACCGGTCGCTCCTACCAAGTGGCGTGGCGAGAAGCTGTCTCCGCACCACGTGCTCTCACCACTGGTGTCCCCCAGGGCTCAGTTCTAGGCCCTCTCCTTTTCTCCCTATACACCAAGTCACTTGGCTCTGTCATATCCTCACACGGCCTCTCCTATCATTGCTACGCTGACGATACACAACTAATCTTCTCCTTTCCCCCTTCTGATAACCAGGTGGCGAATCGCATCTCTGCATGTCTGGCAGACATATCAGTATGGATGACGGATCACCACCTCAAGCTGAACCCTGGCAAGACGGAGCTGCTCTTCCTCCCGGGGAAGGACTGCCCGTTCCATGATCTCGCCATCACGGTTGACAACTCCGTTGTGTCCTCCTCCCAGAGTGCGAAGAGCCTTGGCGTGACCCTGGACAACACCCTGTCGTTCTCCGCTAACATCAAGGCGGTGACCCGCTCCTGCAGGTTCATGCTCTACAACATTCGGAGAGTACGACCCTGCCTTACACAGGAAGCGGCACAGGTCCTAATCCAGGCACTTGTCATCTCCCGTCTGGATTACTGCAACTCGCTGTTGGCTGGCCTCCCTGCATGTGCCATTAAACCCCTACAACTCATCCAGAATGCCGCAGCCCGTCTGGTGTTCAACCTTCCCAAGTTCTCTCACGTCACCCCCCTCCTCCGCACACTCCACTGGCTTCCAGTTGAAGCTCGCATCCGTTACAAGACCATGGTGCTTGCCTTTGGAGCAGCGAGGGGAACGGCACCTCTGTACCTTCGGGCTCTGATCAGTCCCTACACCCAAACGAGGGCATTGCGTTCATCCACCTCTGGCCTGCTGGCTCCCCTTCCTCTGCGGAAGCATAGTTCCCGCTCAGCCCAGTCAAAACTGTTCGCTGCTCTGGCACCCCAATGGTGGAACAAGCTCCCTCACGACGCCAGGACAGCGGAGTCACTCACCACCTTCCGGAGACATTTGAAACCCCACCTCTTTAAGGAATACCTGGGATAGGATAAAGCAATCCTTCTACCCCCCCCCCACACACACAGCGGAGTCGCTCACCACCTTCCGGAGACATTTGAAACCCCACCTCTTTAAGGAATACCTGGGATAGGATAAAGTAATCCTTCTACCCCCACCCCACAGCGGAGTCACTCACCACCTTCCGGAGACATTTGAAACCCCACCTCTTTAAGGAATACCTGGGATAGGATAAAGTAATCCTTCTACCCCCCCCCCCCCCACACACAGCGGAGTCGCTCACCACCTTCCGGAGACATTTGAAACCCCACCTCTTTAAGGAATACCTGGGATAGGATAAAGTAATCCTTCTACCCCCCCCCCCCAAAAAAATTTGTAAAGTGGGTATCCCACTGGCTATAGGGTGAATGCATCAATTTGTGAGTCGCTCTGGACTAGAGCGTCTGCTAAATGACGTAAATGTGCCCTTGAGCAAGGCACTTAACCCTAATTGCTCCTGTAAGTCGCTCTGGATAAGAGCGTCTGCTAAATGACTAAAATGTAAATGTAATTAGCAGTTTTTGCACATCATTTCCAAAGCATCTGAAAGTTTCTAAAAAGTATGCCTGAAAAACGCTAGTATCGGTGCCATGACTTTTAGGCATTTGTGGCACAAATCCCATTTAAATCATGGTACCGATTTATAATATTTCACGCATCATGTTCTAATCATCGGTGACTTCACAATCCAATTTTAGATTATTTCAGATGATTTGGACATGACAGTTGTGACACACCAAGACAGTTGTGAAGAGGGCGCGACAACACCTTTTCCCCCTCAGGAGACTGAAAAGATTTGGCATGGGTCCCCAGATCCTCAAAAGGTTCTACAGCTGCACCATCAAGAGCATCCTGACCGGTTGCATCACCGCCTGGTATGGCAACTGCTCTGCATCTGACAGTAAGGCGCTACAGAGGGTAGTGCGTACGGCCCAGTACATCACTGGGGCCAAGCTTCCTGAAATCCAGGACCTATATACTAGGCGGTGTCAGAGGAAGGCCCCAAAGACTCCAGTCACCCAAGTCATAGACTGTTCTCTCTGCTACCGCATGGCAAGCGGTACCGGAGCGCCAAGTCTAGGACCAAAAGGCTCCTTAACAGCTTCTACCCCCAAGCCATAAGACTGCTGAACAATTAATCGAATGACCACCCTGACTATTTACATTGACCCCTCCCCACCTCTTTGTTTTTACACTGCTGCTACTCACTGTTTATTATCTATGCATAGTCACTTTACAAATTACCTCGACTAACCTGTACCCCCACACATTGACTCGGTACCGGTGCCCCCTGTATATAGCCTCATTATTGTTATGTAATTTTATTGTGTTTTTACTTTAGTTTATTTAGTAAATATTTTCTTAACTCTCTTGAACTGCATTGTTGGTTAAGGGTGTCAAGGGGTGCTGAAGGTGGGTGTGGTGCAGGGCAGGCGGAGGGGTAGGTTTCTGGTAGAGAGCCAGACTCGATCTCCGGGTGCGTACACCGGCCCCTCACTGCGGTGGAGATCGGCGCTCGCCTTGTGACGAAGGACGGCCCGCTGCAGGTGGACGTGGGCAGCGTTCCACGTCTCTTCCGAGCGCCTCATCCAATCATCCACCGCAGGGGCCTCGATCTGGCTCTGCTGCCAAGGTGCCAGAACCGGCTGGTAACCTAACACACATTGGAAGGGGGTTAGGTTGGTAGAGGAGTGGCGGAGAGAGTTCTGGGCCATCTCGGCCCAGGGAATGTACCGTGCCCACTCCTCTGGCCGGCCCTGGCAATACGACCTCAGAAACCTACCCACATCCTGGTTGACACGTTCTACCTGCCCGTTACTCTCATTTTACATTTACATTTTAGTCATTTAGCAGACGCTCTTATCCAGAGCGACTTACAGTTAGTGAATACATATTTTTTTTATACTGCCCACCCGTGGGAATCGAACCCACAACCCTGGCGTTGCAAACGCCATGCTCTATCAACTGAGCTACATCCCTGCCGGCCATTCCCTCCCCTACCCTGGACGACGCTGGGCCAATTGTGCGCCGCCCATGAGTCTCCTGGTCGCGACCGGCTGCGACAGAGCCTGGATTCGAACCAGGATCTCTAGTGGCACAGTTAGCACTGCGATGCAGTGCCTTAGACCACTGCGCCACTCAGGGTGGTACCCTGAGGTAAGGCTAACCGAGACCCCCAAACGCTCCATGAACGCTCTCCAAACACGGGAGGTAAACTGGGGGCCTCGATCAGACACTATATCCTCGGGTACCCCGTAATGCCGGAAGACGTGGGTAAATAGGGCCTCAGCGGTCTGTAGGGCAGTAGGAAGACCCGGCATAGGGAGAAGACGACAGGCCTTAGAGAACCGGTCCACAACGACCAGGATGGTGGTATTCCCCTGAGAGAGGGGAAGGTCTGTCACAAAATCCACCGAGAGGTGGGACCATGGTCGTTGTGGAACGGGCAGGGGTTGTAACTTACCCCTGGGCAGATGTCGGGGCGCCTTACACTGGGCGCACACCGAGCAGGAGGAGACATAAACCCTCACATCCCTAGCCAAAGTGGGCCACCAGTATTTAGTGCTAAGGCAATGCACTGTCCGGCCAATACCCGGATGTCCAGAGGAGGGTGACGTGTGAGCCCAGTAAATGAGTCGATCCCGAATCTCGAGCGGAACGTACTTCCGACCCTCAGGACACTGTAGAGGGCTGGGGTCGGTACGCAACGCTCGCTCGATTTCGGCATCGACCTCCCACACCACCGGTGCCACAAGGCAAGACTCCGGTAGTATGGGAGTAGGCTCAACGGACCTCTCCTCCGTGTCATACCGCCGGGACAGCGCATCTGCCTTACCATTCTGGGACCCAGGGATGTACGTGATTTTAAATACGAACCTGGTGAGAAACATACTCCATCAAGCCTGGCGAGGGTTCAGTCTCCTCGCTGCCCGGATGTACTCCAGGTTCCGATGGTCAGTCAAAATGAGGAAAGGGTGTTGAGCCCCCTCAAGCCAATGCCTCCACACCTTAAGGGCTTGAACTACAGCTAACAGCTCCCTGTCCCCAACGTCATAGTTACGCTCCGCCGGGCTGAGCTTTTTTGAGTAAAAAGCACAGGGGCGGAGTTTAGGTGGCGTGCCGGACCGTTGAGAGAGAACGGCCCCTATACCAGCCTCAGACGCGTCTACCTCAACCTGAAAGGGTAATGCGGGATCCGGATGCGCCAGCACCGGAGCCGACGTAAACAGGTCCTTCAGTCTCCTAAAGGCCCTGTCCGCATCAGCTGACCACTGCAGGCGCACCGGACCCCCTTTCAGAAGGGACGTGATGGGAGCTGCCACCTGTCCAAAACCCCGGATAAACCTCCGGTAGTAATTCGCAAAGCCCAAGAACTGCTGCACCTCTTTTACAGTGGTTGGAGTTTGCCAATTACGCACAGCGGACACATGATCCACCTCCATTCTCACCCCTGACGCGGACAACCGATAACCCAAAAAGGAGACCGACTTCTGGAAAAACAGACATTTCTCTGCCTTGACATATAGGTCGTGCTCCAACAGCCTCCTCAATACACGACGCACCAGGGTTATATGCTCGGCTCGGGTAGACGAGTACACCAGAATGTCATCAATGTACACGACCACCCCTTGTCCCTGCATATCCCGGAAAATGTCATCTACGAAGGATTGGAAGACTGAGGGAGCATTCATCAACCCATATGGCATGACGAGATATTCGAAATGACCTGACGTGGTACTAAACGCTGTCTTCCATTCGTCGCCCTCCCTAATGCGCACCAAGTTATACGCGCTCCTGAGATCCAATTTTGTGAAAAACCGCGCTCCATGCAATGACTCTGTCATGGTCGCAATCAGAGGGAGTGGATAACTGTATTTCACAGTAATCTGATTGAGACCACGGTAATCAATGCACGGGCGCAACCCTCCATCTTTCTTCTTCACAAAAAAGAAACTCGAGGAGGCGGGAGAAGTGGAGGGCCGAATGTATCCCTGTCTCAAAGATTCGGCTATGTAAGTCTCCATAGCTTTTCTCTCCTCTTGAGACAAAGGATACACGTGGCTCCGTGGGAGCGCTGCTCCTGCCTGGAGATCAATCGCACAATCCCCCTGTCTATGAGGAGGCAACTGCGTCGCCCTAGTTTTACTAAACACGAGAGCTAAATCCCCATATTCAGGCGGAATGTGCAGTGCGGGCACTTGGTTTGGACTTTCCACCGAAGTCGCCCCCACGGAAACACCCAGACATCGCCCCTCGCACTGAGCAGACCACCCATCGAGAGCCCTCTGTTGCCACGAAATAGCAGGGTTATGGGTGCTTAACCAGGGAATTCCCAGCACCACTGGGTACGCAGGAGAGTCGATCAGATACAGCTGTATAGTCTCTTCATGACCCCCCTGCGCACACATCCTAAGTGGTGCCGTGATCTCTCTAATCAACCCCGACCCCAACGGGCGGCTATCTAAGGCATGAACGGGAAAAGGTTTGTCAACAGGTAGGAGAGGGATCCCTAAATCTAAACAAAACTTCCGATCAACAAAATTCCCAGCTGCGCCTGAATCTACTAGCGCCTTATGCTGGGAATGAGGTGCAACCTGTGGAAAACACACAGGTATACAAAAGTGCGCAACAGAAGGCTCTGGGTAAGTGGGACGTCTACTCACCTGGGAGTTCCCCCCAGTGCGTGGCCTGTTGTCTTCATCCCCGGAGAACCCTCCCCAGCACCTGGCCGCAGTGTGCCCTCCACGACCGCACTTGGTGCAGGAGACAGGCCCCCTCGGGCTCCTCCTCCTCCCTTCTCTAGCGCCGGCACCCCCGAGCTCCATAGGGCTCGGCTCGGAGGTGCCGGAGGGCGGAATGGACGGACCCCCCTCGGGACGTCCATGGGTGGCCAGCAGGGTGTCCAGACGGATGGACATATCGACCAACTGGTCGAAGGTGAGATGGGTATCCCTGCAGGCCAACTCACGTTGAACGTCCTCCCGTAGGCTACATCGAAAATGGTCGATGAGGGCCCGTTCATTCCACCCTGCGTCCGCCGCTAGAGTCCGGAACTCTAGAGCAAACGCCTGTGCGCTCCTCCTCCCCTGTCTCAGGTGGACTAGACGCTCCCCCGCCGCTTTGCCCTCAGGTGGATGGTCGAACACGGCCTTGAAGCGGCGGGAGAACTCGGCGTAGGAGATGGTGTTGGCGTCCATCTTCCTCCACTCGGCGTTAGCCCACTCCAACGCCTTGCCCGTGAGACAGGAGATGAGGGCGGAAACGCTCTCGTGTCCCGAGGGCACCGGGTGTACAGTGGCCAGGTAGAGCTCCACCTGCAGGAGGAACCCCTGACACCCGGCAGCTGTTCCGTCATACGCCCTCGGGAGCGAGAGCCGAATCCCCCTGGGTTCCGGACCTGGGACTGGTGGACCGGCCGATGGGGTTGGCAGGGTAGGTGGAGGTGTGGGTACCCCGCTGGCCTCCCATCGGTGCAGGGTGTTGAAGACGTCCTGTAGAGCGGTCCCCAGTTGTCGTATCTGGTCATCTTGGCCGCGAACATGCTCCTCGAGCGACTCAGGTGTAACTGCAGATCCTGCTGATTCCATTTTGGTGTGTGATTCTGTCAAGGGGTGCTGAAGGTGGGTGTGGTGCATTAATCAAGCGCAGGATGCAGAAGCTCAGTCCAAAAGACTTTAGTGCAATATTCACGTAGAAAATAAGCACAATAAGCCCGAAGGCGAAATAACGGCGCACACAGGCGTCAATCAAACAGCGCACTAACATGTGCGAAAAACCTCTCCAAAACACTGGAGGGAAGTACGTAGCTCCAACACGAAACAGAAGAGCAATCACACACAAAGACAAACACACACAACGAGAACTAAATAGGACACTAACGAGGACTAACAAGACACAGGTGTACAACATCAAGACAAAACCAAACGAACATGAAACATAGATCGGTGGCAGCTAGTACTCCGGGGACGACGACCGCCGAAGCCTGCCCGAACCAGGAGGAGGAGCAGCCTCGGCCGAAACCGTGACAAAGGGCTTGTAAGTAAGCATTTCATGGTAAGGTCTACACCTGTTGTATTCGGCGCATGTGACAAATAAAATGTGATTTGATGCGCAAAAAATGCTAATATCTGTACCAGGACTTGGATGGGATTTGTGCCACAAATGCTACAACGTTATTATTTGGAAACGGTGCAAGGTAAACTAAACCAAAGCATGGATTGCTGTCAAACTTTATCCATAGACTGCTTACAGGCTGAGGAAACCAATATGTCATTTTGTAATTTGGGTGAACTATCCCTTTAAGAAATGGCAAATGTTTAGTTTCACAACACCGGCATGTTTTGTGGAATCTCTATGTATTCTGCTCATCTCATGCAGCATCCACATGTGTCCCAGGAAACAGCAGCCTATCAGCAGCTGTGTTACTTTGGACGTTTTATATGTTCCAGGAGGTCATTCCTACCAAGAATTCTGACCCACAGTTCTAGGAACAGATTACTTATGGGTATAGAGTAAGCTGATTTTAAGAGCATGGTGACAGTTTAGATTGGCCGTCATAATGAAAGTACACTTTAGCCATGCACTGCCCCATATGTGAACTGCAGCTGGTAGAGTGAGAAAGAATAGCCAACCAGTGCTAAATCAAATCAGTACTTCGCACCGACATTTTTACTGTATTCATTCTTGTGAATTGGCAACAATGTGGGATATTTAAAATCCTATTGATAAATAGATGACAATGTTATTGTTCACTTGACCTGAGGCGAACAATAGCACAGAAAGGGGAGACTGTTGTTGTAGAGTGGAAGCAGACATGTTGCAGGAGGGCCTGGTCTCTGGAAGGTCCTCTTCATGAAGCTGTGGGTGGCATCCCAAATGGCACCCTATTCCCTTTAAAGTGCACTACTTTTGACCAGATGACCAGAGCCCTATGGGTCCTGGTAAAAAGTACTGCACTATAGGGAATAGGGTGTCATTTGGGATGCAACCTATGGGTGGGTGAGACACTTCCTTTACAAGTGAAGGGCTTGTGAAAAACGCACTCCGGTCCTCTTAACTTTACTACCTAAGATGTTCACCCAAAAAATCGACTTCATTATTTGTATTGTAAATCTTGAAGACATAGTAAGGTGATCTGCCGTACCCCCGACCATTACGTTAGAGAGAGAGAGAGAGAGTCTCTGCACACTGCAATCAGATGCAATTTCAGAGTATTCATTTGCAAAGCTTTCGTTCTGTGATGACCTTCCTGTGAGCAATAATGGAATGATTAAAATGAATGTGCTTATATTACTGTGTGTGTGTGGATACATCTGTATATGTGCTTTTGCGTGTGTGTGTGTGTGCGTGTGTTTGTGTGTGTGTGTATGGGGCGGGAACAAGATGGACCAGATAGTGTAAGAGAATGGGACATGTTTCCTGTCATTAAAACACCATTATTGGAGGATGGAGGTTGTTTACTTCCATTTTTACATTTACATTTTAGTCATTTAGCAGACGCTCTTATCCAGAGCGACTTACAGTTAGTGAATACATATTTTTTTATACTGCCCCCCCGTGGGAAACGAACCCACAACCCTGGCGTTGCAAACGCCATGCTCTATCAACTGAGCTACATCCCTGCCGGCCATTCCCTCCCCTACCCTGGACGACGCTGGGCCCATTGTGCGCCGCCCATGAGTCTCCCGGTCGCGGCCGGCTGCGACAGAGCCTGGATTACTTCCCTTAGTAAGGAAACGACCAAATTGGCAAGAATCTGCCGAGGAGCTATCTCTACATAAAACATGATGAAAAGGACTCTTAATCTGAGGGACCCATTAAAACGACCCTATTAAAGGTTCAATGCAGACGTTTTCATCGAAATATCAATTCTGGGTAACAATTAAGTACCTTACTGTGATTATTACAATGCAAATTGTCAAAAAGAAACAAAGAGCTCTCTTACCAAAGAGCCATTTCTCAAACAAGGATTTGGCTAGGAGTGTCTGGGAGTGGTCTGAGTGGGGAGGGGGAAACTGAAAATTAGCTGTTTTTGGCAGAGGTTTGGAACTCTCTTTCTTATTGGTCTATTAACTAATTTATCACATGGTGAAGTCACCATGGAAGGCCAAAACTCCATCCCATCAAAACAGGCTGAAATTTCAGGCGGCCTTTTCAAACAGTGCTTACACTAAAAGAGCATCATTATCATTTTCGCAATTTCACAGTATTATTCTAACCTCATAGTGTGGAAATATAGGTACTGTCACATTCGTTGAGTACAGGATTGGACCAAGGTGCAGCGTGGTATGCGTACATGTTCGGTTATTAAATAAACAGAGAACAAAAGCAACGTAACGTGAAGTTCTAAAGGCTAACGTCAAACAAGCCAAACACACAGAAACAAGATCCCACAACATGGGTAGGCAACATGGCTGCCTAAGTATGATCCCCAATCAGAGACAATGATCGACAGCTGCCTCTGATTGGGAACCACACCCGGCCAACATAGAAATACAAAACATAGATATTCACATACATAGATATTCACACCCTGACCAAACCAACTTACGAACTCTATGTCAGGGCGTGACAGTACGACCCCCCCCGCCCCAAAGGTGCGGACTCCGGCCGCAAAACCTAACTTAACAGGGGAGGGTCCGGGTGGGCATCTAGCCTCGGTGGCGGCTCCGGCTCCGGGCGTGACGTCCTCTCCCTTTCTGCCTCCCCGTTGCACCCCTGGGCCGGTCTGGACCTCGGCGCGATGCTTCCCCTCTCAGTCTTCCCACGATGCACCAAGCCCTGTCTGGACCCTGGTGTGGGAGGCCCCGACCCTGGAGAGGGGCTGACGTCTGGGCCTGGACCGGCAATCCCCCCGCGATGCACCAAGCCCTGTCTGGACCCTGGTGTGGGAGGCCCCGACCCTGGAGAGAGGCTGACGTCTGGGCCTGGACCGGCAATCCCCCCGCGATGCACCAAGCCCTGTCTGGACCCTGGTGTGGGAGGCCCCGACCCTGGAGAGGGGTTGACGTCTGGTTCTGGAGTGGAGCCGCTGACCGGGGCTGGACTAGGCACCGGTAGAGCGGACTGCTCTGGCACTGGAGTGGAGCCGCTGACCAGAACTGGACTAGGCACCGGTGGAGCGGACTGCTCTGCCCCTGGACTGGAGCAGCTGACCAGAGCTGGACTGGGCACCAGTGGAGCGGACTGCTCTGGCACCAGCCGTAGCGGGCTGGGGACACGCACCACTGGTTTGGTGTGAGGAGCAGGCACGGGCCGTGCCGGACTGGAAACACGCACCACTGGTTTGGTGCGAGGAGCAGGCACGGGCCGTACCGGACTGGATACACGCACCACTGGTTTGGTGCGAGGAACAGGAACGGGCCGTACCGAACTGGATACACGCACCACTGGTTTGGTGCGAGGAGCAGGTACGGGCCGTACCGAACTGGATACACGCACCACTGGTTTGGTGCGAGGAGCAGGTACGGGCCGTACCGAACTGGGGAGGCGCACTGGTGACACAGTGCGTAGAACCGGTGCAGGATATACTGGACCGTGGAGGCGCACTGGAGGTCTGGAGCGTAACGCTGGCACAACCCGTCCTGACTGGATGCCCACTTTCGCACGGCACGTGCAGGGCGCTGGCACAAGACGCACTGGGCTGTGAAGGCGCACTGGCGACACAGTGCGTATCTTCGCATAACCTGGTTCCACAATGAACACACGCTCCTTACAGCGAGTGCGGGTAGCTGGCTCTGCTAACCTCTGCTCTAATGACTGAGCTCTCTGCTGCTGGAGGGTTAATTCCTCTCTCAGCTTCTCTTGTTGCCTGGCCAGCTCCACTCTCTGTGCAACCATTGACTCCTTCTCCCTAAGGGCCTCCTGCAGCGCCTCTTCTTGAAGGGAGCTCTCCTGCTCTATCTTCGCGATCAGCCCCCGTAAGGTGGTTGCCTCTTCTATCAGAGTGCTAATCTGCAGGTCTCTCCGAGCCTCCTGCTGCTTAGCCAACCACCCCGTGTGCCCCCCCCCAAATGTTTTTATTGGGGTTGCCTCTCGGGCTTCCTTAGCGGTCGGCACCGTTGGCATCGCCGTTGATCCTCTCCTACCTGGGCTTCTACCTTCGCCCAGGGTCCTTTCCCAGCAAATATCTCCTCCCAAGACCACATCTTCCCCACCTGTGTCCAGGGTGTTTGCTCCTCCTGGGCACGCTGCTTGGTCCGTTGGTGGTGGGATCTTCTGTCACGTTCGTTGAATACAGGATTGGACCAAGGTGCAGCGTGGTATGCGTACATGAACAAAACAACAAAAGCAACGTAACGTGAAATTCTAAAGGCTAACATCAAACAAGCCAAACACACAGAAACAAGATCCCACAACAGCAATCGCAAAAGTCTTCGCGGCCAACTTTGATGATCATATGTTACATCTTATCTAAGATTATGATATCGATAGTTTATTCCCTTATCACTCTCTTAGCGATTGAAACATGCAGGATGGAATTGAGACAGAAACATGTATCACATCATTATGTTTCTTAGCAAGGTAAGTTTCAGATATGATATACTGTATCCCTCTGAAGTCTCCAATAGAGAACACTGTTTCCACTGTATCTGTGCCCTGCAGGTTATCAATCAATCAATCAGAGAACAATCAGTGTTTTGCCTTCTATAGCAACCTACTTTCCCTCCTCTCTCTGCTGGAGGTGTAGATTAATCAAACACCACACAGAGGTACAACAGCCTTTGTTCATGAAGAAGTGCACTTCACAGCCATGTCAACTGAATTGATCTTTATTCAAGCTTTCATCTCAACATCTCACAAAGTACTGTATGTAATTATTGTTATAAAAGTTAATATCCTTCACACTCACTGAAACCCAATATCAGAGCCAATATGATAATTACAAAATAATGATAGTTGGTGTACCGAATGAACAGTGTTTTTCTACCGTAGCACTTGGAGTGTACAGTACACTTTTGTTTCTCAATTTGTTTAAATACATTACTTTTCAGTAATTCATCGCTACAGTATGTCTACATTCATTGAGTGTGAATCTTCCTCAATTCCTGCGTGTAATCTGTATGGATATTCCCAACCGAGCTGTCAGACGATCTAGAAAATGGACTCCTCGTTTCCATGCTGTCTGCCAATATCTGTCGAAGCCCACAGTCGCAGGCTGCTCACGCTCTGCTCTTAAAAATATATACATTACCGGTCAAAAGTTTTAGAACACCTACTCATTCAAGGGTTTTTCTTTATTTTTACTATTTTCTACATTGTAGAATAATAGTAAAGACATCGAAATTATGAAATAACACAAATGGAATCATGTAGTAACCAAAAAAGTGTTAAACAAATCAAAATATATTTTATATTTGAGATTCTTCAAATAGCCACCCTTTGCCTTGATGACAGCTTTGCACACTCTTGGCATTCTCTCAACCAGCTTCATGAGGTAGTCACCTGAAATGCATTTCAATTAACAGGTGTGCCTTCTTAAAAATTAATTTGTGGAATTTATTCCTTCTTAATGCGTTTGAGCCAATCAATTGTGTTGTGACAAGGTAGGAGGGGTATACAGAAGATAGCCCTATTTGGTAAAAGACCAAGTCCATATTATGGCAAGAACAGCTCAAATAAGCAAAGCGAAATGACAGACCATCATTACATTAAGACATGAAGGTCAGTCAATCTGGAACATTTCAAGAACTATGAAAGTTTCTTCAAGTGCAGTCACAAAAACCATCAAGCGCTATGATGAAACTGGCTCTCATGAGGACCGCCACAGGAATGGAAGACCCAGAGTTACCTCTGCTGCAGAGGATAAGTTCATTAGAGTTACCAGCCTCAGAAATTGCAGCCCAAATAAATACTTCACAGAGTTCAAGTACACATCTCAACATCAACTGTTCAAAGGAGACTGTGCGAATCAGGCCTTCATGATTGAATTGCTGCAAAGAAACCACTACTAAAGGACACCAATAAGAAGAAGAGACTTGCTTGGGCCAAGAAACACGAGCAATGGACATTAGACCGGTGGAAATGTGTCCTTTGGTCTGGAGTCCAAATTGGAGATTTTTGGTTCCAACCGCCGTGTCTTTGTGAGACGCGGTGTGGGTGAACGGATGATCTCCACGTGTATTTCACACCGTAAAGCATGGAGGAGGAGGTGTTATGGTGCTTTGCTGGTGACACTGTCTGTGATTGATTTAGAATTCAAGGCACACTTAACCAGCATGGCTACCACAGCATTCTGCAGCGATACACCATCCCATCTGGTTTGGGTTTAGTGGGATTATCATTTGTTTTTCAACAGGACAATGACCCAACACACCTCCAGGCTGTGTAAGGGCTATTTTACCAAGAAGGAGAGTGATGAAGTGCTGCATCTGATGACCTGGCCTCCAGAATCCCCCGACCTCAACCAAATTGAGATGTTTTGGGATGAGTCGGACCGCAGAGTGAAGGAAAAGCAGCCAACAAGTGCTCAGCAAATGTGGGAACTCCTTCAAGACTGTTGGAAAAGCATTCCAGGTGAAGCTGGTTGAGAGAATGAGTGTGCAAAGCTGTCATCAAGGCAAAGGGTGGCTATTTGAAGAATCTCAAATATAAAATATATTTTGATTTGTTTAACACTTTTTTGGTTACTATATGATTCCATATGTGTTATTTCATAGTTTTGATGTCTTCACTATTATTCTACAATGTAGAAAAGTGTAAAAATAAAGAAAAACCCTTGGATGAGTAGGTGTTCTAAACTTTTGACCGGTAGTGTGTGTATATATATTTTAAATGTAACATTTATTTAACTGGGCGAGTCAATTAAGAACAAATTCTTATGTACAATGACGGCCTACCAAGAGGCAAAAGGCATCCTGTGGGGACGGGGCCTGGGATTAAAAATGTAGGACAAAACACACATCACGACAAGACAGACACCACAACACTACATAAAGAGATACCTAAGACATCAACACAGCATGGCAGCAGCACATGACAACACAGCATGGTAGCAACACAACATGACAACAACACGGTAGCAACACAACATGGCAGTAGCACAACATGGTAGCAGCACAAACATGGTACAAACATTTTTAGGCACAGACAACAGACAACTCTGTCTGAGCGATAACCTCTGACCACTAGTGTGAGACATTTTGTCATCGCTAGCCTTTCAAAGGGTTAGAGACTGGGCCTGTTCATTGGTGTGGCCAATGAGACGCAGAGAGGTTGCCAGGTTGGGTATCGGAGACACCTCCATCCTCCATGCTACCCTTCTGGACTCCTTGTCACAGAAACCCTGTGAACTCAGTCTGGTTGGGGTTGACAAATGTTGGGGTTGCCAGATGTTGGGGTTGCCAGATGTCGCAGAGGTTGACAACACTATCTGACAATATCTCGCTGGCTGGGCCCCGGCTTGTTCCGGCCCATTTCACACAATCACACAAAGTATAAGAATGTCCCCTACCCTACCCACAATACCAGGCTATCTGGCTTACGTTATGGTGGTTGGTCTTGGTATCAGACCTGGGTTCAAGTAGTACGGCCCAGTACATCACTGAGGGTAGTGCGTACGGCCCAGTACATCACTGGGGCAAAGCTCCCTGCCATCCAGGACCTCTATACCAGGCGGTGTCAGAGGAAGGCCCTCAAAATTGTCAAAGACTCCAGCCACCCTAGTCATAGACTGTTCTCTCTGCTACCGCACGGCAAGCGGTACCGGAGTGCCAAGTCTAGGTCCAAAAGACTTCTCAACAGCTTCTACCCCCAAGCCATAAGACTCCTGAACAGCTAATCATGGCTACCCGGACTATTTGCACTGCCCCCCCACCCCATCCTTTTTACGCTGCTGCTACTCTGTTAAGTATTTATGCATAGTCACTTTAACTCTACCCACATGTACATTTTACCTCAACTACCTCAACTAGCCGGTGCCCCCGCACATTGACTATGCAACGGTACCCCCCTGTATATATAGCCTCCCTACTGTCACTTTATTTTATTGTATATATAGCCTCCCTACTGTCACTTTATTTTACTTCTGCTCTTTTTTTCTCAACACTTTTTTGTTGTTGTTTTATTCTTACTTTTTTGTTTAAAATAAATGCACTGTTGGTTAAGGGCTGTAAGTAAGCATTTCACTGTAATGTCTGCACCTGTTGTATTCGGCGCATGTGACCAATAAAATTTGATTTGATTTGATTTGATATTTGAAATATTTCAAAATACTTTATCTGTGCTTGATTGAGCTTGTCTGACCTAACAGAACTAATGAAATAGTCTATAGTGGTGGAAGGCGCATGCGCGTACCGATAGGACGCATGGAGAGAGAGTAGCTCCGTTTTGTACCAACAAGACTGTGTTTATATGAGCAGGCAATATAAGTTTAAATTAAGCCTTTAAAATCGATAGATCAATATATCACCAAGTAACCGGGAGAGAGTGAGCGGTCAGTTATTCACAACAGCGAACCAATCTGTGAGTGGAGCGACGCTGAGATTCGAGCTCAACACGCCATGGCTTCCCTTAGAGGAAAAGACAAAGCACAACTTGGAGATGCAAATGAGAGCAGCAAACAGCTGAAGGATATCCAGGAAAACATAGTTAAAATGCTTTCAATGTTCACCAAAACAAACAAACTGTAACAGTCTGTTGTTAAAAAGGTTGATTTGCTCCCGGGGAAAGTGGAGTCTATCGGATCAGATATGCATATACAGGGCCGGCGCGTGGACGAACAAGACAACAAAACTGGCCTTCTGGAAAGTGCAAACTTTAGAAGATGAACTGAATCAGCTCAAAAACAGATTGAGACAAAATAATATGAGAATATCGTCCCTACTGGAGGACGAGGAAAAAGGGGACCTTTCCAGATACGTGATCAAGCTGATATTGGAGGAGCTTGGCATGGAGGTGTTGCCGGAAGATCTGGAGCGATGCCATCGGATCGGCGTGAAGCAGAAGAACGCTAAATACCCTTGCATGGTAATCTTTAAGCTGTGGAAATATCAGACCAAAGTCAACATTCTGAAGGCACAGGGGGAAAAGGAGAATAAGGTCCAGGCCCAGTCCATTCGATTCATCCAGGACCTACCTGCTAGACTGAGGAAGAAACGCCAGCAATTCATTCCGATCAGACAGTCACTGGAGGAAAAAGGGATCAAGTCTCAACTCCGATTCCCAAAAGTACTGTGGGTATGGAAGGGAACACAGAGAATGGAGTTCACAAGCGCTGATGAAGCCATGAACAGGCTGCAGGAAACCTTTCCAGTTGAAAGAGAGCCCAGTGCCCTAATGAGTGTCAGAAGCAGAAACTAATTATAAGCGCACTAGGCTACATACAGTGATGCCCAAGACCAGCTTATGGTAAATTGAGACCATATTCCTCCCCCCAATACAATTTACTCTATTGTCCCCAAGTAACTGTTCTTCTCTAGAAAGTAACTATAGAATTAGTCGATGCCAATGAGATACATGGACACTGAAAGGACAATATAAAAGAAGATATATACCATGTAAGTCAATAATGATCAATAATTGTTCTATGGATGTGTGTGTGTGTGGGCGAGAGAGTGTGAGTGGGTGTCGGTGTATATGAAGGGGAGAGTGAGGTAGGGTGAATGTGGATGTGTGTGGGAGGGCGGGTGGGAGAAAGTGAGTGTGCTGGAAAGGTGAAAGGGGGATACCTAGTCAGTTGTACAACTGAATGGATTCAACTGAAATGAGGTGGGGGGTGTATGTTGTGGGTGAATGTATAGAGGAGTGTAGATGTGTATGAGAAGGTGGAGGTTTGGGATAAGCTGGGCCTGGGTGGGTAAGGATGTGAGGGCAACGTTCTTATCCCTTGCTTGCTAGCTAGCCAACTACGGCCAATATACAGTCACGTCAAACAGTGCAGCCAGAATAAGAACAGTAGCTGCATTTGTTTAAGCAGTTTTCTAGTGACATTAATTTGGATACATCCATAACAATGAGCTAATGAGGCGCGATTTCTCCTGGCATAGAGAATGTGCTCTCGTTTCGTTAGACCTTTTTTCAATTGACATTTCTTTGTATATATCCATAAAAATTATGCCAGCTGATTCATGATTTCGACTGGATGAGAAACGCTGCCTGCCTGTCTGCCTCTTCCCGACACGTTCATTACTATGGGACAGCTGGAGATGAAATTTGAATATTGAAACAATGTTGCAAATGTCGGAGAGACAGACAGCAAGGTTTATACAAATCTCCGCTGTTGAAAACTAAATGTTAGTCTAAAAGAAATGTGAGATAATGTCTAGATGCTTTTTATAGTGGAGATCAAGTTTATAAATTGCCTGGCTGGACTGATGAGACAGTGGATTGCGCAGTCAGATGGAACAGAGTAAATAGGCATTTTAATGTCATAGATTTAGCCGGTGGTAACTTGTGAAATAGACACCGGCTGGAATGCGGTTTTAACCAATCAGCATTCAGAATTAGACCCACCCGTTGTATAATGACTCAATAATCCATGCTTTCTGGGAATCCTATAAAGTTCTGAAGTTGTGGGCGGAGCTAGAAAGTTGTCAGTCAGAAGTATTACAATGTAAAAGTACTTTTAATCGATCTGTCTGCATACTTCAAGACATGACATATGGGGGGTTAATGAGATACCCAATGAGATGGACGATTCTTCTCATCACTCTTTTTGAAAAAACTTATACTAAAAACTTGGAAGTCAATCAATCCGCCATCATTGACACAATGGAAAAATCTAATGATTTATTATTGAAATATTGAAATAGCATGGGCGACTGAGAAAAACAAATTGGTCCAATTTAAGACCATGTGGCAAACAATAATGCAGGCACTAGGGATGGAGGTGTGATCATGCAGGTCTGGGCAGAAGAGATGTATTCATTGTTTGTAGGTGTCTGTAAGTTGTCGTTCGCATGTATGTATGTTTTGTAGAAAAAATAAAGAAATGGAAAAAAGATATATTACACAAAATAAACAAAATAAATAGTCTCTAGAAATGCCAACACTGCCCACCTGAATCCTATTTGAACCCAGATGTGGTTGGTATTGACCCATACATGGCCACTCAGGGCTATGGGAGAGAGAGAGAGATGCTATGCTGCTGCTCACAGAGAGTTGATGTAAAAAAACCTTGAACATCACCTCCTCCCAGGCTGAGTGAAGCTCCTGCAGCAGTTACCACGTTTCCAAGTGTGCATCTGAAATTGGCATCCTGTTCCCTATATAGGGCACTACGTTTGATCTACTTTTGAGCCCTGTGAGCCCTGGTAAAAAGCAGTACACTATATAGGGAATAGGGTGCCATTTCAGACATGTCACATGGGTTCCTCTTACCAGTAGTGGCTCCTTTGTTACTTATTGTCACGCCCTGGCTCTGGGGACACTTGTATGTTGAGCCAGGGTGTGAGTTTCCTTTGGGTATTCTAGTTTTTTGTATATCTATGTTGGCCAGGGTGGCTCCCAATCAGAGACGGCTGTAGCTCGTTGTCTCTGATTGGGAGTCATACTTAGGTAGCCGTTAGGCATTCATTCATTGTGGTTTCTTGTTCCGTGTTGGTTTGTGTATGTAACCAGGGACGTCACGTTTTCGTTTTGTTGTTTTGATCGTGTGATCATTATATAAATAAATATGTTCGCATTCAACGCTGCGCCTTGGTCCTCCTCTCTCACCGACGATCGTGACACTTATTTCAAAAAACAGACAGAGGCATTACAATGTAAAGTTTGTATAGCATATTTTCTTTATATGTTCTGCAATATGTATTGTCTTTACAATGTGTGCAAGGGAAAATAGATACAAAGTCACATTACACAACTTTACATAAATTATTCATATAGATATCTTCAACCTGGGCAAAATGTGTTCTATACAAATATATATTCCAATTATACAGTATATACAAATTGGAAAACCTATACTTTAGGTTTAATATTTTACGCCAGTATTTTCCTTTTGATACACAATGAAATCGATGGAAAATAAAAGCTTGTATTGTCAGTCACATCCTATAGAATACATAGGCATGAATGTACAGCAAAATGTGTAGCCTGGTGTTATCATGCGTGCTGTGTCCAAAACAATAGGTTTCCCCAGGCAGGAAGTCAAGAAGTGTTTCTGTGTGTGAGTTCTTTCCCCACGTAGCCCGTGCTGTGGAATGTGTATTTTTTCAAATGTTGCTAAGGCTGGGGAGGCTATGAGAGGAACTGTGACACAGTATATACAGTGCATTCGGAAAGTATTCAGTCCCCTTGACTTTTTCCATGTTTTCTTACGTTACAGCCTTATTCTAAAATTGATTAAATCGTTTTTTTCCCTCATCAATCTACACACAATACCCCATAAAAAAATAATAATAACACATTTACATAAGTATTCCGACCCTTTACTCAGTACTTTGTTGGGTATGACGCTACAAGCTTGGCACACCTGTATGTGGGGAGTTTCTCACATTCTTCTCTGCAGATCCTCTCAAGCTCTGTCAGGTTGGATGGGGAGCGTTGCTGCACAGCTATTTTCAAGTGTCTCCAGAGATGTTAGATCGGGTTCAAGTCCAGGCTCTGGCTGGGCCACTCAAGGACATTCAGAGACTTGTCCCGAAGCCACTCCTGCGTTGTCTTGGCTGTGTACTTAGGGTCGTTGTCCTGTTGGAAGGTGAACCTTCACCCCAGTCTGAGGTCCTGAGCGCTCTGGAGCAGGTTTTCATCAAGGATCTCTCTGTACTTTGCTCCGTTCATCTTTCCCTCGATCCTGACTAGTCTCCCAGTCCCTGCCGCTGAAAAACATCCCCACAGCATGATGCTGCCACCACCATGCTTTACCGTAGGGATGGTGTCAGTTTTCCTCCAGACATGACACTTGGCATTCAGGCCAAAGAGTTCAATCTTGGTTTCATCAGACCAGAGAATCTTGTTTCTCATGGTCTGAGAGTCCTTTAGGTGCCTTTTGGCAACCTCCAAGTGGGCTGTCATGTGCCTTTTACTGAGGAGTGGCTTCTTTCTGGCCACTCTACCATAAAGGCCTGATTGGTGGAGTGCTGCAGAGATGGTTGTCCTTCTAGAAGGTTCTCCCATCTCCACAGAGGAACTCTGGAGCTCTGTCAGAGTGACCATTGGGTTCTTGGTCACCTCCCTGACCAAGGCCCTTCTCCACCGATTGCTCAGTTTGGCTGGGCGGCCAGCTCTAGGAAGAGTCTTGGTGGTTCCAAACTTCTTCCATTTAAGAATGATGGAAGCCACTGTGTTCTTGGGGACCTTCAAAGCTGCAGAAATGTTTTGGTACCCTTCCCCAGATCTGTGCCTCGACACAATCCTGTCTCAGAGCTCTACGGACAATTCCTTTCGACCTCATGGCTTGGTTTTTACTCTGACATGCACTGTCAACAGTTGGACCTTATATAGACAGGTGTGTTCCTTTCCAAATCATTTCCAATCAATTTAATTCACCACAGGTGGACTCCAATCAAGTTGTAGAAACATCTCAAGGATGGTCAATGGAAACAGGATGCACCTGAGCTCAATTTCGAGTCTGATAGCAAAGGATCTTTACTTATGTAAATAAGGTATGTTTATTTTTAATAAATGTGCAGAAATGTCTAAAAACCTGTTTTCGCTTTGTCATTATGGGGTATTGTGTAGATTTTGTATTTTATTCTAAAAAATTTAGGCTGTAACGTAACAAAATGTGGAAAAAGTCAAGGGGTCTGAATACTTTCCGAATGCACTGTACATTTAAATAATTTGCTGATGGTCAGTCTCAGTGGAGTGAGAGAGCAGCAGACTGAGGGTCCGCCTCTGAACATCCCTCCACTCTCCCTTTCCTCCACTGACACTGACACCGTCTTCCAGTTGCACCGCATTATTTCTGCCTCAGGCACAAATTCATGTTGTTACTCCTATGAACAACGAAAGTGAACTATTCTTCTGTATTAGAAAATACCCAATCCGCTAATAATAACAACAATGAAAGCCTATCGATACATTTTCCTACTCATTCATTACGGCTGCAGTGCTTGTTGTAGCGCTGAGTGGAAATAGGAAGAACGCGCATTTTATGTCTTATAAAACTGTTGAATACAAAGTGTTGACAGTGCTGAGTAAGAACTTAAACATGAACTCAATCATAAAAACAGCAGCTCTTTGCTGTATTCGTTGACAGTCTCTCTCTAGTCATGGTTCTAAATGTTTTGAAATCTCACAGTATCAACTTTGCTGTAGCTTTCTTTTATGCCTGTTACGTTACTGCAGACACAGTAATCTGAGCCATCCGATTGGCCATTGGTAGGTTTATAGTGCATTTGATTTGTTCCCTGGGCCCGCCGGGAAGGCAGAGTTTGTACCTTCAAACACATGAAATGGTTCAAAATGGCAACAGTTCGCGCAGGGCAGCTGAATCAGGTGCACCTACTGCCAAAAATAGGAACACAAGGCTTTATCGTTGTTGTTTTTTACAGAAATGTTTGGCGATCGACTAGGAATGCCTTGGAGATCGACCAGTCGATTGCAATTGACCAATTGGTGACCACTTCTCTAGAAAGATGAGTGAAGTAAATCTCGTGCTCCTCTGCATGGGCTGATATTTCTTCTGGGCAGCAGTCCTGTGGGAGCTTCGCGGCAGTCTCGGGGATACTACACGCCCCCTCAGTTTAGAGGGAACATTGCCTGGGGCAGAGGCACAACTTTCACTGGGGACATTCTGAAATCGCATTTTTGTACCCCCCAGTTTTATCATTGGAATGTGATACAAAACAGGGCAATGGTGTGCTTTAGGACCATGCGGACGCCTCCGAGCGGTCGGGTAGGCTGTTTGGAGTGTTTATCCACTGCATAAAAAAAGTCCCCCCCACTTCTAAAACCAAAGTTGCACCCCTGGCCTTGGGTGTCTGTGTAGAAATCCACCAGGCAGGCAGACACCTCTGTTGCTTTGTAAACCCTCCATGCCCAATTCGTTTTTAATTCACACTGAGTGAGTGGCTCACTGGGGAAATATGGCCAACACAGACGGCAACCATTTGCCTAACGTTATTAAAAAAGTGCACTATCTTAATGGCATGACTGTGATCTAATCCAGGGTCCTTGGTCACTGAGATCTGTCATGTCATCTGAATTAGTCTGGGTTTTGCTGTAGAAATTCCTAGACTGGAAAGTCATGAGTGCATTGAAAAGAGGACCCTGGGATTGTGGAATGTTCTAACGTTTTTTTTTTTTTTTTACTCAAGTGATATAGCTGTTGGTATTTAGATAGTTCATCTGTTTCTTTTCTACTTTACATTTTCAAATTCAGATCTGATGTATTTCACGCATTATAAACTATATTAGACTCCAGAGAATCAGGTTTGGAACCTGTTGAAACACTGGCCTGTAGACTATATGGCACATAAAAGAGAATCTTCACCTTATAACATTTTTTACCAGAGGAAATAGCTTATCACTTTGTGATTTTAGCTTATCACTCTTACTTTCTCAAGACTTCATTCTTGAGATGTTTTTCTGACTGGCCAACCAAATGGCATACCAGACAATATATCCCAAAACAACTGTGTAATCGCTCATCTATTTTAGAGACACATCAGTCAATCATTGTCAGATTCCAACCCGTTTTAAAGTTGTACCTTGAAAGTCTTATAACTATCAAGTCAATAAGAGTCAATCAATAAATAATCACTAGCTTGTGTTTGTTCGTTTAACGCGCTGTGTTAGGTATCCACTTGGCTAGATTGAATGGAGACCTTGGGGTAGTTGTCAGTGTCTTTCCAAGTGCCCGAACTGCACGTTGGGCTTCGGTTGGTCATTTTTGTCAAAACCGTATTTCTCCGGAGACTGCTTTCCGAGTCCTCTTTCTTGAACTTGTAACGTAATTTATTACAGCACGGGAAACAGAGAGTAAAGTCGTGAAGGAGATGCCCGCTGAAGATCATGTATATCCACGGGTTACAGCAGCTGTTTAAACTCGCGAGGAGCGCAGACAATGTGACAGCAGTGTTCTCAGATTCTGGAAGGAAAGGAAAAAAAGGAAATTACCAAAAGACAACTAATTAGTCCAACAGCTGGGATATAAGTCAACGGTGCAGTGAAATCACAATCACTAAACGCAAACAATTACACGCTGATCTATATTTAAACACCTGACATCTCCATATAGTGTGGTAAATAAAAAACATTATGGGACAGGATTAAAATGACTTTGTCTATGATGTCAGGACACCATACATGTTATGCCTATTTAGCTACATTTCCACTTAAATTATTTTTTTATTATTATTTCGATTCTATGTATTCTGTGTTTAAATTTTGTAACGGAATTATGCGGTGAGGGTGGTGCTCAATAAAGGATTATGCACAATTATATCAACACAATCTCACACTCAATTCGTGCAAATATGTACAAAAAGTATTTCAGCAGATTTCGTGTGTTTTTGTGCGTTTTTGTGTGGCTTAATTCGTGTGAAAATACACACATTTTTGTGCGACTTAATTCGTAGGAAAAGATACTCATTTTTGCGCGACTTCATTCATAGGCAAATACATTTTTGAGGGGAAACTACTGAACAATCTTTTGAAAGTTATTGGAGCAATGCATTTTGGGCAATGGTGTTCTACACTGCCTTTTTTTGTGTCCCTCATTTATTTATATTTATATATATATATACAGTGAGGGAAAAAAGTATTTGATCCCCTGCTGATTTTGTAAGTTTGCCCACTGACAAAGACATGATCAGTCTATAATTTTTATATGTTGTCACCTTCTCACCAAGCTGCTTGGCGATGGTCTTGTAGCCCATTCCAGCCTTGTGTAGGTCTACAATCTTGTCCCTGACATCCTTGGAGAGCTCTTTGGTCTTGGCCATGGTGGAGAGTCTTTTATACAATAAACAAGCTGAGATTAGGAGCACACTCTTAAAAGGAGTGCTCCTAATCTCAGCTCGTTACCTGTATAAAAGACACCTGGGAGCCAGAAATCTATCTGATTGAGAGGGGGTCAAATACTTATTTCCCTCATTAAAATGCGAATCAATTTATAACATTTTTGACATGCGTTTTTCTGGATTTTTTTGTTGTTGTTCTGTCTCTCACTGTTCAAATAAACCTACCATTAACATTATAGACTGATAATTTCTTTGTCAGTGGGCAAACGTACATAATCAGCAGGGGATCAAATACTTTTTTCCCTCACTGTATATATATATAAAAACGTATTAACAACCCAATATTGTTAATCAACCAGGTTGTCACCGAAATACTTGTAATAGTATAGTAGCCTTATGTTATATTTAAATTTTTATTAATGCCAATGCTGTTTTCTATGCTTGTTTTCGCTTAATACTTTGGGATACTGGTGCTATGTCAGATTTTATGTGGGTTGCCAGATTGAAGCTGTATTTGTCTTTTTTTTTGTGGTATCGATGAAGGTATTTGATTGGGGAATGGGGATACATTTTCATGATGGGAAATTAATTCATCAATAAATATGGGGAAACAGAAGACCTGGGAAAAAGATCTGTTTGGTTTAAATTCCCCAGGTGCAACTGCATGGTATTTGCAACTGGACTATGATCAATTAAGCCATATCAATGCAGTTAAACAGGTTAATGTAAAATAATGAATTATGTTGGCTTACACTTATGGCACTTCCAAGGCCGTTTCATGATGACTATTACGGTCGTGTCAATCATGGTATATACTAAGGCTATTTTAACAGGGCATATGCCAGCATTGTAGGCCTACTGCCTCTGCACAGAGGCCTGCTAGGCTTTCATGGCATCGGCCGTTAGAGCTCACTTTGCCACATATGAGCCCTGGTTAGAGTCCCTGTTGCAGCTTTCACTTTCTTCCACTCTATTTTATTGGCAGTGTTGGGATCATGTCCAGCTCATGTATAGTTACACTACCAGTCAAAATGAATTTGACTGGGGGTAATGAATACATGACAACTAGATACAAAAAATAATTCATACAAAAGTCAAGATTTGGCTATAATGTGAGTATAAACAAAGTGAGTGTGTGTAAGTGTTTGTTTGTGTGTGTGTGTGTGTGTGTGTGTATTGTGGTGTGTATTATAATTTCCCATTATAAAAATGTATCCCCATTTCCCAATCAAATACCTTCATCTATCCCACAAAAAACACGTTTTTTTTTTCTCCAATCTGGCAACCCTCATAAAATTGCATTATGAAAATGCATTATGAAAGAAATGGTGTAATGTACACGAAAAAGTGGAGCCATGTATTAAATGTTGTAATGTAGGCTCCAGGAAATATGAAATGTGTTATGAAGAAAATTGTGTAGGCCTACTGTTGCCTACACGAAAAAGGGCACCAGTACTCCAAACTATTAAGCGAAAACAAGCATAGAAAACAGTATTGGCATTAATAAAAAAACAACGTACTATTATATTATAATTATTTCGGTGACAACCTGGTTGATTAACAATATTGGGTTGTTAACATGTTTTTTTTAATATATAAATAAATGTGTGACCCAAAAAAAAAAGGCAGTGTAGAACACCATTGCCCATCATGCATTGCGCTAATAACTTTCAAAAGATTGTTTCCGAAGTTTGCCCCCAAAAAGGTATTTTCCTATGAATGAAGTTGCACAAAAATGTGTGTATTTTCACACAAATTAAGCCACACAAAAACTCACAAAAACCCACGAAATCTGCTGAAATACTTTTTGTACATATTTGCATGAATTGAGTGTGAGATTGGGTTGCAACTATCTATACAGTTGAAGTCCGAAGTTTACATACACCTTAGCCAGTTTTTCACAATTCCTGACATTTAATCCTAGTAAAAATTCCCTGTCTTAGGTCAGTTAGGATCAACACTTTATTTTAAGAATGTGAAATGTCAGAATAATAGTAGAGAGAAAGATTTATTTCAGCTTTTATTTCTTTCATCACATTCCCAGTGGGTCAGAATTTTCTATAGGATTGAGGTCAGTGCTTTGTGATGGCCACTCCAATACCTTGACTTTGTTGTCCTTAAGCCATTTTGCCACAACTTTGGAAGTATGCTTGTGGTCATTGTCCATTTGGAAGACCCATTTGCGACCAAGCTTTAACTTCCTGACTGATGTCTTGAAATGTTGCTTTAATATATCCACATAATTTTCCATCCTCATGATGCCATC
This sequence comes from Coregonus lavaretus, assembly GCF_964263955.1. Taxonomy (NCBI): domain Eukaryota; kingdom Metazoa; phylum Chordata; class Actinopteri; order Salmoniformes; family Salmonidae; genus Coregonus; species Coregonus lavaretus. Next base: position 13,449,234 of record NC_140008.1, on the reverse strand, counting down.
TATTTTGTGAAGTGCACCAGTCCCTCCTGCAGCAAAGCACCCCCACAGCATGATGCTGCCACCCCCGTGCTTCACGGTTGGGATGTTGTTCTTCGGCTTGCAAGCCCCCCTTTTTACTCCAAACATAATGATGGTCATTATGGCCAAACAGCTCTATTTTTGTTTCATCAGACCAGAGGACATTTCTCCAAAAAGTATGATCTTTGTCCCCATGTGCAGTTGCAAACCGTAGTCTGGCTTTTTTATGTCGGTTTTGGAGCAGTGGCTTCTTCCTTGCTGAGCGGCCTTTCAGGTTATGTCGATATAGGACTCGTTTTACTGTGGATATAGATACTTTTGTACCTGTTTCCTCCAGCATCTTCACAAGGTCTTTTGCTGTTGTTCTGGGATTGATTTGCACTTTACGCACCAAAGTACGTTAATCTCTAGCGGTATGACGGCTGCGTGGTCCCATGGTGTTTATACTTGTATACTATTGTTTGTACAGATGAGCGTGGTACCTTCAGGCGTTTGGAAATTGCTCCCAAGAATGCACCAGACTTGTGGAAGTCTACACATTTTTTTCTGACATCTTTCTGATTTCTTTAGATTTTCCCATGATGTCAAGCAAAGAGGCACTTAGTTTGAAGGTAGGCCTTGAAATACATCCACAGGTACACCTCCAATTGACTCAAATGATGTCAATTAGCCTATCAGAAGTTTTTAAAGCCATGACATCATTTTCTGGAATTTTCCAAGCTGTTTAAAGGCCCAGTCAACTTAGTGTATGTAAACTTCTGACCCACTGGAATTGTGATACAGTGAATTATAAGTGAAATAATCTGTCTGTAAACAATTGTTGGAAAAATGACTTGTGTCATGCACAAAGTAGATGTCCTAACCGACTTGCCAAAACTATAGTTTGTTAACAAGACATTTGTGGAGTGGATGAAAAACGACTTTTAATGACTCCAACCTAAGTGTATATAATCTTCAGACTTCAACTGTATATATATTTTTTTTTTTACCATGATATATATAGATTAATTTCTATACTGCTTCAAGTGTATACATATTCCACGTCAATTCTCATTGACATTCATTAAAATATTCATCCCAGTTAATGAGTAAAAGCAATATTTTTTGGGGCACAGAATGGATACATCACCAAACGCTTTGCCCAATCTCCTATATAGACTGTGGCTTTAACATCAGTTATTAGTAGAGGGAGAAAAACATAATTGAGTGAAGATAGCTCATGTTATTAATTCTATATCAAGCTTCATCTGTTGATTTTGTGTGCGCAATCCAATCTACCTTCCCCAATACAGAGAAGTCACTTACCGTCCCATGCGAAACTCTCATCCCACACCGACCACATCTGCACGATGAAAAAAGGTGACCAGCATATTATGTAAAAGAGGACAATTACAAAAGTCATTTTGACAGTTCTCAACTTCGCTCTGGATATAGTGGTAACGTTGCTAACGGAGTTCATTCCCATCAGACCGTTTTTAGACGCACCTCCCGCTGGTGTCTTTCTGGTCTTATATCTGATGTTCTTCCATATGCTGTGGCAGATGAACCCGTAGCATATCATCAGAATGAACACCGGGATGAGGAATATGCCGACGGTTATCCAAGTGATGTACGCCTTTACGCCCCACGGTTCTATGAAGTGGCCCCAGCAGTCGTAGACATCCGAGCCGTTCTTGATCTCACTCAGAGAGAAGATAAAGTACTGCGGCATGCTGAGGACCAGACTACACATCCAGGTGCTGATGATCATGATGTAGGACCTCTGGGTGGGCTGCTGAAGGGTCTTCAGAGGGTGACAGATGGCGATGTAACGGTCCAAGGTCATCATCACCATCATGTAGGTGGAGGCGAACATGCCCATCACCTGGAGGTGCTTCACTATCCTGCACAGGAAATCTGGCCCGTAGAAGCGAAAGGTGATCTCCCAGCAGAGCTGCGGCAGGACCTGGAAGAAAGCGACCACCAGGTCAGCTATGCTGAGGTGCCGGATGAAAAGGTGCATTCTCGACGTCTTTTTCTTGGTGTTGTACATGGCCAGCAAGACACTGACGTTCCCAATCACGGCCACCACAAAGGTGATGCTGAGGACCGTTATCTCTATTTTGGCGACCTCTTCGTTTCTTCCAAAAGGATCGCTCCCGTTCGGGAGGATGGTGCCATTGCCAAGTATCCCCATGATCGGTTCATCCGTAGGACTGAAAACCAGAGACTGGTTGACTCTGTTGAAGAGGAGCGCATGGACGGGAGTGTGCATTGCACAGCCCCTATGTGCGCGCCTTGGCCCTAGTTACAGTGCCAGAGGGACAGAGTTGAGGGCCTCTCCGTAGGCCTAATAAGGTGCTACCTGACTCTGACGGGAAAGGACTCCAACGAACTCTTCTTGATTTCTGAGCTGCTGGGCCTTTTAAACGCGAATCAAATTTCGGCCACCACGCCTTGAGCTGTTGTAGCCATTCCCACTTCTGTATCCTACGACAGCCAGTCATGTTACGCAAAACTGGACACAACCCCCCACATCACCAAACCGCATGCCCACCACCTCAACATAATAGTTTGAAGTCTATCTTTGAAAATGTAATGTTTTATGTGACAAAACATCTGGAATTACACAAACAAATTATGTTAATTTTTAATGATACATAAATTCGAAATGTAAAAGATTCGGTTGCTAAAATACAGTTTAAAATATACAATGATGTATTGTTTTCAATCATTTAAAACCCTTTAGCCTACTCATGTTTTCCGTGAAATGTAATACCGTGAACAAATCCGGAATGGTTGATGCACCTCTTATGAACACCTCTGACAGGAATCAAGTCCTAGAATTGTATTTAATTTAATTATTTCTATATAGCCTACAGTTTGTCGTTCTGAACTAAACGATTTGAAAGCTCCTACACAGTTACACCTATGACACCGCCAAAACATCAGCTATGCGGGTGTCGGCTCCGGTTACACTTGATATGATTGAATCTAGGCCTAAATAATTGAGAATCACAATTTTACCATTTGAATACAGAATGAAATCAATAAAATAGCTTCACACAAAATGAAAATAATACCATTGAGACGCTGGCGGGAAAGAGGCTCAGCTGACAAAGCATACATCAAGTAGTTTACTTTTTATAAACCAACCCTTAAAAACAATTATTTACAAAAAACAACAATATACTGTGTATGCAATAGTATGCATATCCATGTGTAGGCCTATTTGGTTAGAAGTGGAGCATGAGTTAGTTGTGAAATATAAACGAAGAAACCCTTTCTCTTGGTGATGTTCTGTTCATTTAACTAACAGATAGACATTAGTTGAAATGGAAGCAGGAATGTTGGCTTTGATGCAGCTTGTGCACAGCTCTGTTCACCTTAGCTGTGGCAGCTTTGTAGTCAAGACACTGATGAACTGTTTCAACTTTGATGTTAAAATCGGTGCTCTTGAAATTGTGTTATATTGTTTAAACTTTGATTAAATTTGTTGATGTAACCTGTGTGTACATACTTCTTTAGATTAATATCTAAATGCATGACGTGCCAGAGAAATCAACTTCAAAGACCAAATAAGGTTCTCAACTGTACAAAACAAAAGAGAGGCATGATATTTAATAATAAGTCTGATCCACAGTGAATGGTGCTGTAGATTTCTTGGCAAGAAACTGACAGGGCTTGCATTTCTGTCACATCACAGACAAGGACCAAACACACCAGTTATCTCACAGTATCAGATATGTGAGAATGAAATTATCAGACAGAAATTGCATTTTTCCAAAAAACATTATATATACAAAGGTATGTGATTGTGAACACCCCTTCAAATTAGTGGATTGGGCTACTTCAGCCACACCCGTTGCTGACAAGTGTATAAAATTGAGCACACAGCCAAGAAATCTCTATAGACAAACACTGGCAGTAGAATGGCCTTAGTGAAGAGCTCAGTGACTTTCAACGTGGCACTGTCCACAAGTCAGTTCGTCAAATTTCTGCCCTGCTAAAGCTGCCTCGGTCAACTGTGAGTGCTGTTATTGTGAAGTGGAAACGTCTAGGAGTAACAACGGCTCAGCTGCGAAATGGTAGGCCTCACAAGCTCACAGAATGGGACCGCTGAATGCTGAAGAGCATATCGCGTAAACATTGTCTGTCCTCGGTTGAAACACTCACCACCGAGTTCCAAACTGCCTCTGGAAGCAACGTCAGGACAAGAACTGTTTGTCAGGAGCTTCATGAAACGGGTTTCCATGGCCGAGCAGCCGCACACAAGCCTAAGATCACCATGCGCAATGCCAAGCGTCGGCTAGAGTGGTGTAAAGCTCATTGGACTCTGGAGTGTGGAAACATGTTCTCTGTAGTGATTAATCACCCTGCACCGTCTGGCAGTCCGACAGACAAATCTAGGTTTGACAGATGCCAGGAGTAAGCTACCTGTCCGAATGCATAGTGCCAACTGTAAAGTTTGGTGGAGGAAGAATAATGGTCTGGGGCTGTTTTTCATGGTTCGGGCTAGACTGTAACTACCAATTGGATCCCACGAAATTAGGGAGAAAAAGGGAGTAACATTAAAAAAAGATATATATATAAATACAAAAATGGTTTGTCGAGATCGGTGTGGAAGAACTTCACTGGCCTGCACAGAGCCCTGACCTCAACCCCTTCGAACACCTTTGGGATGAATTGGAACGCCGACTGCGAGCCAGGCCTAATCGCCCAACATCAGTGCCCGACCTCACTAATGCTCTTGTGGCTGAATGGAAGCAAGTCCCCTCAGCAATGTTCCAACATGTAATGGAAAGCCTTCACAGAAGAGTGAAGGCTGTTATAGCAGCAAAGGGGGGACCAACTCCATATTAATGCCCATGATTTTGGAATGAGATGTTTGACGAGCAGGTGTCCACATACTTTTGGTCATGTAGTGTTTTATTCTCTCCTCCCAATCTGGGTGAAGAGGAAGAAAGAAGGAAGAAAAATGAAAAAAAAACGTTGTTAGAGATTAGATTCCTGACATTCTGCATGCCACCTTCTGCAGATCTCTCCTCCCTGTGATGAAGACATGACGGAGTGTTCCTCACACTGCAATAATCATCATCCGCCCCTATTACTATAACGGGGTCCAGCTAAGAGGTCCAGCCCAGAGCCTGCTGAGGAATACAGGAACTAGCATTGTCTCTTTCCTTTCTGACACAGCTTGTTAACATTTTACAATATTGATGTATTGTTTAACCATGTTTGTCTTCCTTTCCCCTCTGTCACTCTCTTTCCCCTCTGTCACTCTCTATTTTCTCTCTCTGCTGCCCCCATTGAACGTTCCCGTATTCTCACGATAGCGCGATCCTCTGCACTCGCTCTACCTCCCTCAGTGCCTCCTCACCCCCTCCTCCCTCAGAGCCTCCTCACCCCCTCCTCCCTCAGTGCCTCCTCACCCCCTCCTCCCTCAGTGCCTCCTCACCCCCTCCTCCCTCAGAGCCTCCTCACCCCCTCCTCCCTCAGTGCCTCCTCACCCCCTCCTCCCTCAGTGCCTCCTCACCCCCTCCTCCCTCAGAGCCTCCTCACCCCCTCCTCCCTCAGAGCCTCCTCACCCCCTCCTCCCTCAGTGCCTCCTCACCCCCTCCTCCCTCAGTGCCTCCTCACCCCCTCCTCCCTCACTGCCTCTTCACCCCCTCCTCCCTCTCTCCCCCCTTCCTTCCTCTCCCTCTCTCCCCCCTTCCTTCCTCTCCTGTGGCCTTGTTTGGTCAGGGAGTCTCGCCATTGTGCGTTTGTTTAGAGCTCCTCTTTGTCCAACAATTATGATGACGTCAGTATGGTTTTGAAGTGACCCCTGAAAACGTTCAACACAATAACTATAGCCCCAGAAAGGCGATTACAAAAACTGCTGTGGTCATTCAACTGTCAAAACCATCTGGTCATGGTGGTGGTGGTGAGGATGATGATGATGATGATGATGATACTAGCCATGTGCCTCTATTGGCATTCTACCACACAACGCTGTAGTTTCACCAATGTCTCAGTTGAAAGGACTCTGGTCAGTGATGTAACCTGATTCTCCAGTTCACACAGGAACCTCGTCTGAATTGCGTCTCAGTTAAATTGGCTTACTGGAATCATCAAGTGTTCCCACTAATCCTCTGTCATAGTGCACTAATCTTCTCATGCATCAGAACCACCGAGAGGACCAGCCCTGATGCCACGGGGTTGCAGACCACAGTCTCATAGACATAAAACCTCTCTGTACCACAAACTCCCAGTGGGAGTTCCTCTTGTTGTGACCTCCCTGCTGAAGGGTCTGTGTTGTTTAATGGACTGTCCTCTTAGACCACTCTGGTTAACTCTGGTTAGCTGTGTCCTGTCTGCTGCCTGAGGCTTGGCCAGCGGATGGGTCCTGTTATTTAAGGCACTGACTGCTGTAGCTGTAACCCTCCCCTGCCTGCCCTGCTCTCCCCTGCCTGCCCTGCCCTGCCCTCCCCTGCCTGCCCTGCCCTCCCCTTTCTGGGCTGTTTCTGGAAGTTCATAGGGGAGGGGATGATCTGTTATTACGCTCCGGGCTCTCTGTGTTTGATTAGCAATGGAACCTGTTGTGTCTGGCTGTCTGCTCAACGTCCTCCATATAGACCGCGTGTCCCTCCCTCCTTCCCGAAGAACAGAGAGAACCGAGAAAACAGAGAGAATGTGTGTTATGTCTACAGCCTGAACGGACATTCTAAATCACCTTAATGACAGCAGACATCGCTCCTTGGCTTACAGTTCATTAAGGCTCTGCTTATACTTGCAACGTTGTGGATTCTTTGTCGGCCTCCTTCCTTAGCAATCATACCTTGTCTGAAATACTCTTGTATAATAGAATATTCTGAAAATGTGTGTATTGTTTTCTGTTCTTTTATTAATGCCACTAATGTGATTAATGCCATAACAGTTTCAAAGTGGCTTTGAATGATGGAAATATAATCCATCTTTTTGCTTTACTAAGAATGCCTAATTTTCTATTTATATGCAGAAAGCGCCAGGAAATACTGGGCAGGATGAAAAGGTTTTTGTCAATGTCAAAACTCGCCTTGACAAACTTTTCTGTTTCAGGATTTCAGAAAATAAGGACCAATCTCACCCTGTCTAGGTTACACTGTACAACAGTCACACAGCTAACACATTATTCACAGTAAACAGTCTTCTCTTTAGCTTCTGAGTGCTACTTGACCTGTGGATGTAGGTCATTGTACTGGCACTAACCACTGACCTATGAACTAAAACTTGTAGTTGTGCACAAAGCCTTGGTCTACTGAACTGGGATTCCTCTCACTGGCTCATTGTTTAGTTAAAATGGGTTTGTTTCCTCTGGCTTGGAGGCTTGTATCTGTGACGGCCGTGTACTAAAGGGGTACCCCAAACTCCTACTGAGAGGCAGGCTACACAATGGTTTCTCCACAAGACAACCCCATGGAGTTCAATTAGAGATGATTCATAGAGGCTACATATGACACCCACACTCTCTGAAATTACTCAAAACAACAATAACTCAATGAACAAAGTGAAGGAAAAGAGCTGCCTACTTCACTCCCTGGAGAAATACATTTTATTTGACTGTGTTTGTATGCTGTATGTGTCCATCAAATAAAATTACAATTATACATAAAATCAGCAATTAAATGTCTACAAGCGAATATCTGTCTTCTACTCAAAAGCCTAAATCAAATAGGACATTTAATCTAGGTTTTTATAGATGTCACGCACGTTGACTGATGACTCGTGGAACCAAGGCGCAGCGTGATAAGCGTACATCTTTATTGATACACAACACACGAACAAAACAATAAAACGAAACGATACGTGAAGTCCTGAGGTTACACACACCAAACCTTTACGGATCAAGATCCCACAAACTAACTGGTGCCAACAGGCTGCCTAAGTATGGTTCCCAATCAGAGACAACGAGCTACAGCTGTCTCTGATTGGGAACCACCCTGGCCAACATAGATCAACACGATCTAGAACAAAAACATAGAAAACTAAACAATGAAAAATCCACACCCTGCTCAACATTTAAGAGTCCCCAGAGCCAGGGCGTGACAATAGATCTTAAGACAAAGTTCACAGACTTAGAGAAGCAGAGTTAGTGGATTGACCGAGCGGGGCTTTTGTTGATGCTGCTAGCTATAAATAATGGGTTATGTACATTTGATATATATTTATATCAGTCAATCAATGAAATGTATCTTTAAAGACCTTTTTACATTAGCAGATGTCACAAAGTGCTTATACAGAAACCCAGCCTAAAACCCCAAACAGAAAGCAATGCAAATGTAGAAGCACTGTGGCTAGGAAAAACTCCCTAGATAGGCAGGAACCTAGGAA